>NC_056433.1:26353476-27065351 GCF_018296145.1 Oncorhynchus tshawytscha | reverse complement strand
TTGAGGATATGCTTAAGCCTACCGGGATTGGCCCATCATAGTGGTGATTTCATTTTAATAGTTTTTTTTACATTCAACAACATTTTAAAAGTTACTATGGCTGATCAATGATGTGTCATTTTAAATATTATACCAACTTTAAAACAATAACTAATTTAAAAAGCCACTTAAGGGGCAACAGTAATTGTAGCCAAGACTGTAGTTGAGAGCAAGAGAGAGCAAGGGAGAGAGACAAATGAACACCCACTAACGTGTTAAGATGGCCATACATTACACGATTTTAAACTGAGATTTTGCAATGATTTGGGATCCACGGTAAATTTCTGAAATCGCAGGAAAATTGTGCAGTCGTACGTTGCGTAATATGAGCAGGTGAGAGACGTGTAATTATGGGCATCTTAGGTCCCGATCATTTTTCTGACACAACATACATTTCCGGTAGTATGTTGTATAGTGAGCGGTAATGATGACACTTCTTAAAGCCACTGGTGCCACGCCCAGCAGGAAAGGGAGGGGTCTAGAGCCAGGTTGCAACGTAACGTGAGCACACCGGTCACAGATTTCAGGATGACAACATTATGCAGACATTTCGCATAATGTGAGTTCTGCCAAGATGTCAAGATTATTGTTGTTATCTAATGTATGCCTAGCTTTACTATTGAAGGAGGGTATGTCAAGCTCTTCCCTGGTGGATACAGATAGGCTAGCTGTCATTTAAATGTGTAAATAGTAAGACTGACATAAATAGCCCGTACAGCTGCTGTTTAGTGTTTATATATATTTTTTATTGTAACAAAACGGATTTTAGAGGCAAATTCAATGTGTGTATTAAACAATTATATTTTGAACAGTTACTGTTTGAGTAGGCTACACTCTCAGAGAAAAAGGGCTATTCATTTTTTCCCAGTAGGGGAACCCTCTTTGCGCTGTGGATAACCTTTAATATTGGTTATTTGTATAGCGTAACCATCCACAGACGGTTCCATTAGGAACAACTTTTTTCATTTAACTGTAAAAAAATAATAATCCTGGCTACTGGTTTCATTAAATGGTAAATATACAAGTTACTGTATTTTTTGGGCTGTGTTATTACTGTGAGGTACTGTATGCTGCGGTGTTCTGATTACTTGGAACTCCTCTTGGTTGCCAGCGGCCTGAATTTCCTTCTACACTATCAGGTCTGTGGGTATAATAGAGATTGTTAAAAGATTAGAGATAAGAGGAATCTGTCATTTGTCCCACTGTGGGAATCCTTTTGAGTGCAACGTAGAACCCTTTGATTTGTCCCTATAGAGGAACCATGGAACCATTTGAGTTCCATTTAGAACCCTTTCATGAGGAACCCTCATCCCTGTAGGCAAACCCTTTAGGGTGCTTCCTAGTACCCTCATGAAGAACCATCTGGTTCCAGGTAGAACCAATGAGAAAGGTTGTTCAGAGGGTTCTTCATTTGTCCATGTCAAACCATTTTGGGTGCTAGGTACAACCCTCTACACTTTTGGCAATTTCTGTTAAATGTGGTGTAAAAAAAAAAATCATACTGTGTCATTCTTTTGATGTATTTGGGCACTTTACTGTGTCAATCACAATGCATTTGAGCACTTTTTGGACCGTCTGGTAAATTATCTCAGCATGCCTCACTTATGATTATAGGATAATGCACTTTTCCTGTAATTTGACAGTAAGTTACCATCTACTGAGCTGCAGTGAAAACACAGTAAAAAAATATTGTATTTTTTACAGCTAAACTATGTTTTACAGTTTAATTAAGGTGTTGTTGTAAAATGACAGCATGCTATTGTATTCTGATTAAAATACATTCTTGTAAATTATATATATTTTGTGTATTTTAAACGCAACTCAGTAGCCAGTCAGTTATTGTAATTTTACAACATTAATGCACTTCATATCCCCAAAGCATTTATACACACTTAACGTCAAGTGTCCCTTAGCACTGCTATTTTTTTTTACATTGGTGTCATCAAATAATCAGACAATTATTGACAAAATCTGTGGCCAATCTTTGTCATGCCCACAGTTTGAGGCATAGCAGGAACATTTCAGGTTGCTCGAAACCAAAAGGTTGTGAGTTCAAATCCCAGTTGAGTCCCAAGTGTGCTCACAGTGCATACTTTTACATTATTTTACTGTATTAGTTATCCTACAAAGTTACATTAACTTACTGAGTTACAGTTAAAATGTGGTAAATATCATACTTTTAAAGTATACTGTCATCAGAATACAGCAGCATACTGTCATTTTACAGCAATAATACATTCAAGTTGTTGAACATTTACTTTATTCCTACTGCAACTGTAAGCAAAGTGCAGAAATGTACAGTTGAAGTCGGAAGTTTACATACACCTTGGCCAAATACATTGACAGTTTTTCACAATTCCTGACATTTAATCCTTGTAAAATTCCCTGTCTTAGGTCAGTTAGGATCACCACTTTATTTTAAGAATGTGAAATGTCAAAATAATAGTAGAGAGAATTATATTTCATTCATCACATTCCCAGTAGGTCAGAAGTTTACATACACTCAATTAGTATTTGGTAGCATTGCCTTTAAAATGGTTTAACTTGCATCAAACATTTTGGGTAGTCTTCCACAAGCTTCCCACAATAATTTGGGTGAATTTTGGCCCATTTTTCCAGACAGAGCTGGTGTAACTGAGTCAGGTTTGTAGGCCTCCTTGCTTGCACTCGCTTTTTCAGTTCTGCCCACAAATTTTCTATGGGATTGAGCTCAGGGCTTTGTGATGGCCACTCCAAAACCTTGACTTTGTTGTCCTTAAGCCATTTTGCCACAACTTTGGAAGTATGCTTGGGGTCATTGTCCATTTCGAAGACCCATTTGCGACCAAACTTTAACTTCTTGACTGATGTTGCTTCAATATATCCACATAATTTTCCTACCTCATGATGATCTATTTTGTGAAGTGCACCAGTCCCTCCTGCAGCAAATCACCCTCACAACATGATGCTGCCACCCGCGTACTTCACGGTTGGGATGGTGTTCTTCGACTTGCAAGCCTCTCCCTTTTTCCTCCAAACATAACGATGGTCATTATGGCCAAACATTTTTCTATTTTTGTTTCATACCTGAGGACATTTCTCCAAAAAGTACAATCTTTGTCCCCATGTGCAGTTGCAAATCGGAGTCTGTCTTTTTTATGGCGGTTTTGGAGCAGTGGCTTCTTCCTTGCTGAGTGGCGTTTCAGGTTATGTTGATATAGGGCTTGCTCTACTGTGGATATAGATACTTTTGTACCCGTTTCCTCCGGCATCTTCACAAGGTCCATTGCTGTTGTTCTGGGATTGATTTGCACTTTTCGCACAAAAGTATGGTCATCTCTAGGAGACAGAACGCGTCTCCTTCCTGAGCCGTATGACGGCTGCATAGTCCCATGGTGTTTATACTTGCATACTATTGTTTATACAGATGAATGTGGTACCTTCAGGCATTTGGAAATTGCTCCCAAGGAACAACCAGACTTGTGGAGGTCTACAATTTTTTTTCTGAGGTCTTGGCTGATTTCTTTTGATTTTCCCATGATGTCAAGCAAAGAGGCACTGAATTTGAAGGTAGGCCTTGAAATACATCCACAGGTACACCTCCAATTGACTCAAATGATGTAAATTAGCCTATCAGGAGCTTCTAAAGTCATGACATCATTTTCTGGAATTTTTCAAGCTGTTTAAAGGCAGTCAACTTCGTGTATGTAAACTTCTGACCCACTGGAATTGTGATACAGTGAACTATAAGTGTGTCATGCACAAAGTAGATGTCCTACCCGACTTGCCAAAACTATAGTTTGTTAACAAGAAATTTGTGGCGTGGTTGCTCCACACATAGCCAGTGGGTAGTAACAAGCCATCTGCTTTAGTTTTCGAGATGTTCACTCTCTCGAGGGAGGAGATGGTTTTTCCATATTGTGTGTATTTATTTATTCTGAACACATTTCCATTTGTTGTAAATTCTTCAAAACATATTCTAAATACTTACTTCTATGTTCGCTAGCTGTACAGGCAAAAGCCGCCGAGTACTTAAGTAGACAGCTGGTGACAGCTTGAGAGAGATCTCCATCCGACAAACTTCTATCAGGTAAAGTAATTTGGGGGTTTTGTAATCTAAATATTTAGTTATAAAAACATGATACCATCAAAGCGAGCTGTAAAATGACTCCCGTAGAACGCAGCAACCTTAGTAATGTAGCTAGCTTTCTAGTTAGCCAGCTAGTTACAACAAGTAGATGTTGCTATGTAGCAGGAGCAGAGAATTTTATCGAGCGCAAGCTAGCATGTCATTCCGGGATAAGAAGTTTTTTAGTTATTAGTTTATTCCAAGTAATAATTTAAGACTACACACATCTATAGGACAGGTAGTGTAAAGCTAATACACAGTGTAAAGACAAGGCAGGACCTACTAGATGAATTCATACTGACAAATAAGAAATTCCACA
The DNA here is from genome assembly GCF_018296145.1 of Oncorhynchus tshawytscha. NCBI lineage: Eukaryota > Metazoa > Chordata > Actinopteri > Salmoniformes > Salmonidae > Oncorhynchus > Oncorhynchus tshawytscha. The sequence continues at coordinate 27,060,885 of NC_056433.1, read as the reverse complement.
TTATTCCTGTCTATAGTTGGAATAGGATGAATGCAGAGCACCCTGCCTCAGACTGTCAGGATGTTCATTTTCTAGCTCACAAACTACATTCCTTTACTGCGATGATTTATTGTATTCATTCTTGCCTCTCACTTTTGTCTCCTATGAGCTATTCACCAAGTCCTGCAGTTTGAACTAGCCCTGCTGTCACTAATTAGACATTGAGACCACATATGCATTTGAGTGTTGTCTTTGTGGGTTTTGTCTAGTGCATTTTAGTTTGAGCATCTCAAAGACTAAATTCAATCTAGAATCAGTTTGACAGGTGACAGATTATTTTACTATCATAAAATGCACCGGTGAGAATTCTATTGTCCCTGTCAGGAGCCCAGGCTTTTGCCATAGATGGTAGAGTTAGTCTCTGGACCATACAAGCTTTAGATTGCATTCTGCTAAAGCACTTGTCTCCTATGGGGCCTGGGCACACAAATGCTCCTAGAGAGGAGGAGGAATCATGCGTTGATGACGGTTGTACAGTCTCCATCAGAGGCCCAGGCGTTTGGCAGATGGTAAAAGCTCTCATTTCTGGACTGCAACATTGTAAGATTGTGCCTTCCATGGCACCTGATATACATTGATTGGTTACACTATATTTAGATACTTCAAATACTGCCTGAGACACCTTTAGTATTTGTCTCCGTACTCAATAAATGGTGAAACACTATTTGTGATGGTGTTCTTTGTTCAAATGTATATGCATGAAACATACATTATGGAAAACATGTCTCACTCAGTCATAGCTATTAGAAAAATGAAGGGATTGGCCAGATTTTGTCATCGGCATCTTTTAGAAAGTTAGTAGGAATGTTAATAATTTGAACCACCTAAATATACTCACATTAAAAGGACATTTAGTATTTGAAAATCATACATTCATTTCCCTACTGCTTTTTCTATAATCCTACAGCCTCTATCATTCTCCATACCTTATATTCAAATGCATCCAACTTTATGCAGGCCCACCATGGTATTGGGCAGCAGCTATTTGAGAACTCATCTGGTTTAGAAATCAAACTCTGGTTATTTTATTGCATAGCGCATTGTACAACTATTTTTTTAGAGAAGATTTTAATTTCAAATTATGCTATATGTGTATGGGTTATGTATTGCTAGCTAATATGCATATGAAGCTGTCGCATATACATCTATCTACATGTTTTTATTTAGATTTCTATGCAACTTGTATGATTTAATGTTTATTTAAGCCTGCAGATAGTTACTTGAAATGAAACAATCATGACAAAACATGATTCAAAATTGAATTCACTGACAGAGAGATAACTAATGAAGCACTAGCTACCTGAGCAGGCACATTGATGTTTACAGTATTGGCTAAGCTAGTCAATGGTAACATTAGCTAACTTTCAATAAATTGGATAAATGGTCAACAGAGTTACCTCTTCATATAATCAAAACCATTCCTATTGCATGCTGCATATTTCAAGTGCACTCGAAAACAGATATTTATCTTCTTTCAGTCTTTGGGAGCTAGCGTTAGTTCCTCTTCACACACTGACAGCAGATCACGATTTCATGTGAGGCTGTGTTTACGTCTTAGATAGAAGCCGGCCCATTGGCTGCCTTCATCACGAGGGGAAAATAATTTAAGGTACCAATACATTTTACAGTAATCATAAGAATATGTATTTGCCATATACAAAACAAACAAAAAAAATCGGCTCCTCCCTCGATATAGATCAATCAACTTCACTGTTTTTGGCATAGGCCCACCACCTATTAGCCTGCACCGGAGGTCTGGGCTGCATAATAGCTTCCCACTCTCGCTGCAAAGAAGTTAGCACAATTGAATAATGCGACACGGCATGTAGAAATGTTGAAACTGAATTACAGTTCCCAAAACAATGTTCCCACAGACTAGGACACTTTACAATGCAAGAAGAAGCTTTCAGCTTTGTAGGCTAACTTTCTTTGCTAGCTTACATCTGAAACTAACATCAATTCACTACCCTAGTACTTTGTTTGAGATTATATGCAAACCATAACAGAAAGAAATGGTGATTTCAAAGCTGATTGCCACCAAAACTTTTTTCATTCACTTAATCGGTCTCACGTCTTTTAAAGATTATCTATTGCCTCAGCAAACTGACTGTGTGTGTGACTTGAGCTCAGATGGGCCACCCCCTCTTAAAGAGACGGCGCACACTTTTATAAAATATGCTACTTCTATGCAAATGTTGTTGATCAGTACAATACAATAAGTCCCAAATGGAAGGGAAACAAATGGTTTTTGAACTGTAGGGTTAGGGATAGGGTGAACAAAATAAGCTCAATAACTCAATGCATGAACACACTCCTATTGAAAAATGCATTCACCTGTCCTGTGAATAGGCCTAGGCTACAGAGATTTACCATGCAAATAAATGATCGCCATTGTTGTTATGTAGTTAGATTGTTTTTACCAAAGTCAAATTGACTGTATAATTTATTCATAAATGCATACTGTACATGGCCACCGCATTACGTTTTTGACACAAAATATTTCAAATTAAATAGCAGTAGCTTAGTTTCTCTGTCTGGATCAAGTGCCATTCTGTGACTTTGGCTAATATGCCCTATTTTTTTGCAGTGGTATTGTTATGGTATTATTTAGTATTGAGTATTGTGATGGTATCAAGTATCGTAATACTAAACTAGGGCTGCATTCCACACATTTTTACTTTTTGGAACGTTTAATAGAATGCAATGGTGCTGTACTGAATGACTGGCCATATAAACCTCTTGTTTTAAGCCACACCTCGCCACACCCACCAAATGAGAGCAAACGTACCTCAGTATTTTCAAGAACGTTTTGGGGAACGTCTTGGCGTTCAGTACAAACTGTTTGGAAACTTAGCAAATGTTGAAGCGAACTCAGCACACCACTGGTATAAGTATCGAAGTCAAAATTCTGGTATCGTGACAGCACTACAAGGTAATAATGCTGCGTTCACAACTGGGAACTTTGAAAAATACGAGGTCAAATCATGATGTCATTGATCTTCAAGTCGGAAAGTCGTAGCTCTAGAAAAGGCCCGAGTTCCCATGATGGAATTCCAAGTTTGATGACCGTTCAAATCAGAGATTGTTCCTAGTTGTTTTGATTGCACCAAAGTCAGAAGTCAGAGATTTCCAAGTTCCCAGTTCCTAGTTGTTTTGAACAAGACATAAATCTGTGGCCACAGACCTGGTGGTGTAGCAGGAAATTCAGGTCATTAGCAACCAAGAGGTTGTGAGTTCTAATCCCAAGTGAGGTACAGTATAGTCCCAAGTAATCAGCATTCAGCAGCATACTGCCTTTTTACAGCAATAACACCTTAATTCAGCTGTAAGAATACAGTAACTTGTTGTTCTTTACTGTACTTTCACTGCAGCCACTAGCCTGTAGGGTAGCGTAGAATTACTGGAACTTTTTAACAGTGTAGCATTTCATGGCATAAAAGGTTCTTCACAACCATCACAGCAGCAGGCTAAAAAAGAACCCTTCCTGATATGCAAATAACCTTTTGGTGAAAATGGTTCAACATATAACCCTCACCCCTGACAAACAACCCCTCAATTGCCTTTTTCTCTGAGTGTAGCCTAGTTACAAATACACTATATATACAAAAGTATGTGGACACCCTTTCAAATGAGTGGATTCGGCTGTTCAGCCACATGTTGCTGACAGGTGTATAAAATCGAGCACACAGCCATGCAATCTCCATAGACAAACATTGGCAGTAGAATGGCCTTAGTGAAGATCTCAGTGACTTTCAACGTGGCACTGTCACAGGATGCCACCTTTCCAACAAGTCAGTTTGTCAAATTTCTGCCCTGCAAGAGCTGCCTCGGTCAATTGTAAGTGCTGTTATTGTGAAGTGGAAACGTCTAGGAGCAACAACAGCTCAGCCCAGAAGTGGTTGGGAACACAAGCTCACAGAACGGGACCACTTAGTGCTAAAGCGCATAACGCGTAAAAATTGTCTGTCCTTGGTTGCAACACTCACTACCAATTTCCAAACTGCCTCTGGAAGCAACGTCAGCACAAGAACTGTTCGTCGGGAGCTTAATGAAATGGGTTTCCATGGCAGAGCAGCTGCATACAAGCCTATGATCCCCATGCGCTGTGCCAAGTGTCGGCTGGAGTAGTGTAAAGCTCGCCACCATTGGACTCTGGAGCAGTGGAAACACGTTCTCCAGAGTGATGAATCATACTTCACCATCTAGCCGTCCAATGGATGAATCTGGGTTTGGCGGATGCCAGGAGAATGCTACCTGCCCCAATGTATAGTACCAACTAAAGTTTGGTGGAGGCAGAATAATGGTCCGGGGCTGTTTTTTCATGGTTCGGGTTAGGCCCTTTAGCTCCTATAAAGGGACGTTGTAATGCTACAGCATACAATGACAATCTAGACGATTCTGTGCTTACAACTTTGTGGCAACAGTTTAGGGAAGGCTCTTTTCTGTTTCAGCATGACAATGCCCCTGTGCACAAAGTGAGGTCCATACTGAAATGGTTTGTCGAGATCAGTGTGGAAGAACTTGACTGGCCTGCACAGAGCCCAGACCACAACCCCATCGAACACCTTTTGGGATGAATAGCCCAACCTCATTAATTCTCTTGTGGCTGAATGGAAGCAAGTCCCTGCAGCAATGACTTTGTAATGAGATGTTCGATGAGCAGGTGTCCACATGCTTTTGGTCATGTAGTGTAGCGCCTCTTCAATTGACTCATTCACTTCTCAGGTGGTAGCCTGGCGCTAAAACATTTGGATAGGCTGGTAGTAATAATAATTGCACAACACAAACCAACCGGCTATATCATGACTAAAACGCATTGAAATAACTTACCTTACTGTGCATATTGTAGCATGCAATGTGCATATGTTTTTCAAATTAAAGTTGCATATAGTCAGTCTAGTAAACATAGCTTTAGCTTAGGCTACTGTGAAGTTATATTGCTGCCTATCCCAAAAGCTGTTGATGTTACATTCATAATAATGAATGTAGCTTATTAAAGTATGCCTCGTTAACTCATATTAGCCTTTAAATCACTACCATTAATTATCAAAGCAACAAACTTTGGGGCTTCGTTATAAATAAAAGCAGAAATGATGTCTTCTCCGAATATTTGCCCCATTTACAGTCATGGAAATTATATGGACAATTCGTTTAAGTAAGGCTTTTTAGGACACAACCCGATTCTGGCAATAATCATATCGGGGAGCACACATTTTAATGTCAATCGGGCTATCCCAAAACATTCAACGCGCAATGCGAAGGTCCCTGAGAAAACCTTACTCTATGCACAGCCTTGTTTAAAATGTTTTATAATGTGATAAACAAATACAATTTTGCCTACGCATAAACTTGGCACTTATAGCCTATAGGCTACATCAATAAATTGTATGCATCGCATAAAGCGCAGTAAGTTATTATTAAGTGGCACATGATCGTCTTCTGTATAGGCCTATCTATAAACTGCCAACAGAGGGTGTCTTGGAGTTTTTAAATAAACCACCGTGGCTCTGCTATTCACAGACCTTGCTTATCTACAAAAAAAAATACAGTATCAGGTTTGCAACCACAGGCTATTGCATCTGCTTATTCGCCGACAAATAATAATAATTATGCCTAATTGCCCTGAAATTAATGCACAGCATCGTTCATTCAGAAAATTGGGTTTGACATCATTAGCGAAATTCAACAGATTTGGTAATTGTAGGCTAATCTACACTTGTTTCTACATGCATTTGAACCATTTAATGCTACTGACAGAGGGAACTCTTACCACTTGAGCGCCGGACAATGTTCTCCAAAAAAGTGTTCTGAGGTGCCACCAAACCTCTTTTTCCCCCGTGCATTCTGTGGTCAGGAGGTGTCGTTCGGGGCTTCAAGCTTTATGAAAGCTGGTCGCAAAAGTGAAATAGTCTAGATAAGTAAGAGTCTGTGGGATGAAGAAGCTCATGGTAACAATGCACCGAGGCTGGTTTGATGTAGATTCTTTATCACAGAGCTAAAGCAGCTCCGCAGGCTACGAGCTTGTCCTGGTGCGCCTGCGCTCTCGATGTTTCACCGCAAACCCGATGGCATTGAATCTCAGATGGTCAATGCAATAATCTCAAGCAACGGCATGAGTTTGAGATCCAAACTATTAGAAAATGTTGCCGATATTTTCAATCTATCTGAAAGTAAACTATACCTCAATGGGTTCTTAAACGTATTCTCCCTCTTTTTGCAATTCAAGCAACACTGTCCATTTTCTTGCATGAGATTACATTTACCAACAAATAGGCTGGCTACACTCTTAGAAAATAAAGACGCTAAATAGAACCACATAGAGTTGTTCGGTTTTTCCCCTTAGGGGAACCCTTTTTGGTGCTAGATAAAACCCTTTTCAGATAGGTCTATTTAGGGTTCTTCATATAATCCCTCCTCACCTGGATGTCTAGGTCTTAATTGAAAGTAAAAATCAAAACCAACAGACACTAAACCCTCCGTGGAATGAGTTTGACACGCCTGACCTAAATCATCTAAACTGGAACAACTATCTCAGTAACGTGTGCAATAAATCCAACTACTAACAGATAGGATAAGTATTAGAATTATAAATGTATGTTATTTATCTTCGTGTAGCATAATCAAACAATCAATGTACAAGCAAAAACACAGATATGGAAACAAACAATTCTGAAAATCAACCAGCAATTGCACGCTGGGAAATACGATAATGATGGGATTGTTTTTAAATGTTTTACAATCCCTCCAGGATTTTGCGGGATTTTCTGTGATATTTGCAGGCAAAAGAGCTTGATTTTGCTACAGCAATTCTGCCATTTTGCATGGCAAATGCAATTTGTCTCGAAAATGCGCTGATGAGAGAAAGTTTGTTGACGTGTGGCTTGATTGAACCATATCAAAATCAAATCAAATCAAATGTATTTGTAACATACACATGGTTAGCAGATGTTAATGGGAGTATAGCGAAATGCTTGTGCTTCTAGTTCCGACCATGCAGTAATATTAACAAGTAATATAACCTAACAATTTCACAACAACTACCTTATACACACAAGTGTAAAGGAATGAATACGAATATGTACATAACAATATATGAATGATTGATGCCCGAACGGCATAGGCAAGATACAGTAGATGGTATAGAGTACAGTATATACATATGAGATGAGTAATGTAGGGTATGAAAACATTATAAAAAGTGGCCTTGTTTAAAGTCTCCCTAAATTTTATCAGCATATCGATTGCGCAACCACGGGTGGAAAAACCTTGGATCACTGCTATTCTAACTTCCGACGCATATAAGGCCCTGCCCCGCCCTCCTTTCGGAAAAGCTGACCACGACTCCATTTTGTTGATGCCTGCCTACAGACAGAAACTAAAACAAGAAGCTCCTGCGCTGAGGTCTGTTCAACGCTGGTCCGACCAATCTGATTCCACACTCCAAGACTGCTTCCATCACGTGGACTGGGATATGTTTCGTATTGCGTCAGACAACAACATTGACGAATACGCTGATTCGGTGAGCGAGTTCATTAGAACGTGCGTTGAAGATGTCGTTCCCATAGCAACGATTAAAACATTCCCAAACCAGAAACTCCGCAAGGCAATCAAACAAGCTAAGCGTCAGTATAGAGACGAAGTAGAATCTCAATTCAACGGCTCAGACACAAGAGGTATGTGGCAGGGTCTACAGTCAATCACGGATTACAAAAAGAAAACCAGCCCAGTCACGGACCAGGATGTCTTGCTCCCAGGCAGACGAAATAACTTTTTTGCCCGCTTTGAGGACAATACAGTGCCACTGACACGGCCGCAACTAAAACATGCGGACTCTCCTTCACTGCAGCCGACGTGAGGAAAACATTTAAACGTGTCAACCCTCGCAAAGCTGCAGGCCCAGACGGCATCCCCAGCCGCGCCCTCAGAGCATGCGCAGACCAGCTGGCTGGTGTGTTTACGGACATATTCAATCAATCCCTATCCCAGTCTGTTGTTCCCACATGCTTCAAGATGGCCACCATTGTTCCTGTTCCCAAGAAAGCTAAGGTAACTGAGCTAAACGACTACCGCCCCGTAGCACTCACTTCCGTCATCATGAAGTGCTTTGAGAAACTAGTCAAGGACCATATCACCTCCACCCTACCTGACACCCTAGACCCACTCCAATTTGCTTACCGCCCAAATAGGTCCACAGACGATGCAATCTCAACCACACTGCACACTGCCCTAACCCATCTGGACAAGAGGAATACCTATGTGAGAATGCTGTTCATCGACTACAGCTCGGCATTTAACACCATAGTGCCCTCCAAGCTCATCATCAAGCTCGAGACCCTGGGTCTCGACCCCGCCCTGTGCAACTGGGTACTGGACTTCTTGACGGGCCGCCCCCAGGTGGTTAGGGTAGGCAACAACATTTCCACCCCGCTGATCCTCAACACTGGGGCCCCACAAGGGTGCGTTCTGAGCCTCTCCTGTACTCCCTGTTCACCCACGACTGCGTGGCCACGCACGCCTCTAACTCAGTCATCAAGTTTGCGGACAACACAACAGTGGTAGGCTTGATTACCAACAACGACGAGACGGCCTACAGGGAGGAGGTGAGGGCCCTCGGAGTGTGGTGTCAGGAAAATAACCTCACACTCAACGTCAACAAAACTAAGGAGATGATTGTGGACTTCAGGAAACAGCAGAGGGAACACCCCCCTATCCACATTGATGGAACAGTAGTGGAGAGGGTAGTAAGTAAGTTCCTCAGCGTACACATCACAGACAAACTGAATTGGTCCACCCACACAGACAGCATCGTGAAGAAGGCCCAGCAGCGCCTCTTCAACCTCAGGAGGCTGAAGAAATTTGGCTTGTCACCAAAAGCACTCACAAACTTCTACAGATGCACAATCGAGAGCATCCTGTCGGGCTGTATCACCGCCTGGTACGGCAACTGCTCCGCCCACAACCGTAAGGCTCTCCAGAGAGTAGTGAGGTCTGCACAACGCATCACCGGGGGCAAACTACCTGCCCTCCAGGACACCTACACCACCCGATGTCACAGGAAGGCCATAAAGATCCTCAAGGACAACAACCACCCGAGCCACTGCCTGTTCACCCCGCTATCATCCTGAAGGCGAGGTCAGTACAGGTGCATCAAAGCTGGGACCGAGAGACTGAAAAACAGCTTCTGTCTCAAGGCCATCAGACTGTTAAACAGCCACCACTAACATTGAGTGGCTGCTGCCAACACACTGACTCAACTCCAGCCACTTTAGTAATGGGAATTGATGGGAAATGATGTAAAATATATCACTAGCCACTTTAAACAATGCTACCTAATATAATGTTTACATACCCTACATTATTCATCTCATACAGTGCCTTGCGAAAGTATTCGGCCCCCTTGAACTTTGCGACCTTTTGCCACATTTCAGGCTTCAAACATAAAGATATAAAACTGTATTTTTTTGTGAAGAATCAACAAGTGGGACACAATCATGAAGTGGAACGACATTTATTGGATATTTCAAACTTTTAACAAATCAAAAACTGAAAAATTGGGCGTGCAAAATTATTCAGCCCCTTTACTTTCAGTGCAGCAAACTCTCTCCAGAAGTTCAGTGAGGATCTCTGAATGATCCAATGTTGACCTAAATGACTAATGATGATAAATACAATCCACCTGTGTGTAATCAAGTCTCCGTATAAATGCACCTGCACTGTGATAGTCTCAGAGGTCTGTTAAAAGCGCAGAGAGCATCATGAAGAACAAGGAACACACCAGGCAGGTCCGAGATACTGTTGTGAAGAAGTTTAAAGCCGGATTTGGATACAAAAAGATTTCCAAAGCTTTAAACATCCCAAGGAGCACTGTGCAAGCGATAATATTGAAATGGAAGGAGTATCAGACCACTGCAAATCTACCAAGACCTGGCCGTCCCTCTAAACTTTCAGCTCATACAAGGAGAAGACTGATCAGAGATGCAGCCAAGAGGCCCATGATCACTCTGGATGAACTGCAGAGATCTACAGCTGAGGTGGGAGACTCTGTCCATAGGACAACAATCAGTCGTATATTGCAAAAATCTGGCCTTTATGGAAGAGTGGCAAGAAGAAAGCCATTTCTTAAAGATATCCATAAAAAGTGTTGTTTAAAGTTTGCCACAAGCCACCTGGGAGACACACCAAACATGTGGAAGAAGGTGCTCTGGTCAGATGACACCAAAATTGAACTTTTTGGCAACAATGCAAAACGTTATGTTTGGCGTAAAAGCAACACAGCTCATCACCCTGAACACACCATCCCCACCATCAAACATGGTGGTGGCAGCATCATCGTTTGGGCCTGCTTTTCTTCAGCAGGGACAGGGAAGATGGTTAAAATTGATGGGAAGATGGATGGAGCCAAATACAGGACCATTCTGGAAGAAAACCTGATGGAGTCTGCAAAAGACCTGAGACTGGGACGGAGATTTGTCTTCCAACAAGACAATGATCCAAAACATAAAGCAAAATCTACAATGGAATGGTTCAAAAATAAACATATCCAGGTGTTAGAATGGCCAAGTCAAAGTCCAGACCTGAATCCAATCGAGAATCTGTGGAAAGAACTGAAAACTGCTGTTCACAAATGCTCTCCATCCAACCTCACTGAGCTCGAGCTGTTTTGCAAGGAGGAATGGGAAAAAATTTCAGTCTCTCGATGTGCAAAACTGATAGAGACATACCCCAAGCGACTTACAGCTGTAATTGCAGCAAAAGGTGGCGCTACAAAGTATTAACTTAAGGGGGCGGAATAATTTTGCACGCCCAATTTTTCAGTTTTTGATTTGTTAAAAAAGTTTGAAATATCCAATAAATGTCGTTCCACTTCATGATTGTGTCCCACTTGTTGTTGATTCTTCACAAAAAAATACAGTTTTATATCTTTATGTTTGAAGCCTGAAATGTGGCAAAAGGTCGCAAAGTTCAAGGGGGCCGAATACTTTCGCAAGGCACTGTATGTATATCTATATACTGTACTCTATATCATCTACTTCATCTTTATGTAATACATGTATCACTAGCCACTTTAACTATGCCACTTTGTTTACATACTCATCTCATATGTATATACTGCACTCAATACCATCTACTGTATCTTGCCTATGCCGCTCTGTACCATCACTCACTCATATATCTTTATGTACATATTCTTTATCCCCTTACACTTGTGTCTATAAGGTAGTAGTTTTGGAATTGTTAGCTAGATTACTTGTTGGTTATTACTGCATTGTCAGAACTAGAAGCACAAGCATTTCGCTACACTCGCATTAACATCTGCTAACCATGTGTATGTGACAAATAAAATTTGATTTGATTTGATTTGAAGTGGCGAGTGATACATTACATCAAAATGGCAAGATGCAGTAGATGGTATAGCGTACAGTATATACATATGAGATGAGTAATGTGGGGTATGTAAGCATTATATAAAGTGGCTAGTGATAAATTGATTACATCAATGTTTCCATTATTAAAGTGGCTAGAGTTGAGTCAGTATGTTGGCAGCAGCCACTCAATGTTAGTGTTAGTGATGCCTGTTTAACAGTCTGATGGCCTTGAGATAGAAGCTGTTTTTCAGTCTCTCGGTCCCAGCTTTGATGCACCTGTACTGACCTCGCCTTCTGGATGATAGCAGGGTGAACAGGCAGTGGCTCGGGTGGTTGTTGTCCTTGATGATATTTTTGGCCTTCCTGTGACATCGGGTGGTGTAGGTGTCCTGGAGAGCAGGTAGTTTGCCCCCGGTGATGCGTTGTGCAGACCTCACTACCCTCTGGAGAGCCTTATGGTTGTGGGTGGGGCTGTTTTCCTTTATCTCTAAAAAAAAATGTGGAAAACGTCAAGGTGTCTGAATACTTTCCGAATGCACTGTATTTACCATATAGGTCCGGTTTTAAACATGCTCACACCTTAATGTATCAGATTACTCAAACTCTTGATGTTAAAGTTTAAACACTGAGGTTAACATTAATGCTCAGACACTATTTAAAATAAAGAAAAAAATTACAATGAAAATGCTTATTCAGATGTATAACATTTGCCTTCCAGGGCGGCAGGGTATCCTAGTGGTAAGAGCGTTGGACTAGTAACCAGAAGGTTGTAAGTTCAAATCCCCGAGCTGACAAATCTGTCGTTCTGCCCCTGAACAGGTAGTTAACCCACTGTTCCTAGGCCGTCATTGAAAATAAGAATTTGTTCTTAACTGACTTGCCTAGTAAAATCAATTTAAAAAAATCTTTCTTGCCACCTAAAGAATCATCGAAGAAGGGTTCTTCAGATGAAAATGGTTATTGGTAGAAACCTACAGAGGTGTGGACTCGAGTCACAAATATGATGACATGCAACTCGACTTTGACTTTAACACCAATGACTCGTGACTTACAGTGCCTTGCGAAAGTATTCGGCCCCCTTGAACTTTGCGACCTTTTGCCACATTTCAGGCTTCAAACATAAAGATATAAAACTGTATTTTTTTGTGAAGAATCAACAACAAGTGGGACACAATCATGAAGTGGAACGACATTTATTGGATATTTCAAACTTTTTTAACAAATCAAAAACTGAAAAATTGGGCGTGCAAAATTATTCAGCCCTCTTAAGTTAATACTTTGTAGCGCCACCTTTTGCTGCGATTACAGCTGTAAGTCACATGGGGTATGTCTCTATCAGTTTTGCACATCGAGAGACTGAAATTTTTTACCATTCCTCCTTGCAAAACAGCTCGAGCTCAGTGAGGTTGGATGGAGAGCATTTGGGAACAGCAGTTTTCAGTTCTTTCCACAGATTCTCGATTGGATTCAGGTCTGGACTTTGACTTGGCCATTCTAACACCTGGATATGTTTATTTTTGAACCATTCCATTGTAGATTTTGCTTTATGTTTTGGATCATTGTCTTGTTGGAAGACAAATCTCCGTCCCAGTCTCAGGTCTTTTGCAGACTCCATCAGGTTTTCTTCCAGAATGGTCCTGTATTTGGCTTCATCCATCTTCCCATCAATTTTAACCATCTTCCCTGTCCCTGCTGAAGAAAAGCAGGCCCAAACCATGATGCTGCCACCACCATGTTTGACAGTGGGGATGGTGTGTTCAGGGTGATGAGCTGTGTTGCTTTTACGCCAAACATAACATTTTGCATTGTTGCCAAAAAGTTCAATTTTGGTTTCATCTGACCAGAGCACCTTCTTCCACATGTTTGGTGTGTCTCCCAGGTGGCTTGTGGCAAACTTTAAACGACACTTTTTATGGATATCTTTAAGAAATGGCTTTCTTCTTGCCACTCTTCCATAAAGGCCAGATTTGTGCAATATACGACTGATTGTTGTTCTTGGTAGATTTGCATGGGTGGTCTGATAGTCTTCTCCTTGTATGAGCTTCCATTTCAATATTTCAATATTATCGCTTGCATAGTGCTCCTTGGGATGTTTAAAGCTTGGGAAATCTTTTTGTATCCAAATGCGGCTTTAAACTTCTTCAAAACAGTATCTCGGACCTGCCTGGAGTGTTCCTTGTTCTTCATGATGCTCTCTGCACTTTTAACGGACCTCTGAGACTATCACAGTGCAGGTGCATTTATACGGAGACTTGATTACATACAGGTGGAGCGTATTTATCATCATTAGTCATTTAGGTCAACATTGGATCATTCAGAGATCCTCACTGAACTTCTGGAGAGAGTTTGCTGCACTGAAAGTAAAGGGGCTGAATAATTTTGCACGCCCAATTTTTCAGTTTTTGATTTGTTAAAAAAGTTTGAAATATCCAATAAATGTCGTTCCACTTCATGATTGTGTCCCACTTGTTGTTGATTCTTCACAAAAAAAATACAGTTTTATATCTTTATGTTTGAAGCCTGAAATGTGGCAAAAGGTCGCAAAGTTCAAGGGGGCCGAATACTTTCGCAAGGCACTGTAACTTGGACTTGAGCCTTTTGACTCGAACTGACTTGATACACTCCCCAAGCCCAAATATTTTAAATGATGCTATTTAAAAAAGTGTGCAGTGCGTCAACTCTTCATTTTACAAATTACAGTTTGAATCGGACAGCAGCCAATAAAATGTGCCAGCTGAGAAAAAGTTGCGTGTGGCAGTGCAGAGGAACGTCGGCGGGTGAATTCAGATGGAGCCCTTGGAAAGATGATACCCCAAATTATTATTTTCGGATATAAAGACTACGCTGTATCAACAAAAAAAAGAATGCAACTTGCAAAACATACGGGAAGAAAATGACAGACAGTCGCAACAACTTCCAACTTTGTTCGACAATTGAAGCTACACAAAGAAATGGTAAGACATGGCTAATATAGCCGACAGCTATATAATTTATAACTTCGCTAGTGTAGCATGTAGGCTAACATAATGTTAAATCAATGAGCCTCAGCACAGTCAGTCAGTGAGGGAATGTGATCATTGCACCCAAGATTGAGCTACAACTGGATAGGCAGTTGGTAGCCTAAATACTGCCTGATGTTACTGCTGTTTCTAAAGCCATTGACATATGTTAGCCTACTGTAACCACACACACAGTGTGTGTGTGTGTGTGTGTGTGTGTAAGGTTGGGCGATTGTGTATAAGCCTACATTGCCCAATTGCACCCCATAGCGATCCTCGATAGTCGATCGCTATTGGGGGTTCTTTCTTACGGCTACCCATGTATTTCCATGGAAATATAAAGTTTATTTGGAAAGTAATAAATATATTTTTAAAAGCATTCATGATTTGTGTAAATGTAATATACTAACTATTGCTCTTGTAAAAAATATAAATGGTATTACATTTGAAGTCGGAAGTTTACATACACCTTAGCCAAATACATTTAAACTCAGTTTTTTCACAATTCCTGACATTTAATCTTAGTAAATATTCACTGTCTTAGGTCAGTTAGGATCACCACTTTATTTTAAGAATGTGAAATGTCAGAATAATACTAGAGATAATTATTTATTTCAGCTTTTATTTCTTTCATCACATTCTCAGTGGGTCAGAAGTTTACATACACTCAATTAGTATTTGGTAGCATTGTCTTTAAATTGTTTAACTTGGGTTAAACGTTTCAGGTAGCCTTACACAATCTTCCCACAATAAGTTGGGTGAATTTTGGACCATTCCTCCTGACAGAGCTGGTGTAACTGAGACAGGTTTGTAGGCCTCCTTGCTCGCACACATTTTTTCTGTTCTGCCCAAACATTTTCTATGGGATTGAGGTCAGGGCTTTGTGATGGCCACTCCAATACCTTGACTTTGTTGTCCTTAAGCCATTTTGCCACAACTTTGAAAGTATGCTTGGGGTCATTGTCCATTTGGAATATCCATTTGCGATCAAGCTTTAACTTCCTGACTGATGTCTTGAGATGTTGCTTCAATATATCCACATAATTTTCCTACCTCATGATGCCATCTATTTTGTGAAGTGCACCAGTCCCTCCTGCAGTTAAGTGCACCAGTCCCTCCTGATGCTGCCATCCCCGTACTTCATCGTTGGGATGGTGTTCTTCAGCTTGTAAGCCTCCCCTTTTCCTCCAAACATAACGATGGTCATTATGGCCAAAAAGTTATATTTTTGTTTCATCAGACCTGAGGACATTTCTCCAAAAAGTATGATCTTTGTCCCCATGTGTAGTTGCAAACCGTAGTCTGGCTTATTTATAGCAGTTTTGGAGCAGTGGCTTCTTCTTTCAGGTTATGTCGATATAAGATCAGTTTTTACTGTGGATATAGATACCTTTGTACCTGTTTCCTCCAGCATCTTCACAAGGTCCATTGCTGTTGTTCTGGGATTGATTTTCACTTTTCGCACCAAAGTACGGTCCTCTCTAGGAGACAGAACACGTCTCCTTCCTGAGCGGTATGACTACTGCGTGGTCCCATGGTGTTTATACTTGCGTACTATTGTTTGTACAGATGAACGTGGTACCTTCAGGCTTTTGGAAATTGCTCCCAAGGATGAACCAGACTTGTGGAGGTTTATCATTTATTTTCTGAGATATTGGCTGATTTCTTTTGATTTTCCCTTGATGTTAACCACAGAGGCACTGAGTTTGAAGGTAGGCCTTGAAATACATCCACAGTTACAGATGGATGTATCAGAAGCTTCTATAGCCATAACATCATTTTCTGGAATTTTCTAAGCTGTTTGATTGCACAGTCAACTTAGTGTATGTAAACTTCTGACCCACTGGAATTGTGATACAGTGAATTATAAGTGAAATAATCGGTCTGTAAACAATTGTTGGAAAAATGTATTGTGTCATGCACAAAGTAGATGTCCTAACCGACTTGCCAAAACTATAGTTTGTTAACAACACATTTGTGTAGTGGTTGAAAAACGAGTTTTAATGACTCCAACCTAAGTGTATGTAAACTTCCGACTTGTACAAATGTACATTTGGTGAAGAGCACATTATGGCTTGTTTAGGACTCAAAACTCAAAGTTTAGGACTTGAGACTTGACTTAGACTTGCCTGTCTTGACTTGGGACTTGACTTGCAACTTGAGTGTTAAGACTTGAGACTTACTTGTGACTTGGTCCCATCTCTGGAAACCTATCCCTCCACAAATAACCCTTTTGGAAGCCTTTTGTCTAACCATGTAGCCTAGGCTACAGTACAGTGGTTCGTCCTTGAAAAGTTGCAGTGTACTGAGGCACAGCTTGCATGATGCCTGAGAATTCTATGGTACGTTATTTAAGTGTCAACCACTGGTACCCTTAATACTAGTTAGTGCTAGTTTGACCACCAGAGGACATCTTTGAGAAGCATTTGATAGCCTTCAATAGTTGCTGTACTAGAGAATTGAAAACCATTTTTTGCAAGAACAGTTTATGGGACTGATTTTAAGAAATCTTGCTTAATTATTTTGATTAATATTATGGTGTTTCCATTCCAGTCCTTGTAAATAAGAATTTGTTCTTAACTGACTTGCCTAGTTAAATAAAGGTTACACTAAGAGCATAACATTTCTACACCATAATTGTAGTCTAACCAATACCCAAACGGAGATTCAGTGAAAATAAAAATCTCATTGATTTATCGAGACCAGTCCCCATGCTTGTCTCAGAGCAGCGCGAAATGGTGCTAAAATAGTTGTAGGCTATTGCTTCAAATCCTATTGCTTCTAACTTCAATATGCTCTTTAAATAAATAAGACCTACACCACTTTTAACAGCACATTACTCAACACTAGTGAGACTCATGTCGCCTACGGTATATAAAAAAAATTGATGTGATTCTCTGCCAATAATTACATATAGAGGATTGAAGGATTCTAAATTAAAACCAAAAGCTGCCTCACGGGTCTCCCGGTGGCGGCTGACATGGGTATCGAACCTGCATCTGTAGCAACGCATTTTGCACTGCGGGAGCACCCATCCACTCCCGAGCCTCCTTCCACTCCGGAGCACCCATCCACTCCGGAGCACCCATCCACTCCAGAGCCCCCATCCACTCCGGAGTACCCATCCACACCGGAGCCCCCATCCACTTCAGGAGCCCCCATCCACTCCGGAGCCCCCATCCACTCCGGAGCACCCATCCACACCGGAGCCCCCATCCACTCCGGAGCCCCTTCCACTCCGGAGCCCCCTTCCACTCCGGAGCCCCCTTCCACTCCGGCCCCCCCCATCCACTCCGGAGCCCCCATCCACTCCGGAGCCCCCTTCCACTCCGGAGCCCCCTTCCACTCCGGAGCCCCCTTCCACTTCGGAGCCCCCTTCCACTCCGGAGCCCCCATCCACTCCGGAGCCCCCATCCACTCCGGAGCCCCCATCCACTCCGGAGCCCCCTTCCACTCCGGAGCCCCCTTCCACTCCGGAGCCCCCTTCCACTCCGGAGCCCCCTTCCACAAAGTATCAAAATACAGAGAGTTGTTGGTAAAGGTATATTGTCCTGCTAATAGCCTATAATGGGCTATTATAATACTGTACACTGTGTCCAGGTCAGGATAACCAAAACATTTCTTTATTAAAGACTATCAGAAAGAATGTTGGTACTTATTTATTTTGATCCAAAGCCATGAATGAGTGAGTCACTCAGCTTTATGTAGGTGCCGGCTATGTGACTGTGCCATCGACTTGATAATATATAACAATATTTTAGAGGTTATTTCATTTTCAAAAAAAAGAAAGTGAGCGATGAATAAAGGCCAAAATAATATTTGGAAAGGCCAAAACATTTATTTCTGTTTTTAGAGGGAGAGAAACGCTGGGCCAATTGTGAACCGCTTGCATATAAAGGCCAAAATATAGCCCTGCTAATAGCCATAATGGCTCTGTACAACGTGACTGTGTGTGTTTGAAAGAGTATTTTCCAGTAAGCAACCATTTGTTTACCTTTATTAGACAACTTTGTTCCAATATTTATGTAATTCAGTGATATTTATTCCCATAGTAATTCCTTATGGATCAATAACTAAATAAACATTGGCATTTTGAAAGAGTATTTTTATTATTATTTTATTAGCGAAAGCATAAAGACGCTGATGAAGAAATACAGTACTGTACAGTATACTGTATGCTTTTACATTTGGATATTAAAGCATTTCAACATTTTGAAGATATAAGCCACCTGCATTTGTTTTTTAGGCTATAGCAGAACAGAATAAAGGTCCGGATGGCCCTTGCTTTGCCTGGTGAGCAGTTGACAAAGTTCTGTTGTCAGAAGAGGAATGCAAATGTCAGGGTGAACCGACGACCTGATGAACCCGCGAGGTATGTTGACTCTGCCTGTCGGAGGTGGAGTTCCAGAGCTCACAGGTGTGCCTGGCATGGATTGTGACTCCAACTCGTTCCTCGCCAGCAACGCACCATTCTCCACCTGACTCTCCGTCAATGCCGCCTGACTCTGGACTAATGCATCAGCTGTCGCCCGTATCTCTGCCCCCAGATAATGTTTCTCTTTCTACTGGTCTGCCTTCAATGACTCGATCTCGGTCTTCAAAGTTTGAATCTGTTCCATGTGCACCTTCATCAGATGAGCAAAATGGTACCACCCTGAGCCCCCATCGATTACAGTGGCCTATGAACACGTAGGCTACAGTAGGCAACAATACTGTAAAGTTGGCCTAATAATGCTAAAAATAATGCTTAAGAAGATGATGATGAAGATGATGAGCGATTGGCAAAGGCCATCTGTAATCTGCTGGCATCACAGCACAACATCAACATCGCTCTAATCACAGTCAGAAGAGAGTAGAAGAAACTTGTGTGGATTGATGGAAAGGCTCGGTAAGACATGTTTTTAAAAATATGTATATATATATATTTTTTGAACATTAACCATGTGTATTTGCTTGTTTTGTACCATTCTGTAGTTTCGACCCGATGATTTGTCTGACAAACCAAGACCTATGCATCCTGCAGGTGTAACAGTATAACTTTAGTCCGTCCCCTCGACCATACCCAGGCTCGAACCCTCTGCACACATCAACAACTGACACCCACGAAGCATCGTTACCCATCACTCCACAAAAGCCACTACTTCAAGGTCTCAAAGTGAGTGACGTCACCGATTGAAACGCTATTAGCGCGCACCACCGCTAACTATTTCACATTGGTTACACTCACCCCCCTTTTGACCTCCTCCTTTTCCGCAGCAACCAGTGATCCGGGTCAACAGCATCAATGTAACAGTGTAACTTTAGGCCGTCCCCTCGCCGGGCTCGAACCAGGGACCCTCTGCACACATCAACAACTGACACCCACGAAGCATCGCTCCACAAAAGCCACGGCCCTTGCAGAGCAAGGGGAACCACTACTTCAAGGTCTCAAAGCAAGTGATGTCACCGATTGAAACGCTATTAGCGCGCACCACCGCTCACTAGCTAGCCATTTCACATCGGTTACACAGGCCCAGGCATGGATCAAAGCTGGCGAGACATTCAATGATGTCATCTTCCCAGACGAATCAATCGTGGCCCTTGAGCAAAAGAAAGGAAGATGGTCAAGCAAGCCGAGTCCCAAGCATCTGCTCTAACTCCATGTGTGGGGGGCAATTTCTCGCCAGGGACCAGGCCCATATTTTTGATGGTAAATTGGCTATTTACAAATAAAAAAGGTACATAAAATATTGTGGCCCACAGACTGCTATGTGTTCCACAATAATTCACTGTTGCCTCCTTTTTCAGGTATCATGGCTCGAGATTTCTTTGAGGAGGAAATCATCAAGAGATCTGCTGGGCCCCATGTCAGAGAGGTGATTCTGGAACCACATCGTTTCTTTCAAGGTAGGATTATAGCAACATTTTGTTATGTTTAGGCCTATGTACGTGTATATTTCTAGTATTGTACCTAATGTTGGCTGTTAGGCTAAATGTATGTTTTTCTTCTCCAAATGCAGGCAATGACCCAAAACAGCTCCTTCCGCTGGCAAATACACTTGAAGAGCAGTAGATGGTAGGCTTAATCTACCCCAACTCCTCCAGGAGTAACAGGTGAAAAGAAGTGTTAACCCTTTACATTAGTGTCCTTATTACTGTGTAACTACTCATTTAATTACATTGTAATAAGTATTGTAATTACTCATTATTAAACCCTAGCCACAACCCTAACCTTAGCTTCATGTCCATATCCTGGTTCAACTGTAACCTTAGTCTCAACCTCTCCTCTTTTGCACACATTGTATATAGACTCCCCCTTTGTTTTCTACTGTGTTATTGACTTGTTAATTGTTTATTCCATGTGTAACTCTGTGTTGTCTGCTCACACTGCTATGCTTTATCTTGGCCAGGTCGCAGTTGTAAATGAGAACTTGTTCTCAACTAGCCTACCTGGTTAAATAAAGGTGAAATAATTTTTTTTTTTTAAAACCTAGCTTTATGTTCACATCCCGGTTCAACCCCAATCCTAGCCTAAACCACAACTCAGTTCCACCCTTATCCTAGCGTCAACCACAACCCTAACACTAGCTTCATGTTAACATCCAGTTCAACCCTAACTTTAGCCTCAACCGCAGGTCTAACCCTAGCTTCATGTCCACATTCCGGTTCAAGCCTTACCCTAGCATCAAACCTAACCCTAATCCTAACCCGAAGTAACCTTACAGTGTAATAATGAGTAATTACCCGCTGTAATGTTAGTGTAACCAACCATGGCTAGGCTACGTCTCAAATTACAGGATTTTTATGAAACGTTCACCAAGTGTGTGTGAGGAGAGAGAGTGTGAGTGTGTCAATGCATGCACTTATTGTGTATTTCAAGCTTTATGTATTGGACTAAAGAGCACTTTTAATGGAGATTCTACATTCAGAATCCTTTTTACATTTTAGCAGAGACTCTTATCCAGAGTAACTTGCAGGAGCAATTAGGGTTAAGTGCCTTGCTCAAGGACACATCAACAGATGTTTCACCTAGTCAGCTCAGAGAGTTGAACCAGCATCCTTTCTGTTACTGACACAACACTCTTACCCACTAGGCTACCTTTCACTTTTAGTCCAGAACTAGGCTTAATCTGTGTCCAGTAAACCACCCCTATACTGTATGTCTGTTCACACTGGACACTAGAGACTAACTAAAAAATCCTGATTTCGAAAATGTGCAAGGCTTTGCTGATGCAAATGCTTAGTTAATCAGGTCTGACATTACCTCAACTCCTTAACCAGTGTTCTTAAATGGCCTTCAGTATCAAGGTCAGGACGTCATGTCCATTGTATGGTGTTCAATGCCTTATGATGTGTTTTCACTGGATACCACGTTGTCATACAGCATCTCCTAGATATCCGCTTGTATTTTGTATGTTTCTTCCGAACAGCATGCAAAACAGCACCTTGGCTGGTTGCCTATCCAACAGCTAGCAAGACCTACCCTCCCTGGTCATCGCTTAGCAACTTAGCTGATGTTTTGCGTAATGACTCCTCACCTCGACTATTTATACTCTTATGAGTGTCATTTGCCTACTTCCTCACATTGCTCTTGCCTTATCTCCAATGTCCTTAGCGCTCTGCACATTACGGTTCGGAGTAAAGAAGAAAGCATATCATAGACATCTGTGGCTTTTTATAAGAACTGAGAAACATGCTTTCCAGAACATTTCATGTGTTAGGTTTTAGACACTTTCTTTTTTGGTCCTTAGTGCATGTCTGACACTGCCTTTCATGTAGTTGTGCCTTTGCCTGATACTGTAATCCAAGCCCTAACCTTTTACTGCAGTGGGCTAAATCAGGGTCAGTGTTTCTATGTAGTCTTAAACAAACCTACTTTGAAACAAAAGTATACACCTCACACACATGGTTATGGGCTTTAAAAAAAAGAAAACAAATGTACCATGTCAGATATGTAATGTAACAGTTGAAATGTATTACATTTTGAGTTTACATCACAAAAGAAATATAACAAAACTGTTGACATAGAAACACCGGACTTTCAACAGGTTTTTTGAAATAATGTTTATTAATTATAACATGTAAAATATGAATTACATTCCACCCTTTAGGCCACTAGGTCATTTGAATGCAAGAAAGGGCTATGCACCAGACATGGTGGCTACAATAGCAATAACTTGAACTTTCATTGTTACTGTAAACTATATGAAACTTCATGTCTCGATTTTCAACCTGGACTCAGGGGTAGACGTAACATAGTAAATATAATTCTGGGATACTCCAATTAGTACAGTGGGGAGAACAAGTATTTGATACACTGCTGATTTTGCAGGTTTTCCTACTTACAAAGCATGTAGAGGTCTGTAATTTTTATCATAGGTACACTTCAACTGTGAGAGACGGAATCTAAAACAAAAATCCAGAAAATCACATTGTATGATTTTTAAGTAATTAATTTGCATTTTATTGCATGACATAAGTATTTGATCACATACCAACCAGTAAGAATTCCAGCTCTCACAGACCTGTTAGTTTTTCTTTAAGAAGCCCTCCTGTTCTCCACTGATTACCTGTATTAACTGCACCTGTTTGAACTCGTTACCTGTATAAAAGACACCTGTCCACACACTCAATCAAACAGACTCCAACCTCTCCGCAATGGCCTCTCGCTACAGTTGGGCCCTGCGATAGCTGCCTCTCGCTACAGAAACAGGAGATCGGCTCATATGGCAGGAGCCTTTCTCTCTCGCTCATGCAAGGTTATACTTACTGTTTTGATTGATTGTATTACTATTGATTGCACTTCATATTTAAAATGTGTATTTTTATATTATTGTGTAGGGCTCATTTAAAAAAGATACATGGATCTCAATATGATTCCCTGTTGAAATAAAGGTTAAATAAATAAATTGCAATTTTGTTGTCTTTCAAATCCCAGATTGCCTCTAAGATACTTAATAAAGAGAAAATGCTTAAAAAACATTTTTTATGGAATGGTTTTCCTTGAGCACTAGTACAGATCATAACAATCAAAGTGCTGCCATGTGAATGTGATGCATTTGTTTCACTGTTAACATGTTTTTTTCGTGGACCACCTACAGATGGCTTCAATTGAATTGCCTGATGTGAATCTAAAGTAACAAACAAATTGTTTAAATAAGAATTCAGACAATATCTTCCAATGCACCTGTCTCAACCACAGTTCAAAAATATACGTATTCTGCCTCCATCTAGTGGCTGAAGAAAGGTGTAGGCAGGAATGGGTATACAAAAAAAATACAATTGTTGTATATACAACATTGTTTTAACCAACAATGTATTTCATTACGAAATAAGGATTTGGATGTGTGTGTGTTAAATGCTGTCATGCAGGATGGACTATAGGTACACAGCTGACGTTTAAACCGACTAGCCTAAAGCTGACCCCCGCCTTAACATATTCTGTAATTAAATATTGGTTTAAGCGACAGGCGGGCCCTTATAGCCTTTGTCCCTGTCATGCACTAGAGCAGCAGAGTGATAACAACCAGCCTAAACCGGCAAGACCGGCTGCCCTGCAACCACACACCTCACCTTTAAAGCCTACCTGGCCCAGTGAGAACCAACGACGTCACGCATCCCGTCCTCAGGACAGGTCGCGCGTCACCTTGACAAGGGTTGTATCGTGGAATGAGGAAAAGAAGATCACACCATCTGGACAGAATACTTTAAGATATTAACTCTCATCGATAACAACTATCAGTAATGTGAAAATTAGACATAAATTGACTGCATCACAGAATTTGAAAGAAACAGTTGTAAGTCAGGTCCAGTTTCAGAATGTACCGCCAGTGCGCGAGTCTGGTGGAACGACACCGGTCAGAGCTGAGTTTCGCATTGCTGTTGTCAGGCTATGCGCTCTACCTGATTCTTGGCGCATGGGTCTTCTCCGCCGTTGAGCTTCCATATGAGCAACGGCTGCGCGAACAGCTGGAGACCGACCGGCAAAAGTTTCTCTGGGACAACGCGTGCGTGTCTGACGAAAGGCTCGAGGAGCTTCTGACCCGCGCGCTGCATGCCAATAACTACGGCGTGTCGGTGCTCGGTAACGCTAGTGAAAACAACTGGGACTTCATCTCCTCTCTGTTCTTTACCAGCACAGTTCTAACCACCACGGGTAGGTTTAGGTGGGTTGGTCAGTGTGATTTTAACCTTTGCTAAAATGTAGTTATTTAAAGTTGGTTTCATCTTCTCAAGATGGGTATCACAAAGCAGGATCACTACTAGATAATTGTGAAAACATTAAGATGAATTGAATAAGCCACAGTTTATGGGTTGTTTGAAGTGTCAGGTCAATGTACCCCTTCCATGCATAAGTAGGGATGCTGAGGGTGCTGCAGCACCTGAAATATCGGAATAATATATTTCTCCACAAAAGTAGTGCACTGGGCCTTTACTAGTCCTGTATTAGTGGACTGATATGTCTGTAGGACAGGCAAAAACGTCCCCCCCCTCCCCCAAAGTACTATGCATGCCCATTTCAAGCCTTCCTATGAATAACAAAAATACACTCTAAATGTAATCAGCAGCATCATGCACCTTATTTCTTTGAGGGGGAACTAATGTCAAAATTCAATGAAAAAATATATATTTTCAGTGCAAGTGGATAAATCTGAAGTGGCCTGTACCTGAGCAGGGCTGTCAGCCTCCAGGATAGGTATTGCATTTAAAAAGGTGTGTTTGCATGTTGTTGCAGGCTATGGTCACACTGTACCACTGTCAGATGGAGGAAAGGCATTCTGTGTGTTCTACTCTCTCCTCGGAATCCCCGTCACTCTCCTCTTCCTCTCTGCCCTGGTACAAAGAATGATGGTCCTGGTGACGCGCCGACCTGTGGCGTACCTTCACCTGCGATGGGGAGTGTCCAAACCAAAGTTTGCCGCTGTCCATGCGGCATGTCTATCCGTTGTTGCAGCACTGCTCCTCTTCCTCCTACCAGCGGTAGTGTTCTGCAGGCTGGAGCCTCTATGGAGCTACCTGGAGTCCCTCTACTTCTGCTTCATCTCACTTACTACAATTGGCCTAGGAGACTATGTACCTGGAGAGACTCACAATGCCGTTCCCAACTCTCACCGCACGCTATATAAGCTGGCTATTACACGTAAGTTACTGTAACACAACCATAACCTAACCATAGCAAAGCCGTGAACCTCAGCCCTCACTGCTATTTACCTTGTCAAAGATACTTATGAAAAAGCAAGAAAGATCACCTGCCCTACTGCCATGCAACAATAGATTCCATAGATAAGAAATATGATCTGTTCAATGCAGTTTGATGTCACCTTAAGTGTATACAGTGTATAAAAACAGTGCACACTGTTTCATGATTGATTCTCGATTTCGGAGGTTCTATACTTTAGGTCCCAGCAATGGATGTTTAGTAGATGTAAGTTGTCAATCTAGCACCTAAATGCAGAATCCTTGGTGTAATACATGAAGGTGGTGAAGGTCACGTGATCCTGGCTTTGGTGAATGTGCAGTTTTTTTGCGAGGGGATGGGGTAGCTGCACTACCACTGTTATAACCAGTCCTACTATCCATGATGCAACTCTGACCATAACCCCAAAATACGGTGCACTACAGTCTTTAGCCATGTCCTATAAGTTATTTTTCAGAATGGAAACACCACTCAGTGGTGGGAAAAGTACCAAATTGTCATACGTTAGTAAAAGTAAAGATACCCTAATAGAAAATGACTCAAGTAAAAGTGAAAGTCACCCAGTAAATTACTACTTGAGTAAAATTATTTGGTTTTAAATATAATGAAGTATTAAAAGTCAATATAATTGCTAAAATATACTTAAGTATCAAAAGTAAAAGTATAAATCATTTCACATTAATTATATTAATTTACGGATAGCCAGGGGCACACTTCCAACACTAGACATAATTTACAAACCAAGCATTTTCTTTAGTAGGGAGGACGAGGGATGTTCTCTTGATAAGTGTGTGAATTGGACCATTTTCCTGTCCTGCTAAGCATTCGAAATGTAAAGAGTACTTTTGGGTGTCAGAGAAAATGTGTGGAGTAAAATGTACATTATTTTCATTAGGAATGCAGTGGAGTAAAAGTAAAAGTTGTCAAAAATATAAATAGTAAAGTAAATTACAGATACCCCAAAAAACGACATAAGTAGTATGTTAAAGTATTTTAACTTTAGTACTTTACACCACTTGCTCCAATGTAGTAGCTCCGATGCAATAATTGATTTAACAACATTTTGACAGCAAGCTCTCTTCATCAGGGTATGAGTTATAATAACCATAAACTAACCATAATAACTAGCGCTGTCAAACATATAAACATTTTTATCAAGTTATTTCCAGGATTTGCTGTGATTAATCATGATTAATAGTAGATGATTGATCATGATTAATCACAAATTCTGAATTTGCTTAATTTAAGCAGAAATTAAGATTTTTCATAATTTAAAAAAATTATTGATGACTTGATTTGGTCTAAGGTCATGGTTAGCAAAATTAGATAAATTGAAAAAAGCAGACTTTCTTTAACCTCAAAGTGAACTTGCTTTTAGAATGCATAGTTGTTTTTAGCTGTATCGATTGGGTATTTGGGATGTTGTCAGTGTATTTTGAAGGGTTTCAGACAAGACAATTAAGCACGATAAAAAATTATTGGGCAATAAAATTACAAAAAGTTAACTTGAGTTAACATATCAACTCTGACAGCCCTAATAATAACACAATCATAACCTCAACCACATGCTATAGTCTAGCCATCACTTGTAAGTTACTATAACCATAACAGAACCACCAATGAATTACTATATCAGTTTCATGTGTGATTAATCTTATTCTCCCCTGTTTCTCGTCACTCTCCCTCTGTGTTAGTGTACCTGTTGCTTGGCTTGGTGTGTCTGTTGGTGGTGGTGGAGACGTGTTGTGAGCTGCCACAGCTGAAGAGCTTCAGGAGGAGATTCTACAGAGAAAATAATGCTCCAGAGTCAGAGACCAGAGACCAGGAGGAGTTTAGCAGCACAGAACATGATCAAATGACTGACCACCTAACTGATCAGCTGACCTTCTCCTCAGTGTCCGCCCAGGCCGCCTCCCTCCGCCAGGACAACACACCCTGGAACACACCCTGGCAATAGCATAAAATAGATACTTCACTGTGTATTGATGAAAATGGAAATGTGTCTTCTGCCTTATGCCCCTCCTCCCACACACACACACGCACACACACACACACACACAAGGGGTTGAGGGGGTATTGTATGCCACTGTCTTGTGAGCAGGGTGGTTTTGGGTGCTCTACACTTCCTCATTCAAACAAATTAGCTATACTGTTTGAATGAGAGATGTGTGGCTAACCAGTGTGTTGTGGGATTGGCGATTACTCTAGACCAGAATCTCCCAATCTCAGTCACTTTTTAAAAAATAAATCAAAATAAATTCAGGGAGCTTGCATTTCATGGGAGATAGTCTCCCACAGCTAAATAATGCAATTCAGTAAAGGTATAGCTTGAGTGGTGGTGGCATTGATGGTACTGCCAGGGAGGGAGAAACATCAGTCAGACAGGCCCAGAGTTTTGCATCAGGCACCTCTGTGTCTGAAGTTCACAGCTACTCCTCTGTAGGTAGGCTGGAACATCCACCACCAAATGTGTAGTACCTACCTGGGTGATGATTCGGGAGATATAAGAGCCTGAGAGACCACCACACCACAGTCCACATCCTTCCAGAAACAGGAGCAGGTGGAATAAAAAGCTGGTGCTGTGTTGATCAGGTGTTGATGCATTATTCAAGTTAGATTAGCCAGCTGGCTAGCTATAGCTAGCCAAGTCAAGTAAACAGATTTGCCATTGTCAGTCCTGCAATTCCAGAGGTCACCAACAGATATTTTTGCTTAACCCTCAACTGGTTATCAAAAACCCCCAAAAGTATTTTAAAAATGAAAAATATATATAAAAGCACAATTGCAAGAAAGATGTACAATATTTACAGAGCTCTATGCCAAGGCTTCCTCACAGGGGAAAAGTGATTGCACATTTTGAAACCATGCAGCCTCCCGGGTGAGGGTTGGGGTGTGAGCCGCGTACCCTGTTCAAAGCGGCTGGCGAAGTCTGCTCAAAACAAATTGTCGTATGTAAAGCACGTGGAGAAGGGGGAGACCAAGGTTGGTTGTCACACGGATTGGTTGTCACACGGATTGGTTGTCACAGTGCTTATAGAGAGCAATGGTAATGCTGTTTTTTTGTAGACACCAACTCCGCCAAGGCTCGTTGGCCGAGCCTATCGGGAAATTCATTCGGCCTCAGAAATTGCAGCCCAAATAAATGCTTCACAGAGTTCAAGTAACAGACACATCTCAACATCAACTGTCCCGAGGAGACTGTGAATCAGGCTTTCATGGTCAAATTGCTGCAAAGAAACCACTACTGAAGGACACCAATAATAAGAAGAGACTTGCTTGGGCCAAGAAATACGAGCAATGGATATTAGACCGGTGGAAATTTGTCCATTGGTATGGAGTCCAAATTGGAGATTTTTGGTTCCAATCGCTGTGTTTTTGTAAGTGCGGTGTGGGTGAATGGAGGATCTCTGCTTGTATATTTCCCACTATAAAGCATGGAGGAGGAGGTGTTTAGGTGTGGGGGTGATTTACTGGTGACACTGTCTGTGATGTATTTAGAATTCAAGGCACACTTAACCAGCATGGCTACCACAGCATTCTGCAGTGATACACAATCCATCTGGTTTGGGCTTAGTGGGACTATCATTTGTTTTTCAACAGGAAAATGACTCAACACACCTCCAGAATGTGTAAGGTCTATTTTACCAAGAAGGAGAGTGATGGAGTGCTGCATCAGATGATCGGCCTCCACAATCCCCGACCTCAACCAAATTGAGATGGTTTGTGATGAGTCAGACTGCAGAGTGAAGGAAAAGCAGCCAACAAGTGCTCAGCATATGTGGGAACCCCTTCAAGACTGCTGGAAAAGCATTCCAGGTGAAGCTGATTGAGAGAATGCCAATAGCCTGCAAGGGGGTCAAGGCAAAGGGTGGCTATTTGAAGAATCTCAATTATAACATTTATTTGGATTAGTTTAACCCTTTTTTGGTTACTACATGATTCCATATGTGTTATTTCATAGTGTATGTCTTCACTATTATTCTACAATGTAGAAAATAGTAAAAATAAAGAAAAACCCTTGAACGAGTGGTGTTCTAAAACGTTTGACCGATAGTGTGTATATATATATACATACATACTCACACATTTGATATAATGTTTAGGGTGTTAAATCAAAAACGCTTATTTTGACAAATGGGTAAATACTGTATGTTAGTTGTGTAGATATTCCTCTAAGAAATGCCAAGGTCCAAACCTCAAGTCTCTATCATAATCCGTTCAAAAGTTATTGGAGAATGGACAAAATTAGGATGACTAAATCAATGAAGAAAAAAGTGTTTAGAAATCAATTAGGCTGGATGTTGTGCAAGAATTAAAAGGCTTACTGACAGTGACAGGCTCACCATTAAACTCGTCATCTTTCTTCTCGAATCTGGACATAAAACATTATAGAGGAAAGATAGATATAGATTTTTAGACATGACATGTAGTATTTTCAGATTTTAGTATCCGTTTTTCAAAATTGGATGTTTAAAGATTTCTCACAAAAACAATCTTACCATTGTGAAATGACAACTGAGCGTACCGCAAGCGTTCTATTTTCAATGCCTTTTACATTTAACCTTTTACATTTAATTCAGTTCGTGTGATGTTAATTTAGCTTTTTGCGACCGCGGAAACAACTTTGCAGACGAACACCACAACATGTCAAATCCTCAAAAGTCGCTCTGTCAACAGGTCTCGGTGCTTGTTATTTTAATGGATGTATGAATCGTGACACATGAATCACAGCAAATTGGTTCCATTTCAGCATTGGTGTAAAGTACTCTAGTAAAAATACTTTGATACTAATTAAATCGTTTTTGGGGGTATCTACATTACTATTTATATTTTTGACAGCTTTAACCTCACTAAGAAAACAATGTACTTTTTACGCTATATGTTTTCCCTGACACCCAGAAGTACTCCTTAGATTTTGAATGCTTTGTAAATGATATCTGAGTGTTGGAGTGTGCCCCTGGCTATCTTTCTTTTTTTTTAAACACAAGAAAATGTTGCAGCCTGGTTTGTTTAATATAAGGAATTTGAAATGCTGTGTACTTTTACTTTTGATACTTAAGTATATTTTAGCAATTACATGTACTTTTTATACTTAAGATATCTTTACTTTTACTCAGGTATGACAATTGGGTACTTTTTACGCCACTGCATTTCAGTCTTGTCTTTGGTCATGTTCGCATTGATCAAACAAACAAAAAACTGGTTTAGTTGACAATAGTGCCCCCCACAATGCAGGTGATGGATGCAGGATGAAGTTGTTGAAAAGCAACTACGGAATTTGGGCTGAATCACAAATCACCCCTCCCCTCAGCCTTCCATTTGAGCCTTCACGTGTGCCTTTGCCATCTGCTCAAGTGTCCCAAAGCTGAGGGAGTAAAAATGATCTAGACAGCAGGGCTACAGGTTTCAGAGAGAAGTGTTATCACAACAAGCACTGCATATGTTTGGAGTTTGCACAATTTAATCCAAAATAATGGAGAGGAGTGCCTAATTGTGTGTCACATGCTTATATGTCTGATTTATTGACTTGACACATTTAACAGATATACTTCCCAAATTAAATGTTTAACAGTTACGGAGGTTAATATCTTGTAAAACAATTTAATTCTCGTTTTATTATTTAAAAGTGGAACAGAATTGCATCGATCAAGACGGGTGTGTGTCCAGAAGTTAATGTGTTTATTAAAGCCCATCGCCTCTCTGTTAAATCATCCTTGGAGTTTCTTCACAACACTTTGGGATTCACCGCTGCAGTCATGACCTTTGATCACATGATTTGTGTAACGTTCATGCAGTCAACATGTAGGCGTAAGTTCAAAAAAGTGCCCCAGAATGCAACACACTTTGAAAGACGGTGACCAACCATGGTAAAGGACTTGACAAAATTGATCCGCTCGAATGCGTCCATGACCTTCAGAAAGGGATACTGTTTCGTGTAAACAAAACCTATCACAGGCCCCAAACCAGCCATGCAAATGCATGTTGATTTCGTCTATCCACACCAGTACCCAATCCTTTCCTTTTAAGTTTGGGTGTAGTAGAGTTTGCAATGTAAAACAATGTCTGCAATGTTTGCAATGTCTCAAATAAGAATCAAGGTCTTTGGAAAGTGTTAACAGCGCTGCCTGCTGGAAATATCACGTGGCAACACTGCTACAGGCCAATACATACCAGTCTCAATATTGAATGAGTTCTTACTGGTATAAAATAATTGAAATCTCAAATTCTTCTTGTTTTCATTAATCATTCATCACATTTGCTTGAAATAATATTAGAAGCCATTGATTAAAAAACATATTTTTGACTTTTATTTTGAAGTTTGGATTTGAATACCGGAAAGAAAGGAACGGAAATTTAAGCAGCGTTCCATGAACGTAAATAGCAGGATTGGATCTAAGAAAGTAGGTAAACAACTCTACGCATGCCCTGCGTGCTTTGCACTCTAATAGCATAGTTCGAACTACTTTTAACTTCATAGGCTACCTTGTAAAACAGTTTTGAATGGTTTCATACGGTGTATCTGTAGGTGTTATTATATATTTTTTACTCAATTCAATACACTTCATTCTGAACTGAACAAAAATATAAAGGCAACATGCAACAATTTCAAAGATTTTACTGAGTTACAGTTCATATAAGGAAATGAGTCAACATAAATACATTTGTTAGGCCCTAATCTATGGATTTAACATGACTGAGAATACAGATATGTATCTGTTGGTCACAGATACCTTAAAAAAAAAGGTAAGGGCGTGGATCAGAAAACCAGTCAGTCTGTGGCGTGACCACAATTTGCCTCATGCAGGGCCACACATATCTTTAGCATATAGTTAGTTGATCAGGCTGTTAATTGTGGCCTGTGGAATGTTGCCCCACTCCTCTTCAATGGCTGTGTGAAATTGATGGATATTGCGAGGAACTGGAATGCGCAGTCGTACACGGCGATCCAGACAATCCCAAACATGCTCAATGGGTGGCACGTTTGAGTATGCAGGCCATGGAAGAACTGGGATATGTTCAGCTTCCAAGACTTGTGTACAGATCCTTGCGACATGGTGCAATGTATTAATCATGCTGAAACATGAGGTGATGGCGGTGGATGAATGGCACGACATTGTGCCTCAGGATCTGGTCATGGTATCTCAGTACATTCAAATTGCCATAGATAAAATGCAATTGTGTTAATTGTACGTAGTTTATGCCTGCCCATACCATAAACCCACCGCCACGATGGGGCACTATTTTTACAACGTTGACATCATCAAACTGTTTGCCAACAACGCCATACACGTGGTCTGCGGTTGGACGTACTGCCAAATTCTCTAAAATTACGTAGGTGGCTTATGGTAGCGCAATGAACATTACATTTTCTAGCAACAGCTCTGGTGGACATTCTTGCAGTCAGCATGCAAATTGCACGCTCCCTCAATTTGAGACATTAACGGCAAAATCTCCTTTAGTTTTGTTCTGTTACCAAACTTCGTATCTGCACAGTTCTTCCTGTGAAAGTGTTTTTGTAAAATATTCTGTGGAAATTGTTGGAAGTAGACCTTGTGCACAGAACTCTATTGTTTAAACTTTTAAATCAATGGTTTTTATTTGGTATACATTTTAAAAGTGAAAAATCTGAGTGTGTAATTCCGTTACCATGGAATTAGAGTAATAAGAGGAGGGAGGGTAAAATCAGTCTCGTGGGTGGGGGGAGATTGATGTTCAGGAGGGGGCAGGCACGTGCACAGATGGGGTCTACCTGTGCCAGAGTACCTGTCCTTTGTCCTCCCACTATCACTGGGTGGTGGTATATACATGGAGCATACTAAACATCCTAATATTGAGTTACCCTTTTGCCCTCAGAACAGCTTCAATTTGTTGAGGCATGGACGCTATAAGATGTCGAAAGCATTCCACAGGGATGCTGGCCAATGTTGACTCCATTGCTTCCCACAGTTGTGTGAAGTTGGCTGGATGTCCTTTGGGTAGTGGACCATTCTGGATACACACGGTAAACTGAGCGTGACAAACCCAGCAGCGTTGCAGTTCTTGACACAAACCGGTGCACCTGGCACCTACTGTACTACCATATCCCGCTCAAAGGCACTTCAATCTTTTGTCTTGCCCACTCACGGCTTAAAAATCCTTCTTTAACCTGTCTCCTCCCCTTCATTTACACTGATTAAAGTGGATTTAACAAGTGACATCAATAAGGGATCATAGCTTTCACATGGATTTGCCTGCTCAGTCCATGTCATGGAAAGAGTTCTTAATGTTTTCTATACTCAGTGTATATATTTTTTGTATAGTTTTTGTCATCGTTCTAAACCCACTGACCAAGTTGTTGTGATGTCAAGTTCGCCACTCCCCACCCCATCTCTGAATTCAAAGACTGACCTGGAATTTGAATTAAATGGAATTTACAGGGAGAGGGAATTGAATTTGTGGAATTAACCCCAACCCTGCTATATTTTAACTTTTATTTAAAGCTTTTTCATCAAACTGTCCCATTTTCATGTCAGATGGTCCAGCACAATCCTTAGACCATTGTTTGAATTTTTTATGTAGTTCTAATTTCTGGATTAGGCTTCAAATACAGGATAAACTATTACTGTGTTATATGATTGGCAAAACACAGGGCCCGAACCTGAGGTAGATAAACCCAATGGATGATATTGTTGCATTCCCATTACCTTGTGATCAATTATTACACCACAGAAAATTGCATGCAAACCTTCTGGTTGAATGTTTTTGTTGAAATCAGATGGAGCTTCCACCCCACGAAGGATCGGTACTCTCTGTGGTTGACATGCACACAGGTGGAGAGCCTTTGCGCATTATACTTAGTGGTTACCCAGAGGTAAAGGGCGAGGGTGTGCTATCCAAACGACGCTACGTGAGAGAGCATCTGGACTACCTACGGAGAGTGTTGATGTTCGAACCAAGAGGACACTATGACATGTACGGAGCCCTGGTCGTGGAGAGTGAGATACCTGAAGCCGACTTGGGGGTTCTTTTCATGCACAACGAAGGTTACAGTACCATGTGTGGCCACGCAGTCATCGCTCTTGGGAGGTTCGCTGTAGACTACAAACTTGTTCAAGAGCCAAGGTCGCCAGAGACACAGGTGAATATACACTGTCCATGTGGCCTGGTTAAGGCATTTGTGGAGTACTCCAATGGTAAAACCGGAGGTGTGAGGTTCCACAGTGTTCCAGCGTTTGCATTTGCAACAGGTAAGTTGCATTCTTTGCTGACAAGCATTTCAATACATAGTAATATTGCATATAGAGTTGCAATGAGGAAATATGGATCTGTGTCCTGTAGAATACAAGGTATCACCATCTCAAATTACTTTACACTGCTGGCTGCCTCTGGCTATCAAGGCTAAATCTCTTTTTTGTCAGATGTAATTGTTGCTGTGCCTGGGCATGATGAAGTCACTGTTGATATAAGCTACGGAGGAGCATTCTACGCATTTGTAAGTGCAGAGCGATTTGGCCTGGACATCAACAAGTCCAAGACCAGGGATCTGGTGGATGCAGCTACTGCAGTGACCAACTCTGTCAAATCTCAGGTAAAGATTTGTTCTAGCCCAACTGTAAATTTGCAGTTTAACAGCCACTCAATGTTCACCTCAATGTCCTTAATCCTTCAACCTAGGAGATGAATTACCTGGTGAATGTGTGGTTCCCCTAGGTAAAACTGCACCACCCAAGCAGTGAGGACCTGGCCTTTCTCTATGGCACCATCCTCACAGATGGAAAAGATGCCTATTCCCAAGAGCCCACTGCAAACATGTGTGTGTTTGCAGATGCCCAGGTACAATAAACTTTAAATCCTGCCACGGTGCAGTAGCCTTCAACAGAAGCCACTGTTCATGCTACCTGTCATATCATCATATGATTTGAAGTAAGGTTTAAAAGAAAAGTAAAAGGAAAGCATAGATAAACATTGGAGACAGAAGTTGACAGTGATTTGTAAATAAGTCATTTGATATTAAAATTAGAAGAGTTCAAGTTAATTGCAACTATAGCAAGACTTCTTTCATTATTGTGGTCTGATTTTGTTTCCTTTTTGGTTCTCTGACACGTCACATGGGCTAGGTGGACAGAAGCCCTACAGGTTCAGGGGTCACTGCCCGTGTGGCTCTCCAGTACCATAAAGGCCTCATCCAACTCAACCAGACTAGGACCTTCCAGAGTGGGGCCACAGGATCTCTGTTCACTGGCAAAGCTGTTCAGGTACTAGTGCTGTCTCCAATATATGTTCATGCCTCTTAGCCTTTTTGGAAGTTTTCAATTAAGCTTTGTTTCATTAACACAATGATATCTCAAATGTATGATTTGTCTTGTTATATTGATATTAATTTCAGGATAGCAGAAGGTCTGTATGCACTATGCAGACCTGATAGTGCTGCAGGAGCAAATAAAGTGCTGCAGGTGCAGAGGAGCAAATAAGAGCATACTGTACATGGGGGGGAATACTGATAACTGCGTCTTTGCAAAACACAGCACTTTGATCTAAGGCCACTGACTTGTTGCTGCTTTCTGCAGTTGACATGGCAATCATTGCACCAATTATTCAGCAAAGATATTTGACACACACAAAAGCTTACCCAAAACTAGTACAATAATCGTATGGTAAACTCAGTTTTATGCAGATTCTTTTTAAAGCATAAACAAAGTTCTATAATTGTCTACCTGGAAGGCACCCAATTACTTCTCTGTCCATTTTGCACAGGACACCACATGTGGAGACTTCAAGGCTGTGGTGGTTGAGGTGGCTGGCAGAGCACACTACACTGGCTTATCCAGCTTTGTGCAGGAAAGTGACGACAAGCTAAAACTTGGTTTCCTGCTGAAATAGGAGCAGCTACCAGTGTCCACAACCACTTTTGAGTGCATCTCCATCCAAGCAAAGGACCATATCAGATTGCAAATAAATTGTAAAAAAAAATAAAAACACACAAAAAACCCATCGCTCATTGAATGCCTATGTAGCATCGGTAATGGTCATAAGTATTGTGTGTACTGTATGCACAGAGTCTGACATGAGAGACATGGCAGACAAGGCTGTTGGAATTCCCTCAAACATCTGCATGGTTAAGGTCAACTTCCATGAGCAGGTGTCCAATATAACAAAGTTTGCTCCTGTCCTGTAGTGGTCATAAACACAAAATGAACTAAAAAGTGTTACGTAGGATGACTTTGGTCATAAAGTCAGTATTTTTTAAGGAAACAATGTCTCAGATTTCTTGGATATTTGAGGATTGGGTTTTGATTTCAGTCATGCCCAGTCATCGCCTGGTACAAAGCGATGGAAGAGCTGTGGCACACTGGTCTGGACAGGAGTCAGTTTGTTGGTGCAATATACACGCAAAAATGGTTTGAACATTTTTTCCCCCTGGGGGTTGAGACCTCCCGTTGTTTGTATTTGAAAATCCAACAGTTGTATTGGATGAAAAAACACATCCCCCTTCATTACCAATGCATTGTGCCTACAACATGTGTTTGATACCATTCCACTCCAGCTATTTCCACGAGCCCGTCCTCCCCAATTAAGGTGCACCAACCTGCGGTATGCACACTTTAAAGGGTCTGCTAAATGGCACATATTATAAACCACAACCCCATGACAGAATCTCATCTCCGGAGTTACATTTCCTATGAGAAGGAAAACTGTGGTGAAATCAGTCAGTTCAGCCTCCCTTTAAGGTGATGTGTAAATCAATGTTAGTGTCGTGCTACAAAGCCAAGGTGGAACATATTGGGTAATATCACATATTGGCCTCAAGATGGCGCTATACAAACATTTTCTGCTAAAGTAGTCAAGTGACTATGAAGGAGGCTGATGTTTGTAATTTAAAAAAAAAATGTATCCATTCATAGACACATTTAGCTGTGATTGGGAATGCAGCCATTGGACAATGTTATTTTCACCTTGATTTGAAATAAAAATACCACAACCTGCATCTTTTTCCCCATTTATTAACTTCAGCTCCATCATAAAATGGAAGGCCATATTTAAATTATAGAAGCCCAATGTAGGTATCTCAAATTGTGACAGAGAATTTGCCACACAGTTGAACTCTGGAGGGCACTCCTGTGAAAGGGAAATAATGGTAGAGTAGTATTGCATTGACTGGATATGGTTTTAAATTAATTACATACAACATGAAACATGGGTGGGAGGGGGGGGGCAAACAACCAACATCGTATGTACTGTATGCATAGAGTCTGACATGAGCGTCCACAGTTTTGTGAAATGGCAGACAAGGCTGTTGGATAACAACAAAGTATTTTCCTGTCCTGAAATTATTCACTCAGATCCTTGGATACGTTGGGCGTTAATGATCTAGAAAATCACCACATACAAAATTCCCCATTCCAGCAGGAAAAAAAAGTGAAACAAAGTTTGTCCACTCTGTAAAATGTCCTCTTAATGTCAACTATAGTTGATCAACATACATCTTCCACTGGTTTTAGATTTCTCTCCCAAGTCCAAATGTCATTCCAACACCCAGCCTTTAAAAATTGTGTTTCCTGTACATTTCAGTCTGCCCAATGATTCTGCCATTAAACACAGCATGAATAGTGTCTGTTCAAGCATGAATGAGCATGCTCCAGCATGAATTTGGGGGTTGTTTAGTGAAGCTATAATGTCAGTCATTGGAATCAATTCCATCCAGACATAGAATATGTTTCCACAGGTTACATGGGCTATAAAGGTGTATATATCAGATGAGGTCTGAGCAAATAGTGACTTTCCACAGAAGTCGTGGGGCCTCATTTATAAACCGTGCGTATGTACAAAATATACCCCAAAATGTGCGCGTGCCAGTTATCACGCATAAAAATCTAACTTGAACTGAGAATGTGCTCTCCTCGTCACTAACTTTAGACCATGCGTACGTACATCTGCTAGTGGTTGAAATATTGTATTGCAACCATGTATTTTCTGCAAATGGCGATATGATGACAAGCATATTCATAAAAAACTGGAAAACATTAACAAGAATGCAGTCATTTGCCAGTAGTGAGAAGAGCGAAAATCACTTTTAATTTTAGAATCCAAAATAATTAGACATAGGAATCTTTTTCCTATTTATTTTCATAACCATTGTAGAATATATTACTCTTTTTTTCTGGCCGTGATGTGTTCATATTCCCGAAGGACATAGAACAAATTACCATGCGCATCTGCCATTTCATTGGACCTAGAAGCCTAGTAAACAGATAGGCTATATGTTTTCCAATATTATAGGGAGCGCGGTTTATAATACCGACATACAGATCTTTTACATTGAAATAGGCCTACTGTAATTGCATATTTTTTTGCCAGCCTGCTCTACAAATGTTTTACAATTCTAACTGGCAATCCATCATATTTGTGCTCCTCTGTAGCTCAGTAGAGCATGGCGTTTGCTACGCCAGGTCAGTGGGTTCGATCCCCAGGACCACTCATACTTGAAATGTATGCACGCATTAAAGTAGAATTGGACAAAAGCGTCTGCTAAATGGCATATATTATTATTAGTATATTTAGGTTGAGGAAAAGTCGATGCAAAACATTGTTGAATTAAAACGTTCTGCTGACGGGTCCACGACAATTTGCCATTGTTTTCTCTGCCAGAAACAGACACAGTGCTTTTCCAGATACAGCATAAATTATTGCTAAAGATTAAAACATTCTGCCAACATAGTAAATAGACCGGTAGTTTATGCAAAATAAAAATAATTGTGCGATAGGAGCGGGACATCATTGCCTATTTAATCTGAGTCTATACCAAGGCAGGAAATAGAAACCCAATAATCTATTGATAAAGTAAATATCGAACAACAATTCGTATTTTAAATGCCGTGGCCTAATGCCAATAGTTCCAAATTATACAGTAAATAAAGGCCGTTATTGTCCCCATGTTACGATAGGTCTGATTTATAACAGGAAATGTGTTGGTAAGGCGTGCGCTAAATTTATAAATCTCTATATTTTTTGTACGTGTACAGACTTCTCAGAA
Source organism: Oncorhynchus tshawytscha (assembly GCF_018296145.1). Lineage (NCBI taxonomy): Eukaryota > Metazoa > Chordata > Actinopteri > Salmoniformes > Salmonidae > Oncorhynchus > Oncorhynchus tshawytscha. Next base: position 27,021,294 of record NC_056433.1, on the reverse strand, counting down.
ATGGTGCACGCAGGAATTGTGTGAAATTTACGCAACGGTTATAAATGACGCCCCAGGTGACCTCCACACGATAGTGTTGTCAGTCCATTCTCCCATTCTGAAATACAAATAACACGCGTTGTCAGAGGCTTCTTCCTGGTTTTAGTAAACTTCTTCCCCCTCAAACTCTGTTTATTTGGTTATTCATTTCCAGACAAACGTCTATATCCATTTTATCCTTCTGTTCCATCTTGGGGGAAGAACAGTAGACCACCTTGCAACATTCACTATCCTGGGTCACATTCATCAATTGCTCCTATTGTCACATAGTAGCAAAGTTTTCAATGGAAGTGGTGCCTCCCACAGACCTCAAGAGGTTAACAGCCTGACATGTTTCAGAACTTTATACTGTGATGAGTGGAAATATGGTTTTACGTTTCTCTGAGGCTGTTGGGTCAAGAATGTGCACTCCCAACGTTTGCCACCGGATGACAGTATAGGCCAAAAGGAGGGTTGAAGCAGCCTGTGGATGGCTGGGTTGTCTGAGTTGATAGGCTTGTGAGATGAACAGTGGGTGGATCAAAGGATGGAGGGCTGGGCAGGGGGCCGGACCTCTCAGAAGTTGAGCTTGGTGACTGGCCGCTCCCTGCCAGTATCTGGCTGGCTGTTGATGCGCTTGCGGTTGCGTTTCATCTTGGACAGGTCCTTGTCGAAGACCTCGCCGGAGCGCAGTGCCGACACCAGGTCGTCAAACTCTCCGCCGTCGTCCTCGCCGCTGGCCTTCGCTTTCCGTGCCTTCCGCTCCTTCTCTCTCTGCTCCTTCAGCTGAGAGAGAAATGTAGGGTAGATGGAAATATGGAGAGATCATGACAGGAAAGACGTGGGGGGAGAAAAAGGGCTATTGCTATAAAGGTGTAACGACAACAGCTGATGTGATATTTTTCAAAAAGCACCCAATTTCCTCCTGTCAACCTTGTGTTCTGCATATTGACTACGTTCCACATCTCAGTCAAACTGGCATTAAACATTCCAATACGATGTTGAGCCATGGGAAGTGTTAGATTGTAGCTGGTTTAGCCATTGTTGAGTATGTTCACAAGCAAATTGGCTTGTGTGCCAGGCTTGTACCAGCCAAGAGCAAGGCTTGTACCAGCAGTGGCACCATATCTAGCCCAATATCCTGATGAAAAAGACTGATGTCCAAGTATTCTGTGCATGACGCACATTTCTTAATCTAATTGAGCATTTTATCTGATTTCTGTACTTGAATGAAAGGACATCAGGATTTTTGCCAGATGAACAGGTTGATGGACTCAGAGGGAAAGCTGATTTTGGATGGGACCAATCTTTCCCATTAATCTGAAATGTATCCCTACAAATCTCTCCTAATGCATGTTATGCAATCTAATCAGCAAAAGGCATGGAATATGAAATTGGTTCGACTCAAGACCTCTTGAGGTACAAAAATGTAAAATCTGAAAATTGCCCTGGTGACATCTGATGTAATAAAAATGTAATTATTGGTTGTAATAATGTGATGTTCACCCTTACAGCTGTAACTTAAATCCATAATGAAATGAGGTTGCGATCTTCAGCACTAAATGCGATATCAAAACAGCACACAGATATTGAAACAAGGGAGAATTGTCAGGGGAAATCTTAATGAAATTCAGGATTAGCAGGTATGTACACACCTGAGTTTCCATTTTTGCCCTGCGCTCCTCCTCATCCTTGCGCCGGCGCATATTCTCATTTTCCTGACGCGCCTCGGCAAACGACCCCAGAAACTGGTCGAAGATGCCAAAGAACTCATCCGGCTGCATCTTCCCAGCATCTTCACCAAAATGCTTCACCGCCCTCAGGAACTTTGGGATTGAGAAGAGATTAACTAAAACATTCACTGACCCTAGAACAGTTTTTTACTGCAACCACCTCTGACCTGAGAAAAATGTGTGCATACATCCATTTCTGGCTATATGTTGTGATTTTTAAGTACTGCTATTTCTGGTAGTGTGTCAATAGTTCTGATCCACACAGGCATTTGTTCTTGGCCAAACATTGGTTTACATTACCACTGAGAGCATTGTAGAAGAAAGGTGAGTATATTGACCATAGTAGTATATACTGTATCTATATCAGAGCATTTCCCAAGATGTGTTTAAATTATAGTGTGACCTGCGTTACCAGAGGATGTTACTCCAGAATCATCAATGCCATTACGGAAAACCGTTTATCAGCTTTATGGTGCAGCAGCAGGGCCAAAATACAGGCCAGTGCTAAGGCTTTGCAGCCAACCAACACAAGCACACAGAACAACAACTACTAGACAGACATGTCATTTATTCAGAACAACAACAACTGTAGCCACACAGAACCACCACCCATCCCAAACAACTGCATTGAGGATAGCTTGCAAAAACCAAAAGGACAAAACAAGTCCTAACCATGAGTTCATTTTGTGGGTTAAAAAATTGAGGACATTGCAGATTCTCCAGATGTATAACGACAGTAAATGAGTCTGTAGTAATGTCAGCTCCTTTACTTTGACCCACTACCCTTGATTCTATGTGTTTGGTGTCATATTATTAACACGTCATTAAAAGAAGGAAGGAAGCCTTCTAATGCTAGGGTTTGAAAACAACAAACACAACAACGACAGTGGCGGTTAGGATCCTGTTCTGCTGTAAAACAGGGATGTCCTGCTCCCTTGGTAGCGGAGCAGCAGCAGCAAGGCTTTGAAGCCCTCATTAACGTACATTTCATGTGCTACTGATTACAGCTGGTGAACCTGGGCCTAGGGCAGAAATGAGAACTGGGTGCGTGTGTGTTTGTCGTAGTGTATGGGGTGAAGTGGGGGGCACCGTTAACTTTGCTCTTCCTACTATGCCTTTGATGCGAGTTCATCACTGCCATATGAGGCATGCAACGCCACAGGTGGTGATGTGACGGGGTTGGGGGAGAGGGGAATTTTGTGTCTGTTTGGGTCCAGTGTATATGGCTCACTACAACTAGAGATATTCTGTGGCCTGAGGATCTTCACAGCGCCACCTAAACATATTTAACATCTGAGAGCAAATATTAACCCTCTATAGCAAAAAGTGCACAATTCTGCATGTTATATAAAAATGCAACAGTTTAGTTGGAGCCAGAGCCAGCATTTCCAGGCGTGTTTCCTCTCCCAGTCTCCTGAGGCCCCCTAGGGACCAATAATGAAGCCAGGGGCGGCAGCACAGGAAGCTCCCAGCATGCTGTGTGCTGATGTTACTCTCACACCTCGCAGGGGGTGGCCAGGGGGTCACGGAAGCCTGTTTCAACAGCTACTGTACCTTGTGAGGAAACTGAGGCAGCCCTAATCTGCTGCACACACGACACGCATACAAACTCCCCTAACACAATCAGAGACTAAGACTGTCACAGTCAGATACTCAGGTAGGCATGGACATGGAAGCACAGCTTTTTAGACTCCCACATGGCCCTATAAAAACACACACACACACACACACACACACTCACCAGCTCTTTGGCCTCGGTGAGAGAATCCTCCACATCCGAGAAGCTGAAGCTGGCCACAGTGATGAACTGGCTCACCACTGACACAAACTTATCGCCCACCTCCTGGGGCCGCTTCTTCTGGAACTCTAACTCCTGACAGAGCGAAAGAAAATGACAGAGAGAGAGAGAGAGAGAGAGAGAGACAGAGAGAGAGACAGAGAGACAGAGAGAGAAAAAAGTGAGTGACAGAGCAGAGGGGAAGAAATTTGCAGCTAACTTGGTCACCCATTGTTTTCTTTTTTACCTTTTAATAATTAGAAGTGATATCCCTAGAATTCCAGTCTACTTTCCCAATTGCTCTGTTCAATTTGCTCTCAAGCAAAACAATCTCTTGCTTTAGGTCTGACAATGATGTGGACTATGATACCTGGGAGAATATTCACTGGTTCCCTTGGTGGCAGGATAATCCACATCAGGGTTGCTACTGACTACAGCTATTATTACTTCAATTTCAATTCCAGCCAATTCAGAAAGTACACTGAAATTCCAATTAATTCTCATCAATGCCTTTCACTGATGAAAATGTGGAATTGGAATTTGGTGTACTTTCTGAATTGACTGGAATGGAAATAGAATTGACCCCAACCTGATCCACATACCATTGGGAGTGACGTACTATGAATTGAGAAAACAATCATAGAGACCAAGAGAAAGAGGACAAGAGAAAGAAAATAAGAGAAAAAAGGAAAAAGGGTCATGAATGAGGAAAATGTGTGGATTGGTAGAAAAAGCGATGACAGCGAGGGAATTAGGATGAAGACCAGGCCAATTACTGTACTCACACTCTCAACGTTTTTCAAGCCACTGCGCAAATTATTGATTTCCTTTTCCAGCTCAGTCATGCTACAGAGAGAGAGAAAGAGAGAGAGAGAAAGAGAGAGGTTAAATCCTCAAGAGAGCTCTTCAATTGCAACGTTCCATTTCTTAACTTTCAAAGTTGTTCTCACAAAATCACACTACCAACTCAAGAGTTTCTCACATCCATGGTGTTAGCCTAGTTAGAACTGTTTCAATATAGAAATTCAGTGTAGTGAAAAAGCATTTGACCCCTTTCTAATTCTCTATTTTGTCATATTTTTGAAACTGAATTTTATCAGATCTTCTATCAAAACCTACAATTAGATAAAAGGCACCCGAGTTTACAAATAACAAAAATGTATGCATTATTTATTTAATTAACAAAGTTACGCAACACCCAATTCCACACTCAATAACTGGTTGTGCTGCCACCTTTAGATGCTATGACTGCAACCAAATGCCCCCTGTAGTAGTTGATCAGTCTCTCACATCACAGTGGAGGAATTTTTGGTCCACTCTTGCATGTAGAACTGCTTTAACTCAAGTGACATTTGTAGGGTTTCAAACAGGAACTGCTCGTTTCAAATCCTGCCACGACATCTCAATTGGGATCACGTCTGGACATTGTCTAGGCCATTCCAAAACTTCAAACGTGTTGCTTTTTAGCCATTTTAACGTAGTCTTGATTGTGTGTTTTGGATAATTTGTCTTGCTGCGCTTCAGCTTCAGCTTCAGCTCACAGACAGATGGCCTGACATTCTCCAGTAGAATTCTCTGATACAGAACAGAATTCATGGGTCCTTCTATTAAGGCAAGTCAACCAGGTTCTGGGGCGGAAAATCATTCTCAAACCATCACACTACCACTGCCATGCTTGACCATTGGTATGAGGTTCTTTCTGTGGAATGCAGCGTTTGGTTTTGGCCAGACATAATAGGACCCATCCTGTCCAAAACGTTGACTCAAGTTTGCCAAAAAGCACCTGGATGATCATCAAGACTCAAGTTCTATGGCCAGATGATTGAAAAGTATAACTTTTTGGACGACATGGGTCCCATTATGCCTGGAAAAAACCAAACACTGCATTCCACAGTAAGACCCTCATACCAATGGTCAAGCATAGTGGTGGTAGTGTGATGGTTTGGGGATACTTTGCGGCCTCGGGACCTGGACGAAGTGTGTGTGGTGTGGTCTTGCAGAACACTGCTCACGAGTTCTATGAGTGAATGAGGAAAAAAACACTTTTTGTATGTTTCTACTACACACAGTCACGTGGAATGACATCAGTGAGTGTGTGTGTGTTTGTTCAAAAGAGCCATTAATTCAGATATCTACAATTGAAGCATTGTGGAGTGCATCTGATCCAATCACACAAACACATCCGTTCCTCTGGGCTAAAAGACGTAGCACATGCTTAGATGACGCAAGGCTGACTTATAGGCCCAGTAGTAAAAAAAAGCCCATTCACTGATACACGCTGATGATACATTCAAACTTATCCACTACAATCGCTCCTCGCCTCATTAACTTACTACAATGAAAGCTGTGCTGGAGGTAAAGCTTATACACACACACACACAGAACAGCTACATTGCCTTCAGAAAGTATTCTAACCCCTTGACCTTTTCATCATCTTGTTGTGTTACAAGGTGGGATTAAAATTGATTACATTTTTCATTTTTTTACACAAAATACTCTGTCAAAGTAGAAAAAAAATAATATTTTTTTTTACAAATGTTTGAATTTATATATATGAAAAATAAAACTAATATATTCAACACCCTGAGTCAATATGTTAGAATCCCCTTTGGCAGCGATTACAGTCTTTCTGGGTAAGCGTCTAAGTGCTTTGCACACCTTAATTGTACAATATTTGCATATTATTATTTATTTTATCCTTCAAGCTCTGTCAAGTTGGTTGTTGATCATTGCTAGACAATCATTTTAAGATAGTTTTTACTTAAATTGGCTTGAAAATCTAACTAGGCCACTCAGGAACATTCAATGTCACATTGGTAAGCAATTCCAGTGTATATTTGGCCTTGTGTTTTAGGTTATTGTCCTGCTGAAAGGTTAATTTGTCTCCCAGTGTCTGTTGGAAAGCAGACTGAACCAGGTTCTCCTCTAGGATTTTGCCTGTGCTTAGCTCTATTCCGTTTATGTTTATCAACAACAACAAAAAACAGATCTAGTCCTTGCAAATGATAAGCATACCCATAACATGATGCACCACTATGCTTGAAAATATGAAGAGTGGTACTCAGTGATGTGTTAGATTTGCCCCAAACAAAACTCTTTCTATTCAGGACACAAAGTTAATTTCTTTGCCACATTTAAAGTTTTACTTTAGCGCCTTATTGCAAACAGGATGCATGTTTTGGAATATTTGTTGTTGATCCATCCTCGTTTTTTTCCCTATCACAGCCATTAAACTCTAACTGTTTTAAAGTCTCTATTGGCCTCATGGTGAAATCCCTTAGCGGTTTCCTTCCTCTCCGGCAACTGAGTTAGCAAGGACGCCTGTATCTTTGTAATGACTGGGTGTATTGATACACCATCCAATGTGTAACCACTAACTTCACCATGATCAAAGGGATATTAAATGTCTGCTTATTTTCTTCTTTTTTTTAATCTACCAATAGGTGCCCTTCTTTGTGAAGCATTGGAAAACCTCCCTGGTCTTTGTGGTTGAATCTGTATTTGAAATTCACTGCTTGACTGAGGGACCTTACAGATAATTGTATATGTGGGGTACAGAGATGAGGTAGTCATTTTTTTGTGTGTTAAACACTATAATTGCACACAGAGGGAGTCCATCTAAGTTAAGTGAATTGTTATGCACATTTTTACTTATTAACTTATTTAGTCTAGCCATAACAAAGGGGTTGAATATATTTCAGCTTTTCATTTATTTGTACAAACATCTTTAAAAAAAAACATCTAAAATTCCACTGACATTATGGGGAGTGTCAGTGTGTAGGCAATTTTAAATTCAGGCTGTAACACAACAACATGTGGAAAATGTCAAGGGGTGTGAATACTTTCTGAAGGCACTGTACATGATCAAATCGAACTGTGGTGAGGCGTTTTGGAGATGGTGGCCATTATAGCACAGAGTCTGCCTTAGCATTAGTACACATGCTATGGCAGGCCTTTGCAAGCAAGTCAAATTGTGTTTCTGTTTTGCTGTCATTAGTGTTAATGTTTTGTTGTCATTAATATTAGTGTTGACGTACATTTTGGTATTGTTGTCATTCGCTAACCTTGTTATTAATAGTAGTTTATTAGGCCGTACTTGACAGCTAAAAGCTGAATTACAGTACACAAAACAAACAAGTAACTTAGACAAAAACAATTTTAAAGTCAGTCAGGACAGGAGCTGAAGGATGGTAATGGGAGTTGAAGCAGCTCAGTTGGTATTGAGAGTGGAGGAAGCGGTGATGTCTGAGGTTGCCGGTCAGTCAGTCAGAGACAGTCAGGTCGGCAGCCGGTGCAATGCACCTCACCGTCCCCCCACGTCCTCTGGCTCTGCCTTTGTAGATGGTTAGCTGGCTAGCCACTTCTTTCCACTAACACTTTGTAGCATCCACTTGAGTGATGCTACTCAGAGCCATGTATTTAGAAATAAATTAATGGATCTGATGCTACTTATGCAGACACAAAGGTGCTGGAAGTTCACCACACAATTTTTATGGTCAGAGTAGCTTTGTAGTTCAGTTGGCAGAACAATAGCGCTGGTAATGCCAGGGTGGTGGGTTCGATTCCCAGGACCACCGATACATAAAATGTATGCAGGCATGACTAAGTCGTTTTGGATTAAAGCTTCTGCTAAACGGTCTTTACACAGAGTACAGAACATTAATTAATAAAACCTTCCTAATATTGAGTTGCAACCCTCCCTTTTGCCCTCAGAACAGCCTCAATTCCTCGACGCATGGACTCCACAAGGTGTTGAAAGCGTTCCACAGGAATGCTGGCCCATGTTGACTCCAATGCTTCCCACAGTGGTGTCAAGTTGGCTGGATGCCCTTTGGGTGGTGGGCTATTCTTGATACACACAAGAAATTGTTGAGCGTAAAATTCCCAGCAGCATTGCAGTTCTTGACACACTCAAACCGGTGTGCCTGGCACCTACTACCATACTCTGTTCAAAGGCACTTAAATCTTTTGTCTTGCCCATTCACTCTCTGAACGATACACATACACAATCCATGTCTCAAGGCTTAAAAATCCTCCTAACCGGTCTCCTCCTCTTCATCTACACTGATTGTGGAATTAACAAGGGACGTCAATATGGGATCCTAGCTTTCACCTGGATTCACCTGGTCAGTCTATGTCATGGAAAGAGCAGATGTTCATAATGCTTTGTACACTCAGTGTATATACAGTATTATATTAGCTTATCTTCACTAATCATCTCCACCTTTAAGGAAAATGCTAAGTAAACATTCTGAACAACTGTTCCCCTAAATCCCAGTTGGCAGCATTGAGAAGTTTGTGCTGTAGCAGTGTCTACAATGGCTTGTATGACCTACAGGGTGAATGTTAACTCAATGGGACTGATCGACCACTGAAAACCATTTCCTGAAGACATTTAATGAGAGTATACAACAAGGGCCTATAGATCTAAACACTGGAGAGCTGTACATGTGGAGGGTGTCTTTGTGGATCGACCTACTTGACTTTAGCAGCTTCCGGCACACTCTGCAGGTCCTCCTGGAACATTAGGACTTTGGGGTACTTCTTCTCCAGGATGGTGATTAGGTAGTGGAGGAGGGTGATGTTCCTGCATGCGCATAGACAATAGATACTTGCAGCACTAGTACCACAGCATGGGGCACATATGCACACACCCATATAATGACACCACTCCATACAACACATGCAAACAGGTTGCTTCATAGAGCGTATCACTACAGCGAACTCATCACACTCGTAATTTTAATTACAGTTCTTCCTCTTACTTGTCTATGCTCGACTTTGTGTCTGCGATCTTGTTGAGCGAGGACACTTTGAAGCCATAGGCATTGCCCCTCTGGCCTTTGTTCATGTAGTTCCCAAAGGCCAGCACCACCTCCAGCAGCTGCTTCAGATTGCGGCTGTGCAGCACCTCTTTGGAGGCCTTGATCAGAGCTGAGGAGCGAAGAAACAAAAAAGACACCTGAACTGTAGGGTACTTCACATGTGTGTATACAGTGGACCTCATTGGGAGTTTTTGAGTTGAGTTTTATTATGTAAGGGTTTGCCAAGAAGCCCCACACAATCACACACACCTTCTACTTTGGGTTTTATCCCTGCAATCGTCTCTGCAAACTTCTTTTTGAAGTACAGCGACTGTAGCTTCTGTTGGTAGTGGTTTATCCTTTGAGCAAAAGAGAAAGAGAGATGGATTATTAAACAGTGCAAAAAAAAGTAAGCGAAAGAAATTGATGTGTCCTGAAAGGAGGTTGGGAAAAAGTCATTTATAGGATACAAAATTGCCCAGGTCACATTGGAAACATGAGAAGATCTTGTTAGCTAAATCAGAAAAAAAATGAAGAAGCCCTCATCCCTATTGATATGGTCGGACAACCATCTCGGCGTTGGCTGGCTAGACGTGAGACAATAAGATGGATTGTTGAAGGAAGGCAGAGCAAACATGGAGCGACCCATTTGGCTGAACTCATCACTAGGGCGTCGCTATCCACACTTCAGTGCCGGGGGTCGCCTTGGCTACAGGGCTCTCAGAAACCAAAACATTAGTTGTACTCTGTTTGAAGGACAAAGCCAGTTCCTGGAAAGAAGCACCCCACATCTCCAACCACAGGATGGGGAATAACGCTATTACACAATTCATCTTTATGGTGTCTAATAAAGAGGGAGTATTGTTTCCATGGGCATGTGCTCCTTGTTTGTTTAATGATTCCCCCGACTGGGACATGAGGCTGTTGTGCATCTATGATGAGTTTCCTGTTTGGGTTGAGAACATATTGATGAAGAAAGAGTGTCGTTCTTGTGGTTATATCCAACACAGTTAACAGTAAGTCTGGGAATTGCCAGGGACTTCACAATATTATCACGATACTTAGGTGCCGATACGATATGTATTGCGATTAAGATTCTCACAATTCTCTTTGTATTTCAATTAAATACTGCGGTTTAATTGCAATTTGATGTTCCAAACATATTGCTCACTATATGTATGCTGCAGAGAGAGAAGAGAGAGCATGAGAAAACAAGTTTTGAACAGTCAGGGAAATACACTATACAGTATATACAAAAGTATATAGACACCCCTTCAAATGAGTGGATTTGGCTATTTCAGCCAAACCCATTGCTGATGGTGTATAAAATCGAGCACACAGCCATGCAATCTCCATAGGAAAACATTGACAATAGAATGGCCTTACTTCAGAGCTCAGTGACTTTCAACGTGGCACCGTCATAGGATGCCACCTTTCCAACAAGTCGTTTGTCAAATTCCTGCCCTGCTAGACCTGCCCCGGTCAACTATAAGTGCTGTTATTGTGAAGTGGAAACATCTAGGAACAACAACGACTCAGCCACAAATTGGTAGGCCACACAAGCTCACAGAACGGGATGACAGAATGCGGAAGCTTGTAAAAATCATCTGTCCTCGGCTGCAACACTCACTACAGAGTTCCAAACTGCCTCTGGAAGTAACATCAGCACAAGAACGGTTAAATCTGGAGCTTCATGAAATGGGTTTCCATGGCCAAGCAGCTGTACACAAGCCTAAGATCACCATGTGCAATGCCAAGCATCAGCTGGTGTGGTGTAAAGCTCACTGCCATTGGACTCTGGAGCTGTGGAAACGCGTTCTCTGGAATGAAGAATCATACATACGGAACATACAGAAATGGTTTGTCGAGATCGGTGTGGAAGAACTTGACTGGCCTGCACAGAGCAATGACCTCAACCTTAATTAGAACGTCAACTGAGAGCCAGGCCTAAATCGCCCAACATCAGTGCCCGACCTCACTAATGCTAGTGGCTGAATGGAAGCAAGTAGCCACAGACATGTTCCAACATCTAGTGGAAAGCCTTCCCAAAAGACTGGAAGCTCATAGCAGCAAAGGGGGGACCAACTCCATGTTAATGTCCATGATTTTGGAATGAGATGTTCAACGAGCAGGTGTCCACATACTTTTGGTTATGTAGTGTAATAGTCCTGAAAGCATGTTGGCTCACTTTAAAAATAAGAGGGAGAACAAGCAATATGATGAAAAATACTGGAGTTTTGGCTCAGGTACTATACAACTGACTAGCGCTTGCTAACGCTACCTACAGTAACAAAAAAATATTGATACTTGGAGTCAAATATGGTCCTAATATCATCCAAAATAATATTGGGATATGTAACTATCAACCCCCCCCATCTCTAGCTAACAGGGCTCTACTACTGCTCTGTCACTGTTGCAGTAATTGCCAAATATTCTTAAGAACGACAGCCAGGCAGCGAACTCAAGTCAGGCTTTAGGGTGGGTGGTCTAAGCAGGGATGTTCCCTGTGTCTAAATTCATTTAGCAGACTCTTTGGTCAACAGTGACTTACAGTGCATAGACTAAACAGCGAGATACACTGACAGGAACAGGTCGAAATACTATGGTGTCGTTGGCTCCACTCTGAGATGGTGAGAATAAAACAACCCCCTTCTCAACATGGGACTTGTTTTGTTATTAAGTAATGGTGGGAATCATCCATTTCTGTGGGAATGTGAGAACATGGGAACCAAGCTCTCGTAATGAGTAAGTTAGCTTGCCTATGACCTGTAGACTTGTGAGCTCACCAAGATAATGTTGAGTCTTACTTAACATGGACTTGTAGCACAGTGGGTTCAGGTTCATCACCGATGCAAGTTGGAAGAATTGTGTAAAAATAAAAAATTTAAAAAAACACATTTGATCGAATCAGGCCCTTGGTCTACTTCTCTCTCTCAGATCATCCTACCTGCTCATCTCATAAAGGAAGCGATCAGCCTTGGCCATGCGGTCCAGCTCATGCTTGTGCTCCTCCAGGAGGTCCACATCACTCTTCTCTGGAATAAACTTCAGCATCTGAGGAGGAGCCATGGAAATGACTGGCCATTCACTAGCAACATATGTAGCATAGCTAAACATTGCACTGACATAAATCTACCATATCACTTACAATATTGCAATGTAATCTTAAACCTCTCTTTTTATGATGTTTATGAAATGGGAGGTGATAATTTATGTGGATGTAATCCAAAGATGCATCCTGTCTATTTGAAATCTCATCTATTTGATTTTGCTCACTGAGAAACAGAAAATGTCAGCCCATGTGACACTGGATCATACCGATTTCTGGTGTGCTGGAGTTTTTCTTTTTAACAAGTATACGCTTTGCTCCATGCACCTGGAAGCACATTTAGGTGTGCAAGTTTACTGTTTCAAGCCTATGTGATTTTGCCGTAGACTCACCTGCTCCAGCATGTCCTTGGGGAGGTCCTCCTGTTCGTCCATGGTCAAGATAGCCCTCTTCATCTCCTCATTGGACAGCTTCAGCCTAGATGACAATCACAGGAGATGTCAGCCACTTTCAACCCACAGGAAAACTCAAATCAACTACAGGAACTCTTAACACTAGAACCACCATTAATACTTTAACTGTTTTTGAGGCGTCATGTGATTTGTAAATTCAAATAACTCTGCCATTGTGAAAGTTAATTTCCGCTCATTCTTGACCTAAATATATGTGTTTATATATCACTGACATAATTAGTTTTAGGCATTTCTAAGATTCAACTGGAATATGCCTCAGCTTTCTACTTTGATGTCAAGAGCACTTCAACAAGAAGTGCCACAAAGCCTCAACCTAAACAAATAGATAACACTAAATGTACAATTCAAATTTGGCCTGCAACACTGAACTTCAAACCACAGGAAAAGTAAAGTAAACTGTGGGTAAATCATTTCCTCAGACCACAATGAGAAACAATGCCAACATAACTTATTTGCCTTATTGCCAGTTTCCAGTTCCTGGCAGTTCCTAACTGGTTTGTGTTTCAAACATGTCTTTCAAAAGTATTCTAAAGCCAAGGCTTATTACGAATTAGCCAAATGTGCAATGTATTTATATACAATATCATAGGGAGGAACTGTATGTCTGTCTGGAGAGAGATTTGCCGAAAAAGAAACAGACGATCTTAACTCTCCCTCGTGGAATTGTCCTGTTGAAAGTAAAAAATTATGAGTCTGATTTTATGCGCCAACTCCGAGAACGATCCAGTGGGGGAACAAGTACCGGACAGGCTCTGTCGGCTGCTCACTGTAATAACTAGCTGCACTTTGAAAGCCAGCCCTATAAAAGTCCCGACTACTTCCCGGTTTATGTCCTGTACTGGTTTTGAACGGGCTTCAAGCTTATATCATAAAATTCATGAACATTTGGTAATTTAAGATATGTCAAAATTATATTGGTATTCGTTGATTAATTTACTTCTACCTGATGCCTGTTGTGAAGTTGTTTGATTAGGGAAAATGCTAATTTGCAAAACGTGCTAACGTTAGTTAAACTGCTTTTAGACTCAGGAGCACATAGGCTTCCACCATGGGCAACAAAAAAAGTCTAGCTTCTAATTCATTTTCATCCAAATATGTTCGACTCACAGACCACCGCATTTAGCTAGGCTGAAATATAGCTAGCTAACATGCGGGCTCACTGATATGCAGTAGCCAAATAGCTAGCTAGACTAGTAATGTGAACTCGTAATCTTATTTTTTTTATATATACTGATTTAAGTAATCTTACACTGATTACTGATTTCAGTAATCTTTCGACTCATTTCGTTCATTTGAGTCAATAATGCCCAGAGCACGCAAGCTACACATTAGCCAACAGGTTCAACACAGGCAGCAATAACTAGCGGCTACTTCAACTCGTTGTTAGTTCATCCACTGACCACCACATTTAAGAGCATAGCTAATTACAGAAATATAGTTATTCAGCTAGCTAACTTACTGGCCAGGCAGTAGCCACTAACTCATCGTGAATGCATATGACCTATTCTTTGATACATGTGGGTTAACTTGGTCATATCATGCAACACATACCAGACAGTTTGTGGAAATATAAAAATAACAGTGATCTTTTTTGTTTGTTTTTACAATGATCGGACAGTGAAACAAAAATAGATTGGTAAGCTACGGCTTTTATTTATTTCCCAATTAATATTTGGTCATTAAACTGAAGCTGGGTTTCACAAGTATTTTTGTCGGTACTAACTGCTCATGCCGGCGGCAAAATCCAGCTAAACAAATGAGTCTGTAGCGCATGTGTGTAATTTCACGCACTCAAGGCTCAACCAATCACCTGATGGGTTCTATGTCGAGGGTCAAGAATATTCATACTGTATATTCATAACCAGAAGAAGAGGAAAGGCAGAGAGTGGGGAAACAGGAAGTCTAGGAATCAGGACCAGAGCACTTTCAATGTCAAAGAGAACCTGCCTTGGCAGATAGCACATTGTCGCCTGAGAACTTAAATGAACAGAACACTTATATACTCCATTGCTGAAATCGTGCCTGCCCCTGCTATTTTAGACCAAACACAAAATTATTTTTCAATTTTTTTATTTAACTAGGCAAGAACACATTGTTATTTACAATGACGTCTTAGGAACACTGGGTTAACTGCCTTGTTCCTGGGCAGAATGACAGAATTTCACCATGTCAGCTCGGGGATTCGATCTAGCAACCTTTCCAACGCTCTAACCACGAGGCTACCTACCACCCCTTATTATTATAATATGGTTGTTGCTAAGCAGGCCATTTTCTCCCCGGGACTCTAACAGGAGTGTCCATGCAAGTTCAATAAAGTAAACTCAGCAAAAAAAGAAACGGACCTTGTTCAGGACCCTGTCTTTCAAAGATAATTCATAAAAATTCAAATAACGTCACAGATTTTCATTGTAAAGGGTTTAAACACTGTTAACCATATTTGTTCAATGAACCATAAACAATTAATGAACATGCACCTGTGGAACGGTCATTAAGACACTAACAGCTTACAGACGGTAGGCAATTAAGGTCAGAGTTATGAAAACTTAGGACACTAAAGAGGCCTGAAAAACACCAAAAGAAAGATGCCCAGGGTACCTGCTCATCTGTGTGAACGTGCCTTAGGCATGCAGACTGCAGATGTGGCCAGGGCAATAAATTGCAATGTCCGTACTGTGAGACGCCTAAGACAGCGCTACAAGGAGACAGGATGGACAGCTGATCGTCCTCGCAGTGGCAGACCACGTGTAACAACACCTGCACATGATCCGTACATCACACCTGCGGGACAGGTACAGGATGGCAACAACAACTGCCCAAGTTACACCAGGAACGCACAATCCCTCAGAGAGGCTGGACAGAGGCCTTGTAGGCCTGTTGTAAGGCAGGTCCTCACCAGACAACACCGGCAACAACGTCGCCTATGGACATAAACCCACCATCGCTGGACCAGACAGGACTGGCAAAAAGTGCTCTTCACTGATGAGTCACAGTGTTGTTTAACCAGGGGTGATTGTCGGATTCTCATTTATTGTCAAAGGAATGAGCGTTACACCGAGACCTGTACTCTGGAGCGGGATAGATTTGGAGGTGGAGGATCCGTCATGGTCTGGGGAGGTGTGTCACAGCATCATCGGACTGAGCTTGCTGTCATTGCAGGCAATCTCAACGCTGTGCGTTACAGGGAAGACATCCTCCTCCCTCATGTGGTACCCTTCCTGCAGGCTCATCCTGACATGACTCTCCAGCATGACAATGCCACCAGCCATACTGCTCATTTTGTGCACGATTTCCTGCAAGACAGGGATGTTAGTGCTCTGCCATGGCCAGCGAAGAGCCCGGATCTCAATCCCATTGAGCAGGTCTGGGACCTGTTGGATCAGAAGGTGAGGGCTAGGGCCAGTCCCCCCAGAAATGTCCGGGAACTTGCAGGTGCCTTGGTGGAAGAGTGGGGTAACATCTCACAGCAAGAACTGGCAAATCTGGTACAATCCATGAGGATGAGATCTACTGCAGTACTCAATGCAGCTGGTGGCCACACCAGATATTGACTGTTACTTTTGATTTTGACATCCCCTTTGTTCAGGGACACATTATTCCATTTCTGTTAGTTACATGTCTGTGGAACTTGTTCAGTTTATGTCAGTTGTTGAATCTTATGTTCATTCAAATATTTACACGTTAAGTATGCTGTAAATAAATGCAGTTGACAGTGAGAGGACATTTTATTTTTTTGCTGAGTTTGTCGACTCTGTAATGCCAAACTCCAAATACAACTGTTATTATCTGTTTATGTACATCTGTTAAGAGCAAAATGACATTGTATTTTCTAAAATATAATTCTACCGGTCCTAAATCAAATCAAATGTATGTCACATACTGTCAGTACAAGAAGTAGTGGGTGGAGGAGTCAAGCGCAGAGAGCAGGGTAGTAGATACGTGGATAGTTTATTCCCAAAGCAACATTGGTCGGTCAATGCCACACACACGGGCACTAAAAGACCCAGTCCAAAACAACAGGACGAAACGGTTCAGGAAAAAATAACATCCACAGAAATCACAAACCAAATAACAGAAAACAAGCCCGCACAAAAGCCGGCGGGCCTACCAGGTTTAAATAGCCCAAAACCTAAACAAGAAACAGGTGCAACTAATCAGACAACACTAAAACGTTCTTTTCCAATAGACACCAGTTGAAGCCGGTTCGTTTGTTTGCGTTGATCATTGTTTTACATGATAAAAACATCATTTTGCTCGATTCTGCACTTAGTTTGACCAGTTTAGTCAACATATAATATGTAATTTTGAAGTTTGATTGCGCAGAGTGCGGGACCAGAAGGAGCAGAGAAGTTATTTTGGGTGCATTTCAGCTGAAGCTGTTAGCATATGCTAATACAAAGACGCACAACTTGAAACCAAACGATGTATTGGGTAAGTATGACTCCTTCTACGTCTTCTGATCGAAGAACATCAAAGGTAAGGGAATATTTATGTGGTTATTTTGGGTTTTTGGACTGTGGCTAATATCTGAGCGCCCACTCATAGCATAGACTAGTGAAACAGAAAAGGGGATCGGTGGCAGCTAGTAGCTTATGGCTCAATACTGCCCCCGTTGGAGGAAGTGCGTGCCCATAGTAAACTGAAAATATTTTTTTTCCAAAATTGCTAATATATGCATATAATAATAATTATTGAATAGAAAACACTCTAAAGTTTCTAAAACCGTTTAAATTATGTCTGTATGTAAAGCAGAACTCTCAGGGCAGCCTTTCTCCCAAACTCTCTCTTGTCAAGAGAAAAGTTGGGTCAACTTTGACGTCATCGCCCCCACCCTTCCCAGGCAGCTACCGATCTGGGAACAGTATGTATTTGTTCAGCGCGATGTCTGCTTTCAATTGGCACGTTCATTGTTTGAATTTCGCGCTCCCTCATCCTTTGGCGGGCGAAAATGGCGTCTTCTGATCGAAGAACATCGTTACGACGACTGCCGAGCGCCGCCTGAACAGGAAGAGGCACCATCTTCGGCGGGATTCGTGACACATACACATGGTTAGCAGATGTTAATGCGAGTGTAGCGAAATGCTTGTGCTTCTAGTTCTGACAATGCAGTAATAACCAATGAGTAATCTAACCTAAATATTCCAAAACTACTACCTTATACACACACAAGTGTAAAGGGATAAAGAATATGTACATAAAGATATGAATGAGTGATGGTACAGAACAGCATAGGCAAGATGGAGTAGATGGTATAGAGTACAGTATATACAGTGCCTTGAAAGTATTCGGCCCCCTTGAACTTTGCGACCTTTTGCCACATTTCAGGCTTCAAACAAAGATATAAAACTGTATTTTTTTGTGAAGAATCAACAACAAGTGGGACACAATCATGAAGTGGAACGACATTTATTGGATATTTCAAACATTTTTAACAAATCAAAAACGGAAAAATTGGGAGTCCAAAATTATTCAGCCCCTTTACTTTCAGTGCAGCAAACTCTCTCCAGAAGTTCAGTGAGGATCTCTGAATGATCCAATGTTGACCTAAATGACTAATGATGATAAATACAATCCACCTGTGTGTAATCAAGTCTCCGTATAAATGCACCTGCACTGTGATAGTCTCAGAGGTCCGTTAAAAGCGCAGAGAGCATCATGAAGAACAAGGAACACACCAGGCAGGTCCGAGATACTGTTGTGAAGAAGTTTAAAGCCGGATTTGGATACAAAAAGATTTCCCAAGCTTTAAACATCCCAAGGAGCACTGTGCAAGCGATAATATTGAAATGGAAGGAGTATCAGACCACTGCAAATCTACCAAGACCTGGCCATCCCTCTAAACATTCAGCTCATACAAGGAGAAGACTGATCAGAGATGCAGCCAAGAGGCCCATGATCACTCTGGATGAACTGCAGAGATCTACAGCTGAGGTGGGAGACTCTGTCCATAGGACAACAATCAGTCGTATATTGCAAAAATCTGGCCTTTATGGAAGAGTGGCAAGAAGAAAGCCATTTCTTAAAGATATCCATAAAAAGTGTTGTTTAAAGTTTGCCACAAGCCACCTGGGAGACAAACCAAACATGTGGAAGAAGGTGCTCTGGTCAGATGAAACCAAAATTGAACTTTTTGGCAACAATGCAAAATGTTATGTTTGGCGTAAAAGCAACACAGCTCATCACCCTGAACACATCATCCCCACTGTCAAACATGGTGGTGGCAGCATCATGGTTTGGGCCTGCTTTTCTTCAGCAGGGACAGGGAAGATGGTTAAAATTGATGGGAAGATGGATGGAGCCAAATACAGGACCATTCTGGAAGAAAACCTGATGGAGTCTGCAAAAGACCTGAGACGGAGATTTGTCTTCCAACAAGACAATGATCCAAAACATAAAGCAAAATCTACAATGGAATGGTTCAAAAATAAACATATCCAGGTGTTAGAATGGCCAAGTCAAAGTCCAGACCTGAATCCAATCGAGAATCTGTGGAAAGAACTGAAAACTGCTGTTCACAAATGCTCTCCATCCAACCTCACTGAGCTCGAGCTGTTTTGCAAGGAGGAATGGGAAAAAATGTCATTCTCTCGATGTGCAAAACTGATAGAGACATACCCCAAGTGACTTACAGCTGTAATCGCAGCAAAAGGTGGTGCTACAAAGTATTAACTTAAGGGGGCTGAATAATTTTGCACGGCCAATTTTTCAGTTTTTGATTTGTTAAAAAAGTTTGAAATATCCAATAAATGTCGTTCCACTTCATGATTGTGTCCCACTTGTTGTTGATTCTTCACAAAAAAATACAGTTTTATATCTTTATGTTTGAAGCCTGAAATGTGGCAAAAGGTCGCAAAGTTTAAGGGGGCCGAATACTTTCGCAAGGCACTGTACATATGAGATGAGTAATGTAGGGCATGTAAACATTATATTAAGTAGCATTGTTTAATGTGGCTAGTGAAATATTTTTACATCAATTTCCATTATTTAGGTGGCTGTAGTTGAGTCAGTGGGTTGGCAGCAGCCATTCAATGTTAGTGGTGGCTGTTTAACAGTCTGATTGCCTTGAGATAGAAGCTGTTTTTCAGTCTCTCGGTCCCTGCTTTGATGCACCTGTACTGACCTCGCCTTCTGGATGATAGCGGGGTGAACAGGCAGTGGCTCGGGTGGTTGTTGTCCTTGACGATCTTTATGACCTTCCTGTGACATTGGGTGGTGTAGGTGTCCTGGAGGGCAGGTAGTTTGCCCCCAGTGATGCGTTGTGCAGACCTCACTACCCTCTGGAGAGCCTTACGGTTGTGGGCGGAGCAGTTGTCGTACCAGGCGGTGATACAGCCCGACAGGATGCTTTCGATTGTGCATCTGTAGAAGTTTGTGAGTGCTTTTGGTGACAAGCCAAATTTCTTCAGCCTCCTGAGGTTGAAGAGGCGCTGCTGCGCCTTCTTCACGACGCCGTCTGTGTGGGTGGACCAATTCAGTTTGTCCGTGATGTGTACGCCGAGGAACTTAAAACTTATTACCCTCTCCACTACTGTCCCGTCGATGTGGATAGGGGGGTGTTCCCTCTGCTGTTTCCTGAAATCCACAATCATCTCCTTTGTTTTGTTGACATTGAGTGTGAGGTTATTTTCCTGACACCACACTCCGAGGGCCCTCACCTCCTCCCTGTAGGCCGTCTCGTCGTTGTTGGTAATCAAGCCTACCACTGTAGTGTCGTCCGCAAACTTGATGATTGAGTTGGAGGCGTGCATGGCCACGCAGTCGTGGGTGAACAGGGAGTACAGGAGAGGGCTCAGAACGCACCCTTGTGAGGCCCCAGTGTTGAGGATCAGCGGGGTGGGGATGTTGTTACCTACCCTCACCACCTGGGGGTTGCCCGACAGGAAGTCCAGTACCCAGTTGCACAGGGCGGGGTCGAGACCCAGGGTCTCGAACTTGGTGACTAGTTTGGAGGGTACTATGGTGTTAAATGCTGAGCTGTAGTCGATGAACAGCATTCTCACATAGGTATTCCTCTTGTCCAGATGGGTTAGGGCAGTGTGCAGTGTGGTTGCGATTGCGTCGTCTGTGGACCTATTTGGGCGGTAAGCAAATTGGAGTGGGTCTAAGGTGTCAGGTAGGGTGGAGGTGATATGGTCCTTGATTAGTCTCTCAAAGTACTTCATGATGACGGAAGTGAGTGCTACGGGGCGGTAGTCGTTTAGCTCAGTTACCTTAGCTTTCTTGGGAACAGGGACAATGGTGGCCCTCTTGAAGCATGTGGGAACAGCAGACTGGGATAAGGATTGATTGAATATGTCCGTAAACACACCAGCCAGCTGGTCTGCGCATGGTCTGAGGACGCGGCTGGGGATGCCGTCTGGGCCTGCAGCCTTGCGAGGGTTAACACGTTTAAGTGTTTTACTCACGTCGGCTGCAGTGAAGGAGAGTTCGCAGGTTTCTGTAGCGGGCCGTGTCAGTGGCACTGTATTGTCCTCAAAGCGGGCAAAAAAGTTATTTAGTCTGTCTGAGAGCAAGACATCCTGGTCCGCGACGGGGCTGGTTTTCTTTTTGTAATCCGTGATTGACTGTAGACCCTGCCACATACCTCTTGTGTCTGAGCCGTTGAATTGCCACTCTACTTTGTCTCTATACTGATGCTTAGCTTGTTTGATTGCCTTAGAGGGAATAGCTACACTGTTTGTTTCCGGTCACCTTGCCCTGATTAAAAGCAGTGGTTTGCGCTTTCAGTTTCACGCGATTGCTGCCATCAATCCACGGTTTCTGGTTTGGGAATGTTTTAATCGTTGCTATGGGTACGACATCGTCAATGCACTTTCTAATGAACTCGCTCACCGAATCAGCGTATTCGTCAATGTTGTTGTTGGACGCAATGCGGAACATATCCCAGTCCACGTGACCGAAGCAGTCTTGAAGTGTGGAATCAGATTGGTCGGACCAGCGTTGAACAGACCTGAGCGCGGGAGCTTCTTGTTTGAGTTTCTGTCCGTAGGCTGGGAGCAACAAAATGGAGTCGTGGTAAGCTTTTGCTTACTAGACTGCCCATTGATGGGAGCATCTTTGTCTCTGGTGTCTTTAAATGGCATTGACCACAGCTTATTCACAGATCATGTTTGCTCCTCAAAATCTGTGTACAGTCTTCTGAGGGCACCCACTTAAAAGGGAGCGTAGTACTCCATTCAATCCCTTTGGAGTGCATCCGCATGGGAGGTCTCTGTTAAAGGCTTTTTGAAGCCCATTAAAAACCATTAAATTAAATTAGTATAGGAGGGGCGGTTGATTTTAGCTAGGATTCTGAATTGCGAGATGGGCCAGATTGTAACGGGAGCTAATTTGGTGTGTGTTTGTGCACAGCTTTTACTTAGGAAACCTAATAAACACATTGTAAAATAAAAGCTAGCTATGGAGCAACTTCTTCATATCACACCACATCCTCTGACTGAGAAACCTCAACCTCCTTGCTTTTGGAAAAAAATAAGTTGTGATCCTACGATCAACTCTACTTCTATTATAAAATCACACCCTAATAATAAATTGTTAAAAGTGGTCTAAGCTCCCACATAGAGAGTAATTATTGACCGGAGTTCATGACCAGGAAAACTAAAAACACAACCATCTCTCCTCCTGAGCTAAACCATTACTCTTGCATCACAACTGAATGGTCCTCCTCCACCAAACTCTTAATAAAATCACCTTGATGTGGGACAACCCGATTTGAATACCCAAAAAAGAAGCATTAGAAGTAGTGGGTTCCATTTTGGCTTGTTTCGTGGTCGTTTTGAGTCAGATTGGTCTTGATTAAATTAAAAGTTCCCCTCTGTGTGAATATGTGTGGCTTACTAATGATACCAGACCACATTCAATTATTGAGAAATCACAGCAGCTCTGCTAACGGAGAGCTGTTTCATGTTGTTTCAGTCAAGTTTTGAGAGCCAGGAATTTGTCTCCAAGTAACGTCTACTGTCAATATATTTGAAAAACAATGACATACACATCACCTTGAATGTCTGTCTGCAGCACACATTTTTATTTTTATGTAGCTTCTGCTCACCCTCCCGCTTCTCTCTTTTAAGCACCTTCTTCTGAACCCTCAACCAATTTGACTGACATGATGTAGCCTACGTCTCTGAACTGAAATTTAAAAAAACAAAGCGATTAATTTTTTTTTTAATGTTAAAATATATTTTGTAGGCTAATTTTATCTGTTGCAATTTAGGATTTTGCAGTAGCACAAGCATGACTCCTTCTACACATTGCATTGGGGCAAAACAATCTGCCAACTAACCACACATTAGTGATGATGTAATCATCAATATGCTGCAATATTGTAGCATGTTTTTAAGGAAAAGTTTTTGTAAAACTTGAAACTTTCTCTGTAAAGTGAACATTTATCAAAAGGGGGCTTTGGCTGAGAATTTCCGTTTTGGGGGGTGGAGATTTCGCTAGTCTCATTAGTATCTTCTCTCATACATATTCCCTCATACCTAATCGACCATCTGACGCAATTACGCAATAGTTTAGTTCCGGATTCTCAAGATTAGCCTTGTGTAAAGAAAGAGAGAATGTTTTGATTATGAGATAAAGTCCCATGATTCACTGGAGCCTGCATTGAAAGAGAAGAATGACGCAAAGAAGAAAGCCTACTCACGGACATCAGGATCAAATCATAATTAGACAAAAAGTATTTCCCATCAACAGCATATGACATTGCAGTGCTAATATGTTACTCTCATCAGAACAGGAAATGACCTCAATAGCATGGCCCAGTTTCTGACTGCCAGTATTCACACACTCACCGCAACAGGAGGATATTACAGTTCTGGGCTCGGCGACCATCGATGACCGAGAGCTCCTTGACCTTCTTGGAGCTCAAGGAGTCCGAATCCTCACTCTCTTTCTGTGGAGTCGTTCAGAGGAGAGGCATTTCAGAATGGTAGGTATCTTAACTAGGAGCAACAGGAGGAATACATTACACACATACATAAAAAGTAAAGAAAGACACAGATACGAGACACAAACTTACGAAGACAGACAAGAAAAACAAGCAAATACATGGAGGAATACAGACACAGGCACCTAGGTGTGCGAACACAGTAACAGACATACACTACATTTAAAAAAGACAAGTTACATTAAGAGTGAATGGACATTCTCATGAAGAGGGGTTGGGATTTTTTTTGACTTACTTTAAAATAAGAGAAAGAAAAAAACAGAAAAAAAAACAGTTTCTAAGCCTAAACTACTGCAATATACAAAAGGATCTTGTTGATTTATGGAAACCATAAGGTAGAATTATTTCTTCATG
Source organism: Oncorhynchus tshawytscha (assembly GCF_018296145.1). Lineage (NCBI taxonomy): Eukaryota > Metazoa > Chordata > Actinopteri > Salmoniformes > Salmonidae > Oncorhynchus > Oncorhynchus tshawytscha. The sequence goes on along the minus strand of NC_056433.1, from coordinate 26,997,141 downwards.
TGTCTACTGAAGATATATATATTTTCAAGAGGATGAAGATGTCAAGAGGATAAGATAAGGAAAGCAAAATGGTCTAAATGATAGAAGAGGAGGAGGATGAAAAAAGTGCCACACCATTTTGGGTGTGGAAATGAATGAACTCACCTGTTTGCTGTTATTGACCATAAAGAAGTCCTAGAACGCAGGCAAGAAGCAAGGAAGATGTGGGCACTCGTTATAATGATAGCGTAGTTGGGTGAATCCAGGCCAAAACAAACAAACAAATAGAAACAAGCTCATACGGGACATCAGTGATGAGTGAAGTGGGAGTGTGACTGGCCTAGGCAAGCAAAGGCTGATGGGCCATAAGAGATGGGTGACGGATGGGGGCTGGGGAATTGCCAAATGTACGTGTGTTTGCGTGCATGCGTGTGAGCTGATCATGAGGTGCGGGTGTTAGCGTGAGTCACAGGCAAAACAAATGTGGCAACATTGGAGTCAGTTGAGCGTGATACGTTTGTCATAATGTTCATTTAGACCAGGAATGTCAAAATGTTAAGGCAAATGTGAGAGCGGCCTCATCTACAACAGATCCTTAACTATGAATTCACTGATGTTATTAGATTATTTCTTTTTTTAACTACATTCAAATCGTTTTTTTTCAAACATGCAAAGAAACTAGCGAAGGGGACACACATGGAGGCCATATTAAATCAGATGTTGGGCCTCATTGCTTGACACCCCTGATTTAAATAGCGCAGAATGAAAACCTAGGCTACATTGTGACTAAATCTCTTGCAATGGTATGATCAAGGTGACCTCAAGCAGATTTGCATTCCATACAGAGGGCCATTGAGTAGTGAGATAAGAGCTATTCCCTGTGTTTGTGGCTGATGTGCTAACTAGCTGATGCTTTTAGTAGCCCTGGGTCCAATTTCGTCAGGACAATGTCTGCAAATGTTTGTTAACACAAAAGTCCCTATGTTTCCCCTGATGACAATATGGTGATCTGTTCATCCCACAAACACAAGAGTGTTGTGGTATTAGGTAATACTAAGCTGCAGGCACTAAAGGCCAAACTCAATCTTTACGTGTCTGATGATCTTGAAGATATTTTACATTGATACTCTAGCATCATAAAAAGGTTATGACAGTGTACGCTAAGTAGTCAGTGCACTTTTGTATTTCTGTTATTCATACATGCAAGGCTTTTATGTTATTTAGTAGTGCCAAATGCCAGTAAACTGCACACTAGCCAAACAATATGGTATTACTCTACATTTGTGAGATGGCAAATAATCAGCATGAGTGAAGTCATGTTTTGTATTGGTGATTCATCTCTAACGAGAAGGGACTAAGTAGAAAAAGGGTGGAGGATGGATACATGTTGGTGGCTCTATAAAACTGTTCTCTTCATCAGCAGGACCAGCGAGAACACTTGGCCGTAGTACAGTACCTGTTGCCTCTGGTAGGCCGAGAAGGTCTTCTCAATGTCCTCCAGGTCGAGGATTTTGAAAACCTTCCCGTCGTCCACTTCTGTCCATACAGTGCCCTCCAACTTATTCTGGGATGGAGAGTGGGAGAATTCTATTTACATTTTTTGAAGTGGTGCTTTCAGAAGGGTTGGGGTCAATTCCATTTCAATTCAACGAAATAAACTGAAATTCTAAGCAAAGAGGAACATTTCAGTTCACCTCCTGAAATGACTGATTTGAGATGGAATTGACCCCAACCCTGGCTTTCAGTATCCTCAATATGTTCTGTAAGCAATCTCCAGCCGCCATAGTTCAATCACCAAGGCCTAACACAAGAGTATGTTATTCAAAGATTGCAACAGAAGAATAATCACTTATAGGAGCTAATCTAGAATCAGCTTAAACAAGAATATTCCCAGAACATACGGGAACGTTTTCATCTGGTTCCCTATTCTAAGTGCACTTGAATAACTGGAGAAAAAAGTAACATTCTCCCTAACTAAACCAAAACTTTCAGGGATCAAAATATTGTCTGCAGGTTTTACAGACTAACATTTCACTGTCGCTATCAATGATGACAAAGAGGAGGTCAAATTGACTCTGTAGGGAATTACCGGGGTCATGTTCTTTAGGGCACGCAACAGAAACTGTTTTAAAACGTTTTGCAAAGGAACAGAAACGAGTGTTCCTTATTGGATAAGTCTAGGTAGTCTCTCCCTGTTTCAGTCCGTTGACTTCTGTTTGATCTCTTATGAACATGACCCTGTTCAAACCCATGCACTCTCACCTCAGCCAGCTTGGCCCAGTTGAAAGATTTGAGTGGGTTGGACGGCTGGGGGATGTTCTTCTTCTTGAGAGTGGACCCCAGGGGTGCCCCAGGGGGAGGAGGTATCCCTCCCATGGGTGGCCGTCCAAAAGGAGGCGGGGGACCACCTGGAGGTGGGGGTGGTGGAGGGGGCATCATACCCCCTGGGGGTGGTGGGGGAGGGAGCATTATGCCTCCTGGGGGAGGGGGGGGTGGGAGAGGCCCACCAGGGGGGCCAGGGATGAAGGGGGGACCGCCTGGGACACTGGCGATCGGTCTCTGGAAATGTTGGGGGAAAATACACAGATAAAGACAATGCACCATCACTTATCTTAATAAATCGTATTTCAATCCTTAGTTTATCGTTCTCTTTCAATTTGATGTCGTAACATTGGTTGCATCAGAGACCCATGCAGTAATTTACTTTAGGTGCCTTCTATAATGTACTGTGAATCTAATAACAGTAAATGAATCTTGATGAAACATAATGAATCTACATTAAGGCATATTTGGTGCCATTTTTTTGTCTGAAGGAGTTGAAGTGTGACATACAGAGCTGAGGTCGTGGAGCTGGAGAGAGAGGTCAGCAACTTGCTGCTTGACTGCCTTGTGCTCAGTGCTCTCCTTCTCTAGCTTCTCCTTCATCTTGTTGAGGGTCTGCATCATGTCCTCCTTCTCCTGGGTCTTGGCGTCACACTCGCGCTCCTTCTTCTCAAACTTCTGCTGGAGCTCGTGGTGCTCTGCCCGATGGGGTTGGAGGTTATGTTGTGAGTGTGAACAGGTTCGGTTCAACTCAATTCAATTAGGACATTTGGATATCACCAATTCCTTTCTATGATCCTTTTCTAATAATTTCCTGAGTTGACCGTGTTGAAATGTTAAATCACAATCTTTGTTGCGATCAACCCATGGGACCACAGGGTGGCTCAAAAGATGGTTGTCTGTTATTTCTGATAGATCTAACAGGGGCAGGATAACATATGGGCCAATAGTAGGCAGTGACTGGATCAATGTGCTACTGGTGAGGTAGAGGACTCTTCAAAGACTACAAATCCAATAGTGAGCTACAAGAGATACGAATACACAATAAAAGGTTCAAATCTTGTGTTGGCTGACCAGCAAGCAGCTGTATTCATATCCACAGCAGTCCAATTCACCTGATAAGCATAAAGCTTACAGGCATTAAGATGAACACATTCAGAGCTTCACAACTGTGTAGAACAGTACCATTTAATTGTCATCCTCTGAAAAACCATCCCTGCCAATTTGTATTATTTGTACATACTGAAAGTAGTCAATCCCTTCCATGTGAAGTGTAAATTACATGCTGTCGATTTCTTTGTGGTCCTTTTTAAAACGTGCAATAGAGCCAAAGGGCAGTGTTTCACAAAGAAGCAACTCAAAACTGACCTTTTCGCATTTTCTCCGCCTGCTCTTTCCACTGCTTGACCTCATTTTCATTGACCAGCCTGTAAGGAGAGACACACAAACAAAGTTACTGGAGGGTCCTCAATGTGAGCATTCTATGACTGATGCATTGACTTATGTGAAAGACAACATGCAAACAATCAATCCTGTGGAAATGGAGCTGAGCTCATTGCAATTATGGGAATTGAAATACAGTTTTCATACTGAAGCAGTGCAGACTAACAGATTTTAAATACATTTTATAGGAAGCCTTTAAGGGACTGAGGTTCCCTACAATATTGAAGTATTGATTGGAGGGTCAGTTTGGAAATTATTTCATTTGACAGTTCAATTATGAATTTTCATGTCTTTCCTAGGCCTATATCATCCCAGCTCATCCCAGTCAGTTGCGCTCGAGCAGGGCGTGCTCCCTCTCCCCCTCGTCATCTTAAGGGGTTACATAGAGAGCACTCACATCCGCACCACGTTCTTAACATTGAAGTTCTCAAGTGGCGTGACGTCGGGGTCGTGGCCTTTGTCGTTCTGCAGGACCATCTGCTGGACGATGCGGTCCAGCAGCAGCCAATACTGCACCGTGTTCCCACTCCTTTTATCTGGGGGGGGACAGTCAGATCATCAAATACAGCCGATACAGAGACGTCGTCGAGTAGAAGAGGCCTCTCTGCACAAGTAGATATTTAACTAAGGACAGAAAGAGGTTTCCACAATTGATTTATACATAGTGTGGCTAGAGGGCAAGATGCCATCTTGGTTTGCTGACAAATCCTCATGCAGATAAAAATTCATTCAAAGTGCACAGACATGTGCACACCCACACACCTGCACCCCCACACGTGTGCACAGCTAGCAGGAAGAAGACAGCAGGTCAGCTCTACTGGAATCATGAGGTTGGCTGGCACCTTAATTGGGGAGGACGGGCTCGTGGTAATGGCCGGAACAGAACACGTGGAATGGTAGAAAATACATCAAACATATGGTTTCCATGTGTTTGATGCCATTTCATTCGCTCCATTCCAGCCATTATTATGAGACATCCTCCCCTCAGTAGCCTCCACTGACAGGAATAGGGAAACACAATATTCTGGGCAACTATCAAAGTCACAGCGCTAAATTCTTACTGACCGGGGTCAACATTAGCAGCAGGTCAGGAATGCGGCAGGGAGCACTTACGAGGCATGAGGAGACAGTGGTGCAGGACGGAGATAAAGTGAGGGTATGCGTCAGTGTGGTTCATCTTCTTCCGGATGAGGTCAAATACCTGGGAAGCACTTTTAGTGTCTATGTGCACCTGGGAACAGAGAACACGTTGACAAGTCACAGTCCTTATCATGCACAACCGATGATGGAATTCAGGAATGAAACAAGAAGTTTTTACTTACCGACTCAAAACGTCGCGACATAGTTAGCTCGTCCTCATTGCGCAGCATTTCAAAGTAATCCAAATGCCTGGGGGAGATGAAGTCAAATGAATAGGGGCATGTATAGTCAGAGATCAAGAGGAAAAAAGGGACTTGTGTCACAATTCAGGTTAACGGGAACTGGGCTCCAACTCACCGGTCTAACGTGGAGTTGTCATGGGAGCGAAGTTTATCAATGACTGGCTGAATTCCGAGCATCAGGAACTCGTAACGGAGGTGGATGCGGAACTCTAAACTGGCCTGGGAACATAACAAGATGGAGGACCAAAAGTAGGTGTTAAATCAGATTGAGGTGCAGCACAAGTTCAATTGAAGAGAAAATCAAATTGAAGTATGGTGCAAGTGTGGAGTTAGGAGACAAGCGATGCAGAGGTTGACGGCTAATTTTACCTCTCCGGCACCTTGGCTGAGGACAGCATTGATAAAGGACATGATGGCTGTCTTCAGGTTGACCTCATCCCGGTACCGACCCGTACTCCGGTCCAGATCGTTCAGCAGGGTCTGGGTGGTGAAGGAGAGGAGATGACCACAGATATGGCTCGTCGTTCAGAGAGCAATCGTATTGTAGAGACAATTTATATTGCAGACACAAAGTTGCACAAACCATTGGAGCCAAACCACTTTAGCCAACGTAAAGTGTTTTGTTGCAAATGGCCAGCCAATCGTGTTATTTGAATAAAGGGCGGATGTTTAAAGGAAACATTACATTATTCAAGCTCTGAAATGAATACCTATAATTGGGTGTCAACTATACACTGAGTGTTCAAAACATTAGGAACACCTTCCTAATATAGAGTTGCACCCCCTTTTGCCCTCAGAAAAGCCTCAATTCACCAGGGCATGGACTCTACAAGGTGTCTAAAGTGTTCTACAGGGATGCTGACCCATGTTGACTCCAATGTATCCCACAGTAGTGTCAAGTTGTTTGGGTGGAGGACCATTCTTGTTTGGGTGGAGGACACTAGGGAAACTGTTGAGTGTGAAAAACCCAGCAGCGTTGCAGTTCTTGACACAAACTGGTGCGCCTGGCACCTACTACCATACCCCGTTCAAAGGCACTTAAATCTTTCATCTTGCCCATTCACCGTCTGAGTGGCACACATACACAATCCATGTCTCAATTGTCCCCAGGCTTAAAGATCTTTCTTTAACCTGTCACCTCCCCTTCATCTACACTGATTAAAGTGTATTTAACAAATTACATCAATAAGGTATCATAGCTTTCACCTGGATGTTTTGTACACTCAGTGTATATAACCCAGCCAAAAGTCAAAATGTTACAATATTAAATGGTACTGAATGTTTATACAATACAACTAAGGGGATCGGTTGCTAACGGTGACTAAAATATTAATTAATAACCCTCCCCTTGCCCACCTGGAAGCGCGTCCTCTCACAGGCGAAGCGCTGGTAGTGCAGCATGGCCTCCAGGATCTTCCGATGCCCGCCAGGCACAAGGCACACAGCGCCCATGATCTCCAGCACCGCCACCTTGGTCTTGACGTTCTCGGTGGCCAAACTCTGGGCGATGATGTTGATGCTTTCCGAGTGCGAGAGCACGTGGGCGCGCCCCTGGGAATTGTTCATTAGGGCCTTGATGCAGCCGATGAGCGAGGTGTGGATCTGCGACTCGGTCGTCTCATAGTCCATAGTCTTCAGGAAGTTGAGGATACAGGTCAGGCCATCTAGGTCAATGAACCTAGTCACAAACCTGAGGAAGGTCAAGTGGAAACGGGATATCAATAAAAAAAACTAAGTTAAAAGTGCAAGTGCCAGTTGGAGGAAAGAGGCTAGTCTATGGGATCTCATGTAGTAATTGTCATTACTTCCACTTGAAATAGGCTATAAAGACTACAATCCTACGCACTGGAAATACCCAAAATAGTAATTAGGTCTAACATGCTGAGAAAATAGTCAACCTCTGAGTGTGTTATCAAAGTTGTTAAAAAACAAAGACCTGAAAAAATAAAAGGCCAGTCAGTGGCCAAGTGCCACCATAACCCCTGGGGGTGAAATTTGGACACCTGATCTTCAGGTCGCACGGGGTCATTAAACGATGCAACACACACGAATGTGAAAGAGACAAAAAAAACATGCTACACACAATGCAGCCAGAGGGACACCATATGTTCAATCAGCAGATCTGGGTCATGTTCATTAGGCACCAAACGGAAGAAACAGACAAACAGGGAGGGGTCTACCTGGACTTGGCCAATAAGAAACACTCATCTTCATTTTCCATTTCAAAACATTTTAGGTTGCAATGAACGCTACCCAGGTTACTGCCCCACAGCCGTAAGTATGATTAACAACATAATAGGTGATTTGAATGAAAGATTAGGTGTTCTGGGAAGGACTGCCTGAAGCGTTAGAATAATAAAGCCTACTTTTATTAAGAGCAGTTACATAACTGCTCCACATAGCATTGGTACTGTAACTAGCGCAGCAGAGGGACCATATCATTTATGACATGTGTGACAATATCCAAGAGTGGTGTTCCAGCCTAGCCATCTACAGTACAGTGATGAATTACTGGGCCGTTGTTGTTCATTCTGGTCTGCATATACACTTCTATAAGTCTGTAACTCCAATGGCAATTACTCCCTGTAGGGCCCTGTTATTTCAGCTATTGTAATTCAAAGCGCTGGTGTGCTATGAGTATATTCTATGAGAGTACAAAAAAAATGAAGGAACAGTGCATGGAAATAGAGAGAAGGGTGTGTGTGTGTGTGTGTGTGTGTGTGTCTGTGAGCGTTTGTATAATGACATTTCAGAAAACAATCCTGTTCCCTCCTGTGTTTATTCTATGTATGGTAGCTACAGGTCATTTTTGAAGAGGGTGTGTGTTTATAAGTCTATTTAAATGAGTTTCTTTAGCGAGCGTATGCACTGTACAGTGAAGTGTATGGAAGTTTGAGAGCCAGGGCACCTCATGGGTTGCGTCCGCAAAGCAGTCTTCAGGCTCTCTATCGTTTTGTTCCTCTCCTCCTCATCTTCCTTCTCCAGGGCAAGGAGTGTCTTCCTCTGTGCAACATAAATATAGCGTCACCAAAGCTGTTAGAACATGTCAAATGCTGTGAATTGGTTAGACTGCTCCTTGAGCCAGGTGATGTATTTTCAAGCCACACTAACTGTGAATAGTACCAATAGGAACGGAGACAATAGAGCAAATGCATCCCGTGACATTTGCATGATACAGATTATCTGTAGTGCTTGACGTATGACATCCTGTGAGAGCAACATTACTGTTTAAGCATGATTCGATTCATACATAAATACAACAAAAACATTAAGTAAAACGTGAAGTAACAGGTCTTTCGTTATTTGGTTACATAAAAAGGTAGGAAAGTTGTACTAAACTGATGAAGGTTTTTGTACTGTAAGTCATATTCAAAATCAATGTGTATAATTTATGCATTTAATTACTGGAAATCTTACAGACTGTGGCTTTAAAAATATACAATTTCTGACTGGAAAGTAATGTTTTGCTTGACCAAATTGCGTTAATGTCTTTACGCTTTTTGCACATGTGCAGCTAAAAACCTATGCTGCTTATCAAGCGTATGGAACAGCTGGGGAACAAGCGCACCTGAAAGGGACTCCATGTTTGGATCCGATAACAAGCATCCCAGCATGTGCCAGCAATTTCTGTGTTCAGTGGCTTTTATTATAAATGAAGTGTAGTGGAGAACGTGCCATTCAGGTAAAGGAGAAAGGTCTCGAATCTGTGCCAGGTTTTTGCTCGGCTGTTTGAATACAAAAGGAACAGTTCTAGATAGTTGAGTCGGCTGGATGTGTCTAGGCCTGAGGCATGTCTGTGCTAGATATTGCCTGTCTTTCTTTGGAATTTACCCAGAACCTCTTGCACCTGCCAAAACTGCAATAGTATTACCAAAAACATATCAACATAGCACGTGCCAGGAGTTAAAATGCTGACAATAACATGAATGCAGAATTAATCTGATTTAGTTTTGATCTGAGGAGCTACAGATTACCAATGTAATTATAACTGTTTGCATTTGTTTGTTACATTGTTTTGAGGTTAGAGTACAGTACAATCTCTTTTATTGAGAATTTAGGAATCATTTAAGTTACTGCAAATGCTTTTTATTACCTGATCAGGTTTCAATCAAGGATAATCTCAAATCAGTGCAAAAGTTGATATAGACACAGTGATCCTCCATCCTGCTCTTGGAGAGCCGCAGTAATGCACATTTTATGGGAAACACACACCAGAACCATGGACGGCCGAGTGCAACCGAGTGGTCCCTATAACACACCGCAGCGACAGCAAATAGGACGGCCACCCGTAGCTTTTAGCCATTCATCGTCGCAGTGTATTCAACTGCTTTAGTCCCAGCTCAGTAGAATCAGGTGTGATGCCACTAAGCTGGGACATAAACCTGCATACTGCATATCAGGTTTTAGGATCACTGATATCAAGCATGTAAATGATAAAGTTAAATGTTTATATTGACAGTCAAGTCTCTTCCAGATCTGTTTAAGGAGTGTGAAAGTTAAATTCAGTACCACAGTAGACTCTACACTCACTTTGGAAGTGTCAATGATCGAGATGGATACAAAATCATAGTCAAGAGACCTAGAGTAAAGAATGACAAGGAGTCATTACTTACGGCAGCCATGGAATTGAGCTGGTCAATGTAATACTCTGGCCAGCTGGTTGCACCTTTGTTCTCCTCTTGTTCCTAAAAAGAGGAGAAGAGAGTATGTGTTTGGTCGGTTAGAGGCTTCCACTAGGGCTGTGTCCAAATTCTCCACCCTTTTCCAGAAGGGTGCACTTGTACAATCTCAAATGATTGGTGTCAGCATCGGCTGGACTGAGTTTCCACCATTGTTAAGTCCATGCAAGAGACCGGGAGCAGAGGAGTTGAGAATAAAACACAGTAATGGAAGCATATTGTTTTAAATCATCATGACCCCAATAAATCACGTGGCCTACTTAAGCTGAGAACATCCTCAACAATAACAGGGTAGGTAGAATGATGAAAGTAACGTAAAGCATGAAATTAGTGGGAATTGTAGAGTTGGAATAAAATGCTCATAACACAATGTGGGAATTATATATTCTGAATGAGAACCATGGGAATAACACATTTCACATGCCATTGCAGCCATCACGACAGGGACTTCCTCTTGAAAGCAGAAACACATTTAGCATTTCAACAACAGATTTGTCAACCACATTCAGGGCCCTGAGAGTAAATTACCTAATTTACACACAATTCACATGGACCTAAACAGGCATGTGTGCACAGACACAAAAACACATAACATAAAAAATATGAGCGCAAACACACTCACACAACTTGACACAAGAAACAGAGTAGATCTAGTATAGTGGATATATGAATAGTCCAAACTGAAACAGAGCAGGGACTCAAAGTAGGACAGTGCAGATAAGGGGGCCTAGTTTATCATCAACTCGTCTCTGAGAACTGTGGCCCAGAACACAGAGGAAGAAAACCAACCTTTATGGCCATAGATTCTGCCTGGCAACATACGAAAGCACAAGCTTGATTAAAACCTTGGGAGATTAGTGAAAGAATGTTCAAGTTGTGCATTGGGGACATTGCTCGAATTTGGCAGGCTACATCTGCCTTGCAGGACTGAAGTCCATGAATTACAGTGAGCTTCAAAAGTATTGGGCCAGTGACAATTTTGTTGTTGTTTAGGCTCTGTACTCCAGCACTTTGGATTTGAAATGATACAATGACTGAGGTGAAAGTGCAGATTATCAGCCTTAAATGAAAGGTTCACCCATTTTGAATGCTATGTTTTTATGCATCTCTGAGTGATGTTCTATCGATTCTCTGGGTCATTTCAAGTTTTCATGTGTATCCGAGTTATTGGTGTTCAGACAGTGATAAATCCGTCCTGTATTACGTAGCACCATGCTAAATCGCTCTTACTACACGGGTAGTTCATAGGAATACGGCTTTTAGATCACAGAAACGTCTATCATATATGTCAGATTTCAATACTGACCAATGCCATAACTCTGGAGGATATCTTCTCTCAAATGAGCCACTGATGATATTTTTGTGATATTCCTACCTCGAGAAATGTGTAATTTAATTAAAGGTCTAGCACATTATTCCTATTTGTTTGCCTCTTTAGTCCAGGGTGCATTGTATGGTGCATTTGTCTGAGATATCATAGAAAAGAGATCCAATGAACAAAGGAACGTAAATCGCCCCACTAAGCAGACTATCGACCAATCGCGTTCAGGTTGTCGCTAGGCTAATAGTTACGCAATCCCGTCTCAAAGTCAATGTAAACTCAGCAAAAAAATAAAATGTCCTCACTTTCAACTGCGTTTTTGTTCAGCAAACATAACATGTGTAAATATTTGTATGAACCTATCAAGATTCAACAGACATAAACTGAACAAGTTCCACAGACATGTGACTAACAGAAATGGAATGTGTCCCTGAACAAAGTAGGGGTCAAAATCAAAAGCAACAGTCAGTATCTGGTGTGGCCACCAGCTGCATTAAGTACTGCAGTGCATCTCCTCCTCATGGACTGCACCAGACTTGCTCGTTCTTGCTGTGAGACGTTACCCCACTCTTCCCCCAAGGCACCTGCAAGTTCCCAGACATTTCTGGGGGAATGGCCCTAGCCCTCACCCTCCGATCCAACAGGTCTCAGACCTGCTCAATGGGATTGAGACCTGGGCTCTTCGCTGGCCATGGCAGAACACTGACATTCATGTCTTGCAGGAAATCAAGCACAGAATGAGCAGTATGGCTGGTGGCATGCTGGAGGGTCATGTCAGGATGAGTATGCAGGAAGGGTACCACATGAGGAGGATGTCTTCCCTGTAACGCCCACCGTTGAGATTGCCTGCAATGACAACAGGCTCAGTCCGATGATGCTGTGACACACCGCCTCAGACCATGACGGACCCTCCACCTCCAAATTGATCCCGCTCCAGAGTACAGAACTCGGTGTAACGCTCATTCCTTCTACGATAAATGAGAATCCGACAATCACCCCTGGTGAGACAAAACCGCGACTCGTCAGTGAAGAGCACTTTTTGCCAGTCCTGTCTGGTCCAGCGACGGTGGGTTTGTGCTCATAGGCGACGTTGTTGCCGGTGATGTCTGGTGAGGACCTGCCTTACAACAGGCCTACAAGCCCTCAGTCCAGCCTCTCTCAGCCTATTGCAGACAGTCTGAGCACTGATGGAGGGATTGTGCGTTCCTGGTGCAACTCAGGAAATTGTTGTTGCCATGCTGTACCTGTCCCGCAGGTGTGATGTTTGGATGTACCGATCCTGTGCAGGTGTTGTTACATGTGGTCTGCCACTGTGAGGATGATCAGCTGTCCGTCCTGTATCCCCGTAGTGCTCTCTTAGGCGTCTCACAGTACGGTCATTGCAATTTTTTGCCTTGGCCATATGTGCAGTCCTCATGCCTCCTTGCAGCATGCCTAAGGCACGTTCACACAGATGAGCAGGGACCCTGGGCATCTTTCTTTTGGTGTTTTTCAGAGTCAGTAGAAAGGCTTCTTTAGTGTCATAAGTTTTCATAACTGTGACCTTAATTGCCTACCGTCTGTAAGCTGTAGGTGTCTTAACGACCATTCCACAGGTTCATGTTCATTAATTGTTTATGGTTCATTGAACAAGCATGGGAAACAGTGTTTAAACCCTTTACAATGAAGATCTTGTGAAGTTATTTTGATTTTTACGAATTATCTTTAAAAGACAGGGCCCTGAAAAAAAGACGTTTCTTTTTTTGCTGAGTTTGTGTCGAGAAATGTGCCTATTTTCCTTGATAGTACGTAATGTCACGATTCCAAAGCTATACGATATGCTACAGATAGCAAGTTAATTAACTCCCATTTCAGAAGACTCCCATTCACGTCTTGTCCAAGAATCGACCAGAATGCACCACGCAGCCCATTAACTTTGGCAACGTTTCCCATCTCCTCAAAAGCATATCTGCCTTGGCGAATGTTAGACTCCACTCTGTGAGGCACATCGATATGCATGTTGAACATGGAGAGATTGTTGACTATTAAATTTATAGTGTAGTTTGTTTAGACGATTTTACAGCTAACTAGCTTTGTTATCATTCTATGTAGCCACGTTTGCTAGCTAGCTAGCCAGCCCATTGTGGCTTTTGCAGTCGACTTGAGGTGCATCAAATTTCAACTACAATTTTCCATGTTGCTACCAACCTTATTATAATATCAAAATTAAATATTTCTTCACAAAAATGATTGAATATTAAAGGAATTAGTGACTTCTCCGTGGATTTGTCCTTTAATTGTATGGTATTTTTATTCATATTGTGTGAACCGTTTAGAAATTACATCACTTTTTGTACATAGCCCCTCCATTTTAGGGAACCAAAAGTATTGGGACAAATTCACTTATATGTGTATTAGAGTAGTCAAAAGTTTAGTATTTATTCCCATATTCCTAGCACGCGATGATTACATCATGCTTGGGACTCTACAGACAGCCAATGCATTCAACAAGTTTGATGATGCATGATGTAATCATTGCGTGCTAGTAACAAGCTCGATGTAATCATTGCATACTAGGAATATGGAACCAAATACATAACTTTTGACTACTTTACTTCACAAGTGAATTTGTCCCAATACTTTTGGTCCCCTAAAATGGGGGGACTATGTACAAAAAAGTGATGTAATTTCTAAACTATGTACAAAAAGTGCTTTACGTTCACCCGAAAATACCTTCAAATTAATAGTATCATTTGAAATCCAAAGTGACAACAGTAACTGTCCCAATGCTTTTGGAGCTCACTGTAATTAATGGACAACAGTCCTGCAAGGCAGATGTAGCCTTCCAAATTCGAGCAATGTCCCCAATGCACAACTTGAGCATTCATCCACAATTCTCCCAAGGTTTTCATCAAGCTTGTGCTTTCGTATGTAGCCAGGAACAATCTATGGACATAAAGGTTTGGTTTTCTCCCTCTGTGTTCTGGGCCACAGTTCGCAGAGATGAGTTGAAGATAAACTAGGCCCACTTATCTGCATTGTCCTACTTTGAGTCTCTGCTCTATTTCAGTTTTGGGACTACAAGTAGGCAGACCAAATGGCGTACAACCTACAGTCACCTCCAAAATGATTGGCACCCTTGATACAGATGAGCCAAAATGACTGTATACAATAAATTCTACTAATACTGAGCTCAAAACATTTGGAAAATTATTTTATACAAATACAATTGCTCAGAGATTCAGAAATCAAAAACTGTGATTATATATTAAAAAATTAAATTAAATAAAAACAAAAAAACTAACCAACCTCAAAAATCCAACATTGGCCAACATTGTTGTTTCCTCCATACTTAATGTGATACATATTGCATTAGTCGAGACATATTTGATCTTGTGCAGTTCATTGTTAACTTTGAGTGAGCTGTCTGCTTTTTTAAATAATTGTATTATTTGAATTTTATTGGAAATCTGGTTAAAAACTGCTGTCTCTATCCGGCACCTCCAGCACTGACCTTAAGATGGGTGGCCAGCAGCCCTCAACCTCTCTTCAAGGTCATGTTGACCAGTATGGGCTTACAGTGGACACCCAAGTGGACACCCAAGCTTACCTAATGGGACCACCGAGTGCTGAAGTGCGTAGCAACTAACAATAGTCTGTCCTCGGTTGCAACACTAACTACTGAGTTCCAAACTGCCTCCGGAAGCAACGCCAGCGCAATAACTGTTCGTCGGGAGCTTCCAAACTTTAAAGTGCCAACTGTAAAGTTTGGTGGAGGAGGAATAATGGTCTGGAACTGCTTTTCATGGTTCAGGCTAGGCCTCTTAGTTCCAGTGAAGGGAAATATTAACGCTACAGCATACAATGACATTCTAGATGATTCTGTGCTTCCAACTTTATGGCAACAGTTTGGGGAAGGCCCTTCCTGTTTAGCATGTCAATGCCCCCGAGCACAAAGCGAGGTCCATACAGAAATGGTTTGTCGAGATCAGTGTGGAAGAACTTGACTGGCCTGCAAAGCCCTGACCTCAACCCCATCAAACACCTATGGAATGAATTGGAACGCCGACTGCGAGCCAGGCCTAATTGCACAACATCAGTGCCTGACCTCACCAATGCTCATGGCTGAATGGAAGCAAGTCCACGCAGCAATGTTCCAACATCAAGTGGAAAGCCTTCCCAGAATAGTGGAGGCATTTATAGCAGCAAAGGGGGGACCAACTCCATATTAATGCCCATGATTTTGGAATGAGATGTTCAACGAGCAGGTGTCCACATACTCTTGGTCATGTAGTGTATATGCCAGAGTGTTTGTCTCATATAGCGTAGTTCAGCTAGTCATAGCTAGCCTAGCTTTGCACAGTGACTTTACCTAATCTGAGACCTGAAATGAGGGTCCCCCCCAAACCATGGCAGCTGGTGGTTTTCTGGCATTGGCAGTTGACTACAGAGAGCTGGTGGGAGCATCGTAACATTTATTTATTTGACCTTTATTTAAATCAGGGATATTCCATTGCGACCAAGGTCTCTTTTCGAGAGAGCCCTGCTTCATGATGCAGAAAACACAACGTAAATAATAAGGAAAAATACAAATGATAAAAAAAAATTTTTAAAACACTAGTGCAACCAATCGTAAGGTATTCTGAAATTTGTTCAAGTATGTGGCTCATAAGAACTAAAGGCTGTTCTACCTAAATCTTTGGTGACTAGGAATTTCAAGAGTTAGCCATTCCTGTGAATGAGTAATGTATTTCTGTAAATTAGGAGTGATGAGGTAACACAGTATGGTAGTTTTATCGGTCACCCATAATAAAGCGTAGAGCGCTATGATAAACAGCATCCAATGGTTTTTAACAACAGGAAGCAGTCATTTTGATTGCTCATTAATTTAAAAAATGTATTACTCATTGTATTACTTATTTTTTAAGTCATGCCTCACTCCATCCTTGACCTTTCCTAAATAAGTCTATATAACACACTGTTGTTGTTAGAATCTTAATATCACCAACAAAATGTAAGTTCTACCCAGTTCTAGGAGGGCATGTGATATTTTTTAAATGGTTTTCCCCCATTGCCCCTCCTTCCCCCGACAGTAAGGCCTGCTCCACACCTTCTCGCTGTGCCCAGTTGATATTCACATTGATAATTGCCTCGAAGCTGAACCTAAACCAAAACTAAATTTCACACATAACAAATAAATGAAGTAAAGTATTATGGGGAGACAGAGGGAGAACGGGTGAGTTGATGAGCGAGAGGAAGCGAATGATGCATAATTGAGTAATCACCAACTGTGAATGAAGAACAAGGTGGTCCATTTGATTGTACTGATCTATTCTAATTGCAATCTCAAAATGGAATGTACCCTACATCAGTCCATCGAATCCAAGCAGTCTTATCAGTCTACTCTGCCCTACTTGGAGTACACAGTGAGATAGTGAGCCATTTACAATGGCAAGAATACCAAGAAGAATGGATGCACATGCCGCATTAGCGCTGCTACAAAGTCTGAATGAAAACCAATCAGATGGTGGGGAAGAAATGAATCATGACATTTCTGATGATTCTTCTTCTAATTCTGAACCTTCACCTCTGAGGCCAGAACCGTGCGCACTGAACAGGTGCCCGTGCCACCACCAAATGAAACGGTGAGACAGGAAACAGGAAAGGATGACATTGGTTGGATAGAACAAGCCGGTGACAATGCTACGGTCAGATTATCAGAATATCGACAGCTGTCAAATTATGCTATTATTGTTTTTGTAATGCCATTATTACTTTTGTGCTGATTTTCACTTTATCAATCACAATTGGCGCTTATAATAATGTTTAGTCTTCTGATGTTTTCATTATTTGACGGCGCGTCTTGCTGACTGTGCGTCTTGGTGGTTGTTTTTTAAAATAATTTTTGCTGTTGTCAAGAAGCTGTTACTGTGCTCCAACACATATGTGTTTTGTTTCATAGTTGCAACAAATGTATTCCACAAATAAAACTGATTGAAAACTTAAACTTGTTTTTTTTAAACATAATAGCCTACAGTAAAACTAATGAAAATGCTATTGTGTTATAAAAATGTAGTCTAATGTTACCTAAGACTGTCAAAAACACAACCAACTGATAATTTTTGCGATCGCATATGTGAAATTTATTAATTACACTGCTAGTGTTTTGTAGTCAAAATGACTGCTCATTAGTTTGAAAGGGGGTCCCTCGGGGCCCAGCAGTTCTAGTGTTAAAGAAGTGGCAGCTGTGTTCATATAGATTATGTCTTGAAAATAAAGGAGAGCCGCACACTGTAGGAGCTCAGATGCAAAAATGTAATATCCAACATTTCGACAGCCAAGCTGTCTTCATCATCAGCTGTCTTCATCATATTATACTATTATACTGATTATACCCTGATAAACGTTGGATATTACATTTTTGCATCTGAGCTCCTACAGTGTGCGGCTCTCCTTTATTTTCACGTTTTCTACTCCGCTAGCCAGCACCTCGCCTAAATAGGTGTGCGTTTCTTTTTTTTCTAGATCATATAGATTATGTCACCATAGTCTAGGGCTGAAAAGAAAGTTGACAAACTAAAATAACAGCAAATACACAGGACTCCATATAGCAAAACAAAACTTCCTTCACCCAAACCTAATCAGTGGTATGCCTCTGTGTCAGTGTGTACATATGTCCTAGGTGAAAGTACACAATCCAGAATCTGGAACAAAATTGAGTGGTATTGTGCCTACTGTAGTTAGTGCACCCAGGGAGGTAACTATAATAACTTTTAAAGCAGATTGCACTATGGCAAAGTGGATTTGACCAACAACAAAAATATATATATATTAAAATATATTTGAACAGAAAAAAACAAGCATCCTTCATTTTGTGTGTTTCAAGTGCAGATCCCCTGCTAACAGAGCAGCTAAGCAGGGCACCTCCTGATTAACAGAGACAAATACAGAGGAAACCATGTTAAATTAAATTGTAGAAAGCGATTGATGCTCTCCAGCATGACCTCATCAATTCAGGTGGCCGAACCAAAGTAAACAAATTCATTCAGAGAGACAGCGCCGCTGCTAGCCTACCATCCGTTGCTTGTTCTGCGGAACTTGCGGGGGATCGTGTTTACTGGATAACTGTTACCATATCGAAGTCCTCTGGAACACAAAGGCTCCATAATGAACTGGCTGGCTGTGAAGTGGGGACTGAGAAAGGAGTGCCTCCATCACTCTGCGGGCTTGGCCGCCCCCACCACCAACCCCATCTCCCTCTCCCTCGAAAACAAAAGCTGCACCTGCCAAGGGAGGCTTTCCTGTTTGCTTTGGACGACTGAGCACAACCCTTACAACCCCCCACCCGCTCTGTCTGTGAGCTTTAGGCCTTTGGGGAGCCATGCCAAGCCCTTGCTAGCTGGGCCCGGGCCAGGCTCACTGCTGAGTCTGCATTACTGACGTCCCGCTGCCAAGACTCCCCTCTCTCTGCGGCCAACTACCTCCCAAAGGCCATCCATCCATCCCCTCTCCCCGCTTCCCCTTCCTCCACACTGGCTCTAGGGGTTTATCCTCCTCCAACTCTGCTGATTAATTGTGCCCAAACACACTACCCTGCTTTGATCCTAACTGCAACACTGGTAAAAAAATCCCAGCAAAGTCCTGCTGATCCACTCTGCCTCGGACCACAGCTAAGCAAACATACAGAAAGAATCAAGTGAAATAGGGAGAGAAAGAGAGAAGAATAAAAGCAACATAGTGAAGGGAAAGCAGGTTGGATAAAGTGCAACTCCAAGCATTTCTCACATTTATAATAATGAGGGTATGGAGACATTTTTGGCTTGTTTTCAGACGTAGGGAGACCCATTTAGGCTAGTCCAGGCCCCAAGATGATTCTTAATTAGGCCACTAATTGGGGCGCGACATGCGCAGTAGTGTAAGTAGTTTCGCCGTCAGAAATGGACAATCGTGTTTTATCTGCCCGACTATGTAAGGAGGTGTGAGGGAAATCACAAGCCAACTCTGTAAAAGTCTGCAGCCTAGGTCTGGCATGGGTCAGCCTAAGAAATGCATAATTACACACTGTCCTGTTGAAAAACAGAAGACATTCCCACTAAGCGCAAACCAGATGGGATGGCATATCGCTGTATAATGCTGTGGTAGCCATGCTGGTTAAGTCTGCCCTGAATTCTAAATAAATCACAGACAGTGTCACCAGCAAAGCACCCCCACACCATCACACCTCCTCCTCCATGCTTCACGGTGGGAACCACACACGCGGAGATCATCCATTAACCTACTTTGCGTCTCACAAAGATACGGCGGTTGGAATCAAAAATCTCAAATTTGGACTCAGACAAAAAGGACAGATTTGCACCGGTCTAATGTCTATTGCTTGTGTTTCTTGGCAAGCAAGTCTCTTCTTATTATTGGTGTCCTTTAGTATTGGTTTCTTTGCAGCAATTCGACCATGAAGGCCTGATTCACGCAGTCTCCTCTGAACAGTTGATGAGTTGATGTTGAGATGTGTCTGTTACTTGAACTCTGTGAAGCATTTATTTGGGCTGTAGTCTGAGGTGCAGTTAACTCTAATGCATTTATCCTCTGCAACAGAGGTAACTCTTGTTCTTACTTTCCTGTGGTGGTCCTCATGAGAGCCAGTTTCATCATAGTTTTTACAACTGCAGTTGAAGAAACTTTCAAAGTTCTTGAAATTGTCCGTATTGACTGACCTTCATGTCTTAAAGTAATGGACTGTTGTTTCTCTTTGCTTATTTGAGATGTTCTTGCCATTATATGGACTTGGTGTTTTACCAAATAGGGCTATGTTCTGTATAACACCCCTACCTTGTCACAACACAACTGATTGGCTCAAACACATTAAGGAAAGAAATTCCACAAATTAACTTTAAACAAGGCACACATTAATTGAAATGCATTCCAGGTGACCTCATGAAGCTGGTTGAGAGAATGCCAAGAGTGTGCAAAGCGGTCATGGGAAAGGGTGGCTACATTGATGAATTTCAAATATACTTTGATTGGTTTAACACTTTTTTGGTTACCACATGATTCCATACAGTGGGGCAAAAAAAGTATTTAGTCAGCCACCAATTGTGCAAGTTCTCCCACTTAAAAAGATGAGGCCTGTAATGTTCATCATAGGTACACTTCAACTGACAGACAAAATGAGAAAAAAAAATCCAGAAAAATCACATTGTAGGATTTTTAATGAATTTATTTGCAAATTATGTTGGAAAATAAGTATTTTCGTCAAAGAATCCTCTATTTGCAGCAATTACAGCCTTGCAGACCATTCTAGTTGTCAATTTGTTGAGGTAATCTGAAGAGATTTCACCCCATGCTTCCTGAAGCACCTCCCACAAGTTGGATTGTCTTGATGGGCACTTCTTACGTACCATATGGTCAAGTTTCTCCCACAACAGCTCAATAAGGTTGAGATCCAGTGACTGTGCTTACCATTCCATTATAGACAGAATACCAGCTGACTGCTTCTTCCCTAAATAGTTCTTGCATAGTTTGGAGCTGTGCTTTAGGTCATTGTCTTGTTGTAGGAGGAAATTGGCACCAATTAAGTGCCGTCCACAGGGTATGGCATGGCCTTGCAAAATGGAGTGATGGATCTTGAAGAAGGAAGGCTCTTTTACCCTGTGCAAATCTCCCACTTTACCACCACCAAAGCACCCCCAGACCCTCACTTTGCCTCCACCATGCTTGACAGATGGCGTCAAGCACTCCTCCAGCAACTTTTCATTTTTTTTGCATCTCACGAATGTTGTTCTTTGCGATCCGAACCCCTCAAACTTAGATTAGTTTGTCCATACCACTTCTTTCCAATCTTCCTCTGTCCAATGTCTGTGTTCTTTTGCCTATTTTAATTTTCTTTTAATTGGCCAGTCGGAGATAAAGCTTTTAATTTGCAACTCTGCCTAGAAGGCCAGCATCCCGGAGCCGCCTCTTCACTGTTGACGTTGATGTAATGGATTTCCTCCTCTTCGTCTGAAGAGGAGAGGCGAGAAGGATCGGAGGACCAATATGCGGCGTGGTAAGTGTCCATGGTTCTTTTAATAAGAAATACTCAACATGAACACGACTGAATACAAACACAATAAACGTGGAACGAACGAAACCCAAAACAGTACCGTGAGGTGAAAAACACAGACACGGAAACAAACAACAAACAGTGAAACCCAGGCTACCTAAGTATGATTCTCAATCAGAGACAACTAATGACACCTGCCTCTGATTGAGAACAATACTAGGCCGAAACATAGAAATCCCAAAATCATAGAAAAACAGACTGCCCACCCCAACTCACGCCCTGAACATACTAAATAATAAAAAAAACTACGTAAATAAAGGTCAGAACGTGACAGTTGAGACTGGTGTTTTGCGGGTACTATTTAATCAAGCTGCCAGTTGAGGACTGTTTCTCAAACTAGACATTCTAATGTACTTGTCCTCTTGCTCAGTTGTGCACCAGGGCTTTCCACTCCTCTTTATATTCTGGTTAGGGCCAGTTTGCGCTGTTCTGTGAAGGGAGTAGTACACAGCGCTGTATGAGATCCTCAGTTTCTTGCCAATTTCTCGCATGGAATAGCCTTCATTTCTCAGAACAAGAATAGACTGACGAGTTTCAGAAGAAAGTTCTTTATTTCTGGACATTTTTTGCCTGTAATCAAACCCACAAATGCTGATACTCCAGATACCAAACTAGTCTAAAGAAGGACAGTTTTATTTCTTCTTTAAATCAGAACAACCGTTTTCACCTGTGCTAACATAATTGCGAAAGGGTTCTCTAATGATCAATTAGCATATTAAAATTATAAACTTGGATTAGCTAACACAACGTGATGGTTGCTGATAAATGTAGATATTCCATTAAAAAAAGCTACAATCGTCATTTACAACATTAACAATGTCTACACTGTATTTCTGATCATTTCGATGTTATTTTAATGGACAAAAAAAGAGTGCTTTTCTTTCAAAAACACAGACATTTAAGTGACCCCAAACTTTTGAACGGTAGCGTATGTGGGTTTTTTTTCACCCTGTCCCCTCACCTGCTTTAACCCTTCAACTACAATCGTACCAGACATGTTGTTAAAACAGAGGCACAACTTGAGGCGTCTGTCCTCTGGTGTGGGACATGTTAAGGCTTGTGTGTGTGACATGCTGACCAAACCTTGCTTTTCTTTCAAAAACAAGGACATTTATAAGGTGTCCCCAAACGAACTAACTAACGAACTAACTAACTAGAGTGAGAGAGCTTAATTTCGAAAATCTGTTTCCAAGTTCTCACAAATGAGATCGTGTCTCAATGTAATCAGGGTATGAAATCATTTTATTTTCAAATACAATGTCATTTTGCATTTAGTTGTGGTAAATTTGAAGTGTACAAATTATTATGACCATGTTCTGGCCCCCTGACTATTCACTCCGACATTACAGTGGAGAACTTGGTGCCTGCCTGCCATCTGGACCAAATTAAAATCCTAATTGTTGAAGGCTGATGGGAGGCATCAGATAAAATGGCCACCTCGTCTTTCCAGAGCTTCGAAGAGAGTTAAAGCTTGTGTTTGGTGAGGCTGCAGAGAATGAGGGGGGGTATTTTTTGTTATACCTTTATTTAACTAGGCAAGTCAGTGAAGAACAATTTCTTATTTACAATGAAGGCCTAGGAACAGTGGGTTAAACTGCCTTGTTCAGGGGCAGAACGAATGACTTTTACCCTGTCAGCTCGGGGATTCGAACTAGCAACCTTTCAGTTACTGGCCCAACATTCTAACCACTAGGCTACCTGCTGCCCCAGCTTCCTTGTCAAGATAATATTAATATCTTAAAGCAGCATGTGACAAACAGAATATGCACACTGCTACTCTAAACAGTGGACTCATCCATCTTCGGGCTAAAGAGGGAGGCAGTTCTTTCTTCGAAATAACTTTCCCAGGATCATGCGGCTTCGAAAGGTCCTGGAATTAAACCATGGCAACCTGTTGTTTGAACAAGCCTAAAACCCAGTAAGCAAGTGACAAACATTGGATATGTAAGAGGCAGTGTAGGGGTTTTATTGTCCATATAAAAAGGACCATCAGCCAATGCTTGAAGATGAGTTGTACAGACAGGTCATGGAAAGGTCATTTGGTGAGACCCAAGGGTTATGTCCCAAGATGGGAGTTCAAAAAGTCCAGCAGTAAGCAGAGTGTGGATGGGGTCAGAGAGAATACATGTCAAAAAGCTGATGAGGTCACCAGTTGTGACAGGATGTGAAATGTGGCGTGTCCTTATCAACTCCCTCGACTCACTGTGAGAATACAAACCATATTTTCTAAGTTATTACTCCAACAAAACTAAGCTGTCTCTCACCACTATCATACTCCATTCCAGACATTGAGCGATCTATCATCTTATGTCAAACTCCAGTCTCCCTTAAAGACCATTAACCAAATACAGCTCAGACCAAACCATATCACAAAAACTCATGCAGTTAATATACAGTTACCTACGATCATAAATCTTCCAAATTAGCTGGACTTCTACAGCTGAGAATACCAGCACGGACAATTCTACAGCTGAGAATACCAGCACGGACAATTCTACAGCTGAGAATACCAGCACGGACAATTCTACAGCTGAGAATACCAGCACGGACAAGTCTACAGCTGAGAATACCAGCACGGACAAGTCTACAGCTGAGAATACCAGCACGGACAATTCTACAGCTGAGAATACCAGCACGGACAATTCTACAGCTGAGAATACCAGCACGGACAATTCTACAGCTGAGAATACCAGCACGGACAATTCTACAGCTGAGAATACCAGCACGGACAATTCTACAGCTGAGAATACCAGCACGGACAATTCTACAGCTGAGAATACCAGCACGGACAATTCTACAGCTGAGAATACCAGCACGGACAATTCTTTTTTTTTTCTTCTTTACCCCGTTTTCTCCCCAATTTCGTGGTATCCAATTGTTAGTAGTTACTATCTTGTCTCATCGCTACAACTCCCGTACGGGCTCGGGAGAGACGAAGGTCGTAAGCCATGCGTCCTCCAAAACACAATCCAACCAAGCCGCACTGCTTCTTCACACAGCGCGCATCCAACCCTGAAGCCAGCCGCCCCAATGTGTCGGAGGAAACACCGTGCACCTGGCGACCTGGTTACTGTGCGGGCACTCACCCGGCCCCCCACAGGAGTCGATAGTGCGCGATGAGACAAGGATATCCCTTTGTGCAACCTACACAGCCTCCAACTGGCTAAGGGTATCCTGCACTTCGCCACAACTAAAGTGCGGGGATGGCCTACAGCTGACTGTTCTTTGCCAGATGGGCAGCATCTCTAAATGGCAACAGGCTCCACCCAAATTACCTCTCATAGGGGTCAAAGAGTACAGGAAAATACTAAACATCCTCTTACAGACTTTTCTCCACAGAAAGCGGCTATCCTGCATTTTAGCTGATTGAAACCCTTGCACTGCATCAGGCGATTGAGAAACTTCAGCAAGATTTATTATGACCGGTACAGGGGGAGGGGGGCACATTAATATTGTGGGCCGTTCCACTCCTATGAGAGATTTATTCACTGCAGCTCTTTGGTTAAAGAGATTAGATGCTTTGCTGAGAACATCTTCATTAAGTGAAGTGGTCCTCTAAAATGTTTTGGAGAAGTTGGCGCAGGCTTCAGTTGAAATTAACCAGTAATGGACTGACTAAGGTAAAAGGGCAAGATGCTTGGGCTTGCCTTACGCCCTCTAATGGGGCACAGAAATGCACTTATACCAAGATTACTACAACAGGGAGACCGACACAAACATGCAAATGCACGCGGACACACTTGAATTACATGACACGCACACAATGATGCGATCAGAAAACCTTACCTTTTTCTTGCTGCAGTAGATCTGCCATTTCTTCTCTGCAGGCAGGTTGAACATGGCCTCCCTGTGTTTCTCTGTGAGGTCAAGTTCATCCTGCAGAGAGAGTGTGTGTGTGGGGAAAGGGGGAGAGATGGAGAGAGAAAATGGGTCTGTGTGAATAGCCTACAAATACAGTAAATATTATAATCTACACACAAACCCTTATTGATTGATTAATGTATAGACAATATATAATTCACAGTTGTACATTAATGTGGAATACAACTTGTAGACAACAGTAACAGGTGGCTGATAATTTTAGTGAGTTTTTCACCACCATTGACAGCAACCTTGTTGACCAACTCAGATAATGCTCTGTAGAATTTGGAAACCCTCATATTCAAACCTATTATTCAGCCAAGGGCGTCTTCAAAAGGACAGTTTGCCTTTTCCCAGGTTTCAATTTCAGATGTTGCAAAGATGCTTCAAGATCATGACAAACAAAAAGACACCTTGGTTCTTGAGTGATGCTGCCGATCATACAGGTGCCACAGGAGTAGGGATGGGCATTTTGCCTTTGACTGGTCGAGTACTCGCATCAATTCATTATTTTTCGAGTACTCAAATCAAAATAAAAAGCTATTCTTTGAACAAGGTGGCACTGGATTTTTGTTGTTGTTGTGCATTTATCTATATGCAAACAGTAAGCAACAATGCCTAATGTATCATACCCATTACAGATAACAAATGCTAAATTGGCACATTTACACTGAGTGTACAAAATATTAAGGACACCTGCCCTTTCCATGACAGACTGAAAAGGTTCCTGGCAAGGGTGGCCATCACTCTGGATAAGAAGACTAGGAGGACCCTGGGAACACCTCTGATCCAGTGCTATTGTTCAGCGCCATGACAACAATTCTGAAAGAACAACTTTGAATGACCCAGAACAAACTGATGAGAATTATACTCAAGCTAAGCCCCAGAATGGACATTGATCCTAATCATTTCAGGGAACTGCACTGGTTTCCAGTTGACCTTCCATCATACCAGAGCCAGCATTGCCAACGTCAGACTGCTAGACTATAAGAGAAAGGCTGGATTGTCAAGCAAATCACTGCCGGTCTCACAGTCATTAACCATTAATTAACAAACACATTTAGCACCTCCTGGCTTCCACACATAGCCTACAAGCCACTAATCCAAGTTATAGGGGGGATTTGCGGTTTACAGTAGGTGCACTTGATTGCTGGCTTGTGTGCCGGGTAGTCGAAGTGATCACATTTTATCTTACGGGTACGTGGGACGGTAGCGTCCCACCTGGCCAACATCCAGTGAAATTGCAGAGCGCGAAATAAAAAAATACTCAATTCAAATATCTAACATTCTTTAAAATATGTGTGTTATACATCAAAATAAAGCTTAACTTCTTGTTAATCCAGACTTTATGGCGAAAGCAAACTATGTGATTATCTGAGGACAGCACCCTGCATACAAAAGCATGAAAATCATATTTCAACCAGGCAGGTGTGACACAAAAGTCAGAAATAGCGATATAAAAAATGTCTTACCTTTGATGATCATCTTCTGTTGGCACCCCAAAAGGTCCCAGTTACATCACAAATGGTCCTTTAGTTCGATAATGTCCTTCTTTATATCCATAAAAACTCAGTTTAGCTGGTGCGCTTCAGTCAATAATCCACTCAGTTTCCCTCCATCAAAATGCATACAAAATGAATCCCAAACGTTACTAAAACTTTTCCAAACACGTCAAACAACATTTATAATCAAACCTTAGGTATCCTAATACGCAAATAAACTATTAAATTTAAGACAGAGAATAGCATGTTCATTACCGGAGATAAATAAGAAAGAACGCGCTTTCCTCCACGCGCTTGGAAACACTACAGCCAAAATGGGAGCCACCTAGAAAAACTACAATATCTGGGTATTTTTCCAAAAACCAGCCTGAAACTCTTTCTAAAGACTGTTGTAGTGGAAGCTGTTGTAGTGGAAGCCCTAGGATTGCAATTTGTGAAGACTTGGGCTTATAATTATAGTACTAGCCATTGAAAATAGTGGTAAGCTGACATTTTTTTGGGGGGGGGGGTGGTTTGTCCTCGGGGTTTCGACTGCCATATCAGTTCTGTTATACTCACAGACACAATTGTAACAGTTTTAGAAACGTTAGTGTGTTTTCTATCTAAATCTACCAATATGCATATCCTATGCTTGGCAATTAATAGTAGGCAAAGTGACTGTCAGGTGAAAATGATATAGATCCTTTTACCATTGCAACATTTGATGTACAGTCACATTCACTGTGGTTGCCTGAAGAGATGCCTCATTGTAATTGGCTATTCCCCGTAACTTGCAACATTGTCAATGAGCGTCAACATGATCTTACCTTTGCCTCAAACTGCAACGATTACCAGCTGAGAAACTTTGAATGAGTTGATTTTACTCCTGACTTAGAGTTTGTCTGGGCATTGTCTTAACATCGTCCTAAAACCTACTCCGAGTTGGTGCTCGGCTGGAGCGTATCGAAGAAACGGGGTTAACAGTCTCCAATCGGTCGCCGAAGGGATGGGCACCTTCATAGGATTAGAACGATGGTCATGAAGGATCCAGAACCCGCAAGGTGAAAGCTGTTAGTTATTTTAGTGTTAAAACAGGTTTGAACCTTTTCTGAGATGTTATTTGATTTATTTGACCATTTCAAAACAATACAACCACGCATGTGGATACAATACAATACAATACAATACAATACAATACAATACAATGTCTTTAAAATCATTGAGTATGACACAAAAAAAGTTTTAAAACCTATTTCTATTATGGCCCACATGAATAGAAAATACATCTCATCAATAGGGAGGAAAGTGTAAAAGGAAGAGCATAGATTACCATGTAACATTCATGAAAAACAATCACACTTTTTTTAAGCCTGTGCAGTTTTAAAGCATTTTGCCCATAAACCATTTCTTAAGGTTCCTCTTAAAACTCCCTAGCGTAAGGATATATTTTACATGGTTTGGTACACCATTCCATTCCTCTGCACCAAGGTTAAGAAAAACGCTTTTTCCTGCCATGCTCCAATAGCGCAGCAGTCTGATATTGGCAACACTGGCTCTGGTGTGATGGCTACGAGAGTCTCTAATGAAATTAAAATAACCAGACAGGTAACTGGGGGAAAGGTCATGTACAACTTTAACAACCATCAACAGTTTGATCTGCACCACCCGGGGATCAACTGGAAGCCAGTTCAGTTCCCTGCAATGATTAGGACAAATGTGCATCCTCGGGCTGAGCTAGAGTACAATTGTCAATAGTTTGTTTTGGGCCGTTTGAAGTTTGTACTTCAGAGTTTTTTTTATGCCACTGAACCATGAAATACAAGCATAGTCATAGTGGCAATGTATCAGAGATGTTGCCATGGTTCTCATAGTCTGTGTATCCACGAACTTGGCTACCCTTGCCGGGATCTTTGTCCTGGAATAAACATTCCCAATGACCTTTAGAGCCCTGGGTTCATCGGTCATGTGTTCACATCCCAAGTATGTAACAGAGCATTTTCCCATCACCGCTACACCATTACACCTGAGAAGTTGGAAAGGTTTCTCACTTTGTTTTTGGAACCAAACATGACACATTCCGTCTTGCCTTAATGCAGAAACAGTTTGTTGTCGGATAACCACTTACTGACTTTAGTCATTCCGCAGCTTAGGGTGTTTTCAACAATCTCCTTATTCTTATGTGAAACCAAGAGGGCAGAATCATCAGCATACAGGAACAGAGGGCATGAACAGGCAGAATCCATGTCATTTATGTGAGCAAAAAAAAAGCAAAGGCCCCAAAATGCTCCCCTGGAGGACACCACAGTTTATCTCTTTAGCATAAGACAGTGTCCAGGCTACATCCACCCTTTGGACCCTATCAGATAGGTATAACTTCACCCATAATAAGGAGTTAGTGCAAAAATCAATTGCTTTCAGTTTGTACAACAAAATATCATGGTTTACAGTATCAAATGCTTTTCTGTCAAGTATAGTAAACAGGTATCGGTAGAATAAGATTGTCTAAAAACCTGACTGAAGGTCATATAAAATGTCATGGTCATCATTGTACTTTATGATCTGTTCATGGAGTGATTTTTCAAAAACCTTTGACAACACACCCAAGATTGACACTGGTCTGTAGTTCCCTTGTTCAACTTTGCTTCCTTTCTTGAATAAAGGAACTCTTCGACCCGTGATACCTTTCATGTTGAATGGAAAGGTTGATGATGTGTGTTACATAAGGTCCGATACAATCAGTAGCATCACTCAGGAATCTAGCTGGGATGTTATCCAGTCCTGTGGCTTTCTGTTTGTCTAGATCTTCAAGCATCTTTGATGTTTTGTGGATACGGGTCCTGGTCATGTGAGGAAAAATACCATGATTTTCAATAACAACAATCAAGATTGAACTTGCAGGCAAATGATCACAGGCCAGTGAGCTACATTTTTATGACTGTCCTGAAAGAAAACCTACTGCATTGTATGAATCAAAATGAGTCTCATCAGGTACTGCAGAACTAAATCTTTGCCACAAACCTCTGATAGCAACACCGACAACCATAAGACTAGAGAATGCATTGTTCTCTAAATGTATTTTAACCTAGAAAGACTTCCTACCTCTGACAGTGAACAAAGTGATCAACAAAGCCAGGATATACTTATTGTAAGTTAGTCTTAGCCAGAGTTTGTTAAATGATTAAAATGTCATGTTAATTCAATGGTGTCCGTGTGTCTGTATATATCTGTGTGTCTGTATATATCTATGTGCACTGTGTGTGAGTACTAACGATGTCAGAGCATGCATGCAAGTCTGTGTAGAAAATATGTGTACCCATATGGTCTTCGTGGGGCGGAGGGGTGTGGTGGGGTGTGAGAGAGTCAGCTCAACTATTCAACTATAATTTCTGCATGCAACCACATTTGCAGCAAACAGACGCTCTCTCTGGAACTGAACACAGTCTCACATGTGTTCTAGGGTTCCTATCTGGGCAGGGAGCCACTGGGAAGGGTTACAGGGTGGAGGAGCTCTTCCTCTGATGTATTTTTCAGCTACGGGCAGTGGTGGACCCGTGGAATTGTTAAATTAGTACCTGCGCTGTTGCGTAATAAGCAAGCCAAATCAGACGCAAGCCAGATGTTTTGGGTGCAAGATTAACAGCGTCATGTTATGTATGGCTGAGCGATATATAGAATTCAATCCAATGTATGTTTCAGTGCGATGTTCCAAATGCCTGTATCGCAAGAATCAATATGTTTATTTTATTTTTATGTGCACCTTCCCACTCACACACAGACACCAAGCCCCTCCCCCTGTCACTCACAACAACAACAATGAAAGATAACTGCTTGTTGTCAGAGGGGAAGAAGTTTAAACTCGCTATTTACACGAGGTTTGGTCCAACAGAAACGCTTAGAGACATTTTACTGTAATAGATGAGAAATTAACCTTTAAAAAAAAATATACCTTTGTCTCAACTCCCAAAATGAAGAACAGAGCAGACCCTATTAAAACGAGAGAATCAATATTCATTGATAGTTTCAAATTAATGCTCAGTTTGTTGTGCGCAGAATCGTGGTACTGTTAGCAGCATTTCAGTGAACGTTGCATATACAGTTGAAGTCAGAAGTTTACATACACCTTAGACAAAAACATTTACTCCGTTTTTCACAATTCCTGACATTTATTCTTAGTAAAAATTCCCTGTTTTAGGTCAGTTAGGATCACCACTTTATTTTAAGAATGTCAAATGTCACAATAATATTAAAGAGAATTATTGATTTCAGCTTGTATTTCTTTCATCACATTCCCAGTGGGTCAGAAGTTTACATACACTCAATTAGTATTTGGTAGCAATGCCTTTAAATTGTTTACCTTGGGTCAAACATTTCGGGTAGCCTTCCACAAGCTTCCCACAATAAGTTGGGTGAATTTTGGCCCATTCCTCCTGACAGAGCTGGTGTCAGTTCAGAACATGCTTTTTCAGTTCTGCCCACAAATTTTCTATAGGATTGAGGTCAGGGCTTTGTGATGGCCACTCCAGTACCTTGACTTTGTTGTCCTTAAGCCATTTTGCCACAACTTTGGAAGTATGCTTGGGGTCATTGTTCCTTTGGAAGACCCATTTGCGACCAAGTTTTAACTTCCTGACTGATGTCTTGAAATGTTGCTTCAATATATCCACATACATTTCCTCCTTCATGATGCCATCTATTTTGTGAAGTGCACCAGTCCCTCCTGCAACAAAGCACCCCCACAACATGATGCTGCCACCCCCGGGCTTCACAGTTGGGATGGTGTTCTTCGGCTTGCAAGCCTCCTCCTTTTTCCTCCAAACATAACGATGGTCCTTACGGCCAAACACATTTGTCCCCATGTGAAGTTGCAAACCGTAGTCTGGCTTTTATATGGCGGGTTTGTAGCAGTGGCTGCTTCCTTGCTGAGTGGCCTTTCAGGTTATGTCGATATAGGACTTGTTTTACTGTGGATATAGATAATTTTGTACCCGTTTCTTCCAGCATCTTCACAAGGTCCTTTGCTGTTGTTCTGGGATTGATTTGCACTTTTCGCACCAAAGTACATTCATCTTCAGGAGACAGAACACGTCTCCTTCCTGAGCGGTATGACAGCTGCGTGGTCCCATGGTGTTCATACTTGCGCACTATTGTTTGTACAGATGAACGTGGTACCTTCAGCCGTTTGGAAATTCCTCCCAAGGATGAACCAGACTTGTGGAGGTCTAAAAAAAAAAAGAATTCTGAGGTCTTGGCTGATTTCTTTTGATTTTCCCATGATGTCAATTAAAGAGGCACTGAGTTTGAAGGTAGGCCTTGAAATACATCCACAGATACACCTCCAATTGACTCAAATGATGTCAATTAGCCTATCAGAAGCTTCTAAAGCCATGACATCATTTTCTGGAATTTTCCAAGCTGTTTAAAGGCACAATCAGCTTAGTGTAACTAAACGTCTGACCCACTGGAATTGTGATACAGTAAATTACAAGTGAAATAATCTGTCTGTAAACAATTGTTGGAAAAATTACTTGTGTCATGCACAAAGTAGATGTCCTAACCGACTTGCCAAAACTATAGTTTGTTAACAAGAAATGTGTGGAGTGGTTGAAAAACAAGCTTTAATGACTCCAACCTAAGTGTATGTAAACTTCCGACTTCAGCTGTTGGAGGTGGGACATCTATTTCTTGTTAGGAGGTGGCCAATGCATTGCAAATAGTTGTGCAATGCTTAAAACAGCGTTTGCATTCTAAAATGTAGGACGATTACATTACAAAGTAATTTAGTATTATTTGCCTGTGTTACCCTGTGGAGGCAGTCACAGTAACAGGTTATACTTGTTTTAAACTAGAAGTATGTCATTTTCGGCTCTGTTCGGCTTTGCATGACATTCATATGCAAAGCCGACCAGCCAGGCCGGTTCATCTGAAGTACTAGCATAACGATAACAAGCTAGTGTAATGCTTCCCAAAGGCCATCTCCATTTCAGAGCTTTAGCTGTGTAAACAAAAACGAAAATGTCAGACAGGAACCCAAGGCTCCATTAACCAACCTCTATTTCAAGCTCACCTGACAGCACTCCCGTCAACATGCCGCTGATCAAAGACAGGACTTGGTCAGCTGAGCCTCATATATATTGTCATATTGTATAATAGTCGCTAACCCTAGACAAGGATTTGCTTCTACACTTAGACTTATGATGACTTACGACAGGCACAAATGTCCTTACCACAGTAATAAGGAAAGCGTTAAATTGCATTTAATTTCAAACAAATCCATTGATAAGATTAAAATGATAGAGGATTATAGCCTTACATATTAAGATCTATAGTTTAGGTGTGTTAACACTAGCAACATAACACATTCATCAGAGTCATCTGATCTTCATTGCGATGTGTCATGGTCATTAAACATGTTATTTATTATCCTAGGGAGAAATTCTAGGGTTTACTTCCTTGGGAATACTGCTGGGGGGGACATTCAAAAGGTGCCTGCCATGACAGATGTCTGGCAATGGCCTTAGTGGGCTTTATGCAGACTATGTGTACAGGGCCAGAGAGTTCCCATGTTGTGTATAAACGAATGCTATGAAAGATAGCATGTTGAGGGAAACCAGAGCCAATAGAGCTTAAGTTAACTGTCATACGGCAGGGAATAGCCAAGCTACAAGTTGATGAGTAGTGTGAGGCTGAAGGCCTCTTTAGATGACTTCACCAGATAGGCCTCTCCTACCTAGCTCCAGTAGCCTATCCTCCTAGGGCCATCAGGAAGGGGACTGTTCTGAATCAACTACCATATAGTGCTAGAGATAACAAGATACAGACAAGCCAAAATCAATGCCTGAAAAATGATCAATTTCACTCCTAGACGTACAGAAATAGACATTTGAAGAAAAATATAGCAACAAAGACTCACACTTTTACTTATGTCACTGCTTATGTCTGTGCATTGCTACATGTCCAATTGTATTCTGTCCAGATGCGTTTTGATTTCTGTGGTAGCATATAAACAAACCCATTTCTCCTGTAGTCAAATAACACAAAACCACACAGATTTTGAGTACGGACAAAGAAGGCTCTTCGTACGATGCTTCCAGTTTCAGAATAAGATTTTGCTGCCTGGTAGTAGCTCGTTGCATAAACAAAGGAACTGCATAAACATTACTGAGGTAGGTTTCCTTGAATCAAGGTCTAAATATATTTTAATATGACCGTTTGTTTGATTCCATTTATAAGACCAAGAAAAGACACGGGTCTAGTTGGCTGGCCTTTTAAATCCCAAATTAATCTGAGTTTAACATTAAGCATACAGTTTATGGATCTTCCAGTATTTCCCTAATATGGTATTCCTTTTGAGGTAAAGCTGTAGTTCAGAAGAACAATTAGGTTACTCTCTTTCATTCCCCGGGGAAGAGTCTATTTGGGTCTATAAAGGCAAAGCCTAATGATCAGTACTACTATGTTAAATGTATTTTCTCTCCACAAAACAGCACCTGTTGCGCACCAATACACAGGATGACACTTAAGGTAGCAATAGCATGGGATGCAACATTTTGGACATTGTAAAAGAAAATACAGATTACAACGATACATTACAAGATGCGTCCATGCGACATTCATGGCTAGAGACAACAGCACGCAGCTTGCCATTTGAGGTCTAAAGATGTTCTGACCCAATCTAAAATGGGACTGGCAATGTCTCCATGCTCTGTGAGCTGCTCAGTGAAGTCGCCAGACCTGTCATTCAGAAAACCGTCTCAGAGCCTCCACCAAGGAACACTTTAGCCTCTGGGAGAATCCCCGCATTTATTCAGCATCCGCCTACTGACAGAAAATATTAAAAAGACGCAGTGAAAGTGCAGTAAAATACATGTTCATTTTCCCAACCATATTAGCACAGGCTCTACACAGGCCGATGGCTACTCAATTCATATGCCCTGTGGTTCAACTTAGCGACTCAAGCGGGTCATTCTGCGAATTGAGGCCTTTTGCATCGCTTTGATATTTTAAGTAGAAAGTAGTGCACAAATATTGAATTTTAAAAGCCCTTTAAGATAGACCACGTACAACATTTCTAAACGGGCTTGTTGACCTACTTAACCCCTAACCTCCTCCAAGTTTTCACCATCATTGTAAAGCACTAGTAATATTGTTGCTTTAACAAAGTCATTTCTGGAGGTTATTTATTTCATGCGATTAGTGATTCATAAATAAAAAATAAATAAAAGTAAAAAACTGTCCCTCATGTTAACGTCAACCGTGTTACATGAACTGAACTCTCGTTTTATTATGGTGAAACTATTCCTCTTTAAATATATATTTTTTAAAGAAACAAACATTTAAATAGTTAAATCAGTATAAAAGCAGGTGAGATGGTTCTATTCTTTTTGACCATTTTCTGGTGTTTTGTGGTGGAAAACTGAGCGGGTTGGGCTTAACAAGTCAACCCTGTTACCCACAGAAAGAAATGTTTAAAAAAAATGTTTTGTTAAGAATTGCATTTAATTGCCTCTCCCTGTTGGAAACAACAAGCTTCCATTCCTCCTGTCACTATTACGGTCAAACCTGTTACTTAATTTGGCACTTACTACAAGCATTTCGCTACACCCAAAAGCATTTTGCTACACTCGCATTAACATCTGCTAACCATGTGTATGTGACAAATAAAATTTGATTTGACTACAGTCATTTTTATTTATTCTCTTGAAATGGGAAAACATGTTTTTTTATTAAATTGATGTGCTCTTTATGACAGAATGTTAAAATTATAAGATTATATATATATATATATATATTTTTTTTTTTTACAAAGTTACACTACTCAAGAGACTCTTCGTGGAACAACCCAAATGACAAAGGACAGAATTGTTACTGTGGCCGTGGCATGCAGACTGAATTAAATTATGACAAGAGAATAGAGTGCCTCACCATCTACAATCTATCTATTTGACTCAAGGAATCAATTCAGGTTCTACAAGGATAATGACTGCTGCATTGTTATACATTAATACTATAATTAGATTTTATGAAGGGGACAATCATCATTCGTTTTATTTAGAGTCGACATACTAAACCATGTAAATACCACCCTACAGTTCTGTTGGCTTGCCTCTAAAGCTAAGCAGGATTGGGCCTGGCTGATCCCGAGACGGGAGACTAAATGCTGCTGGAATAGTCTCAAACAGTTTCCTTCATACCTTCTAGCCCCATGACCAATGCCAGGGTAGTGGTCACGAGATTGTCACTGGTCACAAGGGAAAGGACACCCGAGATAGAAGATATTCAAGACTACAGGGACAACCAACTTGGTTGCCCTCTTTATACAAGAGCAAACAATCCCCTTCATGTCTACAATTGAGCAGAATATAAATCTGTTAAATAAGGTAATGGTATTTTATAGGTGGCCGCCAATCTCCCTGCCAGCCCTGATCTTTTAAAGCTTTTTCACTAAATTACCTCCGACCCAGACAAATTAGGGTTTATCGGGCAAGTGGATGGCTTGTGTCTATCCCCTCAGTGAAAACATAGCGACTGGAAGCCCCCTTTGTCGTCACACTCCACTTATTCAATCCAGGCTGGAGAGAGGGAGGGCAGGCCAGACAAAAACAAGCAATTAGCAGAAGGAGGAGGCCGAGACACAGGGCCTCTCAATAGGGGTCTATTGATGTGCAAAACGATCTGGTGGCGGCCTGCATAAGTGTGGCAACCATGTCAGAGGACCACATAGGCAGTGGATGGCAGATTAAAGTAGTGAGACCAGACTGAAAGGATGAGAAAAGGCAGCTAAACTGAGACGAGAGGAAAATGATTGCACAACGAAAGTAGGCTAAGCTCTGAATCGCTATTCACATCATGAAGAAGTAGTCTCCTAAACCACACCCACCTTGGGGGAAGTTAACTGCCATTGGCCATCTTTGCCCATTCAACATAACTACGTAAATCTAGGCTATTACTTCTAAACAAAACAATTTTGGGGGTTCCCATATGGTTACAATGTTTTGGTTATTGCTTGAACAGTCGCTAAGATTATATTTTGTTGTGATCGTTGAGGGTTTATCGGGCAAGTGGATGCCTATTTCTATTATGCCTATTAAATACCTATTTCAGATGCAGCAGTTGTTAGCTAGAATGCTAACACTCACCGACATGGGCTTCTAGCAAAGCTAGCCAAAGAGCATTTTACTGGTTGTAGTTGAAGTGATTCAAGTTTAATGCAGTTGATTGGCGACGATTACAAAAACATTATATTAAGCAGGATATTGAAACCTTTACAATCCAATTATAATCCAAAAGTAGTGTGAAACGCACTCATAAGCAACATGTAAATGTAGGCTTTTCTTTGCTTGTGGTTTATGAGAACTCCCCCGTGTTTCCCCCCCCCAGTGGGGAAATTGTGAATAGCGACCCGGAGTATTAAACCCAAGCTAGCAACATAGCTCATTTTCAACTGTGGCCCATGTTCAGAAGATAAATCATGACAATCCTGACAATAATACCAAAAAGGAAACTCCGGTCGCTACGTACCACCAACTCGGAGAACATGCCGTCCAGCTCATCATAGCCTGGCATGGGCAGTGAAGGCTCCATGGTCTGCAGGGCGAAGTCCTCACGCAGCTGGTAGGTGATCTCTGGGTGGTCGCTGCCACTCTGGAAGCAGCAGAAGATGAAGGAGATTCCGGCGCCACCGCCACCACCACGCTTCCGGGGTGCCATGGCTACCGCTGCTGCGGCAGAGGGTTCAGGTTTGGGGGGAGAAGGGGGTGAGGCTCTTTCTGCAACACCTGCCTCCGCTACCTCAGTGTTTCAACTCCTTTAGAGAGCCCTGTGACGGTACAAAAATGGAGAAGATGGGGTCGGTTAAACAACACAATATCTAAACAATACAACATCCCTGGCTTACACAGCATGCATTGATTATAAGTAGGGCTAGGGTTTTTAGGCCAAATAATTTTTTCCTGTTAAGGAAAAAACTCCTAGTTAGCAAGGGCCAGAGATTTTCTGAGCCAAATCACAGAAAAATTGCCATAATTAAAAAGGCTTTCATTAGCTTGATAGAAACCTCACACTTAAAATGCAAATATTTAAAGAGGTGTCTGTTAATAAAAATCAAAGGGGTGGCACACTATCGCATTTCACTGGTTGTAAACGCACAGCCACTTGTATTGATTTACAACACAGGGTAAAAAGCAGATGGTAGTTGAAATCTAGACCCTCTCCCTCGGGAGCATCAGCTTTCCTTCCAGGATGTAATGATTGTGATCAATCAAATTTCAATCAAATCTATTTATAAAGCCCTTCTTACATCAACTGATGTCACACAGTGCTGTACAGAAACCCAACCTAAAACCCCAAACAAACAGCAAGCAATGCAGGTGTAGAAGCACGGTGGCTAGGCAAAAACTCCCTAGAAAGGCAGGAACCTAGGAAGAAACCTAGAGAGGAACCAGGCTCTGAGGGGTGGCCAGTCCTCTTCTGGCTGTGCCGGGTGGAGATTATAACAGTACATGGCCAAGATGTTCAAATGTTCACAGATGACCAGCAGGGTCAAATAATAATAATAATCACAGTGGTCAGTGCAGTCTAGAAGTTGCATCTGTTAACATGTTACCTTGCTATGCATGTGTAGAGGTCTAAAACAGTCAGTGAAGAGCATGAGAAACACCACAGACATATGGTTCATAAATGCATTTCAACCTCAGGCCTTCTGAGCACAGGTGCTATATAACTTAATCAAACCACAACAGCTGTTCAATGATAATGAAAATTCTAGAGATACGGTAATATCATGCACGTAATATGTCTATTAGTCATTTTTTATGGGGGGGAAAAAACAGAGACAATGTTGTGTAAGAAATATAAAATTGCATATGGTCAATTCTGTGGGAAAGTCAACTTGAGAATGCAAAAATAGTTGTTCATTTCCAAATGACACCACATTCATAATTATTTGTTTGAGTGTATGCTTTAGTCCACCAGTTTTAGTAAGACTTTTATTCGATGAATTTTGGTCATTACGGAGTAGGATGCCAAGTCTCAAATAAGGCTTTTCAGTCAATCATATTTCATGGCTTTTGGAAAGGACTCACAGAGCTTCTATTTATTTTATTTTTTCCCCCACTTGCAGCTGTCCCCCAGTGTTTGTTATGAAGTTGACATCATAATACTACATTGAACTGTCCTGAGTTTTATTGGAGAGTTCTACAGTCTTTTAGGAAAATGAAAAGTTGTTGTAAAACATGCACATTTCATCAGATCATCTTGAAACCTACTCTGTAAAACCAACTTCCATCAAGGTTTTATATGGTTTATAATTGGCATCTTTTCATTGTCAGTATCCTTTTTCAGCATTATGATAAAGTCACATCCATAACGGTTGTGGATTAGATGAATACGGATGCATGGTATTCTTGGCTGCAGATGCATGTGCATGCACCACACACTGTGTTCTTCTGAGAAATACTCTTCAGACTTCCAAAGAAGCAAATTGTTGATATCATGAAAAGTCTGTGTTCTAGGTAAGATTTTCTTAGAGAACACAGTATATGCCTAAATGCATTTCTCACACATGGCAGTAACTTAGTGATAGATTTTTTTGATAGAAAGGTGTTTATCCACAATCTGTGAATATTCCTTGATTGTGTTATTCTAAATTAAACACACCCAAAATATGCTGACTTCATCCATTGTCCCCAAAAGTGTATTGGCTGTGTAAGCATTTGTACAGTATATTGCCTCATTTGCATGTTTTATCGGAATATTTAAGAAAATGCATAATACATTTTTTTTTATTTTTTTTATCTAAAATGTGTGTCTACATTCAACTGTCCGAGGTCAATTTCGATGCATGTGAAGATAAGATGTTTTCACCCATTAGGGTACGGTGCCTTCCTGGCCTTATGCTATGTAGTATACTATTCTGGCTACCTGTAATAATGTTACCCTAAAGTACATTTTTAAAACATTCCAGATGACAACTAATCGATTTTAACCGCGAAATCAGACTATTTCAGACTGTCACATCCATAACAAAGAGCGTAACATCCATAACGATCGTAATAAAGTAATGATGGATATGACAATCTTTTCCTTCAAAATGGCTATGAATGTTTTAACCTAAGACTTACAAACTCAAGAGTTTGCTAATAAGTTAAGTCTCCCATAAAGTTTTTTTTTAATCCAACATGCTTATATTTAGGAGACAGTTTTTTGGAGTATACACTCCCCCCAAGGGGTACTATAGACACATACAACATTTTAATTTATGTTTTGTTAGTCCAATATGTGAGAAATTCAATTTGTGATTTTGCATGCAAAATGTCACATCCATAACGCTGGAATCGCCAATATAGGCAAAAAATATAATTTTCTTTATACTTCCATAGTATGCCTCCCCAAGTCCTCCAGAAAGCGATACGGGTCAGCTGTCTCAGCTACAATCTATGATAGCCCTTTGAGCTTGTAACAAGTTTCATTACCACTGTGCTACTGTCTCTTGCCATACACCAGTTTAGGATCAGAGATTTTATCACAGGGCGGGCCAAGACATGGGGCAGAGGTCACCGCCTCACTCAGAGCTGCTGAAATGTGCACATTTCAGAGACGCAGTCTTATGCCAGCAGAAGATGCTGGGTAAACAACACCTGGCTATATGGGCTCAAGCAATGCCTCACATAGCCCTGTACTTGCTCTGTGGGGACATGCACCCTGTGTAGCTTTACTGGGGTGGGTTGAGCCTATATTTCAGATACATTTTCCTGTACACGCACAGATGAGATTTTCCATTAAGAATTAAAGGATCACACCACCCCACAGTTCATCCAGTCAGCCAGTAAGTTCAAGTGGTGTAACACAGCAGGGTGATCCACAAGTGTAGCATTACCCAAGCAGAAGCAGGGAGTGCACACCTGTGCAGAGTGAGGGTATATAATGACAGAGGTGAGGGCAGCGGTATGGCGGTATGGTACCTCAGCCCAGCTGCTTAGCCTGAGGGCTGCGGACAATTGTTGTAAAAACATGGTAGGGTTTCACCTCACCTCAGTGAATGTGTCAGTGTAGCCAAGATAATGAGTTTGCAAGGACAAAGCATGGGGCAAGGAAAACATTTCAAGTTGTAGAAGGTGGAGTCCTGAGTGGTAAAGTTATACACAATAGAGTAAATGTAGGGTCTCGGAGGGAATCGCCCACATTTCCTCCGAGGTGGCCAGGGCTGTCCTGGCAAAGATGCCTGACAGACTTCTGGCCACACCACAGAGGCACAGCTGAACCTCAAATCTCAGCTAATCTGAAGCCGGAGAGAAATTCCCAGCTGCCTCTTCTTTAAAAAAAAACTGTCAGACTGCGCTCAGGCCGTGTCTAGACTTCACAGTTCATGCAGCTTTAGTATTCTGATCATGGAATCCCGAACGCGTCATGCATCTACACTTAAATATGTGTCCATTGTGTCCGGATTCCCTTTTCCTGTGCTATATTCAAATGCCAGTATGCATTCTACAAAACGGTGGAATAGGCAAAATATGATAACACAACAACTGATGGCAGTAGCTAACTACTGTAGCTAACTAGCTAGCAAGCAACGCTAAAGGGATTGCAAAGAAGTTAGCATAACTTTGGCCAAACAAAACAACTTTTTTTCTAAATATTAGCTAGCTGGCAAGCATTTGAGGCCAGCAAACACATTAATCACATGTATTTCTTCCAACATTATAATGAAAAGGTGCCTCTCGGTCCCAAAACACACATTTCTGGAGACTTGTGGGAGGAGTGCTGATGACGTCACCCACTGTATGTGTTTTTGGTAGCCAAATTGCATCCAGACGGAGAAGAAATCAGCACACAATGCATCCCTGACCGCGCCTTTTTCTTCCACGCCAAACTTGGTGCAAAACCACGCCCACGAGTAACAGAGTTCGGAGGTTCCCTGTGACAAAGTAAATGAGTGTGAGAAGAAGAAGAACGCTAGAGGGAATCCCTGTGAACAGGGAATCGGAGTTTGCTCGTGCCTGCCATGCCACGAACCAAGGGAGATGCACAGTTTCGCGGCCTCGTTTGAAATGATCTAAACAAAAGGCAAGCAACAACTGACTCTCTTTTTTATTTATTTACTTTACCTTTATTTAACCAGGAAGGCTAGTTGAGAACAATTCTCATTTGCAACTGCGACCTGGCCAAGATAAAGCATAGCAATACATACAACAACACAGAGTTACACATGCAATAAACAAAACATAGTCAATAATACAGTAGAACAAAAGAAAACAAAAAAGTCTATATACAGTGAGTGCAAATGTGGTAAGATAAGGGAGTTAAGGCAATAAATAGGCCATGGTGGCAAAGTAATTACAATATAGCAATTAAACACTGGAATGGGAGATGTGCAGAAGATGAATGTACAAGTAGAGATACTGAGGTGCAAAGGAGCAAGATAAATAAACAAATAAATACATACTGTATGGGGATGAGGTAGGTAGATAGATGGGCTGTTTACAGATGGGCTATGTACAGGTGCAGTGATCTATGAGCTGCTATGACAGCTGGTGCTTAAAGCTAGTGAGGGAGATATGAGACTCCAGCTTCAGAGATTTTTGCAGTTTGTTCAGTCATTGGCAGCAGAGAACTGGAAGGAAAGACGACCAAAGGAGGAATTGGCTTTGGGGGTGACCAGTGAGATATACCTGCTGGAGCGCGTGCTACGAGTGGGTGCTGCTATGGTGACCAGTGAGCTGAGAGAAGGCGGGGCTTTACCTAGCAGAGACTTGTAGATAACCTGTAGCCAGTGGGTTTGGCAACGAGTATGAAGCGAGGGCCAACCAACGAGAGCGTACAGGTCGCAATGGTGGGTAGTGTATGGGGCTTTGGTGACAAAACGGATGGCACTGTGATAGACTGCATCCAGTTTGCTGAGTAGAGTGTTGGAGGCTATTTTATAGATGACATCACCGAAGTCGAGGATCGGTAGGATGGTCAGATTTACGAGGGTATGTTTGGCAGCATGAGTGAAGGATGTTTGTTGCGATATAGGAAGTAGAGTCTGCAAGGAGAGTTTACAGTCTAACCAGACACCTAGGTATTTGTAGTTGTCCACGTATTCTAAGTCAGAGCCGTCCAGAGTAGTGATGCTGGACGGGTGAGCAGGTGCAGGCAGTGATCGGTTGAATAGCATGCATTTAGTTTTACTTGCGTTTAAGAGCAGTTGGAGGCCACAGAAGGAGAGTTGAAGCTCGTCTGGAGGTTAGTTAACACAGTGTCCAAAGAGGGGCAGAAGTATATAGAATAGTGTCATCTGCATAGAGGTGTACCAGAGAATCACCAGCAGCAAGAGCAACATCATTGATGTATACAGAGAAGAGAGTCGGCCTGAGGATTGAACCCTGTGGCACCCCCATAGAGACTGCCAGATGTCCGGACAACAGGCCCTCCGATTTGACACACTGAGCTCTATCAGAGAAGTAGTTGGTAAACCACAGTAATGTATCTTATCGATGGCGGTTATGATGTCTTTTAGGACCTTGAGCGTGGCTGAGGTGCACCCATGACAAGCTCTGAAACCAGATTGCATAGCGGAGAAGGTACGGTGGGATTCGAAATGGTCGGTAATCTGTTTGTTAACTTGGCTTTCGAAGACCTTAGAAAGACAGGGTAGGATAGATATAGGTCTGTAGCAGTTTTGGGTCTAGAGTAACACTCCCTTTGAAGAGGGGAATGACCGCGGCAGTTTTCCAATCTTTGGGAATCTCAGACGATATGAAAGAGAGGTTGAACAGGCTAGTAATAGGGGTTGCAACAATAATTAATAATAATTTTAATTTTAAAAAGAGAGGATCCAGATTGTCTAGCCTGGTTGATTTGTAGGGGTCCAGATTTTGCAGCTCTTTCAGAACATCAGCTATCTGGATTTGGGTAAAGGAGAAATGGTGGGGGCTTTGGCGGGTTGCTGTGGAGGGTGCTGGGCAGTAGGGGTAGCCAGGTGGAAAGCATGGCTAGCCGTAGAGAAATGCTTATTGAAATTCTCAATTATAGTGGATTTATCGTGGTGACAGTGTTTCCTAGCCTCAGCGCAGTGGGCAGCTGGGAGGAGGTGCTCTTATTCTCCATGGACTTTACAGTGTCTCAGAACTTTTTTGAGTTAGTAGTACAGGATGCAAATTTCGGTTTGAAAAAGCTAGCCTTAGCTTTCCTAACTGCCTGTGTATATTTGTTCCTAACTTCCCTGAAAAGTTGCATAT
This sequence comes from Oncorhynchus tshawytscha, assembly GCF_018296145.1. Taxonomy (NCBI): domain Eukaryota; kingdom Metazoa; phylum Chordata; class Actinopteri; order Salmoniformes; family Salmonidae; genus Oncorhynchus; species Oncorhynchus tshawytscha. The sequence goes on along the minus strand of NC_056433.1, from coordinate 26,953,379 downwards.
CATGGGAGCTATTCGATGCTAATGCAGAACCCCACAGGATATTTTTGTGCTGGTCAAGCGCCGACAGGTCTGGAGTGAACCAAGAACTATATCTATTCCTAGTTCTACATTTTTTGAATGGGGCATGCTTATTTAAGATGGTGAAGAAGGCACTTTTAAAGAATAGCCAGGCATCATCTACTGACGGGATGAGGTCAATGTCATTCCAGGATACCCCGGCTAGGTCAATTAGAAAGGCCTGCTCACATAAGTGTTTTAGGGAGCGTTTTACAGTGATGAGGGGTGGTCGTTTGGTCGGAGACCCAATACGGATGCAGACAATGAGGCAGTGATCGCTGAGATCTTGATTGAGGGCGAGTTAGTTTGGATGACATCTATGAGGGTGCCCGTGTTTACGGATTTGGAGTTGTACCTGGTAGGTTCATTGATAATTTGTGTGAGATTGAGGGTATCAAGCTTGGATTGTAGGATGGCTGGGGTGTTAAGCATGTCCCAGTTTAGGTCACCTAGTAGCACGAGCTCAGATGATAAATGGGGGGCAATCAATTCACATATGGTATCGAGGGCACAGCTGGGGACAGAGGGAGATCTATAGCAAGCGGCAAAAGTGAGAGACTTGTTTCTGGAAAGTTGAATTTTTAGAAGTAGAAGCTCAAATTGTTTGGGTACAGACTTGGATAGTAATACAGAACTCTGCAGGTTATCTTTGCAGTAGATTGCAACACCGCCCACTTTGGCAGTTCTATCTTGGCGGAAAATGTTATAGTTAGCAATGGCGATTAAGGTTTTTGGTGGTTTTCCTAAGCCAGGATTCAGACACGACTAAGACATCCGGGTTGGCAGAGTGTGCTAAAGCAGTGAGTAAAACAAACTTAAGGAGTAGGTTTCTAATGTCAACATGCATGAAACCAAGGCTTTTACGGTTACAAAAGTCAACAAATGAGAGCACCTGGGGAGTGGAGCTAGGCACTGCAGGGTGTGGATTAACCTCTACATCACCAGAGGAACAGAGGAGAAGTAGGATAAGGGTACGACTAAATGCTATACGAACTGGCTGTCTAGCACATTCAGAACAGAGAGTAAAAGGAGCAGGTTTCTGGGCACGATAGCATAGATTCAAGGCATAGTATACATAGTGTAGATAGCTAACATTACATGATTGTCATTAATAGTGAATCAATGAAGCTAGCTATGCAGCATCTCTTTTAGTTGTCATCTAGCAAATGTCATGTAGCTAAGTATCTCAATAGACCTTTCGTAAACACTTAGATAACCACACTAAGCTAACGCTAGATGATGCACACTACTAGACAGCTTCAGCCCAATCGGCGTTGTAAGATAGAGATAACACTTTGGTATAAATCACAGCTTACTTACCTCCAGAAAACAATGCCACTGCTATCCATTTGATCAGGCTGCCTGCAATTACTCACTAAAAAGCTACATAGTTTAATGCAACTTCAAATCCAAATTCGGGAAAATGCTATGTTTTGGTGGGGATTCCGTCTCTAGCGCACCTTTACTTCTCACAGGGAACAACCAAACTCTGACCAGCACGGCTTTGAATGTTGCCAGGTTTCTCGTGGGAGTGGTTTTGCCACAAGTTTGGCGTGGATAAAAAGGACGCTCTCTGACCTCCTGAAGTGGTCAAGGTGGTCAGCCAGATCTTAACTCGAGACCAGAAAGCAACTTTTTTTGCGTCTACACCTGTCTTTTCAATGTGATCTTAGCATTCTGATAGCTGAAGCCACATGATAAGTATCAAGTGTAGACATGACCTGTCTACACTTGATCCTGTGATCTTTAAGTGAAAAGAGTAAGCACCTTTGCATAATGTCACATATTAGAGCACTCAGAATTTTTGTACACATTCTTAGCAGAGATTGAACAACAACAAAAATAGAAAAAACATTCCTTATGTACATGTGATTGTGAATGCAAATCGGTCTCATTCAAGCAATGAGGGATGCTAAAATATTGCTGAGGGATAAGACAAAGTTCACCAATGTCGACAAGTGTTCAAACACAACCCCTCCTTTTGGGGCAGTCCACCACAGAACGACCAGCTGTGATCTAGCTGTGCATCTCTCGATACTCCAACAGGGTTGTGTGGAACATCCTGACACAGATACTGCCCAATACCAGTGGGAGAAAAGAAATCTGTTCTGGCCACCACCCGAACTGTGCAAGCAGTCAAGGGTCACCATGCTTTCCTGCCCGCAGCACAGCAGCATCAAAACATGGCCAAAACATGCGGTGAACGAGCGAGAGATCTGTCAGCAGCTGTCTCTAGTCCCTACTGGACCTCCGTGATCAAGCACTTCAATCCAGCAGCAAAAAGTGTTGCCCTGAACGATTGCTGCAACAACAAACTGTAATTTATTGTTGAGTACAAGTGCAGTGCACAGGTGCATGTTTGAAGCAGACTCAAATCCAAATGTGAGCAAGCTGGACTCTTAAAGCCAGAGCAAAGCATCTGGAAATGATTCCTATTATCCCTTTGTATAGTCTTTGGTGCATTTAGACATTCTACCATCTCCATCCCTGTGGAAGCTATATTTGCTCCAGAGTCTTGGACTCCCGGTCCTCTTGGCTGAACTTATGACTTGTGATAATGTGGTTTGACCAAAAGGGGTGGTTTGGAGAAATGGTTTTGTGGTACCACCTCATTGGTACTGAGCAGTTCAGAAACACATCTGACAATCACACAAAAAACACAGTACTATTGAGTCTGCCAAAACAATAATCTGTGTGAGGAGACTAAGACACATAAATTGAGTAGGACAAGCTCAACGATGACAGCGCTCCAGAGTGCGACCATTTTGCAACCCTTTCACTTGACTGGGCGAGTTCGATAGGCTATAGCCTAAAGTTTTAAATATACTACACATCGAAACATAAGGAATTGTTTTTTTGTCATTTGTTATAGTTAGTCTTTAGGGACACGCAACTCTGGCTCATTTGACCAATATCGCTAGTTTATTTTTCACATCCAGTTTTATAAACTTTATTTCCACAGGGAAAATGATCACATTCCTTAGCAAAGAGGTCCTTAAATCAACAATTTGAACTGCCCCAGAGGCACCATAACATCAAGTTGCAGGGAACTCTGTCAATCATTCCATACATGGGGTGCAAAGAAACTGAAAGCAGATTTACCTTACTCAATAGAGATCTCTAGAGTGAGCCATCCCTGAGACCAGGTCTAGTAGTTTGTACATCTGTAGGTTAACAATGAAGTAAAGTACGATGGAGGTTTGTGCAAAAGGGCTATATTAACAAAAAGTGTGCAATGCATCTATGTACAAGACTTCAAAAGAGGCCCAGCCTACTTTCTGATACAGAATGCAGTGATGTGTACTGAACTTGTTGCACGTAATGAAGCGTATTGCGCCATAATTAACTGCGTCCAATGGCTTCAATACAGTTGCAGCTGCATTCATATAGACCAGGGGTGTCAAACTACATTTTGCCCCAGGGGGCTGCATTCATATAGACCAGGGGTGTCAAACTACATTTTGCCCCAGGGGGCTGCATTCATATAGACTAGGGGTGTCAAACTACATTTTGCCCCAGGGGGCTGCATTCATATAGACTAGGGGTGTCAAACTACATTTTGCCCCAGGGGCTGCATTCATATAGACCAGGGGTGTCAAACTACATTTTGCCCCAGGGGGCTGCATTCATATAGACCAGGGGTGTCAAACTACATTTTGCCCCAGGGGGCTGCATTCATATAGACTAGGGGTGTCAAACTACATTTTGCCCCAGGGGGCTGCATTCATATAGACCAGGGGTGTCAAACTACATTTTGCCCCAGGGGGCTGCATTCATATAGACCAGGGGTGTCAAACTACATTTTGCCCCAGGGGGCTGCATTCTTTCATCAATGAGTTCTGGAAGGCCACACTGATAATTGGTTACATTTCCTCGCCATCCAAATTTGCAAAACATGGAGAACTATCCATTGTTTTGGAATTTTCTTTTCTCCCGACTGTCTAGTTTAATTCCAGTGATTATTAGCAAGCTGGACACAGTCAATAAACTGTATAAATGTAGGTTCATTATCAATATTAGACACCCCTGATATAGACGATATCGTCATAGACTATAACTGTTATGAATGTCTACAATTATTTTTCCCCCCATGACATTGATGTCACTGGCTACGCCAGGTCAAGGGTTTATTTCTCCATTTCGTTCTACTCTCAGATCTGAACGAGTCTCTTACATCCAAATGGGCATGGGTCTTCTGGGGTCTGCTTTCCATTGGCTTTTTTGGACCTCTAGCTGGGAGACCTTGTGAGTTTTAAAGAGTGTGAGTGCAAAAGCAGGAGAGTGTGAAGAATTGTGGGAGAATGTGGGGGTGGGGGAATGTAATAAAGGGAGTGTGAAACGAAGGAGGGAGAGAGAGTGTGTGCACCAGATTAGCAGTAATGTCACCGTAAACCTCAAAGGGTTTGCATGTTTACAGTCATTTCATTAACCTGACTCTGGCCTCTGAACTTGCCCCTCTATAAGGTTGTATGTGAAGCTGTCAAGTCCCCCTCCCCCTCCCATTGGCTTGTCAAGACAGGATCACATTCCACTCATATTTTGGAGGGCTCAATGACCCTGAACAACATCAACACAACCTACCAGCTACACTCACCTCATATTACTAGTTCTCCCACACTCGACCACATTATTACTTGCAATAATATCGCTCTCTTCAATACATGCACACAAAAACACAATTCCACAAACTAACCAAAAACTCTAATTCTTATTCTGATAGGCAAGTCTACTCCTGGCTTGGTGCGGAGTTCCTGTGTAGAGTAGCATCAAATCTTTGTAGCTTGAGACAAGGGCACATTACATGCAGTACTTGTATCCGATATTAAGCCCAAGAAGCCTTCACCTATATTAGGTCTTGCAGAGAAAAAACAAACAGAAGAGAAGAGCCCTAAACGTGGGTGGTGCGCACGTTCCTAAACCATGTACCTGACTAAAGAAGGTGATGGATGAATGTGGACAGAGGTGTATCATCGCTGGCAGTCTGTAGGCAACCCCACAAAGGAGGCCTGCTGTGCTGCACACATCAAACGAGAGCTGGCACCTTCACTCCAGTGGCCTCCCTCCCTTCTGGCTCCCGCTCTCACATAACCAACCCTCTTCTCGCTCTCCTCTTTCATCACGCTCTCACTTGCCTCTTCCCTCTCCCTCGATCCCCTTCCTCTCTCCCTTGCATCGCTCAGTTTCTTTGAGATGTTCTGCTTTATCTCTTGGCATGCTCAAGCTTCAAAGACTGTGCCAGATAATCTTTATGGGTAGAAACAAGGAGAGGAGGACTGTCTCCATATCACTTATAACCAACCGTTCCTTCCATTCCATCATGAGCGCACAGCCCTATTAGAGTATGTTCAAAACTCAGTCTCCTCTCATCCCTTCTCTGGACCAGTAACTGATCTTTGATTCATTAATCCAGTCAGGTCCGACGATTAGGCTACCGTCGGGAAAAGGGGAAGTAAGAGTGCATTTTCAATAACGGTTGGAATCCCTCATGGGGCATCGAGAGATTAAATGGCATCCCATTTGCGCCTCTTTCCACAAGACATGTCATGACATCACGTTGACTTTGGCTCACTCAACATGCACTTCTGCTTGCAATTCAATCTGAAGGTGAACACAAAAATCAATGGCTTGGCTAGTGGCTACAGCGTTGGTGACACAGAAAAGTATCACTTGAGTCCAGCACAAGGAAATAACGTTGTGGATACGGTTCGAAATGACACAATTTCATGTCCACAACATCTAAAGACCTGCATCACTAGCCTATACTAAGAGCGTTGCCCTTTCTAGAAGGCCATATTTGGGTGTTTTTGGAGCTTTTATCCATGTCCTGGCAATGCAGAATGAGCATGAGGAATCGATCGCTGGTTGGGGTAAGTTTCTCAAAACCATGTGAACTCACCCAAAAAGTGTCTGGGACAGTGTTTCCATTAGCCGTTAATAGCCGGCTTTTTGCCAATAAAAAAAAAAACAACAGAAAAAAAACAATTTAAAAAATTGAGGCCAGCCAAATGCGAAAATGCATTTTAGCCCATTCATTGATTGGAATACGAGTCGATGAAGCATAAGAGCTGCTGCTTCAGCTCATCAAAACAGCTTGTTTGTTGCTGATGGAGTGAAATGTGCTTTTATAAGCCCAATCATTGCGCAACAATTTGAAATGCAATCACATCTTAACAGTTTATGGCCACGATTTTTATTTCTCTAAATGGTAATTGAAGCACACTTTCCATTCGCCATTCAAAAGCAGGCTTCAGCATGTCACACCACTTTGCAATGAGCTGGATGCAGTATACATTTTGAAAACATACTTTAAAAAAAATGTGAAACCTGACTACTTTATTGTGAGGCATGTCTTACCTTGCTTCAAAGTAGCCTAGCCAAAATCCAACCAAACATGCAGGCAATTATTTTATCAAATACGTCCATTTGCCATTGAAGCCTGTAGCTAATTCTCTCATGTTCTATTGGTTTTCAAATCAACTTTCTTTCATTGTCCAGAAGGCAAAGACACAATCCTAGTCATTTTAGCAAACCATGCCTGTTGTTGCACTTTCAGATCTCCTCTCTTTCTAAATTTCTAATTGATATTTTCATCTCCATCTCATGAAACAGCTTGCATATGTGGTGCCCCCAATGGTGTTTTCCTGCTAATTGCGGGAACATTTGCACGTAACCTACTGCCTTGTGTACATTGCTGCGCTTATAATATTAAGAAATAGTTTGTCAACATTTTAAGCTAAACGTTCTGATCTGTTGCATGAACACCATTGCTTTTTAATGTTTTTGGGATGTAGGCCAACAGGTTGTATGAATGTGGGATCTATTGTCCCACAACTGTCCCAGTCTGTTTGGAATAGGCTATTTCTTTCTGTCATTCTGAGCACCGTGGGTGGACGCCATAATCAGGTTACGCACCCAATGCATATGAGTCCGGTAAATTTGGTTGGAAAAATATTAACTTTTCCTTTAATAAAGCAACAAACTGTACACCTAATACGGATATAACCCTAGACTTCTGACTCAAACAACTGTAAATGCATAAGCTATAACACTATGTACTACGTTACTACATTAACAGCAATTTGGTCCGCTTTAAAGGGGACTAAACCCGATTTTGCAGAGTATAACATAATTGCACACGTGAGCTTCTTGCGAGTGTATGACAAGCCCCGAACACAAAAGTAACAGAGTTCTTATGAAAGTGTTTGTGTGTGTGTTGATGTGACAGGAGAGCAGTGTCTCTGAAGTGTGAATGTCACATGGGCGAAAGCCCAAGGTGTTCATGGGAGTGGCGTCTGAGATCCTTCTCAGATTACTGGATTAACAAAGAGAGAAGGACAGATGAGAAAGGAAGGAAGTTTTGCTTGGAATTGACTTTGGCTAGTGTTAAGTGAATCACTGACTGTTGGGAAAAACACATTTGGGTAAATGGCTTAAGGTCGTCTTTAACCGAGAACACATCAATGGGGCGACAGTTCAGTCATCAACACTTAGTGTTATGACCTAGGACGAGAAAATGCATTTATTTCACTGGCCAATGGTTCTAAACTCCACAATTGTATATAGTCAAGGCTGGACTAGGCAGCTGTAGTACACTGAAAAGTTACCTAGGGACTGAAACTGCAGAGTACAGTATGTGATCATATCTAGGAGGTGAAGAACAATAATATGAAGACCCATTACAACAACAAACAAAAAAAAAATAGGCTTTTTAAAACAGCAAATTACTGCAGTAAAAAAAAAAATGTTGGACAGTGTTTGTAGCATACTGCAGTTATACTGCACTCTAACTGCAAACTTATTTGTAAGGGAAGGAACTCCCTTACAAACAGGGAGTTTGTAAGTGAGCTGAGCTCCAAAACGAATGTATGTCGTATGGTCTGAGCTTGTGTTCCACATGGAGACCTCTGTACAGTGAGTGGTGAAGTATCAAACTGGTTACAGAGTATGTTTATTTGAGTATAAAGCCAACCCTAGTCTTTCCCCTTAGAGAGCCATGGTAAGGACAGTGCATTCGCACACTGTGGTCACACAGCATGAGTGAAAGACAAATCAGGTTCTCGGGTAAACTCAACACGGGTCAAATTCCACACTCCCTCCTGACTGGGGCAATTGAGGGAGTGAGGATAAAAGAGCTGGCTGAAAGACGGGCAGGGTTGTCAATCTCAACAAGACATGTCATCCACCCCCCAGTCTAAACTTCACTGCGATGAGTTTGCATTCTTCCCCAGGTCGACCTTCAAATTGAGGTTAAAGAAATGGTAAGCATTTGGTACAGAGGTCTAACTGCTTTGATAGTAAACCTGGCCTGAAGTGCTCTGGTGACTCCCCAAATATGATTCATATTAGGGATGATCGGGTTATTAGAATATTCAAATTGATATTAGTACTCAAACACTTGTGTGAGTAATATGTTAAAAAATGTTAAACACTAAAAAGGCTTTTTCTAAATTAAATTGAAATAACCATGTGACATTGTTACATACAAGGTAGTCTCGTGTTTTGGAGAATTTTGTATTGCAAAAACGGTTTAAATGGTCCACTGGCTCCCCGCAGCAAAATTTGTATTGGATGTTACATTTCAAGAACCCGCCCGTAGAAGAGGTGCTGGGTGTTATGTGCGTCACAAAATCTGGAAGATTGTCCTTACAAAAACAAAATAATTGGCAGTGGGAGAACATATTCAAGTGAATACATTTTTTTAAACGTAAAAACAAGATGTATTATTAGCTAGCTGGCTACAGTAGGCCACTTACTAAGCTAACTCAACTGAGCTGCTAGCTAGCTCAGTTGAGCTATACACACGGTTTAGATACGTGAATTAAATGTCATCAGCTAGCTAATAGGTAGATATTTTTGATGTAATCATTGTAAATGATAAACAGTCTCTAAATTCATTTGTAGATAACAGCCATCTAAAAAGGGTGAGATTGCAACTCCATCTGTCAGTAAAGTGAGGGTGTAGGCTACAGGATACCCTTACAAAAAAAAGGTTGCAGTCAGAGTGCAGTATAATTGCAGTATGCTGCAAATACAGCATACAAAGCAACTTTTTTTACTGCAGTAATTTCGCATTGCAACTGCAGTTACAGTGCAGCAGAACTGCAGTTCAACTGCAGTACACTGCATTTCTTCTGCAATTACTGCGCCCAAAATGCCAGACGACTGCACTTTTACTGCAGTTTCAAAACTACAATTTTTTTTGTATGGGTAAGGCAGGTAATTTTGTGGGAGGACATTATGAAATTATTCTCCAGTTACAGTCCCTAGAGGGGAAAACTTTGAGTACAGAGAGATACAGTAATAGCAAGATAGCACTGAAATATTATCTAATTTTAGTATAAAGAAGCCTGCTTCTTTGTGACGGTTTCTTATGGAAAGCTTCATATGTCTTCATATGGAAAGCTGTGACAACCTGTTTGCAGGTGAAGAGAGTAGTCCCAATAGATGTCTCAAGAGACTAAGGGTATATCCTATATGCCATGGGTTATATGCATAGGCCTATCTATGTAAGAAAATGTTGTATACAAAACAAATACAGTTAATCCCACACAATTGGAGCAGGCCAACCCTGCTGGGTGTGCAGAGTTCTGTTTTAGCCCAGCAATAACACACCTAATTCAACTTATTAAAACTTATGAGTGTGCTATTGCTGGGCTGCAATATAAGTTTGAAGTGATGATTCCTTGAAGTGAAGTGTTTAAACTTGTTTGAATTGTTCAACTATTATTCAAAATGAACTAGTGTCAATGTTGATGAATCAGATCACAATCTTGCAATAAAGAGGGGTAGGGGTCGTCTCTAATATTTGTGTTTCTAAAGTCAACTTTTCATTTTTGTCTAGTTCTAAGATCTCCAATCTGTTTTATTTGATTGTCACCCTCTCCCAGTATTAAGATATGTGAATCCATTTCGCAGCTTATCATATGTCATGCATTGCCAATGCAGCCATAGATCTACAGTATTATGGCAATACTCATAAACTCACACAGTCTAAATGCTGAGCTACAGGTTCTCGATTTAAAATAACACCAGTAGATAATGCATTTGAGGCTAACCATATGCAGCACGTGTTGACGTACAAAATTGTTTAGTTCAAATCTAACCCTTGTAATTGAAGTACAGGTAGCTTAGCGGTTAAGAGCGTTGGGCCAGTTACCGAAAGGCCGTTAGTCGGCTCGTTGATTCGAACTAAGTGACAAAAAAAATCTGTCGATGTGCCCTTGAGCAAAGCACTTATCCTGAGCGACTTGCAGGAGCAATTAAGGTTTAGAGCGTCTGCGAAATTATTTTTAAAAAATATAAAAATATGTAAAATAAGGAGATAATGCTACAGGAGATTAGCATTACAGATGACATTATGAGGTTCATCTTATTTTAGCAATGCGACTTGCAAAAGGTTGCAGTTGTTCCCCATAGACAACACATGTTTGCTCTATGCATCACTGACCCTGGATAAACTACCGACTTGGCTAACACAGTTCAACTTTTAGTTAAATAATATGCTGTTTTTATTAAAATGTTATAATCATGAGAGAAATTGAACTAGCTAATAGCTAGCTAGTTATACCTACAGTTGAAGTCGGAAGTTTACATACACCTTAGCCAAAAACGTTTAAACTCAATTTTTCACAATTCCTGACATTTAATCCTCGTAAACATTCCCTGTCTTAGGTCAGTTAGGATCACCACTGTATTTTAAAAATGTGAAATGCCAGAATAATTGTACAGATAATTATTTGTTTCAGCTTGTATTTCTTTCATTCACATTCCCAGTGGGTCAGAAGTTTACATACACTTAATTAGTATTTGGTAGCATTGCCTTTAAATTGTTTAACTTGGGTCAAATGTTTCAGGTAGCCTTCCACAAGCTTCCCACAATAAGTTGGGTGAATTTTGGCCCATTCCTCCTGACAGAGCTGGTGTAACTGAGTCAGGTTTGTAGGCCTCCTTGCTCGCACATGCTTTTTCAGTTCTGCACACACATTTTCTATAAGATTGAGGTCAGGGCTTTGTGATGGCCACTCCAATACCTTGACTTTGTTGTCTTAAGCCATTTTGCCACAACTTTGGAAGTATGCTTGGAGTCATTGTCCATTTGGAAGACCCATTTGCAACCAAGTTTTAACTTCCTGACTGATGTCTTGAGATGTTGCTTCAATATAGCCACATAATTGTCCTACCTCATGATCTATTTTGTGAAGTGCACCAGTCCCTCCTGTAGCAATGCACCCCCACAACATTATGCTGCCACCCCCCGGGCTTGTGTTCTTCGGCTTATAAACCTCCCCCTTTTTCCTCCAAACATATCGATGGTCAATATGGCCAAACAGTTCTATTTTTGTTTCATCAGACCAGAGGACATTTCTCCAAAAAGTACGATATTTGTCCCCATGTGCAGTTGCAAACCGTAGTCTGTCTTTTTTTTAATGGCAGTTTTGGAGCAGTGGCTTCTTCCTTGTTGAGCGGCCTTTCAGGTTGTCGATATAGGACTTTACTGTTGCTATAGATACTTTTGTACCGGTTTCCTCCACCATCTTCACAAGGTCCTGCGCTGTTGTTCTGGGATTGATTGCTTGCTCCCAAGGATGAACCAGACTTGTGGAGGTCTACAATTTTTTTTCTGAGGTCTTGGCTGATTTCTTTTGATTTTCCCATGATGTCAAGCAAAGAGGCACTGAGTTTGAAGGTAGGCCTTGAAATACATCCACAGGTATACCTCCAATTGACTCAAATGATGTCAATTAGCCTATCAGAAGCTTCTAACGCATGACATAATTTTCTGGAATTTTCCAAGCTGTTAAAAGGCAGTCAATTTAGTGTATGTAAACTTCTGACCAACTTGAATTGTGATACAAGTGAAGTAAGTGAAATAATCTGTCTGTTAACAATAGTTGGAAAAATGACTTGTGTGATGCACAAAGTAGATGCCCTAACCGACTTGCCAAAACTATAGTTTGTTAACAAGAAATGTGTGGAATGGTTGAAAAACAAGTTAATGACTCCAACCTTAGTGTATGTGAACTTCCGACTTCAACTGTAGGTAACTTACAAGTAGTGATTGGAGGGGGAAACAGATAGTTACATATTGGGATATTATTTTTGACATATCGTTTTAGCAATATCACAATATTATTTTTGCCCTAGTTGGCACCATAACACCAGTATTTTTCCTCAATAGCTTGTTATCCATCTTCTTTTCAAATATGGAGCCAATTTGTTTTCAGCACTTTTATTTCCATGACTGATCTAAACTTGTTATCATGACTCTCTTGTACCTCCGCAGCAGACATGTGGCGAGCAATATGTTTGGAACATCAAATCGCAATAAAAATCACAGTATCAAATCGCAATACATATAGAATCTTGAGAACCGCAATACATTTCATATCAGCAATTCCCAGCCCTAGTGTGCACCCATGACTCCAAAAATGACTGTTCTCCAAAATTCCTTCACTTTAAGCAAACATTTAAAACTTCATTACTTGACATGCCTCTAGAGATTCATTACAAGCAAAGTCAGACAGATATTAAAATTCCAATGCAGAGAGACAATAGTCTATCCTTTCCACACTCCCAGAAGACTTAAAAAGGGGGTTGCTTGTCGTCACAATGTCTTCTTGACATATTTCATAGGGTTTTATTAATATAGTTTTTGGCAAAGGACCACTTTAAGCAAGGCCATAACTATAAGATTCGTGCAAATAGTAGGGAAGGGTTGGGAGTGACATTAGTGTCCTAACATGCTGGGTCAGGTGGGTGTCATCCAGGCAGTATGTTTGTCCTGGTCAAAGGGCCTATGAAGGGAGAGGTCAACAAGGGAAGAGAAAGAAAACTGGTGGGGTCAGAGAGAATCTTTGGAGCTTTGAACTGGACCCTTAGAAAAGTTCATAAATTGCTCATTTGAATCCCAAACAACATGTTCTCTGGTTTTCCAATCCACTAAACTGGTCACCGCTCATGCAACCATTGAGCACCATTTCAAAGCAATTCTGTGTACAATACATAGGCAGATCCAGGGGAGAATGACTGCCCCCTCTCATTGAAGCCATCGATGTTCAAGACCTACTGCGGTGCTGCAGTTATTGTGAGCAGAAAACAGGATCCCCATTATTGTGAAGCGAAAAATGGCAATCTTCATTGTCAATGTAAATCATTTGTGTAAATAAATTTAAAAAATGTGCAAAGACAATCAAGGTGCCAATTATTGCTTCTAATACACCAGACGTATGTCCTTGAACAGCTTCTTAAAAATCGCACACAAGTTATAAGGATATTTTAGTTAGCCTGCAGTACCCGGTCGGCCTTCAACTAGAGTTACTCAGTGAGAGGGGCCAGCACTGAGATAGCCTGCAACGTCACTTCCTGGAGTAGCTCAAGCTGTGCATGTTATGTCTCCATGAGACACCATCTTATCCTGCAATGTACAGTTTCAAACTGCAGAATCCTCACGATGCCTCAGTTGCCTTGACAACACCAGCTGGGTGACTAGTTAAAGCTTTGTGTATTATTTAAGAACTCATATTCCACATATTGCCTTTTCTTTAATCCTCCGTTTGTTGTCATTTGTGGAGAGAAGTTATTTTCTTCCAAATTCGCCAGACAAAAATCAAACACAGCTTTAATGATTCAAAGCAAATTGGATTTGAGAGAGCGCCCACTCCCAAGCAGAGGCCACGCCTACATACTGGCTCAAAAACTAGTAAATGTCTAATTCTCTGTCATATCTCACATTAAAGTATGGATGTTTAGTATTGTACCTTAAATGTTTTGATGGAGTTTTAAAAATACCTCCAAAATGGATAGATGTACTGTCTGGATGGACTGATGAGTTCTAGGAACTGCCATGACAACCAGCTTGGGGATCCCGCTCTCACACACACACACACACACACACACACACACACACACACACTCACACACACACACACACACACACACACACACACACACACACACACACACACACAGCTTAACATTACAGACTGATGGGGCAGGGAAGGGGAGGTGAGGAGAGGGATGGAAACCAGAGGAAGGGATGCACACACATTGGGACTAGGTTACACAGGAGTCTGCACCATCATTCTCAACTTTTAGGGAAAGGGATTGAAACTATCTACGTAGGCATTAAGTTGAACTATTTGTTCCTTGGATTTGCTGCATCTCTTACGGGCATGTTGATAAAGCAAAGCAACATTAATTGAGAGAGACCATATGAAGAGTGGAAAATAGCATGCCTGGGAGAGAGACCGCTTGAAGAGACTTCTCTTTTCAAGGTGACTCTCCATTTCATTGACCTCCTTATCTGCACTGCCCCACCCCCTCGATAAAAATGTATGCCAGCTCATCTCCCACACACACACACACACACACACACACACAGCTCTGCTCAAAGGCTGCATACTCTGATACAGAAAACTGTTGAGGGAGGTTGGAGCATTTTTGTCCCAGCGCCTCAGCACATCTCTAGACGAAGCTTGTCATTGCATGCGGGGGAATGCCCCGTAGAGAGGACAGATCTCTACATTACGAACTGCCCAAGCCCCCCACCTCTCAACAAACCGCCACCTCCCAATTAATTATACAAGCAGTCACACCTCCCAGCGAGTGGAATAACACACTGAGTGAGATAGCCAACTGAAGGGTTAGCCAACTGAAGGGTTAACAGTCCATCAAGGCCTATACCCCTCGCAGACGTAAAAATCACATGCAGGCATCACACCATCCTATCGGCAGAGATAGCAGACAGGCTCGCTGACTGGACAATGCTCAACCCCATTTCTCTCACTTCATTACAGGGGAGAATGGTGGGATATCAAATTCAGCATTTTCTTACCCCCTATTGAAGTGAGTGAGAGTTGCTGTATCCTCTTTAAGAGTCTGCGTTGCTGCAGTATCCAGTTTTGCACACGCACATTACTACAGAGCTGCTTCCATCACAGCTTCCCAGCGAAAGACTGTTTCTGGGAGCTATCAGTATCCAGGTAACACACTGATTGGATCACAGCACATGAATAAAAAGCCTCAAGTGACAAAATTCCCCAAGGGCTGTCCACAATGAAAGGGAGGAAGAATATAGGCCAGCTCTGGTTGGATGTATTCCCAGAGCCCTGTTTGTGGAAGGTTAAAAGCACACAGCAAAAGCAGACGTTCCTGATCTTCCCCCAGCCGGCCGGCAAATGCAGCCTCTCCCTAGTATTCTTGAGAATTTGCGAAAACAAATGGTCCATCCCTGCCTCGCTACGTCATAATCTCTCTCACTCCCCTCTCTCGCTCTGTTCCACCAGCATGCTGTGGGGGCTGAGGGTAAAGGCACAGATGTTACTGGCTTTAGACCACACCCCTTTTCAACAGCCAGAACCATTATAGGACTCAGGCAGTTTAACCCCCTTATGGTTTGCTAAAGTGTTTAGGGTTTGTTTATAGAAGGGTTGTGAGAAAATGAAGCCTAGGTGTGAGTCTGTGTGTGTGTATGTCTGAGAGTGTGAGCAAGAGAGAGGAGGAGTGTCAGTGAGGGAGTAAAAAAAATAGCAATAGATAATGTTACTAAATAATGTTGATGGTATTTACGTACACTACTGGTCAAAGGTTTTAGAACACCTACTCATTCAAGGGATTTTCTACATTGTAGAATAATAGTGAAGACATAAAAACCATGAAATAACATATGGAATAACCAAAAAAATGTGTCAAACAAATCAACATATATTTTATATTTGAGATTCTTCAAAGTTGCCACCCTTTGCCTTGATGACAGCTTTGCACACTCTTGGCATTCTCTCAACCAGCTTCATGAGGTAGTCACCTGGAATGCATTTCAATTAACAGGTGTGCCTTCCTGAAAAGTTAAGGAAAGAAATTCCACATTAATGTTTTAGCCAATCAGTTGTGTTGTGACATGGTGGGGGGGCAGAAGATAGCCCTATTTGGTAAAATAATGTGGCAAGAACAGCTCAAATTAGCAAAGAGAAATGACAGCCCATCATTAGTTTAGGACATGAAGGTCAGTCAATATGGAACATTTCAAGAACTTTGAAAGTTTCTTCAAGTGATGTTGCAAAAACCATCAAGCGCTATGATGAAACTGGCTCTCATGAGGACCGCCACAGGAATGGAAGACCCAGAGTTACCTCTGCTGCACAAGATGCGTTCATTAGAGTCAGAAATTACAGCCCAAAGAATTGCTTCACAGAGTTCAAGTAACAGACACATCAACATCAACTGTTCAGAGGATGTGAATCAGGCCTTTCTGGTCGAATTGCTGCAAAGAAACCACTACGAAGATGAGATCTGCTTGGGCTAAGAAACACGAGCAATGGACATTAGACCGGTGGAAATTTGTCCTTTGGTCTGGAGTCCAAATTGGAGATTTTTGGTTCCAACCACCGTGTCTTTGTGAGTGCGGTGTGGGTGAACGGAGGATCTCTGCTTGTATATTTCCCACCGTAAAGCATGGAGGAGGGGGTGTTGTGGTGTGGGGGTGATTTGCTGGTGACACTGGCAATGATTTATTCAGAATTCTAGCCACACTTAACCAGCAAGGCTACCACAGTATTCTGCAGCGATATGCCATCCCATCTGGTTTGGGCTTAGTGCGACTATCATTTGTTTTTCAACAGAACAGTGACCCAACACACCTCCAGGCTGTGTAAGGGTTATTTGACCAAGGAGAGTGATGGAGTGCTGCATCAGATGACCGGCCTCCACAATCCCCGACCTCAACCAAATTGAGATGGTTTTGGATGAGACAGCAGAGTGTTGGACCGCAGAGAAGGAAAAACAGCCAATGAGTGCTCAGCATATGTCGGAACTCCTTCAAGACTGTTGGAAAAGC
The DNA here is from genome assembly GCF_018296145.1 of Oncorhynchus tshawytscha. NCBI lineage: Eukaryota > Metazoa > Chordata > Actinopteri > Salmoniformes > Salmonidae > Oncorhynchus > Oncorhynchus tshawytscha. The sequence goes on along the minus strand of NC_056433.1, from coordinate 26,936,491 downwards.
ATTCCAGGTGAAGCTGGTAGAGAGAATGCCAAGAGTGTGCAAAGCTGTCATCAAGGCAAAGGGTGGCTACTTTGAAAAATCTCAAATATAAAATATATTTAGATTTGTTTAACACATTTTTACTTACTACATTATTCCACGTGTTATTTCATAGTTTTGATGTCGTCACTATTATTCTACAATGTAAAAAATAGTAAAAATAAAGAAAAACCCTTGAATGAGTAGGTGTTCTAAAACTTTTGACCGGTAGTGTATATGGGTTCATTACACACACACGCTAGCTGAACCCTTCCACTACAGAGGTTCCTTCTGTAGACAGGTTGTTGTTTTAATTAACAACAATATATACAAAGTATGTGGACACCCCTCCAAATCAGTGAATTCGGCTATTTCGGCCATTTCAGCCACACCCGTTGCTGGTAGGTGTATAAAATCAAGCACACAACCATGTAATCTCTATAGACAAACATTGGCAGTAGAATGGCCTTACTAAAGAGCTCAGTGACATTCAAGGTGGCACCGTCATAGGATGCCACCTTTCTAACAAGTCAGTTTGTCAAATTTCTGCCCTCCTAGAGCTGCCCCGGTCAACTGTAAGTGCGGTTATTGTGTAGTGGGAACATCTATGAGCAACAACGGCTCAGCCACAAAGTGGTAGGCCACACAAGCTCACAGAAGGTGACCTGCTTCAGGTCATGGTGATTGCGTCTCCCGTGGATCTGTCAGGGTGGTAGGCAAATTGGAGAGGGTTGAGTATGTCGGGGAGGGAAGGAAGTACGCTTGGGGCGGAATGTACACAGCCATGGCAATAATCCCTGTGTACTCTCTCGGAAGGTAAATTGGAAGACATTTTACGAATAAGTATTCCAAGTTGGCGGAGCAGAAACTCGCAAGTTCCTGTACGTTTCCCGTGTCGCACCATGTTGTAGAGCCCACTTCCTTTCCGATCAAACAACTAAAGCCCGCTGGTTGTATATAATCCATCTGAAAGCCAAGTCTCAGAAAAACAGAGTATGTTGCAGGATCTGATGTTCCAGGATCTGATGTTCCTCTGGTAGGAGATCCTCGCTCTGAGTTCGTCTAGTTTGTGCATTAATGATTGAACATTGGCGGGTAGTATGCCCAGTAATGGAGGACTAAAACCCTGCCACATCTGCCTCTCTGTTGGTGTCTCCGCTTCCTACTCTTCGGTAGGACTCCCAAGAAGCTCGACACCTCGCCAAAGAAGCTAGTCCATTGTTGTGCGGTCTCAGGGAATTCGGGGAGGTCAGGTGGATGGTAAGTACCCAGCAATTAGTATTCAAAAGTTCTACCCGGGTGTGTGTAGTAATGAACAAACTGATTAAGAAAATTCGAGAAAAACACTAGAAAATAAAAAAATAAGTTTAAACCTGCAATGCGGTGGTGTTTGCTTGGTTATGTCTAGGACATTAACAATGAACTCATTATTTCATCTGGTTGGCAAGAATGTGTATGGAATGTATGGTTGATGAAACGGTGAAGCATGTGTTGATGTATTGTTGTAAGTTATGTTAAGGTACGAATTATTGAAGGTAAAAAGTTGCTTTGTTTGTTGAAACTGTCCCCGGGCAGTGACAGCTAGCGTTAGTTAAAACAGACCAAAGGGGGTCAGTTAGCTGACAGACCTTGTTTGCCTTTTTCTGCAGATCATTCTATGCATCATTCTGTTTGTATCTAGCTAGCTAGTGTTAGCTAAGTTAGCTAGCTACGTAACGTTTAAACATTGATTGCTAGTTAGCTAACTATTTCATAAGATATATATACCCCTCTCATAAGATACACAGTTAGCTAGTTTGATAGGGCCTTGGAACCAAACAAGTAATTGTATTCCCTTTTAATCTATGTTAACGTTGTAGCGAGCTAGATAACATTACTTAAGTTAGCGAACGGTGCCATTATATCGCCGATACTACTGTTAGCTAGTTAGTAGCCTCTTCGCTCCGACATTAGATACACCAATATGTAACTTACAGGTCTCCCGGAACGAAGAAGCTATCCTGTTAGCTGAAGTTACCAATAGTTGTTTCTGTCAGGGAACAAGTCCAGGTCCTAAAAGTTATGACGTTTGCTACCTAGCCTGTTATTTATGAATAACAGAAATACTAATATCACTACAAGATGGAGGGAGTGTTAGAATATGTGTAGTAATTAATGAAATTACAGTTAACAAAATGTACGCTTAATCCAGTATAACCTAATGTATAGAATGTATTATACAAGAGACAATTATACAGCACAGAGTCATATCTTAAGTGTCAAAATAAAAAGGACTCAATAATTCATGACTTCTGGGAGTGCTACAAAGTCCAAAAGTTGGTCGTCAGAAGTTTTACAATCTAAGTTTACTTTCAATCCGTATATCTGCATATTTCAAGACATGGCATATGAGGGTGCAGTAAGATACCCAATGGGGAGGACCATACTTTTCTTGTCAATTATTTAAAGAAAACTTAGTCTTAAACTGGAAATCAAACAATCCTCCATCACTATGACAGTCGACAAATCAAATGTAGTATTTTGAATATTGAAAAGTTGTGGGCTATGGAGAAAACTGTGGCGCCAGACAATGTGAATGGGAAGATTTAAATTTACCGGCCATTTGAGAAATTTACCGGACCCATATGAAATTGGGTGCATAACCCATTAGGGCGCCCACCTACGGTGTTCAGAATGACAGGAATCACATTTAGATTATTGTAATTCATTTCAACAGAAAATGAAAGTCCTGTAAGAAGCAGCCAATAAAACATCATTATCAAATATTTGCCAAAATGCAATTGGTGGGAAAACACTAAATAGCGCTCCTGTTGAGAGCTTTTCCATATAAACTCATCAAAAAAAGAAACGTCCCTTTTTCAGGACCCTGTCTTTCAAAGATCACTTGTAAATATCCAAATAACTTCACAGATCTTCATTGTAAAGGGTTTAAACACTGTTTCCCATGCTTGTTCAATGAACCATAAACAATTAATGAACATGCACCTGTGGAATGGTCGTTAAGACACTAACAGGTGGTAGGCAATTAAGGTCATAGTTATGAAAACTTAGGACACTAAAGAGGCTTTTCTACCGACTCTGAAAAACACCAAAAGAAAGATGTCCAGGATCCCTGCTCATCTGCGTGAATGTGCCTTAGGTATGCTGCAAGGAGGCATGAGGACTGCAGATGTGGCCAGGGCAATAAATTGCAATGTCCGTACTGTGAGACGCCTAAGACAGCACTACAGGGAGACAGGATGGACAGCTGATTGTCCTCGCAGTGGCAGACCACGTGTAACAACACCTGCACAGGTACATCCGAACATCACACCTGCGGGACAAAGAGACAAATTCTTTAAGCTATGAAATTGATTGTTAATCATTGACAGACAACCATTTTCAGGTCTTGCCACAGATCAGGGATCATCAACTAGATTCAGCCGCGGGCCGATTTTTTTCCTTGAGGGGGTGCAACAAAATTACAAATAATTTGTAGACGTCAAATTGACCGCAAGACGCACAAACAGATAGACCCCATTTAGTCAATTGTTTTGTCGATAGGATGTTGGTAGATCCACATTTTCTTTGTCGAGCAGTGGTAAATAGATTTATTTGTGAGATATATCACACACAAAACTGTTCATATGTGTTTGGAGTCACTTAGAAATGTCCTTGTTTTTAAATCACTCCTGTGTTCCAATGGCACGTTGTGTTAGCTAATCCAAGTTTATCATTTTAAAAGGCTAATTGATCATTAGAAAACCCTTTTGCAATTATGTTAGCACAGCTGAAAACTGTTGTCCTGATTAAAGAAGCAATAAAACTGGCCTTTTATACCTGTGGGCTGCAATGTGTTTTTATTTGTTGGTTTTAATGTTTTGTTTCCCTCAATTTACACACAATAACAAATAATGACAAAGCAAAACCAGGTTTTTAAATACCTTATTTAAATAAGTATTCACACCCTTTGTAACGTGACTCGAAATTGAGCTCATGTGCATCCTGTTTCCGTTGATCATCCTTCAGATGTTTCTACAACTTGGAGTCCACCTGTAGCAAATTGAATTGATTGGACATCATTTGGAAAGGCATACACCTGTCTATATAAAAAGGTCCCACAGTTGACAGTGCATGTAAGAGCAAAAATCAAGCCATGAGGTCAAAGGAATTGTCTGTAGAGCTCTGAGACAGAATTGTGTCGAGGTACAGATCTGGGGAAGGGTACCAAAACATTTCTGCAGCATTGAAGGTCCAAGAACACAGTGGCCTCCATCATTCTTAAATGGATGAAGTTTGGAACCACCAAGACTCTTCCTAGAGCTGGCCGTCTAGCCAAACCGAGCAATCGGAGGAGAAGGGTCTTGGTCAGGGAGGTAACCAAGACTCCGATGGTCACGCTGACAGCGCTCTAGAGTTCCTCTATGGAGATGGGAGAACCTTCCAGAAGGACAACCATCTCTGGCCAGATGGAAGCCACTCAGTAAAAAGTCACACAATAGCCCGCTTGGAGTTTGCCAAAGGGCACCTAAAGGACTCTCAGACCAGGAGAAACAGGATTCTCTGTTTTGATGAAACCAGAATTGAACTCTTTGGCCTGAATTCCAAGCATCATGTCTGGAGGAAACCTGGCACCATCCCTACGGTGAAGCACGGTGGTGGCAGCATCATGCTGTGGGGATGTTTTTCAGCGGTAGGGACTGGGAGACTAGTCAGGATTGAGGGAAATATGAACGGAGCAAAGTAGAGAGCTCCTTGATGAAAACCTGCTCCAGAGCGCTCAGGACCGCAGACCGTGGTGAAAGTTCACCTTCCAACAAGACAACGACCCTAAGCACACAGCCAAGATAATGCAGGAATGACTTCGGGATAAGGCTCTGAATGTCCTTGAGGGGCCCAGCCAGGGCCTGGACTTGAACCTGATCAAACATCTCTGGAGAGACCTGGAAATAGCTGTGCAGTGACGCTCCCCATCCAACCTGACAGAGCTTGAGAGGATCTGCAGAGAAGAATGGAAGAAACTCCCCAAATACCCATGTGCCTAGCTTGTAGCGTCATATCCAAGAAGATTCGAGGCTGTAATCGCTGCCAAAGGTGCTTCAACAAAGTACTGAATAGAGGGTCTGAATACTTATGCAAATTTTTCTTTATAAATGAGAAGGAAAAAAAACAGGGGAAAAAATGGTTTTTGCTTTGTTATTAGGGGGTATTGTGTGTAGATTGATGAGGAATTTGTTTTATTTAATCCATTAGAGTAAGGCTGTAACGTAACAAAATGTGGAAAAAGTAAAGTGTAAAGTCTGAATACTTATTTGGCATTTTATTAGGATCCCCATTAGCTGTTGCAAAAGCAGCAGCTACTCTTCCTGGGGTCCACACAAAACATGAAACATAATACAGAACAGCAATAGACAAGAACAGCTCAAGGACAGCACTACATACATGTTTTAAAAGGCACAAGTAGCCTAGATATCAATGCATACACACAACTATCAAGGTCAAATAGGGGAGAGGCTTTGTGCCGTGAGGTGTTACTTTATCTGGTTTTTCAAACCAGGTTTGCTGTTTATTTGAGCAATATGAGGTGGAAGGAAGTTCCATGTAATAAGGGCTCTATATAATACTGTACGCATTCTTGAATTTGTTCTGGATTTGGGGACTGTGAAAAGACCCCTGGTGGCATGTCTGGTGGGATAAGTATAATTTAATTATAAGTATTAGGCTACTAAAAGAAGAAAGAGATGGACATGGCATAGCACAAACCCTTGGTTTTTATGGTGTATTGAGCATTTGTAGAAATAAGATGGAACCAACAGTGAGGCTGGTCTTCACATTTGTTTATTTGAAGAAACAACAATCTCGTCAGGCCAACACTTGTCACAATGCAGAGGGATGAGCTCTGCATTAAGCCACAGCTAGCAGCATTCTAGTCTGGAGCAGAGGTTACATAATTTACAGCAGGATACAGAAATTCTCCAAGGAACGTACTTATATTCATCAAAATGTGTCCAACTCGGAATACCTTTCTAATTAACAAATGTCCATAATGTAGGGTCTTCTATTGGAACTGACATGTAATTGACTCAAGCAGTCTACATTGTTTTCCTTTGTTCATCACCATTCTAGTTGTGCTAGTAGCAATATAGTTATGTAACCGATGTACCTAAAGCAAAGGGCATGTGTTGAACCAATGGATAACACAAGGAGTTATCTTGTTCTGGGATGCCGCCTCTGAAAAGGGCCGACTGCAGCTGGAATAACACACAGGTCCGGTTCCATGGAGAGCAGCCCTGACTCTCTCTGGGCTTCTGCTCTGCAGTGTGAGGGGCAACTAACGATCCGGAAGGGGGGTAAAGTTCCATTGAGTAAAGCCTGATATGTGCCCTGCCTCTGAACCAAGTGCACCTAACCACTAAACTATGTGGGGGTGTGCATCATGTGTGGTGGTTCTACATAAAAGCCCAGTTGTCCCATTCCAAACCAAAAGGAGTGGTGAATTCAGGGATGGGCCGTACCCACAAATTCCATCAATGCATCCCCCCTAATTTGGGACTATCGTGATCACAAATTAAAAGCTTGGCGTAGAGAAGGTTGCGTTAAGAGGGGTGGAAAGGCCTTGTAATTGCCGCCTGGCATCACTCCGGACACCCCACGAGGGGCCTTGCCACGCATTGTGTCCTGTAATCTACCCTGAATGCCACTGAACAACTGGAGCTGTGAAAAAAAGGGCCGCTATCTCGCCAAGGCAGGGAGCACTGCTTTTTAAATCTGGGATCCAAAATAAAAGGAGAGAAAAGCAACTGCTCCTCCTGTTTGTGGTCAAAATAGCATTTTATTCCATGCAGCTGTCTTTTGAACTTCAAAAGAAAGATAAAGTGAGAATGAGAAAGAGGGAGCGATTGAGAGTGGGAAATATGAGTAGAAGAGAGGGGAGGGAGCTTGTGTGTTTAACTTTCAGAGGATCTTGGTCTATTTGCATTGGTGGCTACCTCAAAAGGTTTTAGGCTTTCCTGATTGTCCTCTCCAACTCAGAGGACAGCCTTGGCAAAATCTGAATTCTGCTATCTGATATAGGGATGTGAAATACTTTCCAGTTGAACCGCTTAATCTAAATAATTAATAGGGTTGTTATTGAATTTGTTCTCAATGACTTACCTGGCTAAATAAAGGATGAAATCAAAATCAAATCAATGAACCAATTCTAAGCTGGCAAGGTACATCAACCACACAAAACATACTTAGTGCCTGTCTGGTTCGCACATTATGTTTCAAAAGCGACGTCCTTCCATGGGAGCTTTGCTTGATGTGTTGTGTCGTGTTGTGCATTAAGGAATTCCAAACTTTTAATGGGAGAAAGGAAAGAGCAAGGCAAAGGGCTGCAGCTGTTGGGGAACGTGCTTGCACTGGATTTATGGAATTTGGGGGTTAACAGTTCTGGTTTAGGGCCTAACTTGTTGATCCCCCCCAGATGTGCCTCAATGCTATGAAGAGCTCAAGCAACCATTGCTGATTCGTGGAGAGAATGAGAGAGGGCAGACAAAGAGACTATCATAACATGTACTTGATCCTCAGCCAGATCTCAATTAAGAATTAATGGGAATTTAGGCCTATGCATATCCTGAGATATATTTTTAAGCAATAAGGCCGAGCAGGTGTGGTATATGGCCAATATACCACGGCTGAAGGCAGTACCTGATACAGCCCTTAGCCGTGGTATATTGGCCATATATCACAAACCCCAGAGGTGCCTTATTGCTATTATAAACTGGTTACCAAAGTAATTAGAGTAGTAAAAATAAATGGTTGTCATACCAGTGGTATACGGTCTGATATACCTCAGCTGTCAGCCAATCAGCATTCAGGGCTCAAACCACCCAGTTTATAAGCAACTATTGGCCATAGTAGGAAACTGATCTAATGGCATGACTCCTTTTTTGACTAGCCAGACATAGGCTATCAAAATTGTACTTTAGGAGGCTAAAACAATATGGCTGTATACTTGTCATGTGATGATTAAACAAGTTCCTGGGTGTAAAAGCTCACTGACAGAGTGACCACTGGTTGATGCTGTCTCGATGGCCTCTTGGCTTGACCACGTAATACCATCATGCAAATGCTCTCTGTGTTCCAATTCCTACTCTAACATGCTGACCACACCACTCGCGTCAAGTGCACGAGCATTGCAAAAAACATGAACACATACATGTTATTCAATCATGGCACCCACACTGCTCGCGGGCATCTGCGTGGCAAGGTGCTAAATTAGAATAATTTGTGACGCTGAACGCAATGCAAGTCCGGTCTCTCCCATCTCCTCATTGGTTTTTAGGAGCATATACCCACCTGCCATCTCCTCATTGGTTTTAAGCAGTATATACCCACGTGGGTGATTGCAAAATTAACTAAGGTCCACACTCCGATAGATTGTAGTAATGCTGTAAAGTTGGGTGCCAACCACCATATAAAGTCCAAAGAAGAAAAAGAAGCCCGAAGGAAGGAGGAAAGAAGAAACAAATTGTTTACCGTTTTATCTGTGGATTAATTGTCGGAGTAGAGGACCTTGTGCATTTCAGGAATATTAACAACCCAATGTTTATATACCAAGACAAATTAGCTAGCAACAGCAAGCTAGTTAGCTAAATTGCCATAAATGTTTAATGTTTTTTGACCTGTCCCCAAATTAATATAATTGGTTCACAGTTTGTTTTGATATTTCAACCTGCGTGTCCTGATAGCTTCTGGTGTGGGTGAACAAAATCAATGTGTGCGCGTCCGGTTTGGCCAGCATGTCACACACACAAACATGTCCTGCACCAGAGGACAGACGCCTCACGTTGTGCCTCTGTTTTAACAACACGTCTGGCACGATTGTAGTTGAAGGGTTAAAGCGGGTGAGGGAACAGGGGACAGGGTGGGGGGGAAAAAAACACATATACGCTACAGTTCAAAAGTTTGGGGTCACTTAAAAATGTCCTTGTTTTTGAAAGAAAAGCACATTTTTTGTCCATTAAAATAACATAAAATGTAAAAGAAATACAGTGTAGACATTGTTAATGTTGTAAAATACTATTGGAGCTGGAAACAGCTGATTTTTTTACGGAATATCTACATTTATCAGCAACCATCACTCCTGTGTTTCAATGGCATGTTGTGTTAGCTAATCCAAATGTATCATTTTAAAAGGCTAATTGATCATTAGCAAACCCTTTTGCTATTATGTTATTACAACAGTTTTCAGCTGTGCTGTTGATTTAAAGAAGCGATAAAACTGGTCTTCTTTCGACTAGTATATGGAGCATGAGCATTTGTGGGTTCGATTACAGGCTCAAAAGGGCCAGAAACAAAGAACTTTCTTCTGAAACTCATCAGTCTATTCTTGTTCTGAGATATTAAGGCTATCCATGCAAGAAATTTCCAAGAAACTGAAGATCTCGTACATTGCTGTGTACTACTCCCTTCACAGAACAGTGCAAACTGGTTCTAACCAGAATAGAAAGAGTGGGAGGCCCCGGTACACAACTGAGCCAGAGGACAAGTACATTAGAGTGTCTAGTTTGAGAAACAGACGCCTCACAAGTCCTCAACTGGCAGCTTGATTAAATAGTACCCGCAAAACAATCAGTCAACGTTAACAGTGAAGAGGCGACTCCGGGATGCTGGCCTTCTAGGCAGAGTTCCTCTGTCCAGTGTGTGTTCTTTTGCCCATCTAAATCTTTTCTTTTCATTGGCCAGTCTGAGATATGGCTTTGCAACTCTGCCTAGAAGACCAGCATCCTGGAGTCGCCTCTTCACTGTTGACGTTGAGACTGGTGTTTTGCGGGTACTATTTAATCAAGCTGCTTATCGGGTCATTCTAGCATGCCTTGACACCCACCATCTGAGATTGTTCTGAAATTGTTTCTAACTGCAGAAACTGACAAGACAAGAATTCCTGTATCATTATTTTGTTTAACTATAATTTCATTGTTTAAGTTGATTGATTGCACCCATATTGCCCATTTTAATTGATTGGATTCATATAATATTAAATATAGTACCCAACATCCGCTTTGGACTAGACTCCTTCCCAAAAATGATTAAAACAGAAGGATTAAAAAAAAAAAATTTAAAAGGCAAGCCACAGACGGATCCCCCAATCCAATCCTATCCCAATGGCCAGTTTGGCCAGTGTCAGGTCTCTGTGTCTGAAAAATAGTATGAAGCTTTGGCTTGTAGAGGTCGACCGACTTATCGGAATGGCCGATTAATTAGGGCCAATTTCAAGGATGAACCAGACTTGTGGAGGTCTACAATCGTTTTTCTGAGGTCTTGATTTATTTTGATTTTCTCATGATGTCAAGCAAAGAGGCACTGAGTTTGAATGTAGGACTTGAAATACATCCACAGGTACACCTCCAATTGACTTAAATTATGTCAATTAGCCTATCAGAAGCTTCTAAAGCCATGACATCATTTTCTGGAATTTTCCAAACTGTTTAAAGGCACAGTCAAGTTAGTGTATGTAAACTTCTGACCACTGGAATTGTGATACAGTGGATTATAAATGAAATAATCTGTCTGTTAACAATTGTTGGAAAAATTACTTGTATCATGCACAAAGTAGATATCCTAACCGACTCGCCAAAACTATAGTAACTATAATAGTTTGCTAACAAGAAATTTGGAGTGGTTGAAAAACGAGTTTTAATGACTCCAATGTAAGTGTATGTAAACTTCCGACTTCAAGTGTATATTTTTGTTCAGTGTACATTTTGAATGTGAAATCTCAATGTGTAGGATGTGTGGTTTCCTCCTGGAAGCCATGACTTGTTAGATTTTTTCTTGCTATTTTTGGTAAGGAAAAATACATTTCACAGTGTTTTAGATGGTCCAATGATTTTCTAAACTTTAGTTGCTTGTTATCACACAAACTGAAATCAGGATAACTATTAGAATTTTTGCAACCAGGAAATGGCAGAGTGATTTCTGCATAGTGCACCTTTAAGCCTGTGACTGTATAGATTTGTACCTTGTCAGCTCGGGGGTTTGAACTCGCAACCTTCCGGTTACTAGTCCAACGCTCTAACCACTAGGCTACCCTGCCGCCTTGTCCCTTGCAACTCTTCTCCTTTTTAATGTTAGTAATGCACTTTCTTGGTTAAACGCAAATAACACCCCCAAAAGTCTTCACATATTCCCAAGAGAAGTAACCCTTGTAGCTGCACCCTACTTTATACTACTATAAATATACTGGCGATGCAGAAATGGGTGACCTATGTAATGTTTTTTGGGCCACTGAAATTCTTAGATGTGTCCTTGAGTCAAAGGCACAGGATGTTCTAGTTCTGGTGTAACTATGCCACCCGCTCTGATTTCACTTCAGTGGAGGAGCTTCAAGGACCTGCAAAAACACATACAAATATCAGACTTAGTTCTTTGAATAGGGAAAATAGTTTGGTAGTGTTTTTAAATGTTAAGCGGCTTTAATGTACGCCACGTCCCAGGAATGTAGTTAAGCAGTTTCACAATTAATCCAAAATACTTTATGGACTGTAGCCTACTTCCTAAAGGGTTAAATGTGTGCCAACTTTTATCTCTGACTCTGCCGTTTATAAAGAATTGTATTTAATCAAGAGAAAGATTTGACTTGAATCGGGCATCCCTGTGGAGTGCTCAAATATGCAGATTTGGAAACAATGCCGTTTCCGTGTGTAAACGGTCTGTAAAGCTCATCTCATATTTGACTGGGCTTCCCGAACAGGATAATGTAAAATTAAATGTTTATTTTAAGTGACAAATGGAACGCTAGAGAGATCAGGGTGACTCCAACAGTCTAGCAATGTAGTGCTATTGACACCATTCAATTGTAGGGTTATAAGCACAAACAAATATTTTTCATTGAAATTCCCCTTTTTAAGAGTGTTGCAGCAACTCCCTCTCCACTGCAGTCTGTGTCAAACGATGGCCGGTTTTAAGTGTCACTTTGTCCCCAAGCGACAGTTGCTCTGCCAGAGAAGCCAGAGAGAAAAAAACAGAAGCGGAACCAAGGCCTAGATTACCATGATAATGAACAAATAATTCACAAATGAACAGCTGGCAGAGCCCTGGCAATGAGGAGAGGGCGTGCACCACTAACACCCAGCGCAGACAAAGAGTGGTGGTGGTGGGGGTCAGCTGGCTCCAGTGAAGCCGTGACAAGACCATGGGGGTGATAAGGGGCTTGGTGTATGCATTTCAAAACTAGGATGTCCCTGTTCGAAGTCTGTCTCCAGGTCACACAATTGTAGCTAAAAGGATGGAGTGCAGATATTGGCTGTCTGCAGAAGGCCTTGGGTAGGATGCTATGGAATTTAGACTGTATTCAGGTTACACTGGGATCACATGGAAAGAGATGCTTTCATGGTGCCAGAACTTTCAGTTGACAATGTTCGATGCATCAGTTAATCTGGGCTGCGTCAGCGATATTTCATACTACTTCTCAGATTGTTAGGTTTCCTAGCCTTTCCTACAACTAGTCTGAGGGCATTTAGCCTTTACTCTGTTTGTTTTTTGTCATGTTATTTAAAGAAGAAGAACCAACAATTGACACGTGCTGTCGATGAGGGCAGCAGTCATCCATTTTGACGAGTGTTTCCTTAGAAACCAAACACAATGGTAGTCTCCAGCAGGTCAGGGAATGGGTTGAGGCGAGCAGACCGTTGTCAGCAGGGGATTATCTGTAACTGTTTGGAGGAGCATTACCTGCTTTGCACAGCTGTCAAGCAAAATGGTGACCTACCTTGCAGACAACAAACTCTTGTTCTGATATGTTGTTGAGCCTGAGTGAGCTTCTATAACTGAATGAGGACAATGGCGGAGTCCCAATACCCGTTCTTGCGTTCTAAATAGTAGCTATTTTGGGTAGCCACTAAGTTAAGGTACTGTATGTGAAATTTCAAACATTTTGTATGCTTTAAAATGCCAGGATGTCATTTTGGCTTTTCATCTGGTTTAATTTACTGCACACTTTTGAGGAAGAGAATCGTCTTTCGAGACTCACGTGTGTTTGACAATAGCTGATAATCAGCTGTCGGGACGCGCTTTACCAAAATTAACAAAGGTGGGAATCAACAGAATTGAGCATAAAATGACGCATTCTCAGTAGGATGAGCCTAGCATGCTGATATTTGTTGCTTAGTGTATTTGTTTTTACTAAACAGTATGTTCTAAATTAGTACACAGTATTGAATTTAATGTATTTTGGGTAACAGACATATACAACAAAATGTACAATGTGGACCCAGAGGATATCACTTGAGAGTAGAGTATGATTTTTCAACGCCGATACCAGTTATTGGAGGACCAAAAATAGCCGATACCAACTAATCAGCCAAATTATTAATAATATTATATACAGTGCCTTGCGAAAGTATTCGGCCCCCTTGAACTTTGCGACCTTTTGCCACATTTCAGGCTTAAAACATAAAGATAAAAAACTATTTTTTTGTGAAGAATCAACAACAAGTGGGACACAATCATGAAGTGGTACAACATTTATTGGATATTTCAAACTTTTTTAACCAATCAAAAACTGAAAAATTGGACGTGCAAAATTATTCAGCCCCTTTACTTTCAGTGCAGCAAACTCTCTCCAGAAGTTCAGTGAGGATCTCTGAATGATCCAATGTTGACCTAAATGACTAATGATGATAAATACAATCCACCTGTGTGTAATCAAGTCTCCGTATAAATGCACCTGCACTGTGATAGTCTCAGAGGACCGTTAAAAGCGCAGAGAGCATCATGAAGAACAAGGAACACACCAGGCAGGTCCGAGATACTGTTGTGAAGAAGTTTAAAGCCGGATTTGGATACAAAAAGATTTCCCAAGCTTTAAACATCCCAAGGAGCACTGTGCAAGCGATAATACTGAAATGGAAGGAGTATCAGACCACTGCAAATCTACCAAGACCTGGCCGTCCCTCTAAACCTTCAGCTCATACAAGGAGAAGACTGATCAGAGATGCAGCCAAGAGGCCCATGATCACTCTGGATGAACTGCAGAGATCTACAGCTGAGGTGGGAGACTGTCCATAGGACAACAATCAGTCGTATATTGCACAAATCTGGCCTTTATGGAAGAGTGGCAAGAAGAAAGCCATTTCTTAAAGATATCCATAAAAAGTGTTGTTTAAAGTTTGCCACAAGCCACCTGGGAGACACACCAAACATGTGGAAGAAGGTGCTCTGGTCAGATGAAACCAAAATTGAACTTTTTGGCAACAATGCAAAACGTTATGTTTGGCGTAAAAGCAACACAGCTCATCACCCTGAACACACCATCCCCACTGTCAAACATGGTGGCAGCATCATGGTTTGGGCCTGCTTTTCTTCAGCAGGGACAGGGAAGATGGTTAAAATTGATGGGAAGATGGATGGAGCCAAATACAGGACCATTCTGGAAGAAAACCTGATGGAGTCTGCAAAAGACCTGAGACTGGGACGGAGATTTGTCTTCCAACAAGACAATGATCCAAAACATAAAGCAAAATCTACAATGGAATGGTTCAAAAATAAACATATCCAGGTGTTAGAATGGCCAAGTCAAAGTCCAGACCTGAATCCAATCGAGAATCTGTGGAAAGAACTGAAAACTGCTGTTCACAAATGCTCTCCATCCAACCTCACTGAGCTCGAGCTGTTTTGCAAGGAGGAATGGGAAAAAATTTCAGTCTCTCGATGTGCAAAACTGATAGAGACATACCCCAAGCGACTTACAGCTGTAATCGCAGCAAAAGGTGGCGCTACAAAGTATTAACTTAAGGGGGCTGAATAATTTTGCACGCCCAATTTTTCAGTTTTTGATTTGTTAAAAAAAGTTTGAAATATCCAATAAATGTCGTTCCACTTCATGATTGTGTCCCACTTGTTGTTGTTTCTTCACAAAAAAAATAGTTTTATATCTTTGTTTGAAGCCTGAAATGTGGCAAAAGGTCGCAAAGTTCAAGGGGGCCGAATACTTTCGCAAGGCACTGTGTATATATATATATATATATTTATTTATTTATTTTGGGTTGTAGTTATTATAGGAATTATGACACGTCGACTATTTCTCTCTACCATTTGTATTTCATATACCTTTTGACTATTCAATGTTCTTATAGACACTTTAGTAGTGCCAGCCTAATCTCGGGAGTTGATAGGTTTGAAGTCAAACAGTGCTGTGAAGCAAGCGTTGCTAAGAGCTGCTGGCAAACGCAGTAAAGTTTGAATGAATGCTTACGAGCCTGCTGCCACCTACCACCGCTCAGTCAGACTGTTCTATCAAATCATAGACTTAATTATAATATAATAAACACAGAAATACGAGCCGTTGGTCATTAATATGGTCAAATCCGGAAACTATCATTTAGAAAACAAAACGTTTATTATTTTAGTGAAATATGGAACCATTCCGTATTTTATCTAACGAGTGGCATCCATAAATCTAAATATTCCTGTTACATTGCACAATGTTATGTCATAACGTAAAATTCTGGCAAATTAGTTCGCAACGAGCCAGGCTGCCCAAACTGTTGCATATACCCTGACTCTGCGTTGAATAAACGCAAGAGAAGTGACACAATTTCCCTAGTTTAATATTGCCTGCTAACCTTTTAGCTAAATATGCAGGTTTAAAAATATATACTTGTGTATTGGCTGCCTTTACTTTATCATCTGATCAGGCAATCTAATAAAAATGAGTAAGTAATATAAATTGTATCATTTCAGAGTAATTTCCAATTTTTCTATTGATGTCTACCCAATGTGGTCCTGACAGAGACAATGGAATATTTTCTGTTTTGGCAATTGAATGTTCACTATTTTGGGGTTGGAATTTCTATTAAAAAAACTTCTAATATGTTAAAAATGTTTTCAAAAATAAAATACAAAAATACAATCAAAACCAAAAACCAAACTCGAAAAGCACTTGTCGCTTATCACTATCTTCCATTGTAAAGAGTTGTAGTCTATACAGACACTGTTTTGCAAACAGTAGTTAACAGTTTCAACATACCTAAACGGAGTGAGGAGCCAACATGATGCAGCTCAGACTCAGGCTAGCAATGAGTAAGTGTGTACTATGATAAGTGGTCGGCTGCGCTGATGGACAGGCGTGATTCGTGAGACATATTTGACAGAAGTATCAAAAATAACACTAATTCTATCAAGGGTTGGAAGTGATTCAGGAAACAGAACCAAAAATATTTTTTATCAAGTAACAGAACCAGGAACGAAAGTGATCCATACTGTTCAATAACAGAACAGTTATATTAAATGCATGGAAACCGCTTAATAACTTTATTTTACGATCAAGGCATTTTTTTCTAGTCCCACAAAAAGCGCAACAACGTGCCTATACAAAGCCCTCACTGTCACTCAGAAATGTATTCCAGCGTCTGCCTGCAAGCTGAAAATCTTTGCAGATGTGTGTGCATGTTTAGGCTACCTCCAAAGCATAAACTACAAAAAAAAAGTGTTAATTCTGGTACCACTCTGCACACACAAGCGTGTTACCTTGCTAGCTCAAGCCTGTTAGCGCAAAAGACATTCAAAAGTTCCTTCATTGAAGCCACTCAGCCTAGGTTTAATTCTGTGGACCGAATTCATGTCATAAGATGCGAGCACGTCAAGCCTGCTCATCAACCCTCTCGCTCTCTCCCCACCCTTAACATTTCAGTCACATCTTTCACCATAGGCTACACTTGTTTGTCCATCACGCATGTAAACAACTATTTTGCCTGCTCTATCCACACAGATTGGTGAAGTATTTTGGGATTCGAACTGGTTGAAATGTCTTACATTCGCTGTCCAAAATTCTAAATGTTTGTTTATTAGGATCTCTTTGAGCCCACCAAGGGCTAGTCTTCCAAGACTAACTGTCATTTCCATGTAAAAGGACCCTTGAGCACCAAGTTCATAGGAGCATGTCAAATCTGGTGTCAAATATTAGCTAAGAGTCTATATCTTGTATAAATGATGGCATCCTAAATATTAGGAATAAGCAAAGGCTTTGATTTCTGGTCAAACAGATGGAAATGGGGTCTTAGAAAACATCAGCAGAAAAAGTATTTAAAAAGTAATAGAAAGTATAGACCCTGCCAACAAATAAACACATTTCGTTTTGGATAAATTATTTGCCTTGTGTAAGTTTAACATATTTTCACATTTCTCTCCCTCGTAAGGGTAATACAATTTCACAAAAGTAACAAGTAAAGGTAGACCTACCAATTAGTTATAGAATACCCAAATATACAAAGGAGGATATTGCATAGGTATGCCTTTGTGTTCCCGATTTAGGATACATCACCATAAAGAGAATGACATTAACCTCTTGCGTCGACCTGAGACGCAGACGTCCCATCTAGGCATCTGGAAATGCAAATGCGCTACGCCAAATGCTAATAGCACTAGTTAAAACTCAAACGTTCATCAAAACACACATGTAGGGCACACATGTAGGGCACTGAATTAAAGCTACACTCGTTGTGAATCTAGCCAACAAGTCAGATTATTAAAATGCTTTTCGGCGAAAGCATGAGAAGCATGAGAAGCTATTATCTGATAGCATGCAACATAAGAATGCACTTCTGTGAAGTAGAGATTATACAAATGATAGAATTCCATTACTACTATACGGTTAAGGCTTATGAAAGTGTCACCCCAATCTTTCTGCAGCCATCTTTGAAACTTAATTTGGGGCAGATATTTAGGGAAAATGTGGTCATATTAAAAAACAGGGAGATTTTACTGAAATTCTGTTACCAAACGTTACATCTGTACAGTTCTTCCAGTAAATGTTTTTTTTTTTTTTAAATGTTCACTGTAAATGGTTAAAAGTAGTACTTGTGCATATTTCAGTATGGTTTGATAAACTTTGAAATCAATGTTTTTTGATTGGTATACATTTTTAAGTGAAAAATCTGATTCGACACAATTCAGTTACTGTGGAATTGCCGTAATATGTTAATTATATTCAATAAGTTTCTGTTTACAAAAGGTTGGAGGGAGAGACTGCAATTATTTACCACATCAGGAGGTGTAGAATTCTGAACAAATGTATGGAAGGCATTCCAAAGTACCCAGGCCTACTCCCATTTTCAGGAATTTCAAATTCTGAACTGCTCCATCAACGCCAAAAACTCAGATTCAGAACGAGTCAGGCATTTATTTGATCGCGTCAAGCGAGAAAGCATTTCACAGAGATGAATTTGAACATCTGGTGAGGCTCAGATTGAAAGAAGGGGGCCATTGAAGAATCTCTGCCTCAATGGAAGGTAGGAAAAGCCCCATTTGAACTTGGTGTCCACATCCTCCACAAGGTTATTGAAATTGCAAGCTAATGCGCAAAACAGTGGGTTGGGTCCTTAGGGTGCTAATTAACACCAAACAGCAGCAAAGACTTGAGAAGAGCTCTTTTGGACACATACAAGGTCCCCCATAACCAGGAGTTTGAGCACGGCAACTCCCATAAATTAAGAACTCCCTCTATTCAGGACTTGGAAGTAGGGTGACTTACCCATCGGCCCATAGAGAATGAGAAAGGTGAAGGGGCCTCAAGAGGAAGAGACAAAAACAATACAACTCTACCAAGCAGCAGACATTATACTCAAAGTAAAGGCTCATCTGGAAAAATGCTTCTAAGGCTACAGTGGCTTGCGAAAGTATTCACCCCCTTGGCATTTTTCCTATTTTGTTGCCTTACAACCTGGAATTAAAATAGATTTTTTTTTTTGGGGGGTTGAATCATTTGATTTACACAACATGCCTACCACTTTGAAGATACCAAATATTTTTTACTGTGAAACAAACAAGTAACAAGACAAAAAAAAAATACAGAAAACTCAAGCGTGCATAACTATTCACCCCCCCAAAGTCAATACTTTGTAGAGCCACCTTTTGCAGCAATTACAGCTGCAAGTCTCTTGGGGTATGTCTCTATAAGCGTGGCACATCTAGCCACTGGCATTTTTGCCCATTCTTCAAGGCAAAACTGCTCCAGCAAGGTGGATGGGTTCCGCTGGTGTACAGCAATCTTTAAGTCATACCACATATTCTCAATTGGATTGAGGTCTGGTCTTAAACCACTTGAGTGATGCTTTAACAGTATGCTTACGGTCATTGTCGTATTGGGAGGTGAACCTCCATCCCACTCCCAAATCTCTGGAAGACAAACAGGTTTCCCTCAAGAATTTCCCTGTATTTAGCGCCATCCATCATTCCGACCAGTTTCCCAGTCCCTGCCGATGGAAAAACATCCCCACAGCATGATGCTGCCACCACCATGCTTCACTGTGGGGATGGTGTTCTTGGGGTGATGAGAGGTGTTGGGTTTGTGCCAGACATAGCGTTTTCCTTGATGGTCAAAAAGCTACATTTTAGTCTCATGACCAGAGTACCTTCTTCCAATTAATCGGTCGACCTCTAAATTTAACGGTGCTCAGTGGGATGTTCAAAGTTTCAGATCTTTTTTTTTATAACCCAACCCTAATCTGTACTTCTCCACAACTTTATCCCTGACCCGTTTGGAGCGCTCCTTGATCTTCATGGTGCCACTTGCTTGGTGGTGCCCCTTGCTTAGTGGTGTTGCAGACTCTGGGGCCTTTCAGAACAGGTGTATATGTACTGAGATCATGTGACAGATCATGTGGCAGATCATTTGACAGACTGTACACAGGTAGAGTTTATTTAAATAAGTATGTTACTTCTGAAGGTAATTAGTTGCACCAGATCTTATTTAGGGGTGAATACATATGCACCCACTACTTTTCTGTTTTTAAAAAATCATGCGGCCCAGAAAATCAAATACCAGCATTTCTAAAATATAGTTATTTTTGGTAATCTTTTCATAGCATCATTTAATAGGGGTAAAATTATATCAGTAATTCAAGACATATTCGTCTATAGCTTCAAACAATGGCAAAAGAAAAGACGCAAATATAATCTTGGCCTAAATTGCTGGGAGAGTCCAGATAAAACAGCTCAGTTGAGCTAAGCTCTCCTGCAGAGCTTGTAAAAATGATACTTCCACATGAATGCAAACAAAACAGTGGAATTGAAGAGAAAAATGAGGGAGATGGAGGAGAAAATAGCAGAGAGGGAGGGTGAGGCGGGGCAGAGATCAGAGGTAATTACAGTCACCCGGCTTGGTGCATAATCCTATTTTAGCTGCAAAGAAGAACAGAGCGTGATCAGAGGGAAACAAAATGGAAAAAGGAGAACAAGACAAGAACTACTCTACTTTTCCTCTAGAACTACTCTACTTTTCCTCCATGTTCTGTACTGTATACAAAAGTAACTGGCTCATATGTCATGTACAGCATTAACATGGGCGTGGTGCCGATTGACAGAGGTCAAGACCCTTCACTAAGCAATTAGGCAAGTTTTACCAAAAATTCTAGCCCGTCTCCATCTTGGGGACACAAAAACTACATGCATGTGACACGCAACAATAGTTTATCTATATTTTTCTTAGCTGTCAATTTACCACCAAACTGATGCTGTCACTAATATCACACCTAATGATCTGTATAGGGCCATAAGCAAACAAGAAAATGCACATCCAGAGGTGACGCTCCTAGTGGCCGGTCATTTTAATACAGCGGAACTGAAATCCCTCTTACCTTAGTTTTACCAGCATGTCACATGTGCAACTGGAGCTGTATAAAAAAAAAAAAAATTAAATTTAAAAAAATAAAAACTCTAGATCACATTTACCCCACACACAGAGACAAAGCTCTCCCTCCCTCGCATACAAAGCTCTTGTTCACCCTCCATTTGGTAACTCTGACCATAACTCTATCCTCCTGATTCCTGCTTACAAGCAAAAACTCAAAACAGGAAGTACCAGTTATACACTCAATACGGAAGAGGTCGGATGAAGCAGATGCTAAGCTACAGGACTGTTTTGATGGCACAGACTGGAATATGTTCCGGGATTCATCTGATTGCATTGAGGAGTTTACCACATAAATCCCCGGCTTCATTAAAAAGTGCATCGACGAAGTCATCATCACAATGATGTACATATCCCAGCCAGAAGCCATGGACTACAGGAAACATCTGCACTGAGCTAGAGACTAGAGCTGCCACTTTCAAGAGCAGGACACTAATAAGACAAACTGGAAACGTCAATACAGGAATAAGATAGGGTTTGCAAACCCTACCACATCCAACAATCACAGAATATAAAAGGGAAACCCAACCATGAGCTGCCAGTGACCCAAGCGTACCAGATGAGCTAAATTCCTTATATGCTTGCGTCGAGGCAAAAAAAGATAGGTGCAGTGAAATGTGTTGCTTTACAGGGTCAGCCATAGTAGTACAGCACCCTGGAGAAAAGTAGGGTTAAGTGTCTTGGTCAAGGCAAGACCATTGTTTCAATATATTCTCTAAATTTGATTTGTTTACAAAGTATCCCTAAAGTGTTCTCCCATCTTAGGGTCAGGTGTGGTCAATTCTGTGTCTGACCCGTCAATCCCAAGTGGACGAGGCGAGACGGGGCGAGGGCAGGGTGTGGTGGGAGCACCCTGGTGACAGACAGGGACTCAGTGGATAAGTGACGCTAAATGAAGCCATTGTCTGTCCGAAGTGAAGCACACTGTGCAGAGAAAGAGACATTCAAACAGCCACACAGGCCCATTGTTGTTTCCATTGCCAACAGGGTCCTATCGCATACTGTATGGTGGGCCTGCACAATGTTGGTCCTCTGAAATTGCTGTAGTACCAAACACCATAGTATGGTACAGTCAGATGTAGTAGTGCCATACATCACCTGCTAAATCACTTAGAAATGTTCCACTATTTATCAGGGTTTCTCAACTCTGGTGTCAGAGTATCACTGTTGTTTCATAAAGTCTCAATACATTATGAAAGTGGATGTCCCAAACATCCACATTTTGAGAAATGAGAGCATTGTTGCTCTGGCTAACTTGAAATGGGTTCAAGCTCTTATACTCTGAAACAAGGGGGATACCTACTCAGTTGTTCAACTGAAATGTGTCTTCCGCTTTTAACAAGCACACTACTTAGGTGTCTACGCTCATGTTCAACTGGAGTGAAGTCCAGCATTCAATGGCTCCAGGATCAACAATGATAGACTGGAGTATGCAGCCATTAGAAAGTCCACTTTGTAGCCCCCACTATGTTTTACCAGTCATTGTTGGAAATATCCATTCATGAATTTAATGTCAAATTCTCTCGTTATTTTTTAAAAGCTCCCATTTTGGACTTGGCGAGGACTGTAGATGGTTTAATTACATTATGCATACATTGACGCATAATGTAATAAACCATCTACAGTCCTCTCCCAGCGGAGAAACATTCTAACCCGGCATCCTTTAGTGCATCAGGTCTGCACGCTCATCCCTGTCATGTCGTGAATGCCTTTCCTGGCTGCACGCCCTTAGCCTTAGTTATTTTGATAACAGTGAAAATACATAGATCAAATCCATGCATCATAAATTCAAATGTTTTCTAATCTATTAAACCTCGGTAGTAGTTTCATTACTCTTTCAATGCATTTCTCTGGAAAGATGGCATTGTAGCCAAACAAATACATTGGAAGATGATTGTCAACCAGATCAGAAACACTATGCTCACAACCTGTATCTCCTAAATGGTATCGCTGGTGTATTTTGTTAGAATTTGGGAACGTTTTGCACAATATACTATAAGGTTCACGTCCATTCATTTATACCGTTCATGAATCGTGACAACACGCATAACTATGTGATCGAGAAATGTATACTGCAAACTTTCACCCACTTTTTAGAAAATATAACTCTACCTTTGTTGTGTCAACAATCCATCCAAAACAAATAATCCCATGTGTGCACCTTGTTTTTATAAACTTTCACACATATTCCATGATATGGGATTATCCAATGGGCAACCCTGCAGCTGTTGATTGCCAGCAATCATAATTCATCATGAGGCATATACTATAATCAATACACAACTTTCAAGGAGTAGAACATTTCTATACCAACATATAAAAAGTATAACTTTTCCATTATCACATTCGCTTGCCATACTATTCTCATGAGATCATGCATGCAACTACTAGAACACCCCTGTTGCAACTGAACTGATGGACAATGTCGATTGGCAGGTGGAATTATGACCAATAAGGTTGCAAGGTTAAAGTGGGAGGCGGGATCAGGTCGGCACAGTATTGTCCAATGAGGTTGCAGAGAGAGCCCAACATGGACACCGCAGTTATTTTTGTATTTTTTTTTTACTGTCTTTGTGCACCCGATATGGGGGCTCGAGAACAATGACGTGATGTCGTTGTACACAATTTTTGGGGACCCTTTCAGGCTCTTGAGCACTACTTTAAAAACTACTGCCTTATAAGTATACAAAATCTCAGTTCAATCTCTTTAAAATAACTGAAAAAAATCTCTCGGTAGCAATCCCCTGTGGCAACAACACGATGAACGTCAATAAGAGCCCCCATTCTTCCTTATTCTCTCAAAGATGCTCTCCCTCAGTGTTAGAGCAGAAATCGTGACCTGCACTCTTATGTAAACCGGGGCATGAAAACAATTTTCTTGTACTGTTCCCCCTCCTTTCGCATAAATGACAAGGGAACCAAACAGAGCAAAGTCTCTGAACAGAAGCAGTACTAAGCGAGGCAGTCACTGCAGATGGATTTTCCTGCTATTGTCCGGCTAATCCAGCCCTACGACTCAAGGCCAGGCAGTTGAATGGAGTGGAATGGAGCCGGTGGAAGATAGAGAGAGCATCCCTGCATTGCTCCCTTTCCCCTCCCCACTTTCCCAAGGTCGAGCCAGTTGCCATGGCAACTGGCCCAGAGGCGCACACAGGATAAGGAGAAAGGGGTATTGGTTATAAATACCCAAAACAGTCGAATCAGGGGCTTTAAGGAGCCTGACCTTTCTGAGAGCATCTCCAATAAGCTGTCTGTCAGAAGAAGAAATTAATAGAGACAGGTGGCAATGACTTTGTGCTCATGAGAGGAACCTTGAGACTCTATAGAGAAAAGTTATATAATCATCACTCTAAAAAGAGCCCTACACCTTCGTTGGTTTAATACCAGGGTCTAGTCACTGAGTGACTGCTCATTCTATAAGCCTAGAATTTACTAGTCTACTACTTTTTAGCCTGTGATTCATAGACTTGGTCATGAGGTGTATAGATGGCTTGTATATTTCAGAAAACTGTATCCACACCAAGGCATACTGTAGCGAACTCCATTACACACAATCCTTGAGACACAGGACATGCATGGGTGATTTAGGGTGTATGCCAAGCCACAGATCTACATCTCACATAGTACATTCACTGATGCCCATTAGAGGTATGAAAGATCACTGAAAACCACAGAATATAAAATGTATGATAGTTTTTTTTAACCGTGAAGCCATAATAGCCTACTAACCTTCACTGCACTTAATAAAATATTGCACTGATGATACCAAGATGATTTCATAAACTGCTGTGGGCCTCTGGGCCTATTCCCTTATGTAACCAAGACTGAAATAGCTTGCAAAACATATTCAGTTTAATGCACCACACCATCTAAAAATAAGCTGAATACATGTATACAGAAAACACCAAGATATCCAAGGCTGCTGACGATCACTTACCTTTCAGTAGGGTGCTGGACATGAGTAAATTGCCTTTCTCCAGCTCTGCTAATAAATTGTCCACCAAACAGGAATACACTTGCCAGCTTTAGTATAAAATCTGAGGGATATCCCGTGTTCCATCTCATACAGGTCAAAAAATAATAATGTTGTCACATGCTTTGTAAACAACAGGTGTAGACTAATGATGAAATGCTTACTTACGGGATCTTCCCAACAATGGAGAGAGAAAAAGAAATAATATTTAAAAAAATAATAGCATGAGGAATAAATATACAATGAGTAATGATAACTTTGCTATATACACGGGGTACCAGTACCGAGTCGATGTGTAGGGGTACGAGGTAATTGAGGTAGATATGTACATACAGTGTAGAGGTCGACCGATTAATCGGAATGGCCGATTAATTAGGGCTGATTTCAAGTTTTCATAACAATCAGAAATCGGTCATTTTGGACACCGATTTTGCTATTTATTTATTTTTTTACACCTTTTATTTAATCTTTATTTAACTAGGCAAGTCAGTTAAGAACACATTCTTATTTTCAATGACGGCCTAGGAACGGTGGGTTAACTGCCTTGTTCAGGGGCAGAACGACAGATTTTTACCTTGTCAGCTCGGGGATTCAATCTTGCAACCTTACGGTTAACTAGTCCAATGCTCTAAACCACATGCCTCACGAGCACCCCACCTGTTACGCGAATGCAGTAAGAAGCCAAGATAAGTTGCTAGCTAGCATTAAACTTCATCAATCATAATCTCTAGTTAACTGCACATGGTTGATGATATTACTAGTTTATCTAGCGTGTCCTGTGTTGCATATAATCGATGCGGTGCGCATTCACGAAAAAGGACTGTCGTTGCTCCAACGTGTACCTAACCATAAACACCAATGCCTTTCTTAAAATCAATACACAGAAGTATATATTTTTAAACCTGCATATTTAGCTAAAAGAAATCCAGGACAGCAGGCAATATTAACCAGGTGAAATTGTGTCACTTCTCTTGCGTTCATTGCACGCAGAGTCAGGGTATATGCAACAGTTTGGGCCGCCTGGTCAATGCGAACTAATTTGCCAGAATTTTACGTAATTATGACATAACATTGAAGGTTGTGAAATGTAACAGGAATATTTAGACTGATGGATGCCACCCGTTAGATAAAATATCTATGTAATATAATAGTATTTCACTGAAAGAATAAACGTCTTGTTTTCGAGATGATAGTTTCCGGATTCAACCATATTAATGACCTAAGGCTCGCATTTCTGTGTGTTATGTTATAATTAAGTCTATGATTTGATAGAGCAGTCTGAGCGATGGTAGGCACCAGCAGGCTAATAAGCATTCATTCAAACAGCACTTTTGTTCGTTTTATTTAAGGTGTAAAAAAAAAAAAGTAAAAACAGCCAAATCGTTGTCCAGAAATTGTTATGAAAACTTGAAATCGGCCCTAATTAAATCGCACATGTATTTGGAGAGTTTCTCCCATTCTTCTCTACATGTCCTATCAAGCTCTGTCCGGTTGGATGGGGAGCATCGCTGCACAGCGATTTTCAGGTTTCTCCAGAGATGTTCGATCGGGTTCAAGTCTGGGCCACTCAAGGACATTCAGAGACTTGTCCCAAAGCCACTCCTGCATTGTCTTGGCTGTGTGCTTAGGGTCATTGTCCTGTTGGAAGGTGAACCTTCACCCCAGTCTGGAGGTCCTGAGAGCCCTGGAGCAGGTTTTCATCAAGGATCTCTGTACTTTGCTCCGTTCATCTTTGCATCGATCCTGACTAGTCTCCCAGTCCCTGAAAAATATCCCCACAGCATGATGCTGCCACCCATGCATCACCATAGGGATGGTGCCAGGTTTCCTCCAGACGTGACGCTTGGCATTCAGGCCAAAGAGTTACATCTTGGTTTCATCAGACCAGAGAATGTTGTTTCTCATGGTCTATATAGTCTTTAGGTGCCTTTTAGCAAACTCCAAGCAGGCTGTCATATGCCTTTTACTGAGGAGTAGCTCCCGTCTCACCACTCTACCATAAAGGCCTGATTGGTGGCGTGCTGCAGAGATGGGAGAAACTTCCAGAAGGACAACCATCTCCACAGAGGAACTCAGGAGCTCTATCAGAGTGACCATTGGGTTCTTGGTCACCTCCCTGACCAAGGCCCTTCTCCCCCGATTGCTCAGTTTGGCCAGGCGGACAGCTCTAGGTAGAGTCTTGGTGGTTCCAAACTTCTTCAATTTAAGAATAATGGAGGCCACTGTTCTTGGGGACCTTCAATGCTGCAGACATGTTTTGGTACCCTTCCCCAGATCTGTGCCTCGACACAATCCTGTCTCAGAGCTCTACGGACAATCCCTTTGATCTCATGGCTGGGTTTTTTGCTCTGACATGCACTGTCAACTGTGGGACCTTATACAGACAGGTGTGTGCCTTTCCAAGTCAATGTCCAATCAATTGAATGTACCACAGGTGGACTCCAATCAAGTTGTAGAAACAGCTCAAGGAAGATCAATGGAAACAGGATGCAGCTGAGCTCAATTTCAAGTCCCATAGCAAATACTTAGTAAGGTATTTGTTTTTTTTCTGCTTTGTCATTACGGGGTATTGTGTGTAGATTGCTGAGGATTATTATTATTTGAAATCAATTTTAGAACAAGGCTGTAAAGTGCGCCATCGTGCATAAATGTATTTTGTCTCCCTACACCAAATGCGACCACAACACGCAGGGTAAAATATCAAAACAAACTCTGAACCAATGACAATAATTTGGGGACAGGTCGAAAAGCATTAAACATGTATGGCAATTTAGCTAGTTAGCTTGCACTTGCTAGCTAATTTGTCCTATTTAGCTAGCTTGCTGTTGCTAGCTAATTTGTCCTGGGATATAAACATTGACTTGTTATTTTACCTGAACTGCACAAGGTTGTTTTACCTGAACTCTACTCCGACAAATTAATCCACACATAAAACGGCCAACCGAATCGTTTCTAGTCATCTCTCCTCCATCCAAGCTTTTTCATCGTTGAATTTATATGGTGATCAATCTAAACTTGCATAGTATTACGACGACTACCAGCAAAACAGTTCGTATTTCAATCACCCACGTGGGTATAACCAATGAAGAGATGGCACGTGCTTCTATAAACCAATGAGGAGATGGGAGAGGCAGGACTTTCAGCGCGATCTGCGTCAGAAATAGGAATTACTTCTATTTTAGCACTTGGCATCGCAGACGCTCGTTGGCGCAATAATTGAATAACATGGATTTCTACACTTATTTAGCGACGCTCGCGCACGCGACGTGTCCGGTCTGGTCAGCGTGTCAGAGTTAACGTTAAAAAGGGTCAATGCAGATAGTTAACCAATAGCTACCCGGACTAACTACCGGTATGTACCAGTCTCCTCTGCTACGCCAAACAGTACCTAACCTGTAACGGCTAATGGAGCATCAAATTAGCCCGTTACAGCTACTAAACCAATTGAATAGGCTAGCCTACGTGGGTGTTTATCTTACATGAGATGCAAACAGCATCTGCAAATTACTGACAGGCTTTGCCAACTCGAACGACATCGAAACTGTTGATAATAAACACTTGATCACAGAGGCTCTCCTGAGCGTCGAACTTCAACACTAGGTATACAAGTTGGGGAAATAAGAGTATAGAAAAGGTTAACACAGCAACAACAAATGCGCAGGATGTAACCACGTTACACATCACAGAATGAAATGCGTCCTAAATGCAGTTGTCTCTGATCACTCTAGCCGGTGTCACTGCATCTTTCTGCAAGACAAACAGCACAATAGAATTTCTAAGGGGCCTATCGAAGGTTCTGCACGGATGATGAGCGTATTCAAGAAACTCGTTCAAAAGTCTGCACCAAAAGCATTCTTACCTCGTGTGGGTGCACATTTTTCTGATGATATCCACAAGTACTCCCAGCAAACAATATACTGTTTAATATTGCGCTACCGGTAGACTCAGTATTTTTTGGGATAATCTCAATTGCATAGGCATTCTCCTCGCCTCCTACTCAAAAGCCATTGGATTTTAAAAAAGAGGTCCCGCCCTTCTGACCTTATCCTCCAATCGGGTTTAATAAGGAGGCGAGGAGATGAGAGAGAACGCGAGGAGAATTCAATAGAGATTGTCCCAGTGACATCATCCCCTTTGCGATTATCAAAAAGCCAATGTGCATGCTTACAGCGATAAGCGTTTTCTGGGAACTGTAGTTGGCCAATGCTACCATCTAGCTTTCTCTCGTGAGTATTACAAACACATGATATTATTTACCCTTGAAGAGCTTCACTGGGCGGATTCGATTATGCTGAGCAGCAGGGCACCGGTCTATGGCCCGTGAACGGGCAAAAACGGAGAGGAGCACCATTCTCAAATCGATCAGTAATCTGCGTCACTCGGCAATGTTGTCAACAAGGCAGCATATTTTGAACCGACTTCGCCGTGGGCTTTGATCGGGGCACCTGGCTCACGCCCGGGAGGCAGCCCTGTTACGAAACGAATGCAATCAACTTTCACCCGGTGTACAACACGCGTAACCGGGCGCCCGAGACAGGTTAATCGAATCATCTCAATGCTATATCTTTCTGTTGTGGCTTTTGATACATTTTCCCAGGTTTATCAAAATTCCTAGGCTAAAATGCCTATTATAATAATCAATAAAGCGATATTTCTTTTATGTTAGGCTATCTGCTCTGAATATTGTGACAGTATGTTCTTGTTAAGTCAGTAACAACACCAAAGTAGTTGTAGAACTTGGTTACTATCTCAAGTCAATTTATTGCCAAGCTAATCAACTGATTTCATATTTTCACAACCTGCAATTTTCAAGAAATGTATAATGCATAGCAAAAAACTGTATATTGATCATGCAATCTGTCTTACAAGAACCTCTACTAAGGGAGCTGGGTTGTGAAATAAAATAATTATCCAATAAACTTTCTTCTAAACATTTTTTTTATTTTATTCAACATGGCCTCTTTTAGCCATACAGCTTTTAGGTTATTCCACAAATAGTGTCTTTCAAATAAAATGTTATTGGTCGCATACATATATTTAGCAGATGTTATTGCGGATGTAGGAAAATGCTTGTGTTCCTACTTCCAACAGTGCAGTTATATCTAGCAATACACAATAATATACACAAATCTAAAAAAGTGCAATAATGGAATTCAGAAATATAGAAATATTAGGATGAGCAATGTCGGCTTCCAGTGTGTGTCTTGGGATATGCTACATATTCCATCCATA
Source organism: Oncorhynchus tshawytscha (assembly GCF_018296145.1). Taxonomy (NCBI): domain Eukaryota; kingdom Metazoa; phylum Chordata; class Actinopteri; order Salmoniformes; family Salmonidae; genus Oncorhynchus; species Oncorhynchus tshawytscha. Next base: position 26,906,615 of record NC_056433.1, on the reverse strand, counting down.
TTGCCTATATATCTGAAGAATACGTAGGGTAGAATAGCATATGTACAGCAATAGTTAAACAGGATAGGCCTTGACTAGAATATACAGTATATACATATGAAATGGGTATAACTGTATGTAAACATTATTAAAGTGACTAATAGTCCATTATTAAAGTGACCAGTGTTCCATTACTATGTACATAGGGCAGCAGCCTCTAAGGTGCATGGTAGAGTAGCCGGGTAGTGACAGTGACTAAATTTCAGGGCAGGGTACCGGCTAGTGTTGACTATTTAACATTCTGATGGAGTTGAGATAGAAGCTGTTTTTCAGTCTCTCAGTCCCAGCTTTGATGCACCTGTACTGACCTTGTGTTCTGGATTGTAGTGGGGTGAACAGGCCGTGGCTCGGGTGGCTGAGGTCCTTGATGATTTTCTTGGCCTTCCTGTGATACCAGGTTGTGTAGATGTCCTGGAGTGCAGGCAGTATGCCCCCGGTGATGTGTTGAGCAGACCACACCACACTCTGGAGAGTCCTGCGGATGCGTTCGATACTGTTGCCGTACCATGCAGTGATACAGCCCAACAGGATACTCTCAATGGTGCATCTATAGATATTAGTGATGCTTTTTGGGGCAATGCTGAATTTCTTCAGCCTCCTGAGGTTGAAGAGGCTCTGTTGCGCCTTTTTCACCACGCTGTCTGTGTGGGTGGACCATTTCAGATTGTCAGTGATGAGTACACAGAGGAACTTGACGCTTTTCACCTTCTCCACTGTTGTCCCGTCGATGTGGATGGGGGCGTGCTCCCTCTGCTGTCTCCTGAAGTCCACTATCAACTCCTGCGTTTTGTTGACGTTGAGAGAGAGTTTATTTTCCTGGCACCACTCCACCTGGGCCCTCAACTCCTCCCTGTAGGATGTCTCATTGTTGTTGGTAATCAGGCCTACCACTGTTGTGTCATCTGCAAACTTGATGATTGAGTTGGAGACATGTGTGGCCAGGCAGTCATGGGTGAACAGGGAGTATAGGAGGAGGCTGAGCACACACTCTTGTGGAGCCCTTGTGTTGAGGATTAGCCTAGTGGACGTGTTGTTGCCTACCTTCAGCACCTGGGGGCGGCCCTTCAAGAAGTCAAAGGACCCAGTTTCACAGGGCGGGGTTCAGACCCAGGTTCCTTAGCTTAATGATGAGCTTGGAGGGTACTATGGTGTTGAAGGCTGAGCTGTAGTCAATGATATTCCTCTAGGTATTTCTCTTGTCCAGATGGGATAAGGCAGTGCGATGGCGTCAACTGTGGACATTGTGTGTAAATTTGGATAAAACACAACATTGTACGGTTGGATTACATGCATCTAAGCTCTAACTGTGGTCATCCTGTCTGGGTTGGCGCCCCCCCTTGGGTTGTGCCATGGCGGAGATCTTTGTGGGCTATACTCGGCCCTGTCTCAGGATGGTAAGTTGGTGGTTGAAGATATCCCTCTAGTGGTGTGGGGGCTGTGCTTTGGTAAAGTGGGTGGGGTTATATCCTTCCTGTTTGGCCCTGTCCGGGGTGTCCTCAGATGGGTCCACAGTGTCTCCTGACCCCTCCTGTCTCAGCCTCCAGTATTTATGCTGCAGTAGTTTATGTGTCGGGGGGCTAGGGTCAGTTTGTTATATCTGGAGTACTTCTCCTGTCCTATTCGGTGTCCTGTGTGAATCTAAGTGTGCGTTCTCTAATTCTCTCTCTCGGAGGACCTGAGCCCTAGGACCATGCCCCAGGATTACCTGACATGATGACTCCTTGCTGTCCCCAGTCCACCTGGCCGTGCTGCTGCTCCAGTTTCAACTGTTCTGCCTTCTTATTATTCGAACATGCTGATCATTTATGAACATTTGAACATCTTGGCCATGTTCTGTTATAATCTCCACCCGGCACAGCCAGAAGAGGACTGGCCACCCCACATATGCTCTCTCTAATTCTCTTTTTTTCTCTCTCTCGGAGGACCTGAGCCCTAGGACCATGCCCCAGGACTACCTGACATGATGACTCCTTGCTGTCCCCAGTCCATCTGACCGTGCTGCTGCTCCAGTTTCAACTGTTCTGCCTTATTATTATACGACCATGCTGGTCATTTATGAACATTTGAACATCTTGGCCATGTTTTGTTATAATCTCCACCCGGCACAGCCAGAAGAGGACTGGCCACCCCACATAGCCTGGTTCCTCTCTAGGTTTCTTCCTAGGTTTTGGCCTTTCTAGGGAGTTTTTCCTAGCCACCGTGCTTCTACACCTGCATTGCTTGCTGTTTGGGGTTTTAGGCTGGGTTTCTGTACAGCACTTTGAGATATCAGCTGATGTACGAAGGGCTATATAAATACATTTGATTTGAAATTTGATTTAACTAAACCATGTTGGAAAAAAATCCAATAGTGGTGTGTTTTCATTAAAATAAATCAGATGCTTTCTATGAAAACCCCCCAATTTGGCTAGCCTAACCAGCTGCCAGATGGCATGGCACTATTATTACAAATGACGTAAAAGGGATAATAGGGCCATCTGGCGACCGTTTGGGCTACATTTTGGCATGTCTCACGTCATGTTTGTTCAAAATCGTTGTAAAGCCAGTGTTATTTTGTTTCTTTGACAAAGTCAGTTCTGAAGATTGTTATGTTTAATGTGATTAATTTACGTTTGTGCCTCAGGTGATTTTTCTAGCACCAGAGGGCGCTGTGCATTCGTAAACTGGAAAAGGTGGGAAATGCCATGGCATGCGGTAAGGTAAACTGGACAGGTTGTATTTGTGTTCGAAGTATGAAAATGTATCCATGTTTGCTCGTAGCTACCATTGGATGATATATGTAAACGTTTTATGCGTGCATGTCCACTATTTGGAAATCGTATCTCACGTTCATTTATAATGTGGATGTCAAAGGATAACCACGCGACTGAATGCTATCTGGAAGGCTTCGGACGTCCATACCGCCATTTAAGTTGAAATGTAGCTGAAATGGGTATGGTAAATGTACGTTAGGGTAGGGACGGCCCAAGGATCCCGGATAGCACTGATCGTAAACGAACTGGCTAATAAATGTGCCTACGCAGCCACAGAAAACGTCATCTTTGACGAAGCTAGGTTACCGTTAACGTGCTGAGCCAGCATCAGCTCAGCTGTCAGTTGTGTGTGGACCTTGTCCCTTCTGCGTAGCTAAAAGTGTCCCCTCTCTCCACAGTTTCACACAGCATCCATCCAGTCAGTAGACTCCGGTTGCATAAGGTTACATAATTATCGGGAAATCTCGGTATTGCTGCACCAGAAACAAGCGAAGCAGCCAAAGCAAAGGATGTAGCTAGAAACACGGTGGGTAACGTCAACTTAACTAGCTAACCTTAGTTCGCTGTTAAAACTAGCTTTAGCATGTATGAGCTAGCAATCCTAACTAGCTACCTAGTAAATTAACCGAGCTAGTTCTAATTCGAAGTTAGCTAGCTACTACGTCAACAGTATATTAGTTAGTGAACGATAACTGTTAACGGAAAGGAAAATTTGAGCTAACGTTAATTGTTATAGTTTTTTTTCATGTTGCTGATTAGCTAACTAACGTTATTTGACACTATATATATTTTGTTTGCCAATATCAAAGGCTCAATGTTGGCTGTTTAATTTCTGCTGCACTTGTTAGCAATATCAAAGGCTCTGTGTTGGCTGTTTAATTTCTGCTGCACTTGTTAGCTACAGTCATACAAAATGTAACGTTTATGTATTGTAAAAAGTAGCTAGCTAGCTAACGGAGATGCCCTGTCTTGAAGAGAGTAGTCAGTATCACCTTGAGATCTAATACAGTTGCTCAGAGTTACTACCAATGTGTATAATAAAATATTGGTTACTACAGCCGTTTGCCAAGCTTTTCATTGTGAGCTGTTGCAGTGGTTCAGGGAACTATGCACCTATTCATACCCACCCACTAATCAAAAGGCAAATATTAAACTCACACACACTGGGATTTGAGACTGATAAGCTATGCAATATGCTTTGCAAATTAGCAGATAACATGGCAAACATGATAACGGCATGAGACAATGTCATTGCAACCACGATGGCAGTAACATGCAACTGGAAAAGACTGAAGGTTGGTAGCTAAATCAAATTGTGAGCAGAATGACTAGGGACATTTTCTTTAGAAAGCCAAGGGATGTGCTGCAACTGAGTCAGTCACATGATTCATGGAAAAATGCATAGATAATGTGATACTGATGGTGTCTTTCATAACTTAAACTGTGGATTGATGAGAAACTGAAGGAGAGAGATGCTGCTTATAAATACGGCAAGGTAACCGGGGACAATGGTTTGGTTAAACAGTACAAATATGACCTATGCAGATAAATCAAGATGAGGAGACTCAAGTATAGGTACAACATGGAGGAGAAATTTAGAGGTTTGGATACTAGGTGTATGTGGCAGTGGCTTCTAAACATTACAAAAAGAAACCCAGTCAGGTTGTGGACACCAACGCTTGCCTCCCTACCCAACTAGCGAAACTTGTTTTTCTCACGCTTTGTGCAAAACGACTCTGAGCTGCAGAGGAGCGCCCCTGAGGACCACGAGGCTATGTGCTTAAGGTCTCCATGGAGGGCGTATGTAAGTCATTCAATCGTGTAAACCCTCACAAGGCTGCCGGCCCAGACGACATCCCTAGCCTCAGAACATGTGTAGACCAACTAGCTGTTGTGTTTTCTGACATTTTCAATCTCTAACTCAGGCTGTTATTCACACTTGCTTCAAGATGTCCACCATCATTCCTGTGCCCAAGAAAGGGAAAGTAACTGAACTGAATAACTATCGACCAGTAGCTCTCATGTAATGAAGTTATTCAACAGGCTAGTCAGAGTAGGTCACCTCCTCCCTCCCCGACACACTTGACCCTCCAATTTACCTACTGCCCAACAAGATCCACAGACTACGCAATCGCCATTGCACTGCACACTGCCCTCACCCACCTGGACAAGAGGAATGCATATGTGAGGATGCTGTTCGACTACCGCTCGACTTTCAGTACCATAGTGCCCTCTAAGCTCACCCCAAAGCTCACAGCCCTGGGACTTACCTCCCTATGCTACTGGGTCATGTAATTTCTGACAGGGAGCCTACCTGGTGAAGGTAGGCAACATTACCTCCTCCACTCTGACAGCATGGGGCCCCACAAGGGTGTGTCCTCAGTCCCCACCTGTACTCACTGTATACCCACTACTGAGTGAACTCACACAGCTCCATCATCAAGTTCACTGCAGACACGACAGTAGTAGGCCTGATTGCCTACAGGGAGAAAGTAGGCACTCTGACAGTGTGGTGCCAGGTAAACAACCTCTCCAACATCAGCAAAACAATGGGGCACGCCCCATCCTCATCATTGTGGACACGGTCAAAAAGTACTCTGGTGTACACATCCAAGGAACTGAAACAGTCAAACAACACAGACCCCGTAATGAAGAAGGCACGATAGCAACTCTTTAACCTCAGGGGGCTGAAGAAATTCGGTCTGTCCCCGAGGACCCTCAGTGTTCTATGGGAGCATCATCAAGCATACTGTCGGGCTGCATCGCAGCTTTGTAACTCCACCGCCGCTGACCGCATGGCACAACAGAGGGTGGTATGCTCAGCCCAACGCACCATTGGGTGCACACTGCCTGCCCTCCAGGACACCTACAACACCAGGTGTCGCAGGGAGGCTAAGAATGTCATCAGGTAGCTCAGCCACCCGAGCCACAGCCTGGTCTCCCCGGTTCCATCACTCAGCCGCAGGCAATATAGGAGCATTATGGCGAAAACTAAGACTGGCCTATAGCTTGTACCTCAAGACTGCTGAATAGCCATCAGTAGTCGTCGTCGTCCCCCAACCGACATCTACCCTGCCCACACCCCAATGGACATTATCATATCTCAGTTGTAAATATATATATTTTTGCTTTATTCACACCTACGCTGTTGGGACTCGGAGCGCAAGTATTTCACTGTAGACTGCAACTACATCTGCACCCTGTGCAGGTGACAAAAACATCCTCTGACCAGTAGATTGTATCAGCTGAACAGCATGACTAATGCTCATTCGATATGCTTTCAGCACTCTGACTACACTGGCATTAACCTTCAGTCAGCTCGATTGGCGTCTTTTGGCTTGCTGTTTGGTACACTTCTGCGTTGCTGCATACAGCAGACGATGCAGATATTTTAGCTAATTCCCTTCAATAATTATTTTTATCTCCCCCATGATAAGGAAGTGGGAAGATTGTGGAAAGGGAGAAGAGCGGCATCATTAGGACGTTGTGCCCACAGGCTCGGCGCGTGTGTGTGCGTTGGGGTGCATGCAGCTTTAGGATACCGCACTGATGGAGAAGAGAGACAGGAAGCCGGGCTACTTTGCCAGGTAAGTGAACGGTTCTTCTGTGTATAGCCTCTTTTAGGTCTATGCCAAAGTATTTATAGTGTTGCGTTTTTTGGGAGCCTATGAAGTGGGTTTTAGTGTTACTAGCATGTGGCAACAGTTTTGCTTCCCTGTGTGCATAGCGATTTGAGGGAAAACGGGATGTTTTGTAGCACCACTAACTGACGTCCCACTATGCCGTTGTTTGTTACGGTGCATTGAGTGACTGTCCACTTTTACTCTGACTGACATTGTGTTCACTGAGTAGTGCTCTGTAGCCATCTGGCCCTCACTGCACTGGGTACACCTGATACTGGCACTGATGCAATGGAGTCATGCGTCAATGCTCATGCACAGTAGAGTAGCCGACTGGATTTCTATCCCTGTAAGTAGCTGAAGCATGAGACATCCAGCAGTGATGATGTATGCTTGAGATCCTGGCTCTCTACTCCTGGGATAAGGAGGTTGCTGCTGTTTTTGGACGAGTTGTTTATGTTTTGCTGCGCTTGAGTGAGTACGCAGGCAGAGTAGCTATTCCTCTGCTACCAGGCTAGAGAGAAAGCAAGAGGGGGATAAAAAGGTAAAGCGCCAAAGGAAATCTCTACATTCCTCTCTTGTTAATGTCCCTGTGTGAAACAGTAGTGTGCTGTGTGGAATTTGTTGGTGGAATCCAGAAATGTTTACCATATGTGTGTATGGTCTGCTGCTGTGTTTGTAATGGAAGAGATGCAATTTGAAGGCCAGAACTATATCTGTCTGTCTTGTATCCAAACCTATTGATCCAGTGCTCCTCCATTACTCTGTCGCTGTCAAGCCCTCTCTTTAGTCGTCTGCTTCTCCATTTTCACATGTCCTTTGCCTGTACAGCATCTGTTTTCCTTGAATTTTGATTTCCCTGCCCCACTCTTTCTCCAGCTTTTTCTATACTGGGCCTAGACAGCCAGGATCTTGTTTACAATCCGTTTCAATCTGACTAGAGCTACATGCTGCCATGTCGGCTTAGTTAGCTGCAGCTTCCCCTGTTAATGAACCCAGGCAGGCGGGGGTGGGAGACGCCATGACATCACCGCCTGACCTATCAATAATGAATCAGGAAAAAGGACAGAGGAGAAGAGAAAGTGGGCAAGCAAAAGACAGTTACGTTTTGGATTTCTGTTTTTGAGTTTTTCACAACCTAACAGGAAACATTCATTAGTCGTGAAATCCAATGTTCATAAGCATGATTGGAAGTAAAGAGATTGACCACCCCTCTCTCCATATCCTCAGGTTGAAGAGACGGAGACAGCTCAAACAGAGCCAATCCGAGAAGGCTATGGCTGAGCAGAACCCGTCGGATTCGTCCTTAAAGACGCCCGTCATCTCCTGCCCATCCCTCCCTGCTTTTTCTGATCCCCAGGAGAGGATAATACCAAACGCACCTGAAGGTTTAGGTAAAACACGCCTCACACACACAGCCTTTCTATGGGCACATTAACAAAGGGTCAGAAGTGCACTACAAGACCAAAAGTGTGGACATCTTGACGAACATCTCATTCCAGAATCATGGGCATTAATATGGAGTTGGTTTCCGTTTTGCTGCTATAACAACCTCCACTCTTCTGGGAAAGCTTTCCACTAGATGTTGGAACAGTGCCGCGAGTGCAATAAACTCTCATTCACGTCTTGTCCCAGAATGCACCACGCAGTCCATGGGAAACGTTGCCCATGCTACGCCAATGGGCCGTGTGGTGCATTCTGGGCGATTCTGGGACAAGACGTGAATGGGAGTTTATTGGACGCTAGCTCAAAAACCCAACATTAACACAAATTTCATCAACAATAAGTACAACATTGCAAATATTTTCTGAGATGTGAGATAATTAACTTGCTATCTGTAATATCGTATAGCTTTGGAATCGTGACATTCTCTACTTTCAAGGAAAATAGACGCGTTTCTTGACATACGCAATCCCTTCTCAAAGTCTGTGTAACGATTAACTTGACCGTGCATGACTGTTCACACGATTGGACCACAGTCTGCTGGGTGGAGAATTATATGTTCCTTCATTCATTGGATTCAGACTCCACTCTGTGAGGCACATCGATCTGCAGGTTGAACATGATGAGATTGTGGACAGCTAACTACCTACTTTACATGCTGGTATTGTCTTTGGTTGTTGTATTTAACTACATTTGCAAGCAAGCCAGCCCATAACGAGATCATTGCGTTGTGGATTTTGTAGTCGACTTGACCTGCAACAGATTTCAACAACGATTTTCCATGTTGCTACCAACCTTATTATAAAAGGAAAATCAAACATTTTGTTCACAAAAAAATTCTCACATTTAAAGGAATGGTGGATTTTTCCTTTTAAGGACACCAGCTCTTTCCATGACAGACTGACCAGGTGAATCCAGGTAAAAGCTATGTTCCCTTATTGATGTCACTTGTTAAATCCACTTCAATCAGTGTCAATGAAGGGGAGGAGACAGGTTAAATAATGATTTTTAAGCCTTAAGACAATTGAGACATCGATTGTGTATGTGTGCCATTCAGAGGGTGAATTGGCAAGACAAAAGATTTAAGTGCCTTTTGAACGGGATATAAACTCAGCAAAAAAAGAAACGTCCTCACTGTCAACTGTTTATTTTCAGCAAACTTAACATGTAAATATTTGTATGAACATAAGATTCAACAACTGAGACACAAACTGATCAAGTTCCACAGACATGTGACTAACAGAAATGGAATAATGTGTCCCTGAACATAGGGGGGGTCAAAATCAAAACTAAGTCAGTATCTGGTGTGGCCACCAGCTGCATTAAGTACTGCAGTGCATCTCCTCCTCATGGACTGCACCAGATTTGCCATTCTTGCTGTGAGTTGTTACCCCACTCTTCCACCAAGGCACCTGCAAGTTCCTGGACATTTCTGGGGGGAATGGCCCTAGCCTTCACCCTCCGATCCAACAGGTCCCAGACGTGCTCAATGGGATTGAGATCCGGGCTCTTCGCTGGCCATGGCAGAACACTGACATTCCTGTCTTGCAGGAAATCACGCACAGAACGAGCAGTATGGCTGGTGGCATTGTCATGCTGGAGGGTCATGTCAGGGTGAGCCTGCAGGAAGGGTACCACATAAGGGAGGAGGATGTCTTTCCTGTAATGCACAGTGTTGAGATTGCCTGCCATGACAAACAGCTCAGTCAGATGATGCAATGACAGACCGCCCCAGACCATGACGGACCCTCCACCTCCAAATCGATCCCGCTCCAGAGTTCAGGCCCCGGTGTAACGCTCATTCCTTCGACGATAAACGTGAATCCGACCACCCCTGGTGAGACAAAACCGCGACTCATCAGTGAAGAGCACTTTTTGCCAGTCCTGTCTGGTCCAGCGACAGTGGGTTTGTGTCCATAGGTGACATTGTTGCCGGTGATGTCTGGTGAGGACCTGCCTTACAGGCCTACAAGCCCTCAGTTCAGCCTCTCTCAGCCTATTGCGGACTGTCTCAGCACTGATGGAGGGATTGTGCGTTCCTGGTGGAACTCGGGCAGTGGTTGTTGCCATCCTGTACCTGTCCCGCAGGTGTAATGTTCGTATGTACCGATCCTGTGCAGGTGGTGTTGCACGTGGTCTACCACTGCGAGGACAATGTCTCCCTGTAGCGCTTTCTTAGGGGTCTCAGAGTACGGACATTGCAATGTATTGACCTGGCCACATCTGCAGTCCTCATGCCTCCTTGCAGCATGCCTAAGGCACGTTCACACAGATGAGCAGGGACCCTGGGCATCTTTCTTTTGGTGTTTTTCAGAGTCCGTAGAAAGGCCTCTTTCGTGTCCTAAGTTTTCATAACTGTGACCTTAATTGCTTACCGTCTGTAAGCTCTTGGTGTCTTAACGACCGTTCCACAGGTGCATGTTCATTAATTGTTTATGTTTCATTGGACAAGCATGGGAAATGGTGTTTAAACCCTTTAAAATGAAGATCTGTGAAGTTATTTGAATGAGCTTTGAAAGACAGGGGTCTGAAAAGGGGACGTTTCTTTTTTTTGCTGTTTAATAGTAGGTGCCAGGCACACCAGTTTGTGTCAAGAACTGCAACGCTGCTGGGTTTTTCCACATTGAACAGTTTCCCGTGTATATCAAGAATAGTCCACCACCCAAAGGACATCCAGTCAACTTGACACAATTGTGGGATGCATTGGAGTCAACATGGGCCAGCATCCCTGTGGAATGCTTTTAACACCTTGTAGAGTCCATGCCCCAACGAATTGAGGCTGTTCTGAGGGCAAAATGGGAAGGTGCAAGATCTTCAAGTTCCTCTGTGTCCATATCACTAAGGATCTATCGTGGTCCAAACACACTAACACCGTTGTGAAGAGGGCACGATGCCTCTTCCTCAGGAGACTTAAACGATTCAGCATGGGCCCTCAGATCCTCAAAGTTCTACATCTGCACCATTGAGAGCATGTTGACTAGCTGCATCAACGCTTGGTATGGGCAACCGCTTGGGATTCGACCACAATGCCCTACAGAAGGTAGTGCGGATGGTACATCACAAAAATTTGTCAGACTGCGTACTCACTCAAGCGCAGCAAGACATAAACAACTCGTCCAAAAACTGCAGCAACCTCCTTATCCCAGGAGTAGAGAGCCAGGATCTCAAGCATACATCACTGCTGGATGTCTCATGCTTCAGCTACTTACAGGGATAGAAATCCAGTCGGCTACTCTACTGTGCATGAGCATTGACGCATGACTCCATTGCATCAGTGCCAGTATCAGGTGTACCCAGTGCAGTGAGGGCCAGATGGCTACAGAGCACTACTCAGTGAACACAATGTCAGTCAGAGTAAAAGTGGACAGTCACTCAATGCACCGTAACAAACAGCAGCATAGTGGGACGTCAGTTAGTGGTGCTACAAAACATCCCGTTTTCCCTCAAATCGCTATGCACACAGGGAAGCAAAACTGTTGCCACATGCTAGTAACACTAAAACCCACTTCACAGGCTCTCGAAAAACGCAACACTATAAATACTTTGGCATAGACCTAAAAGAGGCTATACACAGAAGAACCGTTCACTTACCTGGCAAAGTAGCCCGGCTTCCTGTCTCTCTCCTCCATCAGTGCAGTATCCTAAAGCTGCATGCACCCCAACGCACAAAGGGTTTAAACACCATTTCCCATGCCTGTCCAATGAACCACACCTGTTGTTTACGAAGTGACAAATAAAATTTGATTTGAAGTAAACAACATTTGCAAAAATGTATTTGTGGGAATACACTGTTCTCAAAGACACATGATGTGAGTCGTTTTGTGTGACAGATTAACGTTTCTGTAGTTTTTTTCTGGATCCACCATCCAAATGACATCCAGTCATGGTTTGGGGGGTGTGGCCACTGGTGCTGTCGCTGATTAGACATTTTAGAGGCCCTCCTGTTGGCCGCAGTGACAAAATGTAGCTGTTTTTAAAGCTAATTTCCTGTAATTCTACACATTTTGCCATGGCTCATGCAATCTGAGTGATTCAAACATTATAGCACAATCAATGGGATCCCCATGCCATGATAAAAAAATACTCCAAAATGCATAGTTTTTTACATTTTAGATGTACCTGACTGTCAAGCTTTTATGTTGATTGTTGGGTCTCAAAAATCATATTATTTAAAGGTCTATTTATATTTTCTACATACTTTATATCTGGTTTTAGTCTTATGTTTACCCCTACAATTCTTTTCTATTCACTGTTTGGACATGGGCAGCCCCTAATTATAATAATTTAACTTTTCTATACAGAAGTCTGAGAGGAAAATCTAAATATGCAACAACTAGGACTGGTGGTTTATGACTAGGATTGTCCCTTTTTTGGCTTCTGGACAACGAATAAAGTTGATATGAAAACCAGTAGTGAAATACTGAGAAGCTTTTTTGTTTCCTACTGCTAGCTAAGCTGCTGAGCGCTTGCTCCTGTCTCTCCCTCTGCTCCACTGCTGCAGCCTGTGTCTGTGAGTTGCCTAGCAATGAGTCTCCTCTCTGGCTTGCTCATGGCTCACTCTGGTGAGACAGAGCCATTTAGTTGACAAATTAAGCAAGCTACTTTCTTACTCCATACACTCACTATACATTGCTAGTCTGCAGCCTTTTTAATTCCGAGGATGTTGCATAATGACCTTACAAACAAGTTATTAAATCCGAAAAGGTAGTCATCCTAGTTATGCACTGACTAAGGAGTCTATGTAGGACTACACTGCATTAACTTAGCAACTTTTTAAAATCTATATTATGACATTCTCGTTCTGATAAAGCTACCAGTCACTAGTTGGTACAAAGACTGTAATGAGTAAGTGACCGCTCTTACCAGAGGTCAATTCTGTGTGGATGTACAGTGACCCACAGCTGGACTCCTCACAGCCTGCTGTACAATGCTGAGTCATTCCTCCAGTTTCTATAGAGGAGCTGGAGTAGAGGAAAGCGGAAGTAGTGGGAGGGTGTTCTAATGAACTGGTTCTGGCAATAAGAAGTGCTGACTGACTGTAGCGTACAGAGTTCACTAGGATACTAGCTAGCCGTGTGTGTTCGCGAGATAGGGTTATGCTTTTAATAATTCTATTTAAAGCAGTGTGCGCTAGTTTGTTGGTGTATACATGCATTTTGTTTCTGAATGAACGGAGCGATTTATTTTTATTAATCTCTATACTGTGTCACTGACCTATTTTTCTGTCTTTCAGATGACAGTAACAACATGAGCAGCCAGGCCAAGAAAGAGAAGAGGAGGCCCCCCGGGACAGTGGAGTATACTGTGAGTACAGGCTGCCTCCGTAATGCCTCACTACCTCCACCCTCTGACACTACAACTCCCTCATGGGGTTCTGACTCAGACTCTTAACTTAGGTAGGCAATGTGGACGATAAGCCACATTGTAACATTGTAATTCAATAATAAAGCAAAAGGGTTGCATCCTATTCAGGGAGTCAAGGTTTCTGCTTTCTAATTTAGTCTTTCGTGCTGCATTTTGGCTTGGCTAGATTGATACTTTTGGTAATAAACATTTACCAAGGATGTAACTTTGTTGCAGGTGGGACCCCAAGAATCTTTAAACAGCATTGCTCTGAAGTTCAACATCACCCCCAACAAATTGGTGCAGCTCAACCGCCTCTTTTCCCGCAGTGTCTATCCAGGACAGGTGAGCTTTCAGCACTTAAAACACTACTTCCTGCTGTCAATCTTAGCTTTCTGATTGGCAAACAAGCCTGTCTGTCACCCTTGCAGAAGCTATTTGTTCCTGACGTGGGCCAATCGGAAGCCGACTCTCAGTCTGTGGGTTCCTCTGACCCCACCTCCATCAAAGATCTAGCAGAGAAGGTGTCACAGGTAAGTCAGTTATCCTTGATAAGAACAACCCAGACTAAAATAATCAATTTGATCCTAGTTCTGTGCTCGTCCCTGCTGCCTGGCAATGTTACAGGATGGAGACTTCAGTGGCAGATCAGTAAGACCGCTAAGACGTGAGCGGTCTTCCCTGTCCGAGGATGAGAACCCCGCCATTGTCAAGTTCATCAAGATGAGCTGCAAGTACTTCACTGACGGAATGGTGAGTGGCCACGCCGGAGGCCATTTTGAAATTAAAACAACCACCACAGGAACAGAGATTAAAACTCGTGTCTGTTATTGTCTCCCAGGGTGTGGTGGGAGGGGTGATGATCGTGACGCCCAACAACATCATGTTTGACCCTCACAAGTCGGACCCCCTGGTGATTGAGCACGGCTGTGAGGAGTACGGCCTGATCTGCCCAATGGAGGAGGTGGTGTCTGTGGCCCTCTACAACGACATCTCCCGCATGAAGCTGAAGGACGCGCTGCCGTCGTAAGGACCCACCCAGGCATCCTGAGACTCTTTCACACTGTCAATTCATCTTTCACTCCCTATTTAAACCCTTTTTCCCCCTTTCCTGATCTTATCCTTGCTTTCCTTGCTTATTTGTCAAGTGTCGCATTCTGTCTTTCTACCTCTTTCTGCACTCTCCCGTGTTCGTTCGTTCTTCTCCTTCGGAGGTGAAAATGTTAACTGATTGGCCGAGCTCATGCTGTTGGGTTTCCTGTACCAAATTGTAGGGGCAGACATGACACTCCATTTTTTTTAGTTTATCTGTTTCATTTTGTACTGGTTCATTGTTTTAATTAGTAGTATTATTTAGCCTTTTTTAAATTATTTTATTTGTGTTCTGTTTTTGAGTTGCATTTTCATTTTGTTCATATATGATTTGTTTAAATTTTCCCATCCGTTGTGATGTGCGTGTGGTGCCCCCTGACTCCTGGCCCGCACAGAGACCTACCCCAGGATCTGTGTCCTCTGTATAGGCCCGGAGAGTGGGAGGAGCTGCCCTCAGAGCGCGACCTCAACCCCTTCAGCCGCTACGAGGCGCTGGATCCCAAACGACCCATTGTCCTGGACGACATCGACTCTGCCCTGTCAGACACGGGTATGACTGAGAGATGACGCACAATGACTTGTATTGGATCAGGATGAATCATAGAAAATCAATATACATCATAGTGAATCATTGTATGTGTAGTTTAAGAGAAATCTAAACCAAATGGCTTATGCGGAATAAATTATTTAGCATTATTTAGATCCATGTGGTAATTTTTGTAATACCTCATGGTTTCTTATATCCCAGTCATAGAGAGGGCAGAGTGTGAGCCAGCAGACCAGTCTCCATCAGACGAGGGTTTCACAGAGCTGGAGCTTCCCTTGAACGGGAGCGCTGAGGAACCAATGAGTGGATCCAGGCCACCTGCCAGTGCTACCAGCCAGGACCAGCGGGGAGAGCTCCCAGGATCTAGTTCCCCTAAACGGGTGGAGTCCCGGTCCCTCTCTGACCCAGTCCCACTGACCTCGCAGAGAGGAGAGGAGGACGATGAAGGACTGGTCCAGAACCGCTCCATCGAGGAAACAACAAAATCACTGCCTGTCCTTTCAGAGACTGAGAATGACGGTGAACTGTTGAAGCCTGCTAGCCTAGCCACACGCCAAGCCAAAGACGGGAACTCTTCAGGGCAACTGGTGAACGGTGTTAGCGACCAATCAGAATCGGCAATGGACCAAAATAGGAAGCTGAGCTTGAGTGAGACCGCTGCGGCTTCAGGGAAATGTAATTCTCAGGAACCCAGCCCTGTTGAGGAGTGGCTGAGTGAGGAAGAGAAGCGAAAGAGGAGCAACAAGGCGGAGGTGAAGTCTTGGCTGCTGGAGAGGATGCAGGCGCCCATCCAAAGTGAGTGTTCACAAGCGGTTTGTGGTTTCTTGTATAGCATTATTTCAATATTACACTTCCCTCTCTCTCTCTGCAGACATGCTGCTCTCCACAGAGGAGAAGAGTAAGACCCCGCCCATGTTCCTTTGCTTCAAGGTGGGCAAGCCCATGAGAAAGTCCTTCATCATTGGCCGGACATCCAGCCCCGCCCACACGCGAGGAAAACAGCCAGAGTACTGGTTTGCTGTGCCCCAGGAGAGGTGAGAGGTCAACAATGACAACGGTCACAGTCGGAACGTCTTTGAGAACTGGGGTGTGTTCACAATGCTAGAAATGTTGAATGTTCTGAAACATAAATTTGGTGTGTTTCAGGGTGGACCACCTCTATGCATTCTTTGTCCAGTGGTCTCCTGATGTGTACGGTAAGGAGGCCAGGGAGCAGGGCTTCGTGGTCGTGGAGAAGGACGAGCTCAACATGATCGATAACTTCTTCAGTGACCCCAAGTCTTCTCGCAGCTGGGAGGTGTGTTCACATGGCATGACCTTGGTCTGTGTGGTGTTGTATGTTCGCATTGTGTTCAAGTGTTTTGTGACTTTGGACTATGTGTTTTTTTTTGTGTTTGGCCCAAGCTGTGTTCAATGTTTTGACCATGCATTGAGTTTAGTATGTTTTGACTGTACTGTTGAGGTGTCTGACCATACATGGTTGTGTTTGTAGATCATCACCATCAACGAAGCGAAGCGCAGGCAGAGTTTTGGCAGCTATGATGGGGAGGAGCCTTTTGGGGATCTACTGCCCATACTCAGTGACCCCAGTGCTCTGCTACAGGACACAAACATAGAGAAGGTAAACACACAAATGCCATGACACACAAAACACTTTCAATCAAGAAAACATACCCAGTGTGACTTCACCTACACAACCTGCACACAAACTCCGAAATACACATATTCACGTGTCTCTGTCTCCCCACAGCTTGCTTGTCGGCTGCCAGCGCGGGTGCAGGGGTATCCATGGCGACTGGCTTACAGTACGGTGGAACACGGGACCAGCCTAAAGACCCTGTACAGGAGCCTATTAGAGGTGGACAGCCCTGTGCTACTGGTCATCAAAGACATGGACAACCAGGTACTCACACACTGAACATGGTGCTCAATTTGTATTGGGCTCTTGAGTTTTATTTGCGCTCTTTATCTCTCCCCCCCAGTTGTTTGGGGGATACTCCACCCATCCCTTCAGAGTAAGTGAGCACTGCTATGGCACGGGAGAGACCTTCCTCTTCAGTTTCTGCCCTGAAATCAAGGTCAGACATAATCTCATTTATAGTCTGTTGTATCTGCATACCTACACTACCGTTCAAAAGTTTGGGGTCACTTAGAAATGTCCTTGTTTTCCATGAAAACATACATTAAATTAGTTGCAAAATGAATTGGAAATATAGTCAAGACAGTGACAAGGTTATAAATAATGATTTTTAATTTAAGTAATTGTGTCCTTCAAACTTTGCTTTCTTCAAAGAATCCTCCATTTGCAACAATTACAGCCTTGCAGACCTTTGGCATTCTAGTTGTCAATTTGTTGACTTAATCTGAAGAGATTTCACCCCATGCTTCCTGAAGCATGTCCCACAAGTTGGATTGTCTTGATGGGCACTTCTTACGTACTATATGGTCAAGCTGCTCCCACAACAGCTCAATAGGGTTGAGATCCAGTGACTGTGCTGGCCACTCCATTATAGACAGGATACCAGCTGACTGCTTCTTCCATAAATAGTTATTGCATAGTTTGGCGCTGTGCTTTGTCATTTTCGTGTTGTAGGAGGAATTGGCTCCAATTAAGGGCCGTGTAGTGTATGGCATGGCGTTAGCCTTCCTCCTTCAAGATCCCTTTACCCTGTACAAGTCTCCCACTTTACCACCGCCAACGCAGGCCCGGACCATCACATTGCCTACACCATGCTTGACAGATGGCGTCAAGCACTCCTCCAGCATCTTTTCATTTTTTTCTGTCTCGCGAATGTGATCCGAACACCTCAAACTTAGATTCGTCTGTCCATAACACTTTTTTCCAATCTTCCTCTGTCCAGTGTCTGTGTTCTTTTGCCCATCTTAATTTTTTATTTTTATTGGCGAGTCTGAGATATGGCTTTTTCTTTGCAACTCTGCCTAGAAGGCCAGCGTCCCGGAGTCGCCTCTTCACTGTTGATGTTGAGACTGGTGTTTTGCGGGTACTATTTAATGAAGCTGCCCATTGAGGACTTGTGAGGTGTCTGTTTCTTAAACTAGACACTAATGTACTTGTCATCTTCGCTCAGTTGTGCACCGGGGCCTCCCACTCCTCTTTTTATTCTGGTTAGAGACCGTTTGCGCTGTTCTGTGAAGGGAGTAGTACACAGCGTTGTATGAGATCTTCAGTTTCTTGGCAATTTCTCGCATACAATAGCCATCATTTCTCAGAACAAGAATAGACTGACTAGTTTCAGAAAAGTTATTTGTTTCTGGGCATTTTGAGCCTATAATCGAACCCACAAATGCTGATGCTCCAGATACTCAACTAGTCTGAAGGACAGTTTTATTGCTTCTTTAAACCGTTTTCAGCTGTGCTAACATAATTGCAAAAGGGTTTTCTAATGATCAATTCGCCTTTTAAAATGATCAACTTGGATTATCTAACACAAGGTGCCTTTGAAATGCAAGAGATGGTTGCTGATAATGGGCCTCTGTATGCCTATGTAGATGTTCCATTAGAAATCAGTCCTTTCCAGCTACAATAGTTTACAACATTAACAATGTCTACACTGTATTTCTGATCAATTTGATGTTATTTTAATGGACAAAAAAATGTGCTTTCAAAAACGAGGACATTTTTAAGTGACCCCAACTTTTGAACGGTACTGTATGTTTTATAATTCATATGTCCTCTGTCATTACTTGGCTGCCTGACTTGATGTGGGTTGCTTTTCCTTTTCTCAGGTTTACCGCTGGACTGGGGAGAACTCCTACTTTGTGAAAGGCAACACAGATTCTCTTCAGATGGGAGGAGGAGGGTGAGTGTATTTGAATATACAGTCCCTTCAGAAAGTATTCATACCTTTTTGACTTATTACACATTTTGTGTTACAGCCTGTATTCAAAATGGATCTAACAATTTTCTTCTCACCCATCTACACATAGTACTCCATAGTGACAAAGTGAAATCATGTTTTTAGACATGTTAGCAAATGTATTGAAAGTGAAATATAAAATCTACATAAGTATTTACACCCCTGAGTCAATACGTTAGAATCACGTTTGGCAGTGATTACAGCTGAGAGTCTTTTTGGGTAAGTCTCTAGGAGCTTTGCACACCTGGATTGTACAATATTTGCACATTCTTTCAAACAATCTTCAAGATGTGTCAAGTTGGTTGTTGATCATTCCTAGTCAGCAATTTAAGTCTTTCCATAGAGTTTAAGTCAAAACTAACTGGGCCACTCAGGAACATTCAACGCCGCATTGGTAAGCAACTCCGGTCTTTATTTGGCCTTGTGTTTTAGTTTATTGTCCTGCGGAAAGGTGAATTTGACTCCGTGTCTGTTGGAAAGCAGATTGAACCACGTTTTCCTCTAGGTTTTTCCTGTGCGTAGCGCTATTCTGTTTCTTTTTATACTAAAAAAACTCCCCGGTCCTTGCCGATGACACACATACCCATAACATGATGTAGCCACCACCATTCCTGAAAATATGAATTGTGGTACTCGGTGTTGGATTTGCCCCAAAGATATCACAAGATCTTGCATTCAGGACATAAAGTGAATTTCTTTGCCACATTTTTTTTTTCAGTTTTACTTTAGTGCCTTATTGCAAACAGGATGCACCTTTTGGAATCTTTTTTATTCTGTACATGCTTCCTTCTTTTCACTCTGCCATGTAGGTTAGCTTTGTGGAGTAAGTACAATGTTGTTGATCCATCCTCAGTTTTCTCTTATCACAGCCATTAAACCCTGTTACTGTTTTAAAGTCACCATTGTCCTCATGGAGAAATCGCTGAGTGGTTTCCTTCCTCTACAGAAACTGAGTTAGGAAGGACGTTTGTATCCTTGAAGTGACTTGGTGTATTGATACACTATCCAAATTGTAATTAATAACTTCACCATGCTCAAATGGAAATTCAATGTCTGCTTTATTTATTTAGTTTTTCCTTATCTAACAATGGGTGCCCTTCATTGAGGCGTTGAAAAACCTCCCTAGGCTTTGTGGTTGAATCTGTGAAATTCATGTTCTACTGAGGGACCTTACAATTAACTGTATATGGCTACAGAGATGAGGTAGTCCTTCAAAAACCATGTTAAACACAGAGGGAGAACAATGCAACTTATGTGACTTGTTAAGCACATTTTTACTCCTGAACTTATTTAGGCTTGCCATAATAATGGGGTTGACTCAAGACATTTCAGCTTTTCATTTAATTCATTTGTCAAATTTCAAAAACATAACTCTACTTTGAAAGTATGGGGTATTGTCACTGCCCTACACAATCTCAATTTAATATTTTTTTTAATATTCTGGCTGTAACAACAACAGCTGGAAAAAGTCACGGGGTGTGAATATGTTCTGAAGGTACTGTATGTGGTTGAGAAATGTGAGACTATCTTTGTGTGACCTGCTCTCTCTTTCTGTTGGAAGTCAACTTGTAGTTATGAGTTTGTCTGACTTTTTCCTGTCTCTTTCTCCTTCCCTCCATCTAGAGGTCAGATAGGGCTGTGGCTGGATGCTGACCTGTATCATGGCACCACCTCCAGCTGTGCCACATTCCACAACCAGCCCCTCTCTACCCAGAAGGACTTCATCATCCACAGTGTGGAGGTCTGGGCCTTCGAGTAGCCTCCCTCCACCTCATCCAGTCCCCTCCAAAACCCTCCAGGGGGGAGACCAGGATCTGGCTTCAACACCCACCCCTTACTCTACCAGAATGGGAAGCTGATAATTTGACATGGTTTATGACAGCTGATTTGATGTGGTTTGTCCTGGGGGTGGCAGAGGTGTGAGAAGCTGTGGCTGGTGTATTTCCCTATTACTCTATTGGCTGCCTTATACCTCCCATGCCACCCACAGCTATCCCAGCATGCAGCCTGCCTACAGAACTCAAAACTTCTACCCACTCGGAGAAGAGCGACATGTTCCTGGAGGATCAAAGAGGCAATTGTCCTAGCTAACGGAATCAGTTAAGTGAGTTAATTTCAAACACAATATCAAAACATAGGCAGTGAGATTGTTGTATTAGGGATGTGGCTAGTGGGTGCAATGCACATCAAAAAGGAACAAGGTATCTGGTTACAGGTGAGTAAACAACCATCAATTCTCTACAAATGCAGAAAATCAGAATATTCTTGTTGACAAGTCCATAACATGTCAGGGGAAAAAACATGTGAAAAGAGGAAAGGTGAAAGGTTAGATGTTTTAGGTAGGCATTTTGTGACTCATTTCTCTTCCAAAACACATCTGCCCCAAAACCACTTTAAATATAGGAGTAATTGTTTACAAAGAAGAGGCTTACCATGACTGAAGGTTCTTGTTTTCATGTCTCCAGTCCTAAATAGACTTAATGAGAATGTTACATTGCATTTCAGAGCATTCCATGTCTCTTTCCAAAACAACTGTCAACTAAGAAGGGAACATAAAGGGGGTTTTGCAATGACCAAATGTCGTTTTATTTTACTTTTGTATCTATTTTTGTTTGTTTCTCGTCACATTTTATAATTTTTCTTATGATTTATTTGTACAAAGAATGTATGATTTTTGAAATAGTATCATTTTGTTACAGAATTGTATTTTTTTGGTGAATGTGTTTTGTTTTTAGGTAAGTCCTGTGATCGGCCACAAGGTTGATACATCCAAGCACTAAATAGATTGAAGAATCTCAAGGCAGTATTAGTCTGTCACATCTTTGACCAACTGTACCTTCTCTTTGTTTTAAGGTGTGTTTCTGTAAGTAGAGTGAGTTACTGCAGAGTGAGTTTAGTCTACTCAACTGTTCATTAGAACACATGAGCCAAGGGAAGTAAGACGGTTCAATAACTCCCAAGTTGTTTGGTCTGGTCTGTGGCATTAACATCAATCATTTGTTTGTGTATAAACCTGTCACGATTGTCATTTTCTGCCATTACATAAGGGAAGGACCGATGAGTACTGAAATTTCGGGAAAGAAAGGGATATACCATTTTAGTTTTTTCTTAACGTGTTCTGTTGAGATCTTATACCACTGTTTTCCAGACCAATGTTGATAAATGGAGTGTTTTGTTTCTGTCTCAAGTAAGTTACCATGAGCTGACTAGACCTACTGCATGATATACAGAAAATACTGTAATACAGACAATACTGCTTAAATATGACATTCCCCTTTCTGCATCCTACTATTCACAAATACTTATAGGTGTGGCTTTGTTTCTTTCTGTGTAATAGATGTTGAGTATTGTTCTCACTGTGAATGTTCCCAAAGTGTTATTTCCTGTGAATCCAAAACTGTCATTATAGGTGAGTATCACTGAGGATATTTATTGTATTGTTATGTTTAAAATGAAATAATAAACACAATACGATTCCAGCCTGAGACTTCCCCCCCATATCCTCTTGCTTACTTTTCCAAGGTTTGCTTATTTCCTTTTAGGTACATAGGCACATTTACTATAGGTAAAGCTGACAATGTTTCAAAGTAGTTTAGGATTTATAAAATTGCTCAACATCTAGCAGGTGTAGGTGCTTGAGAATGCTATTCATTGACTACAGCTCAGCGTTCAACACCATAGTGCCCTCAAAGCTCATCACTTATCTAAGGACCCTGGGACTAAACCCCTGCATCTGGATCCTGGACTTCCTGGCGAGCTGCCCCCAGGTGGTAAGGGTAGGCAACAACACATCTGCCACGCTGATCCTCAACACGGGGGCCCCTCAGGTGTGCGTGCTCAGTCCTCCTATATTCCCTGTTCACCCATGACTGCATGGCCAAGCACAGCATTAAGTTTGCAGATGAGACAGCCTATAGGGAGGAGGTCAGAGACCTGGCAGTGGTGCCAGGATAACCATCTCAACGTGATCAAGACAAAGGAGATGTGGGCTACAAGAAAAGGAGGGCCGAGCACGCCTCCATTCTCATCGAGGCTGTAGTGGAGGTGGTTGAGTGCTTCAAGTTTCTTGGTGTCCACATCACCAACAAACTGTCATGATCCAAACACACCAAGACTGTCTTGAAGAGGGCACGACAACACCTACTCCCTTTAGTCCCCTCCTAGATTTGACAGGGTCCTCAGATCCTCAAAAAGTTCTGCTGCTGCACCATCGAGAGCATCCTGACTGGTTGCATCACCGCCTGATATGGCAACTGCTGCCACCAATCGCAAAGCACTATCGAGGGTAGTGCGTACATAACTGGGCCAAGCTTCCTGCCATTCAGGACCTCAATACCAGGCAGTGTCAGAGGAAGGCTCTAAAAATGGCCAAAGACGCCAGCCACCCTATTCATAGACTGTTCTCTCTGCTACTACACGGCAAGTGGTACCGGAGTGCCAAGTCTAGGTCCAAAAGACTTCTTAACAACTTCAAGCCACTCTTGAACTGCTAACCAAATGGCTACCTGGACTAATTTGCATTGACCCCCCCCCATTTTTACACTGTTGCTACTCTTTTTATTATCTATGCATAGTCATTTTACTTCTACAGGTACATTTTACCTCGCCTAACCTGTGCCCCCGCACAATGACTCTGTACCGGTACCTCCTGTATATAGCCTCGTTACTGTTTATTTTATTGTGGCTATTTAATTATTTGGTATTTTTACATTTTCTTTGTTTACTTCAGAATATTTAGTAAATACTTTCTTAATACTTGTTTTTTTCTTAACTGCATTGTTGGTTAAGTAAGCATCCCCCTAAGATCTACAGCTGTTGTAATCGGTGCATGTGACAAATAACATTTGATTTGATGTTTGTTGAGCTGAGTTATTTCCTTACACCAGATGGGAAAACTGTTATGACAAAAGACACCTTTGTGCCCAGGGTTTGTCTGGGACTCGACTTGCCACAACTTTTCATTAACTACTACACTATAGTTCTTATAAACAGGGCAATACTGCATAAACTATCATAAGATACAGGAGCTATACAAAGCAGACAAACATAGAGCTAATAAATCAGCACAGCAAGAAGGAGGACTCTCCAGGACGGTGTGGTGAGAACTCGATCCGTTGGAATGTGAAGATAAGATGATTTATTTCCAAGAACACTTCGTAAACCACGCTCGAGTGGACAGAGATAGGCATATTTCACTTGGACACGTTTCAATATGGAGAAAAGCCTAATTTTAAAATGGGTCCGCCGTGGTTCTGTGTAACGTAGTTATATTTGAGACCAGTGTATTCCAGTTAATTTCGTCTGACTTAAGTAAAATATATTTGAGAAGGAATCAACGAGTCCCAGACTGTTCTCAATAGAACATACCAGAGGGTAATCTGGTCTCAGAGCATTTCATATTATTCTGTATGTAAAGCCAAGACTCCATGTAGTATGATATATACAGTGGCAAAAAAAAGTATGTGAACCCTTTGGAAAGGCCTGGATTTCTGCATAAATTGGTCATCAAATTTCATCTGATCTTCATCTAGGTCACAAAAATAGACAAACCGTCTGTTTAAACTAATAACACACAAACAATTATACATTTTCATGTCTTTATTGAACACACCGTGTAAACATTCACAGTGCGGGGTTGGAAAAGTATGTGAACCCTTGGATTTAATAACTGGTTGACTCTCCTTTGGCAGCAATAACCTCAACCAAATGTTTTCTGTAGCTGCGGATCAAACCTGCACAACGGTCAGGAGGAATTTTGGACCATTCCTCTTTACAAAACTGTTTCAGTTCAGCAATATTCTTGGGATGTCTGGTGTGAACTGCTGTCTTGAGGTCATGCCACATCATCTCAATCGGTTTGAGATCCGGACTCTGTCTGGCCCACTCCAGAAGGGGTATTTTCTTCTGTTGAAGCCATTCTGTTGTTGATTTACTTCTGTGATTTTGGTCGTTGTCCTGTTGCATCACCCAACTTCTGTTTAGTTTCAATTGGCGGACAGATAGCCTAACATTCTCCTGCAAAATGTCTTGATAAACTTGTAAACTTTCTCCATTTATAGACAATTTGTCTTACCATGGACTGATGAATGTCAAGGCTTTTAGAGATACTTGTGTAACCCTTTCCAGCTTGGCATGGTTCACATTTGGCAATACTTCTTGTGAATGGCAAACTCAAATGTTGTGGGTGTTTTTTTTAACCGGCAAGGCAGCTCTAACCAATATCTCCAATCTTGTTTCATTGATTGGACTCCAGGTTAGCTGACTCCTGATTTCAATTAGCTTTTGGAGAAGTCCTTAGCCTAGGGGCTCACATACTTTTTCCAACCTACACTGTGAATGTTTAAATAATGTCTTCAATATAGACAAGAAAAATACAATAATTTGTGTGTTATTAGTTTAAGCACACTATGTTTGTCTATTGTTGTGACTTAGATGAATATCAAATCAAATTTGATGACTAATTTATGCAGAAATCCAGGTAATTCCAAAGGGTTCACAAACTTTTTCTGACCACTGTATATTTGATATGGTTACATAAGACAGATGGTTACTCAAGGCAAAGATGAAATAAGGGTGGTTGGATGGGTGGGTGGGAGTATAACACCAATGTCTAGCAACTCAAAAGGTTGTAAGTTTGAATTTCATCATGGACAACTTTAGCATTTTAGCAACTTTTCAACTACTTACTACTTTTTAGCTACCAGAAACTACTTAGCATGTTAGCTAACCCTAACCTTAACCCTTTTAGCTAACCCTTCACCTAACTCTGAACTTAACCCTTTAACCTTACTCCTAAACTTAAACTCCTAGTCTAGCTAACGTTGGCCACCAAGCTAGAATTTGTAACATATCATTCATTTTGAAAATCTGTAACACACTGTACGTTTTGCTTATTCATAAAACATATAACATAAATTGTCATTTGTAACATATACGAAATGGGTGATGGACATGCACAAATTAATACATACCATATGAAATGTAACATATCATACTAAATAGTACCTCAGCTTTACGTACAGAATAATACAAAGTGCTCTTAGACCAGGTTGCAATGGGGGACATTGTTTTCTAACTAAGTTATTGGTATCTTTGGTTACCACCAGTGTTTTGGAATACATTGAGCTCATTGGCAAAACCCCCCTGGTCTCAGAGCCTTGTGTATTATTCTGTACATAAATCTGAGACTCTCCATATAATATAATAGTATGAGAGGTTTCGTAATATTAATTTGTGGATGTGCATCCCCCATTTCGTATGATATGTCACGAATTACAATTTGTATTATATGTTACAAATTTTCAAAATGTACAATATGTTACGACTTGCAAAACGTATGATATGTTCTGAATTCTGGCTAGGTAGCTAACTTTAGCTAACCGGCTAACATTAGCTAGGCTAGGGGTTAGGTTAGGTTTAGGAGTTTGTTTAAAGGGTTAAGGTTAAGGGATGGGTTAGCTAAAATGGTTATAGTTAGGGTTCGGGGGCTGGTTCACTAACATGCTAGGTAGTTGTAAGTAGTTCAAAATTTGCAAATTATCTAAAATGATAAAGTTGTCTGTGATGAGATTCAAACTCGCAACATTTGGGTTGCTAGATGTTCGCGTTATATGCCCGACCGATCACCCTACTTTCTATCTGTCTTATGAAACCATACCAAACGTAACATATCATACTATTTTTAAAGTCATTCCCCTACCTAATAATAGTAAAGCCCCCTTTACTGGCTCAAATAGCCAACCAATCAGCCTGTTACCAAACCTTAATAAACTTTTGGGACAAATAGTGTTTGACCAAATAGTATGCTATTTTACAGTAAACAAATTGACAACAGACTTTCAGCAAGCTTATAGGGAAGGACAATCAAATTGCACAGCACTTACACAAATGACTGATGATTGGCTGAGAGAAATTGATAACATAAATACTGTGGGGGCTGTTTCAGTGCGACTTTTGACAAAATCAAGTATAGTCTGCTGCTGGAAAACGTATATGTTATGACTTTACACCCCCTGCTATATTGTGGATTAAGAGTTACCTGTCTGGCCTCCCGAGTGGCGCAGCAGTCTAAGGCTGCATTGCAGTGCTTGAGGCATTGTTACAGACCCGGGCTGTATTGCAGCCGGGCGTGACCGGGAGACCCATGATGCGGCGCACAATTGGCCCAGCGTCGTCCTGGTTAGAGGAGAGTTTGGCCGACCGGGATGTTCTTGTCCCATCGCACTCTAGCGACTCCTGTAGCGGCCCGGGTGCATGCACGCGGATACGGTCGAGAGTTGTATGGTGTTTCTTCCGACACAGTGGTGCGGCTGACTTCTGGGTTAAGCGAGAAGTGTGTCAAGAAGCAATGTGGCTTGGCAGAGTCGGGTTTCAGAGGATGCATGGCTCTCGAACTTCGCCTCTCCCGAGTCCGTACGGGAGTTGCAGCTATGGGACAAGGCTGTAACTACCAATAGGGGTAAAAAGTAACAAAACACAGATGGTGTTCTTTAATGGAAGCCTCTCCAACATAATCAGGAATTCCCCAGGGCAGCTGTCTAGGTCCCTTAATTTTTTCAATCTTTACCAACGACATGCCACAGGCTTTGAGTAAAGCCAGCGTGTCTATGCATGCGGATGACTCAACCCAATACCCACTACAACAACTGAAATGACTGCAACACTTAAGCGCTACAGTTAGTTTCAGAATGGGTGGAAAGGAATAAATTAGTCCTAAATATTTCAAAAACTTAAAGCATTGTATTTGGGACAAATCATTCCCTAAACCCTAAACCCCAACTAAATCTTGCAATGAGAAATGTGGAAATTGAGCAAGTTGAGGTGACTAAACTGCTTGGAGTTACCCTGGATTGTAAACTAACATGGTCAAAACATATTGATACAACAGTAGCTAAGATGGGGAGAAGTCTGTCCATAATAAAGCGTTGCTCTGCTTTCTTAACAGCACTATCAACAAGGCAAGTCTTACAGGCCCTAGTTCTGTTGCACCTGGACTACTGTTCAGTTGTGTGGTCAGGTGCCACAAAGAGGGACTTAGATGTACACAGAGAGCTAACAATAATTATATGCATGTCAATCTGGCAAGCGGTACTGGATCGCCAAGTCTAGGACCAAAAGGCTCCTTAAAAGCTTCTACCTCCAAACCATAAGACTGCTGAACAATTAATCAAATGCCCCCCACCCCCTCTTTGTTTAACACTGTTACTACTCGCTGTTTATTACCTCTGAATAGTCACTTTACAAATGACCTCGACTAACCTGTAACCCCACACAATGACACGGTATGGGTACCCCCTGTATATTTATTTACTAAACATTTTCTTAACTCTATTTCTTGAAATGCATTGCTGGTTAAGGGCTTGTTGTATTCGGCCATGTGACCAATACAATTTGATTTGAATCTCTCCTGGCTCAAAGTGGAGGAGAGATAGACTTCATCAATACTTTTATTTGTGAGAGGTATTGACATGTTGAATGCCCCGAGCTGTCTGTTTGAACTACTGGCACACAGCTCGGACACCCATGCATACCCCACAAGACATGCCACCAGAGGTCTCTTCACAGTCACCAAGTCCAGAACAGAGTATGGGAGGTGCACAAAAAACAGATAAAAATACACCTTATGGAACAGTGGAACAATGAAGCAACACAAACATAGGCACAGACACATGCATACAAACACACGATAGCATGGATTTTGTGTTGTAGATATGTGGTAACTTGAGGGCACACACTTAATGTTTTGTGAAATCTGTTGCGAATGTTTTAAAAAATGACGTTTTCGTCTTTTGAGCTTCTAGTCATGAAATCTATGCAGCCTACTCAATCACTTTTTATAGCTACTGTTTACAGGCCTCCTGGGCCATATACAGCGTTCCTCATAGAGTTCCCTGAATTCCTATCGGACCTTGTAGTCATAGCAGATAATATTCAAATTTTTGGTGACTTTAATATTCACATGGAAAAGTCCACAGAACCACTCCAAAAGGCTTTCGGAGCCATCATCGACTCAGTGGGTTTTGTCCAACATGTCTCTGGACCTACTCACTGTCACAGTCATACTCTGGACCTAGTTTTGTCCCATGGAATAAATGTTGTGGATCTTAATGTTTTTCCTCATAATCCTGGACTATCAGACCACCATTTTATTACATTTGCAATTGCAACAAATAATCTGCTCACACCCCAACCAAGGAGCATCAAAAGTCATGCTATAATTTCACAGACAACACAAAGATTCCTTGATGCCCTTCCAGACTCCCTCTGCCTAACCAAGGACGTCAGAGGACAAAAATCAGTTAACCACCTAACTGAGGAACTCAATTTAACCTTGCGCAATACCCTAGATGCAGTTGCACCCCTAAAAACTAAAAACGTTTATCATAAGAAATTAGCTCCCTGGTATACAGAAAATACCTGAGCTCTGAAGCAAGCTTAAAGAAAATTGAAACGGAAATGGCGCCACACCAAACTGGAAGTCTTCCGACTAGCTTGGAAAGACAGTACCGTGCAGTATCGAAGAGCCCTTACTGCTACTTGATCATCCTATTTTTCGAACTTAATTGAGGGAAAATAAGAACAATCCGAAATGTATTTTTGATACTGTCGCAAAGCTAACTAAAAATCAGCATTCCCCAAGTGAGGATGGCTTTCACTTCAGCAGTAATAAATTCATGAACTTCTTTGAGGAAAAGATCATGATTATTAGAAAGCAAATTACGGACTCCTCTTTAAATCTGCGTATTCCTTCAAAGCTCAGTTGTCCTGAGGCTGCGCAACTCTGCCTGGACCTAGGATCAAGAGAGACACTCAAGTGTTTTGGTACTATATCTCTTGGCACATTGATGAAAATAATCATGGCCCCTAAAACTTCAAGCTGCTTACTGGACCCTATTCCAACTAAACTGCTGAAAGAGCTGCTTCCTGTGCCTGGCCCTCCTATGTTGAACATAATAAACGTCTCTCTATCCACCGGATGTGTACAAAACTCACTACAAGTGGCAGTAATTAAGCCTCTCTTGAAAAAGCCAAACCTTGACCCAGAAAATATAAAAAACTATCGGCCTATATCGAATCTTCCATTCCTCTCAACATATTTAGAAAAGGTTGTTGCGCAGCATCTCACTGCCTTCCTGAAGACAAACAATTTATACGAAATGTTTCAGTCTGGTTTTAGACCCATCATAGCACTAAGACTGCACTTGTGAAGGTGGTAAATGACCGAGGCTCTGCATCTGTCCTGTGCTCCTAGACCTTAATGCTGCTTTTGATACCATCGATCACCACATTATTTTGGAGAGATTGGAAACCCAAATTGTTCTACACGGACAAGTTCTTATCTGTCGGAAAGATATCAGCTTGTCTCTGTGAATGGTTTGTCCTCTGACAAATCAACTATAAATGTCAGTGTTCCTCAAGGTTCCGTTTTAGGACCACTATTGTTTTCACTATATATTTTACCTCTTGGGGATGTCATTCGAAAACATAATGTTGACGTTCACTGCTATGCGGATGACACACAGCTGTACATTTCGATGAAACATGGTGAAGCCCCAAAATTGCCCTCGCTAGAAGCCTGTGTTTCAGACATAAGGAAGTGGGTGGCTGCAAACTTTCTACTTTTAAACTCGGACAAAACAGAGATGCTTGTTCTAGGTCCCAAGAAACAAAGAGATATTCTGTTGAATCTGACAATGAATCTTAATGGTTGTACAGTCATCTCAAATAAAACTGTGAAGGACCTCGGCGTTACTCTGGACCCTGATCTCTCTTTTGACGAACATATCAAGACTGTTTCAAGGACAGCTTTTTTCCATCTACGTAACATTGCAAAAATCTGAAACTTTCTGTCCAAAAATGATGCAGAAAAATTAATCCATGCTTTTGTTACTTCTAGCTTAGACTACTGCAATGCTCTACTTTCCGGCTACCCGGATAAAGCACTAAATAAACTTCAGTTAGTGTTAAATACGGCTGCTAGAATCCTGACTAGAACCAATTTTTTTATCATATTACTCCAGTGCTAGCCTCCCTACACTGGCTTCCTGTCAAGGCAAGGGCTGATTTCAAGGTTTTACTGCTAACCTACAAAGCATTACATGGGCTTTCTCCTACCTATCCCTCTGATTTGGTCCTGCCGTACATACCTACACGTACGCTACGGTCACAAGACGCAGGCCTCCTAATTGTCCCTAGAATTTCTAAGCAAACAGCTGGAGGCAGAGCTTTCTCCTATAGAGCTCTATTTTTATGGAATGTTCTGCCTATCCATGTGAGAGACACAGACTCGGTCTCAACCTTTAAGTTTTTATTGAAGACTCATCTCTTCAGTAGGTGCTATGATTGAGTGTAGTCTGGCCCAGGAGTGTGAAGGTGAATGGAAAGGCACTGGAGCAACGAATCACCCTTGCTGTCTCTGCCTGGCTCGTTCCTCTCTCGCCACTGGGATTCTCTGCCTCAAACCTTATTACAGGGGCTGAGTCACTGGCTTACTGGTGCTCTTCCGTGCCATCCCTAGGAGGGGGGTGCCAACCCAGACAGGAAGATCACGTTTGTGACTCAACCGGCAGGGGCAGTAGGGTAGCAGCAGAGTAGCCTAGTGGTTAGAGCGTTGGGCTGGTAACCGAAAGGTTGCAAGTTTGAATCACTGAGCTGACAAGGTACAAATCTGTCGTTCTGCCCCTGAACAAGGCAGTTAACCCACTGTTCCTAGGCCGTCATTGAAAATAAGAATTAGTTCTTAACTGACTTGCCTAGTTAAATAAAGGTAAAATAACAACATTAAAAAACCCACTCATGTGACTCACCCCTCCTAGGGATGGCACGGAAGAGGGTTGTGCCGTGGGGGAGATCTTTGTGGGCTATACTCGGCCTTGTCTCAGGATGGTAAGTTGGTGGTTGGAGATATCCCTCTAGTGGTGTGGGGGCTGTGCTTTGGCAAAGTGGGTGGGGTTATATCCTTCCTGTTTGGCCCTGTCCGGGGGTATCATCGGATGGGGCCACAGTGTCTCCTGACCCCTCCTGTCTCAGCCTCCAGGATTTATGCTGCAGTAGTTTATGTGTCGGGGGCTAGGGTCAGTTTGTTATATCTGGAGTACTTCTCCTGTCTTATCCGGTGTCCTGTGTGAATTTAAGTATGCTCTCTCTAATTCTCTCTTTCCCTCTCTCTTGGAGGACCTGAGCCCTAGGACCATGCCTCAGGACTACCTGGCATGATGACTCCTTGCTGTCCCCAGGCCACCTGGCCATGCTGCTGCTCCTGTTTCAACTGTTCTGCCTGCGGCTATGGAATCCTGACCTGTTCACCGGACGTGCTACCTGTCCCAGACCTATTATTTGACCATGCTGGTCATTTATGAACATTTGAACATCTTGGCCATGTTCTGTTATAATCTCCTTCCGGCACAGCCAGAAGAGGACTCCTCATAGCCTGGTTCCTCTCTAGGTTTCTTGCTAGGTTTTGGCCTTTCTAGGGAGTTTTTCCTAGCCAACGTGCCTCAACACCTGCATTGCTTGCTGTTTGGGGTTTTAGGCTGGGTTTTTGTACAGCACTTTGAGATATCAGCCGATGTACAAAGGGCTATATAAAAAATGTGATTTAAATACATTTGATTTGACATACAGAATCCATGTCTCAAGGCTTAAAAATCCTTCTTTATCCTGTCTCCTCCCCTCCTCCTTCATCTACACTGATTTGAAGTGGATTTAACAACTGACATCAATAAGGGTTCATAGCTTTAACCTGGATTCACCTGGTCAGTCTATGTCATGGAAAGAGCAGGTGTTCTTAATGTTTTGTACATTTTTGCAACACTTTTTCACCAACAGGTTTCAGTGCCAATGCACCACACAACCAATAAACAAAGCATACCGACTTTGGGCGCTCTAATATCATGGTTTGCATTTTCAACGCCCCCAAAAAACTTGACAAACAGAAATGACATCCCTCCCTACCTTATAGGCCTACCCAGTATTGAAGGCTTGGCTTGACAATCTCAGAATATCATTAAACTTTTTCATCAAATGGTTGCTACACAGCTCCGGTATTATGCTGGTGGACATCTCTAATAAAAAAAAAATGGTTGGATAGGTACCTGGGGGCTGAGTCCGTGATAATTCTGTGGACCAGATCAAGTTGAATTAATAGTACTATTTTTCCACCGATAGGCAACCTAGCTGCTTAAAATGCTTGACCTCCAGATGAGTATCAGGGGGAGTTTAAGTACATGTCTTGTTTTGGCTGGTCTGAAGCTTATTTAGATGTTTAGAGCTGCTGGTGAACCATGATGTGCAGGCATAATCAAAGTGACACTGTACTAGCACACTTGCCAGAGTCTCTAGGGTGTTTATCAGTGGAGGCTGCTGAGGGGAGGATGGCTCAAACCATGTGTTTGATGTATTTGATACCACTCCACCTATTCCGCTTCAGCCATTACCATGAGCCCGTCCTCCCCAATTAAGGTGCCACCAACCTCCTGTGGTGTCTATAGCTAGGTTTCCATCCAATTGGCGAGAAATGTTCACGTGAATAAAAACAATATGTGCATTTTCCCATCAAAAGTCAATGCGTAAAAACAACAAAACATTATTTATAAAAAGCACTCTATTAATATGTTTTTTGAACATTAGAATCAAGCATGATAGATATACTTTTAGTTTATGGTTGACCCAGCTTGTTGGCCATGATCGAATCGGCGTTTCTCAGCTAGTTCAAAGCACTTGAATGCATCCAAATGGTATTTATGACTTCATAACTGGTAATTACCACCTTCCCACTTGGCTATGAATGCAGCATTAGATGGCCATCACCTCAACTAAATAAATATTAATTTTATATTTTCAATTGAGAAACCCAATATGAATATGTGTTATTATAAAGCAAATCATTGAACATTATTTAAAATCATGACGTCACATTATGCGCCGGTAGTGAGCAACGCGGGAGATTGAAAACTTAAACAACGGTCACTGTGTTGAGGATAACTAGCTAATGTTGCTAACTACAAGTTTGCCAATATGTTGAAAAAGGTGCCCAAGGCTACATTAAAGTCTCTAATGAGGAAGAAAGCCAACATTCGTATAGGCACAGCGGCAGATGCAATGGTATGTTTGTTGAAAATGCTCTCGTAGCTAGCTAACATGCTAGCTAGGCTAAACGTTACAACACTGTTTTAAAACGAACAGCTTTCAAGCACAGGTAAACATGCAATACAGCTATCGTTATATTAACTGTGTAACTTAGCCTAGCAAGTAGGATAGTTCTCTAATTTTCATGTGTTTCAGTGCCTGAATATGAATGTCCATTTCAGGTTGAGCTGAACGTGCTGCTATTTCTGCATAGCCTCGCAGAAGAGGCGAGGACGAAAGCTTTTGAGGAGAAATCGGCTACTATCAAAGCACACCACGTCAAAGCAGTATCCAAGGTATTGGCAACATTCAGCAACATTGGGGGCAGAACACAGGGTGCATATCAATGGGCTAAAGGGTCTTTCTCTCCTTCATCAGCACTGATCTGAAATAGCCTGGACAGGTGAAAGCAAGTTCCCGCTAATGTGATGGGTTTTCAGATCAGTACATAACAATGTAGATGAGGCAGGAGGCTATTGAATTGTTAACTTTAAAAATATATACTTTATAGAGAGAGGGGCAAATGTCTGGTTGCTGTATAGACATTATAGATTTTGTGGTAGTGAGTTAGCTCTACAGACCCTTCGTCATATACAGTTATTTAAACAGTAATATTCTGTCTTAGGACATACCGTTTGAAGTGGCATGTGAGATATTTGCCTACCTGTGCCTGTTTAGCAACATGGACAAATACAAATATCTGTGGACAGTTCTTATAGGAAATCGTTGTTTGCATCACCAAGCAGTACCAAGGAAAGAATTAAATCCAATTGTTAGATGCTACCACCCCCCTCCAAATCCAAACCAAACATGCTGCCCAATTGCGAGGCTTATTAGCTAGACAAACAGGTGTGAAACAGACAGATGTGCGTGTTAAAAATATAATCTTAATAATGCCATTTAGCAAAAGTGATGTAGTCAAGCATGCATACATTTTATGTGTGGAAAGAATACACGTGGGCAATCTAAGCAAGACACAACATGGAATCCACGTTTGGTTTTCATTTGGGTGGGGCGTCTTATAATGGGATGCAATTATTTTCTGGGTACTGTTTGGCAACGCAAATAACGATTTCATTGGAACAATCCAAGGATATGTTCTCCGACGTGGGAAAAGTGTCGCCGGACAGGTACACGTCAGCAAATGTCTCTCAAGGTGGCTAAATGTTATACAGCTATAGTCGAGTCATGTGGATTAATGGATATCCTACATTGAGATGTCCTATTCCTTCAGTTCATTTGTCAGAGGATTGTCTTATGATTCCTGACTTTATCATGCTACTTTCCAGATGTCAATGATGATTTTTTTGTCTTTCCTTAGAAACTGCTGAAACGAGCCCGAGGGTGAAGAGGAGAGACCTTTCTACATGAACATGATTCAACAACTGATTTTATTAATTGTCAGATTGGCCTGAATTATATATTGAACCTATATTTTTGGTTTTCTCTTCAGTTTTAATATTTTCTGTGGTCTCTAGTTTTTGTCTGTATTCATTTGATCTGTTTTGTCTGTCATTTTGTATTTCCACAATGCACAGAGATTTTTAGAACATTTTTTATATGCTGTCCAATTAAATGTTGTGTTCTGTAGATCTATCTCTGGTGTAGGCCTTGTTGTCCCTGCCATGTTCCATCAAGCTGACTAGAATGTTTATTTTTCTGTTATACTAGCCTAGTTCCCTGTCAGAGAAATGCACTTATTTTGAGAGAAGTGACACAAAATACAGAGACTGGTGCCAAGGCTACCATCATCCAGCTAACTTGACACAACTGTGGGAAGCATTGGAGTCAACATGGGCCAGCATCCCTGTGGAACGCTTTCGACACCTTTATGTAGTCCGTGCCCCTGAAAATTAGGAATGTGTTCCTAATGTTTGGTATACTCGGTGTACGATGCACTTTAGTACTCTGGCCAGTACAGTTGGTGTTCGATGCCAATAATGTTTTCCTTTGTTAAAAAAAAACATTAAAAGAAGAAAGTTGCACACTATGTGCAGTATGCTCCCAACAATTGAATGGTTAAACCAATGTTTCGGCACCCAGTGCCTTCTATCGGTTTCCTTGTCACGAAGGCAATAGCCAGCTAGCATTTATGAAAGCCTAGAGCCTCATCCTCAGGCCTATATTCTCTGTCATCAACAGTTGGTCACGGTGGTCAGAGCTGCAGGCTGAATGCTTCAAAGACTATGCATTGGCCTGCCCCCAAACTCCTCACAAATTCCTTACCTATTCACCCTACATACATTATCTGCATGTCAAGATGTTATCCCACTCATCTTTTACTACAGAGGGGTTTCTGAAGCCATGGCACTTGACCTGTGTGGCATGGGTTTTCACGTGAGTGCGTTCTTAGCTTTTTAAAATATTTTTTCTTATAGAGCCCTGTAGGAGGTCTGCTGTAGGGATCTTAAGTTCTTTCTTCATTGTGATAATAATCAGGTTTATTATGATGAGAATAACATTCACACAAGACACAATGTACTGTAATTCTACTAATGGACTGATGCATAGTATATTTTTTACTGTATGGCTCAGCCTCATGCTCAATCATATTTTGGTGGCTTGGCATGAAAATCAACCATTTAAACCAGTGTCTATCTCTCCACCACTCTCTCATCCCCCATTGTCTCCCTCCTTATGCTCTTGCTTTCCCCCACCTCCAGCTGGGTTGTTATACTTCCCTGCCTTTTTCTCGCGATTGTTTCCAGATTTGGTGAATCTGATTTGGTGTTCCAGCGAGCTTAGCCTTTCCTTGTTTCTATTGACAGTTAGCATGGGGTTTCTGGGTGTGTAACCCCACCCGTCGGACCTTTGGCCCTCTGACAGTCCCAGTTTCTGCCTCTGACCCCCCACTCCAGGCAGACAATAATAGCAGAGCAGCTGTCACTGTTCAGGATCCAGGTGCAGCTGTAGGGCAAAACTGACAAAACATGATGTTCAGTGGGAACTGGAAAGGCAAAAACTAACCATTTTTCCTACACTGAAAGAAAGCTTACTTGTACAGCTAGAAGAGGGAGGTCTGTTATTTTATCTAAATATCAATGTTATCTTTTTCTTGAGGAAACAACATGCTAACATTTTTGTAATTTCACTGGGGAAAAAATACTAATCTCTTCTGTAATGTAGAAATATGTAGGTGTATGGAGCACCTACTCAATTTGGTCTTAGACTCGTCCAGCTCCCCTGTCTGCCAGCGTCTTTGGGTCTCGTCTCTAACAAATAAATCCACTCCAACGTCAATCCTCTGAAACTCCTGCTGACACTGTTTTTGACACTTTCTAGAAACCAGAAGTAGGGGCTGTAGAATATATGTTATTCTTCTCTGCCTCCCCTGCTGAAAAGCACATACATTTGAGTGTGGCTGCCCCCACTGTGGTGTCCATCTAGCTACCAACTTTAATATAACCTTAATTCCAAAGAGGGTAAAATGTTAATTCAGATATCATTGCTGATTTGGATTCTGCACTTCATGGATCTTATTAATAAACAATATTACTCAAGACATCCACGACACAGACATACTGTACAGTTGATGTCGGAAGTTTACATACACTTAGTCATTAAAAGTCATTTTTCAACCACTCCACAAATTTCTTGTTAACAAACTATAGTTTTGGAAAGTCAGTTAGTACATCTGCTTTGTGCATGACACAAGTCATTTTTCCAACAATTGTTTACAGAGATTATTTCATTTATAATTCACTTTATCACAATTCCAGTGGGTCAGAAGTTTACATACACTAAGTTGACTGCCTTTAAACAGCTTGGAAAATTCCAGAAGAAGATGTCATGGCGTTAGAAGCTTCTGATAGGCTAATTGACATCATTTGAGTCAATTGGAGGTGTACCTGTGGATGTATTTCAAGGCCTACCTTCCAACTCAGTGCCTCTTTGCTTGACATCATGGGAACATCTAAAGTAATCAGCCAAGACCTCAGAAAAAAATTGTAGACCTCCACAAGTCTGGTTCATCCTTGGGGGGGTGCTTGAGGGACAGCTCATGTAGTGCATTCCTCAAGGTTATACATTCCCTGTTCTTCCCCATCTCTGTACATGACCCATTCCAATAGATCGTTGATCACTCTAATCCTAATTTGTGTGTATGTTCTCTCTCTCTTGCTCTCTCTTGCTTTTTGTGAATGGGGAGTCGGGCGCCTGCTTTCGGAGAGTGAGGACACGAGTCTACAGGAAGTTTGAGGAGGTACAAAGACGAGAGGTCTTATGGCACCCCACCCTGTACGGCAACTCCTGACCCCATGTCACAGATTGGAGGAAGTGTGTCATCGAAAGGAGGAAGAGTCAAGGAATACTGGTGATCAAATCCCTTTCTATTGACATTTTTCCACATAAATTATATACAACAGTATGTGGACACCCCAAATTAGTGGATTCCGCTGTTTCAGCCAAACCTGTTGCTGAAAGGTGTGTAAAATGCATGGTTGTGCGCTCCAATCTCCATAGACAAACATTGGCAGTAGAATGGCCTTACTGAAGAGCTCAATAACTTTCAACGTGGCACCATCATAGGATGCCACCTTTCCAACAAGTCAGTTCGTCAAATTTCTGCCCTGCTAGATCTTCCCCAGTCAACTGTAACTGCTGTTATTGTGAAGTGGAAACATCTAGGAGGAACAACGGCTCAGCCACGAAGTGGTAGGCCACACAAGCTCACAGAACGGGATGACAGAATGCGGAAGCGTGTAAAAAAATCTGTCCTCTGCTGGTTCCCCTTGCTCTGCAAGGGCCGTGGCTTTTGTGGAGCGATGGGTAACGATGCTTCGAGGGTGACTGTTGTTGATGTGTGCAGAGGGTCCCTGGTTCGCGCCTGGGTTTGGGCGAGGGGACGGTCTAAAGTTATACTGTTACACATACAGAAATGTTTTTTCAAGATTGTTGTGGAAGAACTTGACTGGCCTGCATACAGCCCTGACCTCAACCCCATCGAACACCTTTTGGATTAATTGGAACACTGACTGCGGGCCTAATGGATGGTTGGATCGATATAGCATTTGGATGGACAGATGGAGGACTGGATTGACTGGGTTGAGAGAGAGACCTTAATGATGGGGCCAGAACTCAAACTCTGTCCTGCCTGTAGTCAAGACGGTGTGCAGCAGTTTATTCCTCTATCATATGCTGTATAATAATGGGCATCCAACATTGTGGGTTTATTTCAACATGTTACCTCAACCATCCATTTCAGGAAACAGTCACTAAATTGTTATGGACTGAATTAAGCAGTGTTCAGAAAGCAAACTGTCTTTTCAGATTATTTTTTTGTTTCTATCATCATCATGACAGTGCCTAGCCTACTTGTTCTACAAGTGTAGCATTTCTCTATATATAAAGTCAAATTGAACCTAATGATGCCGTTTGATGATTCAAATCTTTTGTATGGTCCCACATTGGTTTGTTTGTGTAGGAGATGTTAATGTATGTCAATTATATTGTTTTCACAAATGACAATTAAAAAATGAACCAACTAACTTTGTTTTTATGTGGCAAGCCTTTTCCAAAGATTTCTATAGCTTTGTAAACATTTTCAAAAGTGGAGATGACCTCCCTTCGCCAGTCGCGATAAATAGTAATGGCGTATTTTTGTGGGCACGAACTCTACCATGGTTCATTGGACAAAGTCTATGCAGAAATGAATGGTGTTTTTGTAGGGATCGTGGATAAAGACTAAAAATAAGGTCTGTGGTATACAGGAGATTTGATCAATGTTGTTCTTCATCAGATGTCACTTTTTGTGAATTTTGAAGCATTTATGTAATTTCAAAAACAAAGTCTTCATAAATCATAAAGGTAATGTTAACTGATTTCTATTCTCTCATAAACACAGGCTTATATGTTTTGTTCTATCTCAGACCTTATATTCGGCGTTTATCCCAATTCTTTCCCCATTCTGAACGAACTAGCGGTAACGTATTTCCGGTTTTAGCATTACAAACTGGCGAGCTCTATGCTGTATATAGTACCTATGGGCAAATATTGTCAATTATATTGACAAGATATTCGAGTGACCGCTCTAACAGTGGGAATACATGTCCTCAAAGATGGAAGACAGGTGGGAGGTGACATCAGGTGGGACCATTCTAGCCAATGAGTGTGAACAACAGGCCATAGAGATAGATGCAGGACTCATTTTTGTATCCGTACCTTCGCGTCTGTGACAGCATGGGCAGTGAAGCCATGCCCATTTTAAAGTAGTCAATTGTCCTCTTCATTGGCTGCTTGCTCCCAACTCATAAGAATCCCCACCCAGTTGACTACTTTAAAATGGTGGAAGCCCGCAATCGCAATGTCCTTGCTAAAACGGGTATGTCCATGTCCTCTATCCATCTCTATGACAATAGGCACAACTCGGATATAAAGTCGTGTTTTTTTAAGTTGGCAAAATGTCACATGCGTCTACTTATATCAGTGCTTTCATAACAACATAACCATTACGAAACTTATATTCAATCAAATAAGCCTCACGAAGCAAATTAACAATTACATTTTTGTTGACCAAATTCGACACCCTCTCATTGGTGTCTACACAAAAATGTCTCACTTCATGGGCTTATTTTCTTGACAGATTTTGCTCAGAATAAAACCTCTCGCTTCGCATTTTCTTCTCTGAAAGAGGAGGAACGCTTCTATTTTGCTTTGTTTTGGTAGCATCTATTTTGCGAACTGTCTAAATAGCTACGTCACTGAGCGAAGTGCAAACAGTATTTTTGACAGGTGAGTATGGATGAAATTCCCCCAAGTGAGAAGACAGTCAAGGGGTGTGTCTGTCACTTTTGACAACTGGGCCTCCGAAGCTAGCAAGCTAACGTTAACGTTACAAGAAATAGCTAGCTAGTTTCATGACGACAAAATCATACTATGATTTAGTAATACTGTCGGTTTAGTAACTACATATATTTTGTATGGACAGTTTTCCTATTAATTCTATAATGCACATATGTTCTCTTTAGATTAGCAAGATGGCTAATAACGTTATAGTTAAATACTGTCTAGTTAGTCTTGTTGGCTAGCTAGCTAACTTTGGCAGGCTTTGTTTTTGTTGCGCAAAACAAACAGTGAGAGGCGAGTTACCAGTGTTACAATCTCTCTGGGAAAGAGTGCAGAGACAATATAATCTTTTCAACAATATTTTTCCATAGAGAGGAACTTTGAGAGAATACAGATTTGATCCTGATGACATCCCAGTAACTGCACTTGAAACAGTAAGGAGATAACCCTAACCCTAATCCATCATAGCAATTTTAGAAATAAGATTGTGAGATTCTAAGATTCTAGCCAGCTAAATCATCTGAAATTCAAATTTAGATATTTAGGCCTATTGCTAATTTAATATCTCATGACAGCTTTGTGATTTGAGTCTCCAGGGTGAGAAGATTATTGCTAATCCTATGAAGCTTCAATCTTGAATATCCAGATTTTGATAATAAAGTAAAATTAGACTGCAGGTTTGTTTGTCTGTCTCAGAATTTGCCTAACTTGCTGTGTCTCCCCTCAGCATGGCGAGCTGTGGTGAGGTGGACCACTCAGTGGACTCTGTGTCCTCCTCAAAGGTAGAAGACGGAGGGGACGCCTTCACTGGTGACTCCCCCAGCTCACCTACCCCCTCGGCAAACCCCGTGCCGGAATGTGCCATCTGCCTCCAGACCTGTGTCCACCCGGTTCGCCTGCCCTGCCGCCACGTTTTCTGTTTCCTGTGCGTCAAAGGAGCCTCCTGGCACAGCAAGCGCTGCGCTCTTTGCCGACAGGAAGTACCTGAGGACTTCCTGGAGCATCCCACTCTGCTGTCCCCAGAGGAGCTGAAGGCAGCAGCCGCAGGAGGACGAGGAGGAACCGGGCCAGGGAGCGCTGGCGGAGACCATGCATGGTACTACGAGGGGAGGAACG
This sequence comes from Oncorhynchus tshawytscha, assembly GCF_018296145.1. Lineage (NCBI taxonomy): Eukaryota > Metazoa > Chordata > Actinopteri > Salmoniformes > Salmonidae > Oncorhynchus > Oncorhynchus tshawytscha. The sequence continues at coordinate 26,864,875 of NC_056433.1, read as the reverse complement.
GCTGGTGGCAGTATGACGAGAGGACCAGCCGTGAGCTGGAGGACGCTTTCGCCAAGGGCAGGAAGAGCGCTGAGATGCTGATTGCTGGCTTCCTGTACGTGGCTGACCTGGAGAACATGGTGCAGTATCGCCGCAATGAGCACGGTCGCCGCCGACGCATGAAGCGTGACATGGTGGACATTCCCAAAAAGGGCGTGGCCGGACTCAGACTGGACCCTGACCCCACCCCGCCAGTTGTTGCCGTGGCAGCTGTTCTGGTCACAGCGGCAACAGTGGAACGGCCAAGCTCTGCTGATGGGGAGGATGTGACTGGACGGTCACAGGTGGGGGGCTTAGGGGTTGTCATCCCGGCTCCTCCAGTCAGACCCCCCACAGTCCTGGGTGCCCACCCTGCCACCTCAGCCTCCATCTCCCTTGAAGACTCTCTGTCCCAGCTCCTCATCAGCCAACCAGAGGGGGAGGAAGAGGAGAATGAAGAGGTAGCTTCAAGAATAAGCCAGGTGTACGAGTCAGCATCTGGTAGCAGTGAGGATGAGGATGGTGGTGGTGATGAAGTAGGGCGGGGGTGGGATAGGGAGAGGGGGGGACGGGAAGTTGGGTCTCGACGGAGGCCCAGACATAGACTCCTACAGCGCCGGCTCAGAGAGGTCCAGCCTGACAGACTGCCACCTGGAGGTGGGTCCTCCAGCGGAGGCCTCAGTGTGCGCTCACGCAGCCCTGACGGTCAATGCACTGTCACTGAGGTGTGACCACAACTGGACCACTGTCTCTGCACTCAACTGGCTCAGCAAAAAACAAATTCACTCCATGCCCATGGTGGTATTGAGTAACCCAGTGGAAGACACCAGATCAGCCATTTGCATTACATATACAGCAACATAGGCTAATCCATAATTTATAATACGTCAGCCAGTAAGATTATGCAAAATAGCACACATAATAAAATAGCCCATACTGTTCCACTCTCTGCCACTAACCATTTGAGCCTGTGTTAGTACCAAAAGGCATGGTCAGTCTTAATAGGCTATCTACAGAGAAATTGTGAAATGAGGTTTGAGGTTTGGAGATGACTTAACCTTTTAAATGTAGCATCCCATCTCTAACAGGAGGCAAAAATCTTGTTTTGTTGGTACATGGCTGTTTACTGTAATGATTGTTCTAACATCTCCATTGAGCGTACGTGAGTCAGTGTGTGTATTGAAGTCATATTCCAGATGAATATAAAAATGTTTCTTAAATGTCCAATGAAGCTGATTTTATCTCGATATCAAATTATTTCTGGGTAACAATTAAGTACCTTAAATAGCACCTTTTGTTTGGTATTTTATTACGATCCACAAGAGGTCGCTGTAATTTTGGCCACAACAGTTCTGCAAACCCACCCCATAGATCCCCATCTTGACACAGAACTCACCAAGCCACCAATAGGAAGACATACTGTGTCTTTCTTGCCTGTTTGCAGCCATTGAAACAAATTTCAAGTGAAAAACAAGTGAAAACACTTGTAATTACTGAATGGAAGGTATTTGAAATTACAACAAGATCACAAATATGCACAGAGGTTCTATACATCAGGGGTGGAGCATGGAAATGAGCAAACAGAGATTGAGAATGAAAGCTTCTTTAATCTGTCGGTAGCTATGCGCACACTCAATTCAAACGTAATGCATGTCACACATATTCCTAAGTAGAAACGGTGTCCTACAAAGACAGGTAGAAGTAGGAAGAAGTGATTGGAGATTTTTTATGAAGGACTTCCTCATGAAAGATGAAACAAACAAAGATGTTGAGAAAATATGCTGAAGATACTATGAAAACTGGATGGAAGATGCGTTGTACACACACCTGATCATGAGTGTTTGAGTTGTCTGAACTTTGAACCTATTATTTTGATACTCTTCTGTCAATTGTTTATTGCCATGTTTTTAAAAGTATTTTTGACTTTTAATTAATATGATTTAACTTCCATGTGTGGTCTTGTTTAACTGTGATGTTTTATCAAAACAATAAAGTGTTTGTTTATTATTTGACCTTAATTGAAGTCATGAGTTCGATGTTGTGGTTAACTTAACCGTAATATAACAATTTATTCGAAAGGGATAGTTAGTACTTATGCGTTATGGCTTTAGGTGATACTGTATGTTCAGTTTGCATCGTGGATCAGCATCGTGACCTTTATTTGACCAGGCAGGTCAATTAAACAACAAACTCTTATTTACAATGACTACCTGGCATGAGGCAAAAGGCCTCCGGTGGGCCAGGGGGCGGGGATTAAAAACTAAAAGTAAGACGACGGACAACACAGACTGAAGACAGTTACACTAGCAACAACACAGATACATCAGCAGGCAGACAATGGAAACAAATCACATCACGACTAGAGAGATATCACCCTACTACATGAAGGGAGACCTATGGCAACAACACAAGATGGCACAATGTCGTTGTAAGCGGTCACTGTAAGCCTGGCCACAATTAAACTTTAGACCCCCATCTTGAAACCAAATGCACCAAGCCACCAATATCATTTTCTTTTTCAAAATGTGTCTTTCTTGCCTATTTGCAGCCATTGAAACACATTTCTAGTGCAAAACAAGCCAAGAGAGTTTCAACTACAGAATGGAAGGTATTTGAATTTACAACAAGATCACAAATATGCACAGAGGTTCTATACATCAGAGGTGGAGCATGGAAATGAGCAAGCAGAGATTGCAATGTAAAGCTTCTTTAATCTGTCAGTAGCTATGCGCACACTCAATTCAAACGTGATGCATGTCACACATATTCCTAAGTAGAGATAGTGACTGTAAGATCAACGTCAGCTCAGTAGGTGGAAGTGAGGGGGAGATGCTGTACCAAGAGACTTCCTCATTCAGATGAAAGATGACAAATTAGGAAATTAAGCGCAAGTTGTTGAGAAAAAGCAGTGGACAAAGATGGTTAACCTTTGGTTAGTAGGAGGCATGGGACAAACTCAATGACTTCTCTTTTCATAAAGTAGGAAGCTGAATCCTTTGCATGACAGAGACTCACTACTTGTCTGGGTCTGAATTGAAGCATGGGAGTTACTCTATTCCTCCTGCTCCTGGCCATACAGAATGATTTAGCAGCAGGACAGTTTGCAGGACATCTGTTCAGCTGCGAATCGTGTCAATGTCCCAGTGGATCAATTTAGTACGGCAAGGACCACACTCAGTGTGTGGATATCGATGAGTGTGTGGATAAGCCGACCATCTGTAGGGCCTATTTGGCTTGCCTCAACACCAATGGTGGATACTGCTGTGAGTGTCAACCTGGGTTCATAGCAAAGAAGAGTGCATCAGAACGATATATGGAACTGGACGAGTGTAAGACAGACAAGTTGTTCTGCAGAAAGAGGGGAACCTGTCAGAATCTGGAGAGCACCTACCAGCGCCAGTGCCCCCCTGGGTTCAGTAATTATGACAACAAACATGCTGGGTGTACAGAGCTGAATTGTGAGCTGTATCGACCACAGCAGGCTGCACCTGGACAGGCTCTGCCAGGCTTTGGCAGTCTTTTTGTCAACAGAACTGGTTGTTGCTGAATAAGTCTGGAGCAAAAGGGGAGCAGTTGACTGGAGAAGTGATTTTAGAAGTAAGTCCTCAGCTGAGAAACACCACAACCAGGATCAGGACCAACCACACAGAGGTGGAGCTTGTTGTCTAGGGGGACCGGACTCCACCCAGTGGGCTGGTCAGCCTGACCAATCAGATCACCCAACTCGACACCACCTAGGAAACCGCAACGGAGACACCTGCCCAGGCAATGTCTTTGTTACTCTACTCAGTTACAAAGGCCTTCAGACTTTGGCCAATGGATATAAAAACAATTAAAAACTTGGCTCCAGAGCGGTTACTGTATCCGTTAGCAACCCCAACACAACAAGGCTGCGCCAACCGGTCATTCTTACCGTCACACACCTGAAGCCCGGTTTACTGGCACTAGCACGCCTGTGTTTATTGGTCGAAGGAGAAGTGAGCAAGCAGAGATTGCAATGTAAAACTTCTTAAATCTGTCAGTAGCTATGCGCATACTCAATTCAAACGAGATAGATGTCACACATATTCCTAAGAAGAAAAAGTGGCGAGGCTGTGCCTCAGTGGTTTCTAACTCCACCCACACAGTGTGTTCCTGCAGTCATCTCAGCAGCTTTGCCCTGCTCAAAGACATCAACCAGATGCCAGTGTCTGTGGTGATGTTGGTGGGCCTTTCCATGGCTACAGTCTGTTTGGTCCTATCGCTGCTCGTGACTCAGTGGTGTCTCTCGGTCTGCCGGAAGCTTAATGAGAGGCGCCTCCAGCAACAGGAATTACACCGAGTGTACAAAACATTAGGAACATTCGTTGGGGCATGGACTCTACAAGGTGTTAAAAGCTTTCCACAGGAATGCTGGCCCATGTTGACTCTACAAGGTGTCAAAAGCGTTCCACAGGAATGCTGGCCCATGTTGACTCTACAAGGTGTTAAAAGCATTCCACAGGAATGCTGGCCCATGTTGACTCTACAAGGTGTTAAAAGCATTCCACAGGAATGCTGGCCCATGTTGACTCCACAGTTGTGTAAAGTTGGCTGGATGTCCATTGGGTGGTGGACCATTCTTGATACACACGGCAAACTGTTGAGCGTGAAAAAAAAACAACCCCAGCAGTGTTGCAGTTCTTAACACACCCAAACCGGTGTGCCGGGCACCTACTACCATAATCCGTTCAACAACTTAAATATGTTGTCTTGCCCATTCCCCATCGGAATGGCACACATACACAATCAATTTCTCAATTGTCTCAAAGCATAAAAATCCTTCTTTAACCTGTCTCCTCCCTTCCATCTACACTGATTGAAGTGTATTCAACAAGTGACATCAATAATGGATCATAGCTTTCACCTGGATTCCCCTGATCAGTCTATGTCACGGAAAGAGCAGGTGCTCCTAATGTTTTGTACAGTCAGTGTATATGTCATTAGGCAATAATTCACCAGTATACCTGCATACATTGAACACCATGACGTACTGTATGTGTTCTAAGACATTCTGTTTATAGTTATATGGATTTCTAAATGTTAATGAATGCATTTCCAGCCACGGTATGTTGGCCCAATGCAAATAGAAATGGGTTATGTAATGTTTTCTATTTGAGTTGGTACAATTCTGTATGAATGTTTCTCAAAGATACAAGTAAGTTTTCCAACAATTGTTTACAGACAGATTATTTCACTTATAATTCACTGTATCACAATTCCAGTGGGTCAGAAGTTTACATACAGTAAGTTGACTGTGCCTTTAAACAGCTTGGAAAATTCCAGAAAATGATGTCATGGCGTTAGAAGCTTCTGATAGGCTAATTGACATCATTTGAGTCAATTGGAGGTGTACCTGTGGATGTATTTCAAGGCCTACCTTCAAACTCAGTGCCTCTTTGCTTGACATCATGGGAAATCAAAAGAAATCAGCCAAGACCCCAGAAAAACAATTGTAGACCTCCACAAGTCTGGTTCATCCTTGGGAGCAATTTTCAAATGCCTGAAGGTACCACGTTCTGAGAGACACGTTCTGTCTCCTAGAGATGAACGAACTTTGGTGCGAAAAGTGCTAATTAATCCCAGAACAACAGCAAAGGACCTTGTGAAGATGCTGGAGGAAACAGGTACAAAAGTATCTATATCCACAGTAAAACGAGTCCTGTATCGAGCAAGGAAGAAGCCACTGCTCCAAAACTGCCATAAAAAAGCCAGACTACGGTTTGCAACTGCATATGGGGACAAAGATTGTACTTTTTGGAGAAATGTCCTCTGGTCTGATGAAACAAAAATAGAACTGTTTTGCCATAAGGACCGTCGTTATGCTTGGAGGAAAAAAGGGGGAGGCTTGCAAGCCAAAGAACACCATCCCAACCGTGAAGCACGGGGGTGGCAGTATCATGTTGTGGGGGTGCTCTGCTGCAAGAGGGACTGGTGCACTTCACAAAATAGATGGCATCATGAGGTAGGAGAGTTATGTGGATATATTGATGCAACATCTCAAGACATTAGTCAGGAAGTTAAGCTTGTCGCAAATTGGTCTTCCGAATGGATAATGACCCCTAGCATACTTCCAAAGTTGTGTCAAAATGGCATAAGGACAACAAAGTCAAGGTATTGGAGTGGCCATCACAAAGCCCTGGCCTCAATCCCTTAGAAAATGTGTGGGCAGAACTGAAAAAGTGTGTGCGAGCAAGGAGGCCGACAAACCTGACTCAGTTACACCAGCTCTGTCAGGAGGAATGGGACAAAATTCACCCAACTTATTGTGGGAATCTTGTGGAAGGCTACACAAAAAATGTGACCCAAGTTAAACAATGTAAAGGCAATGCTACCAAATAATAATTGAGTGTATGTAAACTTCTGACCCACTGGGAATGTGAATGAAAGAAATACAAGCTGAAATAAATCATTCTCTCTACTATTATTCTGACATTTCACATTCTTAAAATAAAGTGGTGATCCTAACTGACCTAAGACAGGGAATGTTTACTAGGATTAAATGTTAGGAATTGTGAAAACTGAGTTTAAATGTATTTGGCTAAGGTGTATGTAAATTTCCGACTTCAACTGTATCTTTTTACCATTTTGAAATGAAAGCACTTTATGTATCTAGTCCCCCGATTTGAGTGTGTTTTTTTTTCATAAGTATTTGGACAACTTCACTTATGGTGTATTAGAAAGTTGAGCATTTGGTCCCATATTCCTATCACGCGATCACTACATCAAGCATGTGACCCTGCAAACTTATTGGATGCATTGGCAGTTTGTTTTGGTTGTGCTTCAGATTATATTTTCCCCAATAGGATCATACCCCTCTCCCCCCAAAAATGTTCACCTCCCCTGTTTTTGGTGATGGTGGAAGGTAATATTTTTGGGGGAATATAATCTTTGTTCTTCTGTAACTTTCTCACTCTTATTCACGATTCATTCATGATTATCCATAATCATAGTAGCATCCACATGAATGTTCAGAAACATCTTCTATTCTTATTTACAATAAAAGTGACAATACATTTTTCACCATTCAGTCCCTAATTGTGCAAAACATAATCCGAAGGTGATTTCAGTTCTAAATGGTAAAACAGATGTGTATAAAAATACCCTAAAAGGTGATATTCTGTATTAAACATTTGATCTCAAATCCAAAATGCTGGAGTACAGAGACACATTTACACATTTTAGCTTCACTGTTGAAATAAATACAAACGGGAGTGTAAATGGAATATCAGGGATGTTATTATGGTAACTGGGGGATACATATAGAAATGCCGCACCCTGGGGTCGTGTTGTGGCAAGGTGAAAGATACATAGGGAGAGAAAAAGAGGTGAAGAGAGAGCGATTGATGGAGAGACAGAAAGAGGGAGGTGGCTGGAGGGGAAGGGGGTGAGAGAAGGAGACAGTAAGATGAGAGAGTGAGAAAGAGAGTGATGAGAGACAGGGAGAAGAGAGGGAGGGGTGGAGAGTAGAGGTAGAGCAAGAGCAGGATATAATAAGAAAGCTATAGAGATCAATGGGTGGGGGAGAGGAAGGGATGGAAAAAGAGGGAGGGAGGATGGAAGGAGAGAGGGATGATGAAAGAGTCCTGGGTGAGAGAGTTCATTTTGGGGTTGTATGTACACAAGACCAGATATAGCCCTGAAACATGTAAAAATTACATAGAATTGCATGAAATGCTTTATAAAAGGCCCAATTTTTCCCGAACCCTAGTTTACAAAATACATTCAGCAAAGCGCCTCTTTTCTACTGCTCTAGTCTAGACCACCACGCAAATGTGATTATACGCATGCAAGATGATTTCCCGGGAACCTCAGAGCTCCCCAGGTCACCCCCCCTCTCGCGCTCACCTTTTATCCTGACACCTCACGATTTACAAATTCAGCACTGAGGACAAGACATTTATGAGCATAGGATGGTGATCATAGCTGCGGAGTGACATAGTGTATGATAGTTATTCATGTCTGGAGTGGCACCGTTTGTACAGTGTGATGCCTATGGAGAGGTATTAATGGTGTGAAGCCGATGATGGTTACAGTAGAATGAGGTCATGCTGGCTCCAGTTGGGGCGAGACTACAGACACCTCTGTGAATCTGACTGCATCCATGTCTGTCCTACCACTGGAAATAGGCTACCAACAAACACACACACACATGCACATACACACACGTGCACACACACATGTACTAATGGATGCACACACACATACACAAACGTACAAAACCAGACTCTTACCTAATGGAAATGTGTTTTTAATAGATGGAGTAGATAAATTGACTAGAATAGAATGGATTAGTTCAAACATGTATTAATGTATCAACACGTCATAACTCACATCATAAGTAGCATGCAGCCCCTCGGCATTAAACAAGAAATAACAACCCCATCCCGAGCAAAAACAAGGTCACAAATAATAATTGACAGACAAACAATTGTGCCCTCTGAACTCCTGGGTGGGAGACAGACAGACGGGAGCGATCCAACTATTCATGGAGGATTGAGTGTTGTATCCTGGTTTATTTTGTGCAGAGAGAGGGGGGATATTACAGGGTGTAAACTAGACAGGTCATTGGAGAGTTATGTGCACATACATAACTGTTGTCTCCCTTCTGTCTGTATATATTGGGGTGGCAGGTAGCCTAGTGGTTAGAGAGGTTGCAAGAACGAATCCCCGAGCTGACACGGTAAAAATATGTTGTTCTGCCCCTGAACAAGGCAGTCAACCCACTGTTCCTAGGCCGTCATTGAAAATAAGAATTTGTTCTTAACTGACTTGCCTAGTTAAATAAAGGGGGAAAAAGAAATATATATATAAATACACACACTCCCGTTCAAAAGTTTGGGGTCACTTAGAAATATCTTTGATTTTGAAAGAAAAGCACATTTTTTGTCCATTCAAATAACATCAAATTGATTAGAAATACAATGTAGACATTATTAATGTTGTAAATGAGTTTTATTGCTTCTTTAATCAGAACAACAGTTTTCAGCTGTGCTAACATAATTGCAAAAGGGTTCTCTAATGATCAATTAGCCTTTTAAAATGATTACCTTGGATTAGCTGTCACGACTTCCGCCGAAGTCGGTCCCTCTCTTTGTTCGGGCAGCGTTTGGCGGTCGATGTCACTGGCCTTCTAGCCATTGCCGATCCACTTTTCATTTTCCATTTGTTTTGTCTTTGTTTTACACACCTGGTTTCAATTCCCCAATTACGTGTTCATTATTTAACTTTCTGTTTTCCCCATGGTTTTTGTGCGTGATTGTTTTATGTATGTTCGGTCCCTTATTGTGGGCTCGGTATTACGACATGTTATTGGAATATTTGAGTAACGTTACTTGTGTTACTCATCTCTGCTGTCCTGCGCCTGACTCCTCTGCACCAGCTACACCCAGACCACTACATTAGCTAACATAACGTGCCATTGGAACACAGGAGTGATGGTTGCTGATAATGGGCCTCTGTACGCTTATGTAGATATTCCATAAAAAAATCGGCCATTTCCAGCTACAATAGTCATTTACAACATTAACAATGTCTACACTTGTCAGGCTGTGGGTAACTGGTGCATGGAATCAGGTGCAGGAGAGCAGAGATGTGTACAAGCTCATTTATTCCATGAACAGCACCAGTATAAAACAAATACTAAAGGTGCGTGAAATACCGGTCACTCGTAAATAATGGGTTAATAATGAACCCGGCAAACAATACCCGAACAAGGAGAGGGACTGATTTCGGCGGAGGTCGTGACAACACTGTGTTTATGATCAATTTGATGTTATTTTAATGGACAAAAAAGGAAATTTTCTTTCAAAAACAAGGTCATTTCTAAGTGACCCCAAACTTTTGAACGGTAGAATATATATATATACACAGACAGAGGCGAGACAACAGTTATGTCTGTGACCATAACTCTCCAATGACCTGTCTAGTTTACACCCTGTAATATCCCCCCTCTCTCTGCACAAAATAAACCAGGTTACAACACTCAATCCTCCATGAATAGTTGGATCACTCCCGTCTGTCTGTCTCCCACCCAGGAGTTCAGAGGGCACAATTGTTTGCCTGTCAATTATTATTTGTGACCTTGTTTTTGCTCGGGATGGGGTTGTTATTTCTTGTTTAATGCCGAGGGGCTGCATGCTACTTATGATGTGAGTTATGACGTGTTGATACATTAATACATGTTTGAACTAATCCATTCTATTCTAGTCAATTTATCTACTCCATCTATTAAAAACACATTTCCATTAGGGAAGAGTCTGGTTTTGTACGTTTGTGTACGTGTGTGTGCATCCATTAGTACATGTGTGAGTGCACGTGTGTGTACGTGCGTGTGTGTGAGTGGTTGTTGGTAGCCTATTTCCAGTGGTAGGACAGACATGGATGCAGTCAGATTCACAGAGGTGTCTGTAGTCTCGCCCCAACTGGAGCCAGCATGACCTCATTCTACTGTAACCATCATCGGCTTCACACCATTAATACCTCTCCATAGGCATCACACTGTACAAACGGTGCCACTCCAGACATGAATAACTATCATACACTATGTCACTCCGCAGCTATGATCACCATCCTATGCTCATAAATGTCTTGTCCTCAGTGCTTAATTTGTAAATCGGGAGGTGCCAGAATAAAAAGTGAGAGCGAGAGGGGGGTGACCTGGGGTGGTCTGAGGTACCGGTGTCGTGCCAAAAGCTCCCCCTTGGCAGAACCCCCCTTCGCTTGAACGCGCACCCACTGAATTCTTCATTGCTGCGACTTGCTAGTTGTGATTTCTGATCACGTTAGGCTGCATTTCATTAAATTGTTTATGTTGGTTTGATCGCGGGGAAGGCACTAGTAATGTCTGCAGTTTTCAGTTTGGCTATTTGTTTCAATTGTATTTAGTCTACAAATAAATCTCTTTGCCAATATTCGTCGTCTCTCCCATGTAGAGGTCGACTGATGAATCAGAATGGCCGATTAATTAGGGCCGATTTCAACACTGATTTGGCCGATTTTTTTTTTATACACCTTTATTTATCTAGGCAAGTCAGTTAAGAACAAATTCTTATTTACAATTACGGCCTAGGAACGGTGGGTTAACTGCCTTGTTCAGGGGCAGAATGACAGATTTTTACCTTGTCAGCTCGGGGATTCAATCTTGCAACCTTACGGTTAACTAGTCCAATGCTCTAACCACCTGCTATACATTGCACTCTACGAAGAGCCTGCCTGTTATGCGAGTGCAGTAAGAAGCCAAGGTAAGTTGCTAGCTAGCATTAAACTTATCTTATGAAAAACAATCAATCAATTAATCAATCATAATCACTAGTTAACTACACATGGTTGATGATATTACTATTTTATCTAGCGTATCCTGCGTTGCATATAATCGATGCGGTGGCACCTAACCAGAAGGGGTGGTCTCGTCAAGGCCATTTCCTTGCATGCTGAAATCCGGGTCTGCAAGGCCCGGCACACTTCAAAATAATTTTGGTAACTCATGTTGATCAGTAGTGTGTGGGGGGCTTAGAAGGGCGGGGGGGGGGGGGTCGGCAAGGCTACTTTCTTGCCTGCTGAAATGTTTTATTTATCAGGGCCATTACAACAAAAGATTGCAGTTTTGAAACTGCAGTTAAAGTGCAGTAACTGCAGTCAACTATCATATTTTGGACGCAGTAATTGCAGGATAACTGCAGTTGAACTGCAGTTATACTGCACTCTACCTGCAGTTACACTGCAAAATAACTGCACAAAAATACAGTGTTATTTTGGACGCAGTATTTGCAGCACACTACAGTTATACTGCAGTTATACTGCACTCTGACTGCAATCTTTTTTTCATGAAGGGGGGTGCTGCAGCACCACCAGCATGCTTCCCATGGCTATGCTTCTATAAGGAAATAAATGAAGTACAACCCTGGAGAGATTGTACTTACAGGCTCATGTCTAGCAGAGCAGAGAGAGGGAAATAGATCATGGAAAGTGAATCTCATTCTGGTTCTGTGAGAGATACAGTCACACTTCTCTCTAGCACCACAGCAACTGCCACAAGTTGCTGAATATCAGGAGCGACTGAAAATCTATGTTTTCACATTAGGCTACGTTTTTTTTAGGGGCAGGAGAATTATAGAGGCGGCAACTCAAATCAAATCAAATGTTATTGGTCACATACATGTGTTTAGCAGATGTTATTGCGGGTGTAGCGAAATGCTTGTGTTTCTAGCTCCGACAGTGCAGTAATATCTAACAAGTAATATCTAACAATTTTGAATGACGAATTTACATTGTAAACAGTTGTTTTATGCCACTAGAGGTACCGGATCCTGGAAAATAGGTCCCAGAACAAAACAGTCCAAAAACTGAGAGGTGCCGGATCCAGTGCAGGATACGGCTTAAATGAAGCACTGCGTTGTCGTATGGTACAGTTATTTTACGATGGAGCCTTCTAGTTAAGCTATTTACTATTTCTATGAATCGTACCTTATATCATTATTTCTAGTTTATCTCCACCATGCATGTTACATAAACCGAGGCACTGCAGCAGTGGTAACATGTAAGCATCGACTGAGGGAAAAGGAAGATTGGATTTATAGATTTGAGTGTGCGATTGAGTGTGCAATTGAGTATGACAGAAATAGATGGAGCGATTCAGATATGAAGGAAAAGAGAATGATAGAAGAGAGGAGAGAGAGAAAGTGTGAGGGAGAAAAAGTGTATCCGCTGCTAGGCCTCCTGCTGGTTGTAGGGGTGTCATCTCTCTACGTGGTAAAGCTTAGACGGGGCCAGTGTCCCTTCAGCTTGTAGCATGCAGACTGACAGGGTCAGATTCACACCCTGCAGCTCAGCCTGGTCTCATAGACTAGATGTAAGATAGTAAATAAGGTATTTCGATTTTTTGTTTTTAATAAATGTGCAAAAATTTAGCAAACCTGTTTTCAATTTGTCATTATGGGGTATTGTGTGTAGATTTCTGAGTAAATTGTTTTATTTAATACATTTTATAATAAGGCTGTGATGTAACAAAATGTGGAAAAAGTCAAGGGGTCTGAATACTTTCAGAAAGCTCTGTATAATACTTTTTGCCAAAACTTAACATATTGTTAGCTTGTAATTCATAAGATATCATCTGAAATGGATGATGGACATCCACAAATTAATACATATTACACGAAACGTAAGATATCATACTAAATGGAGTGTCTCACATTTACATTAATAATAATACGAATTGCACTGAGACCAGGTTGTGCAGCTCTCCTCAGAATCCTCCAGGTCAGGAGGCCAACCAGACTCAACTTGTCTGAAAACAATCCCCCATAACTCAAATCAAATCAAATCAAATCAAATTTATTTATATAGCCCTTCGTACATCAGCTGATATCTCAAAGTGCTGTACAGAAACCCAGCCTAAAACCCCAAACAGCAAGCAATGCAGGTGTAGAAGCACGGTGGCTAGGAAAAACTCCCTAGAAAGGCCAAAACCTAGGAAGAAACCTAGAGAGGAACCAGGCTATGTGGGGTGGCCAGTCCTCTTCTGGCTGTGCCGGGTGGAGATTATAACAGAACATGGCCAAGATGTTCAAATGTTCATAAATGACCAGCATGGTCGAATAATAATAAGGCAGAACAGTCAGGTGGAAGTTGAAACTGGAGCAGCAGCATGGCCAGGTGGACTGGGGACAGCAAGGAGTCATCATGTCAGGTAGTCCTGGGGCATGGTCCTAGGGCTCAGGTCAGTTGAAACTGGAACAGCAGCATGGCCAGGTGGACTGGGGACAGCAAGGAGTCATCATGTCAGGTAGTCCTGGAGCTCAGGTCCTAGGGCTCAGGTCCTCCGAGAGAGAGAAAGAAAGAGAGAAGGAGAGAATTAGAGAACGCACACTTAGATTCACACAGGACACCGAATAGGACAGGAGAAGTACTCCAGATATAACAAACTGACCCCAGCCCCCGACACATAAACTACTGCAGCATAAATACTGGAGGCTGAGACAGGAGGGGTCAGGAGACACTGTGGCCCCATCCGAGGTCACCCCCGGACAGGGCCAAACAGGAAGGATATAACCCCACCCACTTTGCCAAAGCACAGCCCCCACACCACTAGAGGGATATCTTCAACCACCAACTTACCATCCTGAGACAAGGCTGAGTATAGCCCACAAAGATCTCCGCCACGGCACAACCCAAGGGGGGCGCCAACCCAGACAGGATGACCACAACAGTGAATCAACCCACTCAGGTGACGCACCCCCTCCAGGGACGGCATGAGAGAGCCCCAGTAAGCCAGTGACCCAGCCCCTGTAATAGGGTTAGAGGCAGAGAATCCCAGTGGAAAGAGGGGAACCGGCCAGGCAGAGACAGCAAGGGCGGTTCGTTGCTCCAGAGCCTTTCCGTTCACCTTCCCACTCCTGGGCCAGACTACACTCAATCATATGACCCACTGAAGAGATGAGTCTTCAGTAAAGACTTAAAGGTTGAGACCGAGTTTGCGTCTCTGACATGGGTAGGCAGACCGTTCCATAAAAATGGAGCTCTATAGGAGAAAGCCCTGCCTCCAGCTGTTTGCTTAGAAATTCTAGGGACAATTAGGAGGCCTGCGTCTTGTGACCGTAGCGTACGTGTAGGTATGTACGGCAGGACCAAATCAGAGAGATAGGTAGGAGCAAGCCCATGTAATGCTTTGTAGGTTAGCAGTAAAACCTTGAAATCAGCCCTTGCTTTGACAGGAAGCCAGTGTAGAGAGGCTAGCACTGGAGTAATATGATCAAATTTTTGGTTCTAGTCAGGATTCTAGCAGCCGTATTTAGCACTAACTGAAGTTTATTTAGTGCTTTATCCGGGTAGCCGGAAAATAGAGCATTGCAGTAGTCTAACCTAGAAGTGACAAAAGCATGGATTAATTTTTCTGCATCATTTTTGGACAGAAAGTTTCTGATTTTTGCAATGTTACGTAGATGGAAAAAAGATGTCCTTGAAATGGTCTTGATATGTTCTTCAAAAGAGAGATCAGGGTCCAGAGTAACGCCGAGGTCCTTCACAGTTTTATTTGAGGCGACTGTACAACCATTAAGATTAATTGTCAGATTCAACAGAATATCTCTTTGTTTCTTGGGACCTAGAACAAGCATCTCTGTTTTGTCCGAGTTTAATAGTAGAAAGTTTGCAGCCATCCACTTCCTTATGTCTGAAACACATGCTTCTAGCGAGGGCAATTTTGGGGCTTCACCATGTTTCATTGAAATGTACAGCTGTGTGTCATCCGCATAGCAGTGAAAGTTTACATTATGTTTTCGAATAACATCCCCAAGAGGTAAAATATATAGTGAGAACAATAGTGGTCCTAAAACGGAACCTTGAGGAACACCGAAATTTACAGTTGATTTGTCAGAGGACAAACCATTCACAGAGACAAACTGATATCTTTCCAACAGATAAGATCTAAACCAGGCCAGAACTTGTCCGTGTAGGCCAATTTGGGTTTCCAATCTCTCCAAAAGAATGTGGTGATCGATGGTATCAAAAGCGGCACTAAGGTCTAGGAGCACGAGGACAGATGCAGAGCCTCGGTCCGATGCCATTAAAATGTCATTTACCACCTTCACAAGTGCCGTTTCAGTACTATGATGGGGTCTAAAACCAGACTGAAGCATTTCGTATACATTGTTTGTCTTCAGGAAGGCAGTGAGTTGCTGAGCAACAGCCTTCTCTAAAATTTTTGAGAGGAATGGAAGATTCGATATAGGCCGATAGTTTTTTATATTTTCTGGGTCAAGGTTTGGCTTTTTCAAGAGGGGCTTTATTACTGCCACTTTTAGTGAGTTTGGTACACATCCAGTGGATAGAGAGCCGTTTATTATGTTCAACATAGGAGGGCCAAGCACAGGAAGCAGCTCTTTCAGTAGACTCATATTATTAATAGTATACGTGTATTGTATCTAACTTCAAACCAGCTACAAATGTGGTTTAAATGGGACGTGAAATATCTAATTCCATATGCTTTTTGGCTGTTCAGACTGCAGGAAAAAATAATAGATTCAAATCTGATTTTAAAAAACAAGAAAATGGTGCAGTCTGCTTTGGTTAATATAAGGAATTTTAAATGAATTTCACTTTTGTCACGCCCTGGTCAAAGTATTTTGTGTTTATCTTTATGTATTTGGTCAGGCCAGGGTGTGGCATGGGGTTTTTGTAATTGTGGTGTGTTTGTCTTGGGGTTTTGGTGGTGGTATTGGGATTGTAGCTTAGTGGGTTGTCTAGCAAGGTCTATGGCTGTCTGGAGTGGTTCTCAATCAGAGGCAGGTGCTTATCGTTGTCTCTGATTGGGAACCATATTTAGGCAGCCATATTCTTTGAGTTTGTCGTGGGTGATTGTCCTTAGTGTCCTATGTGTACTCGTTGTTAGTTTGCACCAGATAGGCTGTTTCGGTTTCGTTTATTGTTTTTTTGTAAGTTCGTGTTTCTTTGTTATATTAAACATGGATCGCAATCGACACACTGCAGTTTGGTCCGACTCTCCTTCATCACCACTAGAAAACCGTTACAGAATCACCCACCACCAACGGACCAAGCGGCGTGTCAACAGGCAGGAGCAGCCGAAAAGGAGATGCTCACCAAGGATTTCTGGTCATGGGAGGAGATCTTCGACGGGAGAGGACCCTGGGCTAAACCAGGGGAGTGTAGCCGCCCAAAGGAGCAACAGGAGAAGAGGCAACAGAGGCAGCAGCAGCAGGAGCAGCAGCAGCTACAGTGGGAGAGGTTGCACCACCTGGAGTTATGGACATGGGAGGAGGAATTGGACGGTAAAGGACCCTGGAATGAGCCTGGAGATTATTGTCGCCCCAAAGCCGAGCTGGAGGCAGCAAAAGCAGAGAGGCGGCATTATGAGGAGCTAGCACGGCAGAGCGGATGGAAGCCCGAGAGTCAGCCCCAAAAATTTCTTGGGGGGGCTCACAGGGAGTATGGCTATGCCAGGTAGGAGACCTGCGCAAACTCCCTGTGCTTACCGGGGGCTGGAGAGACCGGGCAGGCACCGTGTTATGCTGTGGAGCGCACGGTGTCTCCAGTGCGGGTGCACAGCCCGGTTCGGTATATTCCAGCTCCTCGTATCGGCCGGGCTAGAGTGGGCATCGAGCCAGGTAAGGTTGGGCAGGCTCGGTGCTCAAGAGCTCCAGTGCGCCTGCACGGTCCGGTCTATCCAGTACCACCTCCACACCCCAGCCCTCCGGTAGCAGCTCCCCGCACCAGGCTTCCTGTGCGTGTCCTCGATCCAGTACCACCAGTTCCAGCACCACGCACCAGGCCTTCAGTGTGCCTCGCCTGTTCAGCGCAGCCAGCGCTTTTCTCCTCTCCTGCGCTGCTGGAGTCTCCCGCCTGTTTAACGCAGCCAGAGCCTTCCTCCTCTACAGCGCTGCCGGAGCCTCCCGCCTGTTTAGCGCAGCCAGAGCCTTTCTCCTCTCCTGCGCTGCCGGAGTCTCACGCCTATCTAGCGCTGTTAGAGCTTTCCTCATCTCCAGCGCTGCCGGAGTCTTCCGCCTGTTTAGCGCAGCCAGAGCCTTCCTCCGACACAGCGCTGCAGGAGTCTCCCGCCTGTTCAGCGCAGCCAGAGCTGCCAGTCTGCATGAAGCAGCCAGAGCTGTCAGTCTGCATGGAGCAGTCAGAGCTGTCAGTCTGCATGGAGCAGTCAGAGCTGTCAGTCTGCATGGAGCAGTCAGAGCTGTCAGTCTGCATGGAGCAGCCAGAGCTGTCAGTCTACATGAAGCAGCCCGAGCTGCCAGTCT
Organism: Oncorhynchus tshawytscha; assembly: GCF_018296145.1. Taxonomy (NCBI): domain Eukaryota; kingdom Metazoa; phylum Chordata; class Actinopteri; order Salmoniformes; family Salmonidae; genus Oncorhynchus; species Oncorhynchus tshawytscha. The sequence continues at coordinate 26,847,077 of NC_056433.1, read as the reverse complement.
GCATGAAGCAGCCAGTCTACATGGAGCAGCCAGAGCTGTCAGTCTACATGAAGCAGCCCGAGCTGCCAGTCTGCAGGAAGCAGCCAGTCTACATGGAGCAGCCAGAGCTGTCAGTCCGCATGGAGCAGCCAGAGCTGTCAGTCCGCATGGAGCAGCCAGAGCTGTCAGTCTGCATGGAGCAGCCAGAGCTGTCAGTCCGCATGGAGCAGCCAGAGCTGTCAGTCTACATGAAGCAGCCCGAGCTGCCAGTCTGCATGAAGCAGCCAGTCTACATAGAGCAGCCAGAGCTGCCAGTCTGCATGAAGCAGCCAGAGCTGTCAGTCTGCATGGAGCAGTCAGAGCTGTCAGTCTGCATGGAGGAGCCAGAGCTGTCAGTCTACATGAAGCAGCCCGAGCTGCCAGTCTGCATGAAGCAGTCAGTCTACATGGAGCAGCCAGAGCTGTCAGTCCGCATGGAGCAGCCAGAGCTGTCAGTCTACATGAAGCAGCCCGAGCTGCCAGTCTGCATGAAGCAGCCAGTCTACATGGAGCAGCCAGAGCTGTCAGTCTGCATGAAGCAGCCAGAGCTGTCAGTCTGCATGGAGCAGCCAGTCTGCATGGAGCAGCCAGTCTGCACGGAGCTGTCAGTCTGCACGGAGCTATCAGTCTGCACGGAGCTGTCAGTCTGCATGAAGCAGCCAGTCTACATGGAGCAGCCAGAGCTGTCAGTCTACATGAAGCAGCCCGAGCTGCCAGTCTGCAGGAAGCAGCCAGTCTACATGGAGCAGCCAGAGCTGTCAGTCCGCATGGAGCAGCCAGAGCTGTCAGTCCGCATGGAGCAGCCAGAGCTGTCAGTCTGCATGGAGCAGCCAGAGCTGTCAGTCCGCATGGAGCAGCCAGAGCTGTCAGTCTACATGAAGCAGCCCGAGCTGCCAGTCTGCATGAAGCAGCCAGTCTACATAGAGCAGCCAGAGCTGCCAGTCTGCATGAAGCAGCCAGAGCTGTCAGTCTGCATGGAGCAGTCAGAGCTGTCAGTCTGCATGGAGGAGCCAGAGCTGTCAGTCTACATGAAGCAGCCCGAGCTGCCAGTCTGCATGAAGCAGTCAGTCTACATGGAGCAGCCAGAGCTGTCAGTCCGCATGAAGCAGCCCGAGCTGCCAGTCTGCATGAAGCAGCCAGTCTACATGGAGCAGCCAGAGCTGTCAGTCTGCATGAAGCAGCCAGAGCTGTCAGTCTGCATGGAGCAGCCAGTCTGCATGGAGCAGCCAGTCTGCACGGAGCTGTCAGTCTGCACGGAGCTGTCAGTCTGCACGGAGCTGTCAGTCTGTAAGGAGCTGCCAGTCTGCAAGGAGCTGCCAGTCTGCAAGGAGCTGCCAGTCAGCACAGAGCCGCCAGAGCGGTCAGTCTGTAAGAAGCCGCCAGAGCTGTCAGCCTATATGGAGCAGCTAGTGCCGCCAGTCTGCCCAGCGCCATCAGTCTGCCCAGCATCGCCAGTCTGCCCAGCATCGCCAGTCTGCCCAGCATCGCCAGTCTGCCCAGCATCGCCAGTCTGCCCAGCACCGCCAGTCTGCCCAGCGTCGTCAGTCTGCCCAGCGTCGTCAGTCTGCCCAGCACCGCCAGTCTGCCAGACTCTTCCAGATCTGCCAGTCAGCCAGACTCTTCCAGATCTGCCAGTCAACCAGACTCTTCCAGATCTGCCAGTCAACCAGACTCTTCCAGATCTGCCAGTCAACCAGACTCTTCCAGATCTGCCAGTCAACCAGACTCTTCCAGATCTGCCAGTCAACCAGACTCTTCCAGATCTGCCAGTCAACCAGACTCTTCCAGATCTGCCAGTCAGCCAGGATCTGCCAGTCAGCCAGGATCTGCTGAAACCACCAGCCAGCCAGGAGCTGGTAGATCTATCTACCTGCCTGAGCTTCCTCTCACTCCTGAGCTTCCTCTCACTCCTGAGCTTCCTCTCACTCCTGAGCTTCCTCTCACTCCTGAGCTTCCTCTCACTCCTGAGCTTTCTCTCACTCCTGAGCTTTCTCTCACTCCTGAGCTTTCTCTCACTCCTGAGCTTTCTCTCACTCCCGAGCTTCCCCTCAGTCCCGAGCTGCCTCGGTCCCGAGCTGTCCTTCAGTCCCGATCTGTTCCTCAGTCCAGTGGGGTTCTGGGTGAGGACTACTAGGCCATGGTCGGCGGCGAGGGTGGACTATCCAGGGACGAAGGGAGAGGGGACTAAGACATTAAAGGAGTGGGGTCCACGTCCCCGCGCCGGAGCCGCCACCATGGACAGACGCCCACCCGGACCCTCCCTATTGTTTTGAGGTGCGTTCGGGAGTCCGCACCTTAGGGGGGTTCTGTCACGCCCTGGTCAAAGTATTTTGTGTTTATCTTTATGTATTTGGTCAGGCCAGGGTGTGGCATGGGGTTTTTGTAATTGTGGTGTGTTTGTCTTGGGGTTTTGGTGGTGGTATTGGGATTGTAGCTTAGTGGGTTGTCTAGCAAGGTCTATGGCTGTCTGGAGTGGTTCTCAATCAGAGGCAGGTGCTTATCGTTGTCTCTGATTGGGAACCATATTTAGGCAGCCATATTCTTTGAGTTTGTCGTGGGTGATTGTCCTTAGTGTCCTATGTGTACTCGTTGTTAGTTTGCACCAGATAGGCTGTTTCGGTTTCGTTTATTGTTTTTTTGTAAGTTCGTGTTTCTTTGTTATATTAAACATGGATCGCAATCGACACACTGCAGTTTGGTCCGACTCTCCTTCATCACCACTAGAAAACCGTTACAACTTTTACTTATATTTTTGAAACTTAAGTATATTTCAAACCAAATACTTTTAGACTTTTACTCAAGTAATATTTTACTGGCTGACTTTCACTGTTACTTGGGTAACTTTTTATTAAGTAAGGTACAGTTGAAGTCGGAATTTACATACACTTAGGTTGGAGTCATTAAAACTCGTTTTTCAATCACTCCACAAATTTCTTGTTAACAAACCATAGTTTTGGCAAGTCGGTTAGGTCATCTACTTTGTGCATGACACAAGTCATTTTTCCAACAATTGTTGACAGACAGAGTATTTTACTTATAATCCACTGTATCACAATTCCAGTGGGTCAGACGTTTACACACACTAAGTTATGGTGCCATAACAGCTTGGAAAATTCCTGAAAATGATGTCATGCTTTAGAAACTTCTGGTAGGCTAATTGACATCATTTGAGTCAATTGGAGGTGTACCTGTGGATGTATTTCAAGGCCTACCTTCAAGCTCAGTGCCTCTTTGCATGACACCATGGGAAATCAAAAGAAATCAGCCAAGACCTCAGAAAAACAATTGTAGACCTCCACGAGTCTGGTTCATCCTTGGGAGAAATTTCCAGAACACCTGAAGGTACCACGTTAATCTGTACAAACAATAGTACAAAAGTGTAAACACCGTGGGACAATGCAGCCGTCACACCACTCAGGACGGAGATGCATTCTGTCTCCTAGAAATGAACGTACTTTGGTGTGAAAAATGCAAATTAATCCCAGAACAACAGCAAAGGACCTTGTGAAGATGCTGGAGGAAACAGGTACAAAAGTATCTATATCCACAGTAAAACGAGTCCTTTATCGACATAACCTGAAAGGCCACTCAGCAAGGAAGAAGCCACTGCTCCAAATCCACCGTAAAAAAGCCAGACTACGGTTTGCAACTGCACATGGGGACAAAGATCGTACTTTTTGGGGAAATGTCCTCTGGTCTGATGAAACAAAAATATAACTATTTGGCCATAAGGACCATTGTGATGTTAGGAGGAAAAAGGGGGAGGCTTGCAAGCCGAAGAACACCATCCCAACTGTGAAGCATGGGGGTGGCAGCATCATGTTGTGGGGGTGCTTTGCTACAGGAGGGACTGGTGCACTTCACAAAATAGATGGCATCATGAGGTAGGAAAATTATGTGGATATATTGAAGCAACATCTCAAGACATCAGTGAGGAAGTTAAAGCTTGGTTGCAAATGGGTCTTCCAAATGAACAATGTCCCCAAGCATACTTCCAAAGTTGTGGCAAAATGCTTAATGCCAACAAAGTCAAGGTATTGGAGTGGCCATCACAAAGCCCTGACCTCAATCCCATAGAAAATGTGTGGGCAGAACTGAAAAAGCGTGTGTGAGCAAGGAGGCCTACAAACCTGACTCCATTACCCCAGCTCTGTCAGGAGGAATGGGCAAAAAGTCACCCAACTTATTGTGGGAAGCTTGTGGAAGGCTACACGAAACATTTGACCGAAGTTCAACAATGTAAAGGCAATGCTACCAAATACTAATTGAGTGCATGTACACTTCTGACCCACTTGGAATGTGATGAAAGAAATACAAGCTGAAATCAATCATTCTCTCTACTATTATTCTGACATTTCACATTCTTAAAATGAAGTGGTGATCCTAACTGATCTAAGACAGGGAATTGTTACTTGGATTAAAAGTCAGGAATTGTGAAAAACTGAGTTTACATGTATTTGGCTAAGGTGTCTGTAAACTTCTGACTTCAGCTGTATGTTTTTGCATGTACATTGATTGATTAATTGATCGATTCAATCAAATTTTATGCTACACAAAGATAAACAACATACATTTTTCTAAACTAATCCAATCTGTTTATTGCACTCGTTGCTGAAATGTTTGTCCCAGTTTAGATGGTTTAGGTAGTCTTGTATATTCATCTTTCTAAGCCTGAAGCATGCACGAGATCACCAAATGTTCTGGATGACTGTGTGATAACGCTCTCGGTAGCCGATGTAAGCAAGACCTTTAAACAGGTCAACATTCACAAAGCCGCGGGACCAGATGAATTACCAGGATGTGTACTCAAAGCATGCGCAGACCAACTGGCAAGTTTCTTCACTGACATTTTCAACCTCTTGCTGACTGATTCTGTAATACCTACATGTTTCAAGCAGACCACCATAGTTCCTGTGCCCAAGGAAGCAAAGGTAATCTACCTAAATGATTACCGCCCCGTAGTACTTACGTCGGTAGCCATGTTGTGCTTTGAAAAACTGGTCATGGCTCACATCAACACCATCATCCTGGAAACCCTAGACCCACTCTAATTCGTATACCGCCCCAACAGATCCACAGATGACGCAATCTCAATCGCACTCCACACTGCCCTTTCCCAGCTGGACAAAAGGAACACCTATGTGAGAATGCTGTTAATTGACTACAGCTCAGAGTTCAACACCATAGTGCCCACGAATCTCATCACTAAGCTAATGTAACAGTATAACTTTAGACCGTCCCCTCGCCCATACCCGGGCGCGAACCAGGGACCCTCTGCACACCTCAACAACAGTCACCCACGAAGCATCTTTACCCATCACTCCACAAAAGCCGCGGCCCTTGCAGAGCAAGGGGAACCACTACTTCAAGGTCTCAGAGCAAGTGACGTCACCGATTGAAACGCTATTTAGCGCGCACCACCGCTAACTAGCTAGCCGTTTCACATCCGTTACACTAAGGACCCTGGGACTAAACACCTCCCTCTGCAACTGGATCCTGGACTTCCTTACAGGCTGCCCCCAGATGGTAAGGGTAGGCAACAACACATCTGCCACGCTGATCCTCAACACTGGGACCCCTCAGGGGTGTGTACTTAGTTCCCTCCTGTACTCCCTGTTCACCCATGACGACGTGGCCAAACACGACTCCAACAACATAATTCAGTTTGCTGACGACACAACAGTGGTAGGCCTGATCACCGGCAACGATGACACAGGGAGGGAGGAGGTCAGAGAACTGGCAGTGTGGTGCTAGAACAACAACCTCTCCCTCAATGTGAGCAAGACTAAGGAGCTGATCATGGACTACAGGAAAAGGCGGGTCGAACAGGCCACCATTAACATCAACTGGGCTGTAGTGGAACGGGTCGAGAGTTTCAAGTTCCTTGGTGTCCACATCACCAACAATCTATCACGGTCCAAACACACCAAGACAGTCGTGAAGAGGGCACGACAAAACCTTTTCACCCTCAGGAGACAGAGAATAGTGCGTATGGCCCAGTACATCACTGGGGCCTAGCTTCCTGCAATCCAGGAGGCAGTGTCAGAGGAAAGCCCATAAAGTTGTCTGAGACTCCAGTCACCCAAGTCATAGACTGTTTTCTCTGCTACCGCACGGCAAGCTAGCATGGCAAATCTAGGACCTAAAAGCTCCTTAACAGCTTCTACCACCAAGCTATAAGACTGCTGAACAATGAATCAAATTGCCACCGGACTATTACTATTGACCCCCCCCCCCTTTTTTACTTTGGTTTATTTGGTAAATATTTTCTTAACTATTTCTTGAACTGCACTATTGGTTAATGGCTTGTAAGTAAGTATTTCACGGTAAGGTCTACACTTGTTGTATTCGGCGCATGTGACAAATAAAGTTTGATTTGATTCGGGATGCATATTGTGGGTGAATACATTTTCAAATTGTCAGATATACCCACCCTGGCTGGATTCTAATAGAAATTAAACATCACTTGCAAGACAGAATAATGCAGGCCTGATGTGGCCAGTGAATTAGGGAAAATCTAAGCCCTCAAAGTGAGGCCCTATATTAATGTATTGTAACAAACCTGTACGGCCAATACAACTAAAACACATTGTTTTTTTAACTAGTTTGAACAGTCCAGGATGATAATTTCCCAAGAAATAATCAAGTTGTCATTTATTTGGATGAACATAGTGCGCACCAACCCGTTGCACACAGGCGCCTCTCAGAACGGACTGACCCAGCATGCAGTGATGTGCAGTTCACCAAAACACAGTAAAGGCTGGTCAACAGAAAAACCAGCACTAGTCACCAGCATATCAGTATATGTTGGTGACCAGCATGACCAGCCTATGCTGGTCTAGTCTCTCGAGCCAGACGGCTTACTTCCGAAATCTTTGAATGCTTCAGGGTTACGATGCTCCAAGGGCGGAGATATCCGAGACTAATGCTGGTCTATGCTGTTTTTTCAGCATTGCTGACACTACTGATGTTTTAAACATGCTACAACTCTCCCATTCACATGTGAGCACACACACACACACACACACACACACACACACACACACACACACACACACACACACACACACACACACACACACACACACACACACACACACACACACACACACACACACACACACACACGTTTAAGTGGCAGTTAAATATATATTTCTAGGCTGTCACAGTAGAGGACTGACACATGCTGTTGTCACCACAGGCCTCCTGCAGAGGTCCTACAGTATGAGTGAGGAAAGAGAGGTAGGGATGGTGGGAGGGAGAAAGACAGAGAGGGTATAGGAGAGGGGACAGAAAGAGGGAGGAAGGGCAGCGAGGGAAGAGAGGACAGAGCTGGAGCGCGAGTTACACTGGTGGATCTCAGACACTACCAGCACCTTCATTGTCACCTCTGTTCCCCTGGGGCCTATCTATGATGTGTCAAAACCACAGCCAACTCAATGGTTTAGTAATGCCTCTTGGGAGGATCTAGGTTTGTGCTGCAATGTCCTTTAGAAAAGTTGGGGAGGTCTCAAATTTTGACGTGCTGGTTTAACACAGATGCGTCAACCAATTAAAAATGAATAACAACATTTATCCCACCTTCTATATCCCCACTTGACCACACCCCTGCAGTGGCAAATGTGTTGTATGCGTTTTGGTTTGAAACCTGCCAAGGAGTATGATCAAGAAATCTGCTCAGATTGGATAGTTCCTCTTTTGACTTCGAGGAACAGAACAGGTACCAGCACAGTGAATCTGTGTGTGCTCCTATTTTATTACTCTTCCCAAAACAGCCACAGCCACACCGACACACACACATGTTCCAACTTCAAATAGAACTCAGGAGGGAAAGGACAGAAACAAGGTATATATATATATATATATATATATATATATATATATATATATATATATATATATATATACATACACACACAATGTATAAGGAATCATTAGGAACTTTAATGCCAACCTCTAGTGTACAAAGACATTAGCATGTCAAGTGTTTGGCTATGGCCTACAGTAGGTGAGGAGTATAGATTGATGCTGTGTGTGTGTGTGAGTGAGTCATGTGCATACATGTGTGCACACTCATGCACTAACTCTTTGGCAGGGTTATGTAAAATGCTTTAATGATGGGGTGTAATCTGTGCCCCAGGGTTACTTTGTGATAACTAGGGTGCTCACGACCTGTGGTGACGTCAATGGAACCATGGCTACCGTTCAGCTGTCTGTGCTCGTAGCCTTTACTGTTCTGTTCCCCTCTGGGTTGGTCATGTGTCCTCTCTATGCCCCACCTGCTCCTCCTTACAAATACCCAGCAGGGAACACGGTGTGCCCTCAGCCTGCCTGTCTCTGTCCTTCATTATGCCATGGGCCAGGGAAGAGGGAGAGGCATACATACACTATATACAGTGCATTTGGAAAGTATTCAGACCCCTTGACTTTTTTTAGCATTTTATTACATTACAGCCTTATTCTAAAATTGATTAAATTGTTTTTCCCCCCCTAATCTATCTACACACAATACCCCATAATGACAAAGTGAAACCAGGTTTTTAGACATTTTTACACATTTATTGAAAATAAAATACCTTATTTACGTAAATATTCAGACCCTTTGCTATGAGACTCGAAATTGAGCTCAGGTGCATCCTGTTTCCATTGATCATCCTCGAGATATTTCTACAACTTGATTGGAGTCCACCTGTGGTAAATTCAATTGATTGGACATGACTTGGAAAGGCACACACCTGTCTATATAAGGTCCCACAGTTGACACTGCATGTCAGAGCAAAAGCTAAGCCATGAGGTTGAAGGAATTGTCCGTAGTGCTCCGAGACAGAACTGTGTTGAGGCACAGATCTGGGGAAGGGTACCACAAAATATCTGCAGCATTGAAGTTCCCCAAGAGACGCAGTGGCCTCCATCATTCTTAAATGGAAGAAGTTTGGAACCACCAAGACTCTTCCTAGAGCTGGCCGCCCTGCCAAACTGAGCAATCGGCAGAGAAGGGCCTTGGTCAGGGAGGTGACCAAGAACCCAATGGTCACTCTGACAGAGCTCCAGAGTTCCTCTGTGGAGATGGGAGAAAATTCCAGAAGGACAACCATGGTAGAGTGGCCTGATGGAACCACTCCTCAGTAATAGGCACATGACAGCCTGCTTGGAGTTTTCCAAAAGGCGCCTAAAGACTCTCAGACCATGAGAAACAAGATTCTCTGGTCTGATGAAATCAAGATTGAACTCTTTGGCCTGAATGCCAAGCGTCACATCTGTAGGAAACCTGGCACCATCCCTACGGTGAAGCATGGTGGTGGCAGCATCATCTCTGAGCCTTGATTCATTCCCGGGCCAATTGTGCACCATCCCAAGGGACTCCCGGCCACGGCTGGTTGTGGCACAGCCCAGAAATGAACCTGAGTCTGTAGTAATGTCTTTAGCATTGCGATGCAGTGCCTTAGACCGCTGCGTCGCTCTGGAGTCCCCCCTTTCCACAGATTTGCAATGGGATTCAAGCATGGACTTTGGCTGGGCCACTCAAGGACTTTCACATTCTTGTTCTGAAGCCATTCCAGCGTTGCTTTGGCTGTATGCTTGTGGTCATTGTCCTGTTGGAACGTAAATCTTCGCCCCAGTCTAAGCACTCTCAAGCAAGTTGTCATCACAGATTTGCCTGTATTTGGCTCCATTCATTGTTCCCTCTATCCTTAACAGTCTCCCAGTCCCTGCCGCTGAAAAGCATCCCCATAGCATGATGCTGCCACCACAATGCTTTACTTCAGGGATAAAATCAAATTGTACTTGTCACATGCGCCGAATACACCTTACCGTGAAATGCTTACTTTACAAGCTCTTAACCAACAATGCAGTTCAAGAAATAGAGTTAAGAAAATATTTACTAAATAAACTAAAGTGAAAAATAAAATAAAACGTTAAATAGCCCTTACACAGCCTTGAGGTGTGTAGGGTCATTGAAAAACAAATGATACTGTAGTCCCACTAAGCGCAAACCAAATGGGATGACGTATTGCAGCAGAATGCTGTGGTAGCCATGCTGGTTAAGTGTGCCCTGGATTCTAAATAAATCACAGACGGTGTCACCTCTATGCTTCATGGTGGGAACCACACATGCGGCGATCATCCGCTCACCTACTCTGTATCTCACAAAGACATGGAGGTTGGAACCAAAAATCCCAAATTTGGACCCATCAGACCAAAGGACAGATTTCCACCGGTCTAATGTCCATTGCTTATGTTTATTGGCCCAAGCAAGTCTCTTATTATTGTTGGTGTCCTTAAGTAGTGATTTCTTTGCAGCAATTTGACCATGAAGGCCTGATTCACGCAGTCTCCTCTGAACAGTTGATGTTGAGATGTGCCTGTTACTTGAACTCTGTGAAGCATTTATTTGGGCTGTAATTTCTGATGCTGGTAACTTTAATGAACTTATCCTCTGCAGCAGAGGTAACTCCGGGTCTTCCTTTCCTGTGGCGGTCCTCATGAGAGCCAGTTTCATCATAGCGTTTGATGGGCTTTGCGACTGCACTTGAAGAAACTTTAAAGGTTCTTGGGGCAGGGAATAGACGGGTCAAGGCAGGCAGGGGTCAGTAAAGCAGAGGTGGGGCGACGGTACCGGGCGGCAGGCAGGCTCAGGGTCAGCGAAAGGCAGAGGTCGGTAATCCAGAGGGGAGCAAAGGTACAGCTCGGCAGGCAGACTCAGGGTCAGGGGCAGGCAGAGTGGTCAGGCAGGCGGGCTCGGAGTCAGGACAGGCAAGGGTCAAAACCAGGAGGGCGAGAAAAGAGAGACTGGAAAAAGCAGGAGCTGAGACACAAAATGCTAATCCAGCATTGACTTGAAAAACAAGGCGAACTGGCAACAGACAAACAGAGAACACAGGTATAAATACACAGGGGATAATAGGGAAGATTGGCGACACCTGGACGGGGTTGGAGACAATCACAAAGAAAGGTGAAACAGATAAGGCTGTGATAATTTTGTAGTGTTTTGGTGATTCAATAAATGTAAACTTATGTTAACTTATATTTTGGATCGATTGTTAGGTGGTGAATGATGTCTCCAAACAAAACAAACACATAGTGAAAGGTTTTGAATGAGGCCGGCTGCGTTTCATGTGTTACCATTTTGAAGTTTTATACTAAAAGTTTTGAAAATTCACCGCATACTTGGGAAAATAGCACCAAAGCGAATGAAAAAAACTGTAAGAATGAAGTAAGGTGCCTCTGTCTGTGACCAGGGTATTTTCTCTGTCTCTGTAGGGTAGTTGTGAAATCAGCAGACAGCTCTGATTCTGTGGAGGGCCTAAACAGGACACAAGATTGATGGCCTGGTTAAAATACCCCTGTGTGGAACTCAGGAAGGTGCCAGCCTGTGAGCTTCCCTCTCATTTACACACAGTCAGACACACAGGGACTCTGAGACAGAGGGAGAGGGAAAGACTGAACCAGTTACAGAGAGAAAGAGTTAGGATGAGGATAGGGATAGTAGATAAGAACATGAGGGGTGGAGACTGGAGAGTTAAGGATAGGGTGAACGGGAAGAAAGACAAACAAGGTGGGAGAATTGGTACGGTAGAGATATGGTAGAGGTTAAACAGAGACTGGGAAGTAGACATAAACGACAGAGAGGGAGGGAAAAGAGAGTGATGAGATAGAGATACAAGCGCTGAGAAATGAAGGAAAGGGGAGAGAAACAGAGAGAGAACCAGCAGCACTCCCCTCTTTATTTATACCTCCATCGACAGCAGGCTAAGATTTCTGGCACCAAAACAACGTCACGCTTGCTATTTCAGTCAGAGGTGCAACATTTCAGAGGGGGTTAAGGTGACGGGCTGAGGCGTTGTGTGGCCCCTACAGCCCTACAACATGACATTTCACACTGTAGCTACCTCCCTTGGCCTTTTGTGTGTTAGAGAGAGGGCCCACTTGCTATGTTTCTTGAGTTGCAGACAAAGTGGTAAACAGCCTTGGGGTTGTTCATGCAGGTTTATGAGGAGAGAACCTCAGACCATGACAACACATCAAACAATACTGAGACCCCCAAAAGTCTACACTCACACAACCCCAGTCCATGTTAGCTTGCCTGGTAACAAGAGGGAGAGTGAGACACCATCCTAAAATAAACCCCCTATTATTATGGCCATAGGCCTTTATTTACTGAGATTTTACTAACATAAGTTTAAGGGAAATAATTATATTATATGTTAAAGTGCTGAAAGAGGGACAATGCTGTTACATCCAATGCCTGTTTGCGTGAGGCTGATGCTGCGCAGGTGCTTGTACGCGTGTAAACATGAATATATACACGCTCGCATTCAAACGCACACACGTGCACACACGGACACACACACACATAAACACATGTAAATAGTGCCACACATGCACTGAAACGTATAGAGTTGTCCTTGCTGTTTTGATTTTTGTTGTCCTTGATGTCTTTTGTTTTACTTAGTTTTTCTCTTTTGTTGATTTTGTTGGTTGTTGGTGGTTGGGGGTTGGTGATTTAAGGGCAGTGGTCGGGGAACTGTGGGGGGGGATCTTGGAGGGTTGTTAGCCTGGCGGTTGAGATTTTGGGCCAGTGGCCGATAGGTCGCTGGTTCGGGTCCCTGTTTTGACTTGGTGAGAGATCTGTCGACGTACCCTTGGGCAGGGCGTTGACCCTGGTTGCTTCTGTGGTTTTGCTTTGGGTGGCAGTCTGTTAGATTGACTGAATGTCATGTAAATGTTGAGCGGCTTCACTGCAGATATGTGTAAAACAAACTATTACAATAATTTACAGTACCAGTCAAAAGTTGACACACCTACTCATTCCGGGGTTTTTCTTTATTTGGACTATTTTCCACATTTTAGAATAATAGTGAAGACATCAAAACTATGAATTAACACATATGGAATCATGTAATAACCAACAAAGTGTTCAAGAAATGTTGATATATTTTATATTTGAGATTCTTCAAAGTAGCCACCCTTTGCCTTGATGACAGCTTTGCACACTCTTGGTCAAATTGCCCTTACACAGCCAGTCCCAATAAGAACAAACCAGATGGGATGGTGTATTGCTGCAGAATGCTGTGGTAGCCATGGTGGTTAAGTGTGCCTTGAATCCTAAATAAATCACAGACTGTGTCACCCGCAAAGCACCCCCACACCATCACACCTCCTCCTCCATACTTCACGGTTGGAACCACACATGCGGAGATCATCTGTTCACCTACTCTGCATCTCACAAAGACACAGCGGTTGGAACCAAAAATCTCAAATTTGGACTCATCCGACCAAAGAACAGATTTCCACCGGTCTAATGTCCATTGCTCGTGTTTATTGGCCCAAGCAAGTCTATTCTTCTTATTGGTGTCCTTTAGTTGTGGTTTCTGTGCACCAATTCGACCATGAAGGCCTGATTCACGCAGTCTCCTATGAACAGTTGATGTTGAGATGTGCCTGTTACTTGAACTCTGTGAAGCATTTTTTTGGGCTGCAATTTCTGAGGCTGGTAACTCTAATGAACTTATCCTCTGCAGCAGAGATAACTCTGGGACTTCCTTTCCTGTGGCGGTCCTCATGAGAGCCAGTTCTGTCACTCCCTGATCCGTTTCACCGGTCTTTGTGCTTGTCTGCACCCCCCACCAGGTGTCTCCCATTTCCCATCATTATTCCCTGTGTATTTATACCTGTGTTTTCGGTCTGTTGCCAGTTTGTATTGTTCCATCAAGTCCTACTAGCGTGTTCCTGTGTTTCCTGTGCTCTAGTTTATGTTTTCCTTAGTCTTCCCAGTCTGTCTGTCCTGACCATGATCCTGCCTGCCGTCCTGTACCTGCCTGACTCTGATTTGGATTACGACCCTTTTCCTGCCAAGACTTACCTTTTGCTTGCCCCTTGAACTTTAATAAACTCTGAGACTCGTACTGCCTCCTGTGTCTGCATCTGGGTCTTAGCCTGAGCCGTGATAATTAGAATCGTTCTTGCCATAATATGGACTTGGTCTTTTTCCAAATAGGGCTATCCTCTGTATAACCCCCATACCTTGTCACAACACAACTGATTGGCTCAAATGCATTAGGAAGGAAAGAAATTCCACACATTAACTTTACACAAGGCACAACTGTTAATTGAAATTCATTCCAGGTATCTACCTCATGAAGCTGGTTGAGAGAATGCCAAGATTGTGCAAAGCTGTCATCAAGGCAAAGGGTATTTGAAGAATCTCAAATACAAAATATATTTTGATTTGTTTAACCCTTTTCTGCTTACTACATGATTCCATATGTTATTTCATAGTTTTGATGTCTTCACTATTATTCTACATTGTAGAAAATAGTAAAAATGAAGAAAAACCCTGGAATGAATAGGTGTGTCCACACTGACTGGTACTATATTTAAATATATTTCTGTTTTATTGAACCATATTCCGATATATTACTTTTTCAGTATGGGGTAAGCATGGTAGTGAATCTCTGTAGTGTTGGTACATGAAATTAGCTACACTCCGTCAACCCCAACCAATTAAATAAGTCATCAAACAAGACTTCTACAGATAGACGGACTCAGTTTATTAAAGCACTGTCGTGTTTATTTATTATCAAGAGAGAAAAAAGGACAGCAGAAGCATTACATAGTCATAACTGTATGTCTTACTATGGTTACTTGAACAGTTTCAAATGTGTTATTTTGATAATATGACACAGTAAAACACACTATAGACAGTTAGCATGTTGCTGCTGTGGTGACAGGACACGGCCAACTCACTTTTAAAAACAAGCCAACATGGCACTCATTAGGATTGACACACACACACACACACACACACACACACACACACACACACACACACACAGGGACACGCACTCGCAAGTAAGGGGGTCATGCTGTATCGCAATATACACAGCCATCCAAAAATCATCAATAAAAAAGAAAGAGAAAACGAAAGAATAGAAGGGAAGTAAAAGAGAGTGAAAGAAACCAAAAGTAAAGAAGTTTGGCACAGGAGAAAGGAAGGCCACAGTAACACTGGAGACTGAATATGAGTCAACCATTTTGTTTCTTATATGTGTAAGTCATTCTAAGTAATCTCATAGAAAATCTCTTAAAGCACTTTTTTTCAAGACGGATCGAAAGAACAGTCTTTAGTATTTCCAGAGAAATACCCCGTGGGGTTAAAATGGGGGAGGGGAGGCGGGGTTAAAAGGGGGTCGGGGAACGTGTCTCTCACATGATGGCAGTCTCGGTGTGGAGCAAATAGGAGCAGAAAGATTTCTGCTTTAGGGCGGGGCTTGGGGTTCTTGCTATGGGGCTAGGGGTGTGTGCCAAGGGGCTTGGGGTGCGGGACATTGGACCGGAGGGGGCAGAGATCAAGGCAGTGGGAGCACAGCTAGCCCACCTGGATGGAGGGCGTTGATTGGCTGGGCGGGCAGGACGAGAGAAGTTCAGTGACGGGGTTGCTGGGGACAACTCAGCTGGGCTCACCTGGAGAGAGACGATAAGAGTGGGTCAGGTCAAGACTGTGTGTATGTGTTTGCTATGCCTATCTCACCTTCTGTGTGTCATTTCTGTAGGCAGTCTTTGTGGCTCGGGGGCTAGAGTTGTACTCGTGCTCGATGTCCAGCATATCCAGTAGCTCAATGAGTCCATCGTCCTTATTCTGACCTGCAACTGGCCCTCCCCTCTGAATCCTCTGAGCTCCAACATGGGACCCACTCAAGTTCCTGTAGTCCAGTATGGGCTCCCTAGGCTGGTATGCTGGCCTCCTGGCCCTCTCCCCCTGGACCAGACCAATGTCTGTCTCTCTGTCTGCCCCTCCGAGGGCCCTTGCTTTGGCCTCGGTCCTCCTCTGACGCCCTGCCTGGGGTCCTTTAGGGTGAGCATAGCTACCCATTGAGGTGCCTCTACCCTCACCAAGATGGCTCTCTCTCCTATAGTCTCTCACTGCCCCACCAGATCCTTGTTCTTTGCTGGGATCCATCTCCACTGTAAGCATGATGGAATCCGCCTGGCATTTCTGGGCAGGCAAGCGCCCAGGCACCCTGCTGCCCCCCAGCTCTTTGCGCTGACAGACGGGGGTGGGGCACTTGTTCTCGATAGGCACCTGGTTGGTCACCACACCGGTGTCGGTGAGGGTTTTCCCCTCGTTCTTCTGGAGCATGGCCCCAAACTTCCTGAGGACTGAGGGGCTACCACACGTCTTGTCCACAAGGACCCCAGGGGAGTGGGACTTTCTGTCGAGCGCTGGGGAAGTCTCGGATGAGGCAACCTGGGAGGTGGAGCGGGGGGGTACGGGAGGGCCTTCTCTCTGTCTATGAGGGGGCTTGTTAAGGTCCCTGCAGGGGGAACTCTTTCTGTGTGACACTCTGTTCTTCCTGTTCTCAGCCTCCTCGTCCGCAAACCGCACCTGACCAATCCTAAAACAGATTAACAAGCAAATAACTCAATTAGTAAAATAACTAAAATACAAAATCATATAGGTGGATTTTACTCTCTAAATGATCTTCTCAAAATGATCTCAGTATTAGTGAGGTCTGTAGACGTCCTTTTTACCTCTCATTCTCAACAGGCCTCCTCTTCATCGCATCCTGGTGCACAGACTGATCCTGGCTCCCTTTAGTGATCTCCTTCAGATGCGGAGAGAGAAGTGGGACAAGGGTTACCTGGGAGAGGAAATAATCAGTGATGTAGAATAGTGCAACTAGCAAAGATACAGTATATCAAATTCAGCTTTACAGCCACGCCGGGATGACTTATGCAATTTCCAGTGGAGTATTGAGACGTGCCAGTTATATGTAATTTATTTAAATGTTTATTACTGAAAACAACCCTGCTTAGAGCCCTCAAAGGTTTGAAGACTTGAAGTGAACACTAGAGGTATAATAAATATGGAGGTGGCCCCATCTAGTCTTCCAATGAGCTAAGTGGAGTTTCTACCATATTGCTTCCACCTATCAGATTTTTTTCGGATCTGCAAACACCAATGGGGTGAGACATAGGGTAAAGGTTATTTTTTGGACGGGGCTGCCTATCAACTTTAATCCTTAGTTACTGTAGCTACTCACATTGTTGAGAGCTGAGTTGGTCTTCCAGGTCTTTCCGTGACCATGTCCAAGATAATCCTGCAACAAGTCTTCAAGTTCCACCGCACCGTTGCAATTTGGATAATAGCCACCAATCTGATGGTTGACAGGTTTGCCGTAACCATTGGGGCCGTGACTACAACCGTTGCTACAGTGATTTGGCACTACAACAGCTCTTGGGTGGTCCTTGGTTCTGTTGCTATGGCTGCCAGGCCGGTCACAGAAGCCATTGCCATGGTGCATCCTATCATTTTTGCCGTTGCCCATGGTGACATCATTTCCCCCTCTACGAGCCTGCACCTCATTGTAAAGCTGAAATATGAGCATAAACATTATAATGATCAAACACCTACCGTCACAACGTGGACACAAGTTTGAATAGTTGTATTCACCAGTTAGACTAATTATTTACACTTACAACTTAGGCGTGTTCCAAAACCCAATATACATACAGATACAAGACCGTATGTACACAAAACAAGTCTGTACCTACGACAATGTCAACCTTGTTTATGCAATCCATATAACCATCCCGAAATAGTTACACGACCCAACTATTTTTATAATCTACACATTTGTTATGTCAGTTGGAGTGAGCGTGTGCTTGCTTCGCTATTTTAAGCTTTAATGCATTCACCACTATCATCTTTCACAGTGTTCTGACTGTCTGTCAGCACATCACAGTTTAATTAGCTTGTTAACATCTGTCTGTAATCATTACTCCAAAGGGGACATGGGGTCTCAAAATGGGGCGTGGCTCCAACAGTGTATTATAACACACACACACACACACACACACACACACACACACACACACACACACACACACACACACACACACACACACACACACACACACAAGCAGTTAAACACTCTTCAGAGATGACCAAGGGTGCGAGACGAGAAAGACACTCTCTCAAAGTGAAAATGTTCACACTACTGATACTCCATTTCAGGTAATGTTACTCTGCCTAGGATCTTGTTTGGACTATCCCATGTACAGTGCCTTGCGAAAGTATTCGGCCCCTTGAACTTTGCGACCTTTTGCCACATTTCAGGCTTCAAACATAAAGATATAAAACTGTATTTTTTTGTGAAGAATCAACAACAAGTGGGACACAATCATGAAGTGGAACGACATTTATTGGATATTTCAAAAAAATTTAACAAATCAAAAACTGAAAAATTGGGCGTGCAAAATTATTCAGCCCCCTTAAGTTAATACTTTGTAGCGCCACCTTTTGCTGCAATTACAGCTGTAAGTCGCTTGGGGTATGTCTCTATCAGTTTTGCACATCGAGAGACTGAAATTTTTTCCCATTCCTCCTTGCAAAACAGCTCGAGCTCAGTGAGGTTGGATGGAGAGCATTTGTGAACTGCAGTTTTCAGTTCTTTCCACAGATTCTCGATTGGATTCAGGTCTGGACTTTGACTTGGCCATTCTAACACCTGGATATGTTTATTTTTGAACCATTCCATTGTAGATTTTGATTTATGTTTTGGATCATTGTCTTGTTGGAAGACAAATCTCCGTCCCAGTCTCAGGTCTTTTGCAGACTCCATCAGGTTTTCTTCCAGAATGGTCCTGTATTTGGCTCCATCCATCTTCCCATCAATTTTAACCATCTTCCCTGTCCCTGCTGAAGAAAAGCAGGCCCAAACCATGATGCTGCCACCACCATGTTTGACAGTGGGGATGGTGTGTTCAGGGTGATGAGCTGTGTTGCTTTTACGCCAAACATAACGTTTTGCATTGTTGCTGATACTGATACTCCTTCCATTTCAATATTATCGCTTGCACAGTGCTCCTTGGGATGTTTAAAGCTTGGGAAATCTTTTTGTATCCAAATCCGGCTTTAAACTTCTTCACAACAGTATCTCGGACCTGCCTGGTGTGTTCCTTGTTCTTCATGATGCTCTCTGCGCTTTTAACGGACCTCTGAGACTATCACAGTGCAGGTGCATTTATACGGAGACTTGATTACACACAGGTGGATTGTATTTATTATCATTAGTCATTTAGGTCAACATTGGATCATTCAGAGATCCTCACTGAACTTCTGGAGAGAGTTTGCTGCACTGAAAGTAAAGGGGCTGAATAATTTTGCACGCCCAATTTTTCAGTTTTTGATTTGTTAAAAAAGTTTGAAATACCCAATAAATGTCGTTCCACTTCATGATTGTGTCCCACTTGTTGTTGATTCTTCACAAAAAAATACAGTTTTATATCTTTATGTTTGAAGCCTGAAATGTGGCAAAAGGTCGCAAAGTTCAAGGGGGCCGAATACTTTCGCAAGGCACTGTATTTGGATGATGTTTTACTTTATTTTAGACCTTGATGGAACGCATCTGACCATGGTTGACCCCTCACCTCCTCTATCTTCCTCTGCATGTCCTGCAGCTGGTCCTCCCATTCCTGCATCTCTGAGTCGAAGCTGTCCAGAAGCTCCCCCCTCTCTGTTCCCCAGCCCCGCCCAGCCTGCTCCAGACCGTGCTGAAGTTCGGTGGCCGCCATTTTGGGCCGCTTCCTGCAGCAACTTTTTACTTCCTGTCACAACTTTCTTTTCTTCCACCAACAACTTCTTCTTCCTTCTTCTGTTTAAACTTCCTAACTTCCTTTCTTTTTCAACTTCCTAGCTGTTTGTCTTTAAGGGGTCACCAATGTTAGAGGAACACTGCAAAGGAAGAGAGGATGATTATTGTGGACAATAAGACTTGGGAGAACTAGAGGACATTAGTCATGTGGACATCCACCAGTAAACAAATGGACTCAAAGGTCTAGTCCCTGTGGACATTCTACCTGCTACCCCCCCCACCTTGCCTGCTACTCCCCATGGACATTCTACCTGTTACCCCCCACCTTGCCTGCTACTGCTACCCCCCCCCCCCCCATGGACATTCTACCTGCTACCCCCCACCTTGCCTGCTACTCCCCGTGGACATTCTTTCTCCTGCTACCTGCTACCCCCCCCACCTTGCCTGCTACTCCCCATGGACATTCTACCTGTTACCCCCCACCTTGCCTGCTACTCCCCATGGACATTCTACCTGTTACCCCCCCCCCCCACCTTGCCTGCTACTCCCCATGGACATTCTACCTGTTACCCCCCCCCCCCACCTTGCCTGCTACTCCCCATGGACATTCTACCTGCCTGCTACTCCCCATGGACATTCCCCCACCTTGCCTGCTACTCCCCCCGTGGACATTCTACCTGTTACTCCCCCCCCACCTTGCCTGCTACCCCCCCGTGGACATTCTACCTGTTACCCCCCACCTTGCCTGCTACTCCCCATGGACATTCTACCTGCTACCCCCACCCCCACCTTGCCTGCTACCCCCCCCGTGGACATTCTACCTACCCCCCACCTTGCCTGCTACTCCCCCCCCCACCTTGCCTGCTACTCCCCCGTGGACATTCTACCTGTTACCCCCCACCTTGCCTGCTACTCCCCATGGACATTCTACCTGCTACCCCCCACCTTGCCTGCTACTCCCCGTGGACATTCTTTCTCCTGCTGCCCCCACCCCAAAAGGCTATATTCTACCCCCACTCCAATTACATTCATCACAATTGCAGTTGTAAATATGTACTTTTCTATTTTTATTTCACTCGATGGTAATGCTACTGCTCCCCCGATGGTCATTCCACCTCCCTCCCTCAACAGTCTATACTTTGCCTCCACCCCAATGGTCATTTATTTTCTAATCACTGCCACAGCTGTTATGTATATAGTGCTATTTATATTTATATTGTTTTTATTACTATTTTAATTATTTGATTTCACTAGTCCTGCATGTTGGAGCGAAGCCTAAGATTTGTACTGTACCCTGCAATCACACCTGGAACCCTGACTTTTACACAATCTGAATAAATACACATTTTGTGGATTTCGTGGAAAGATTCAAAGCATTTTGGGCTCTGTATTCCCAGCCATATTTCATTGTCATTTAAGATACCTATGTGACACGTGCCAAGGAATGCCTGGTGTAGTGTGACAACCTCACTATTTGGCTGTTGGTCACTATCCTCTCTGCTCCAACCCTTCGCTCTGTCCTTCCCAATTTTCTATAATGGAACTTTGGAAACCTTCCAATTACAGCCATGACCCGTTTTAATGAGCACATATGCCCCATTTTTCAAAAGCGGGGTGTATCTCGAATACAACCCCCCCCAACTATTCACCACGTACAGGTTACAGGACGCATTTCTTCTAGCCTTCAGTTACACTTTGCGAACAATGGAAACGTGTGCCCTCCGTGTCACCGCTAAACGATCGGTTCATTTCGCACTCAGCTGCATGCTGCATGGCCAACTCACCTCGAGAAAATTGGCCATAATGCTGTATAGGGGCGCGTATTGGCTTGGCTTAAACGGTTTTCCGTAGGCCTATCGCTGCATTGATTTATCACAGTACATCAGGTCATTTTAGAAGGCCGATGGTTTGCTATCACCGAATGTTATATATTATGTGCTTTTACCACCTCGAAAGTACCCGAACACCAACCAGTCATCGTGTGACGTAAGAGTGCGGATATGTTAATAATACAAACCTGTAACTATGCATCGAGAACTTGGAGAGGGATAGAGAGAGAAAGAGCGAGAAAGACTAAATACGCCAGGCGTGTGTTTTGAATATTAATAGGCCTATAATAAATACATTCCCACATGACCAAATGTAGCCTATTTAGTGGTGCGTAAAAGAAAAAGCACCAAAGGGGAGGCACAGGTTGATCAAATGTGACCCAATAGATCAAGCCCACAGTGGATCTGCAATGTTATATTTTACTACTTGTCCTTATTAAGTTTTTGTCCAATTATTGTAAGAAACCCAAGTTGTAGAGATGCGTAAAACAAAACTTAATGGAACTCTCCATATCCATAAAATACATTTAAATATTAACTTCTTCATGTGGCCTTACCTGTCTGTTCAATATTCACCTTGACGATTTTATTGTTAATCGCTGAGGATATATCGCAGTGGCAGATCATTAATCCTGATTTCAGTCTAGCCAAGGCATTCACCGTGAATTTCTTGAGATCCTCTGTTTGCCCGGTGGCGGCTGCGCTTCCACGGCTCCAGAGTCAGTCACCTTGTCGCGAAATACTCGCTTTTGTGCCTCTGTTCTAAAGTCCCGCGGATTGGATTTGACAGGAACCCTCTCTTGTCAAGCCTGGGCAGGGTTATGTCCAGAGCAGGTACCTTTTTTCAGGGTAAACAACTTCTGTTCCAGAGGGGGACCCAGGCTTTATAGTACACCTCGTATTTACGTCGCATCACTGGAGCCAAGATCAAGTATCTTAATGTCAAATTTATTCCAGCATTTGAGGTCTCGATGGGAGGACTGTCGTCACTCGCATCCTGTCTATAATTAAAAAGCAATGTAGAGAGGGAAACTGTTTGCATAGCTATTTCAGCTGCCGAGCTCTGAGCCAATAGGCACTCCTGTTGCTACTCCGCTTTGGGGTGCTTGGCAGATTTCGTTTTGTGACTCCAAACTACTCTTATTTGTTTACAATTTTGATTGCCAAAATGTAGCATATATGTGACACCTGCGCTAACATTATTTTAATTAGTATTTTTTTCGAAAAACTTGATATCTGGCGCGTCAGCGGGTACTTTACTCCAATTTCACTACCATTTTATAGTTTATTTATTTTGACATTGCCATTGCTGTTGATGAAGGTTGCACAATATCATCGCGCGCGTCATGCGACCACCATTAGGTTCTGACCCAAATAGTTCACTGACATGATGGACACTTGTCGACATAAACAGTGTGTTGCGAAAGGCATCTGATAGCTCAAAACCGAAATATATTTGGTGTGGATAGGAATGTGGGAATCCTCAGACTATGAGCCAATTTATGCTTGATTCGAAAATGTGGTTGGAGGCGACATAAGGATGGTGTGATGCAGTTGTGATGCCTCCAGAGCCACGCCATGCCTCTCTCAAATGTTGTAACAATGCAGAGGGCTCCATATAGCTCCGCATTGAAGCGCAAGAAGTATGAATGCCCTGACTTCTGCAGAGTCCGTATCAAATAGTTAGGGCAGGGTTTGACAAAATCGGTGTTCCGGTGCACCTTTTGGTTTTTGCCCTGACACTTCACAGATTATATAAATAATTAACTATCAATCAAGCTTTGATAATTTGAATCAACTATGTAGTGTTAGGACAAACATCGTGCACCCCTTGGAGTCCCGAGGACTGAGTTTGGGAAACTGCGATTTAAAGGGCAAACATCCTTCGTTTGCATTGTCGGCCCACGCTGTACAGGTGCTGAATTGGAATTCTGATTGTCGCTGGCCATGGTTCTGAATCACCACTATTTACCTTGTTTGTTTAAAATCTGATCTTTTACACTTTTGTAAGCAATGAGGAGGAACCCCCACCTTTCCTATCAGATTTCAGATTGTAGGTCTACATTTCTTATATACTACCACATGGTGGTGGTCTACCTGTAGGCTACAACATTTCTTTGCAGGTAGGGACTGTGGCTATAGGATTTGATTCTGGAATTGGGCAAAACAGGTGTTATGCTAACTCACCTTTTCTTGGGGGTGATGAAGGAAGTGGTGGGTGTTGGGAAAAGTAGTCTCCAGTGTTGAACCTAAGCATATATCCTGTTATGTGACTGTGACCTGTGCTTGAAGAGGGAGGCTCCTGTTCGGTGACCTTGGCAACAAATGTTTAAAAAAATAACACAAACAAACAAACAAAGGATGTGGCTATGCTATTGAGGGAGGCGGGATCACAGGACGAAGAAAAGGGTAAACAGAAAGACAAGTTTAAAGATGGTGGCATAGGAGTGGGAGGAGAATAAGACTAGAATGAGGATGAGTAAAATGATGGGCTGAAACATCTGGGCAGAGGATGAACAGAACACGAGTGTCAACGGAGGAGAAACGAGAGGGAAAATAGGGTCAGAGAAAGAAGGAGAATAAAGTCAGCAGAATATTCAATGGTGACGGACGAGTGAAGAGACTATGCTGATACAGCCAAACAGGTATGGTCAAGTCTACATCTCTTTAATTAAGAAACACACACAAAAACACATGCACACACACACACACTTACCGACAGTGGTTCCTCTTCCCTGTCCTCAGGTTTGGGCACCTCCAGTCTGTCTATGAAGCCCTGTAGCTCCTTCCTGAAGGCCTTCATCTGGGCATTGATCCTGTACAGCAGCTCATGCTCCCTGATCCTCCCACCCTCCTCCTCCTCCTCACCCCGCCCATACAGGTCGCTGTTGGAAACGTACACCCGTGCCTCTGCGATTATAGTTGCCGTGTCGGCGATGAGCCGGTCGATGGTCCTGCCAAGACGCTCCGCCTCCACTCGAATGTCAATCATCTGCTGGCGATCCTGTAGGTTGCGGGGCAGGAAGCGGGCGGCGGTCTCAGGGGGTGGGGTATAGAGACCCCGGGTAGGCGTGAGGCAGCGGGTTTGGTTCCGCACCTCGTCCGAGTCACTCTCCCCGCCCACTGGGCCCTCGCGTTTGCGGTGTGGGGGCTGGAGGCGAGAGGAGGAGGAGTCATCATCGCTTTCGCGGCGCCCGCTTGGTCCGATCCCTCCTGCGTCACTTTCTGCATCGCTGTCCCGAGGGCTGATGCCCCCCCTTAGGGCCAGGTGGGAGGCCAGGTCGTAGCGCTGCATGTTGGAGAGCAGAACACGCTTCTCATACTGCAGCTGCATCACCTGGGAGAGAGAATAGGACTGGCTGAATGAGGCATGATATGTTTATGACGTTTGATCTTTGTTTTCTTCTTTGATTCCAGCGATATCTTTTTGTTTACCATACTGTCTGCACAGCCATTTTGACAGTCAATATATGTTAAAGGTTACGGAAATAAACCAGAAAAACAAATGTGGAAGACCGACTCACCTTCCCACTGAGATCATTAATCTGTAGCCGGGCCGTCTTCAGTTCCTCCTGCAGTGCCTCTGCCTTCTCCGAACATACTCCTCCTGCCGCCACTCCTCCATGCCTTGCCCCTCCCTCGTGGGTCCCGGCCTTAAACCTGAGCTTGTTGAGTTCTCCCGTCACTCTCTTGTTGTCATCTTCAGCGTCGGCCAGGTTCCTCCTCAGGAGCTCTGCCTCGTCCTCCACCAGCTGCAGCTGCTGCCTCAGCTCTGTCATAGCCTCCCCATGGCCCCGGCCAGCCCCCATCCCACCCACAGCCCCCCCACCGGACCCGCCTTCTCCCTCCCCTTCACCCCTGAGGTCGTCCAGCTCCGCCCTCAGACCCCGGTTCTCCACCTGGAAACACATGACGTGAAGACGGATTGGTAGTTATGTTATGAATCACTATCTTCCTCTCTCTGTAGGCACCTTCTGAGCAGAACAGGCAGAAATGCTTGGAACAGTTGTGTTCCCTTGTGTAAACTTATTTCCTGGTCTCTTTCATGTTATAACCTACATCAAACACTCTGCATCACATCCTGTGTCTCTCACCTCCAGCTCCACGATCTTCCTCCCCAGGATGTTAGCCTCCTCCTCCACCAGGCGCAGACGCAGCTTCAGCTCGGACTCACGGGTGGTGGGGGGTCCCCAGGCCTCACCCTTGGGGTGGGGGCTGTCCAGGTCCCCATAGAAGGAGCGGTACTTCTGTAGCTCCGTCTCCAGCCGGTCCTTCTCCTTGTCGATCTTAGCTGTCTTCTTCCTCAACAATACAGCCTCTTCCTTGATGAAGGCCAGCTGGCACTTGAGATCATCGTTGTCATCCTGAGAGAAGGGGAATTGGAAGGAAGATAATGCAGTTCTGATGTACAGGAGACAACTCTCACTTGTGTTTGGAAAAAACACTTTTTATTGTTTTATAAAAGCATTTCATGGTGATCCCTCACCTCTGTTGGGGTCTGGGCAGACTTCTTGTCTGACTTTTGGACCTCCTTGCTTCCTCTTCTCTTCTGAGACTATTGGGAATTGAATAACGAGTATTACAGCAAAATATGTGCTGTATAGATTGTATAATCTATTGTGGGTGAGTGTTCTTACCTCCTTGACTTTGTCCAGCTCATTCTGAAGGGCCTGTTTGGTCACCTCCACCTCGATGAGTTTCTGCCTCAGTTTCTCATTTTCGTCCTCTGTCTTTGTGCGTTTCTCCTCCACATTCTCCAACTCATGGTGCAGTCTCACAGACACATCCTTCGCTACCTGCATTAAACAGAATCAGGGATATTGATTTAAGTTGATTGAATTAATTATGGCGGTGAATGGACAGTGCATTAAGCAACTAATAAAATTAGTTTCAACATCAAGCCTACCGACACACACACACACACGCACGCGCACACACACACACGCACGCACGCACGCGCACACACACACACACACACACACACACACACACACACACACACACACACACACACACACACACACACACACACACACACACACACATACACACACACACACACACACACACTCCCTCCCTACCTTCAAGTCCTGCTCCAGGCTCCTCAGTAGTTCCTCATCGATCTCTCCAGTCTGGGCATAGCGCAGCTTCTTCCTCTCAGCCTTCCTCAGCCGGTACTGGAGGATCCGGCAGTTCTTATTGGCTCGCTCCAGCTCGCGTCTCATTTCCTGCAGCTGGCACGTGTCCTCCTCGTAGAAGGTGTCACGCATCTCGTCCATCTCCGTCCTCATCTCCTCGATCTCCATCTGGAACATCAATATGAGTGATCAGCCAATCAGACACTGTTAGCCAACAGGGGGCGTGGGCTCACGCTTCAGCATTATTGGTGTTGTTGGAGTGTTTAGGTCCTCTGAAGATGATGTAATTGAATAGGGACAAGTTAATCTGAACCGATTAATAGGGTCTTATTCATTATTATGTCAATCAATGAACAGAAGTAGGCTAAACACAGGATGGTGCCATTCATTGTTCTGAATAGGGAAGAGGGGTTTGCCTTGTAGCTATAGGGCAACCTAAATCATTTAGCTTTCGCAAGCATCAATAACAAACCAAGGGAACTAAGCACATTTCTACATCAGTTCTTTGCAAATGTTACAGAAAGAATAAGAACTGTTCACTTAGCCTACCCAATTGGCTAAAAAAATATGCTTGCTTCATTGTATCAACATACAGTTTTCCGGTATATCTCTAATAATAAACCTTGGGGAATATGCATGGAATATTAATAATATCTCAGTTGCAGTGTTATCATCAAACACGAAATAAGCCTACCTTTTCACTTATGCTAATATATATATTCATATATACATATATATATATATACATGATTACATTGGAATATATGAGCATATGTTAGTAATGCCAATTTTGGGGAATAGGCCTGAATTCAATCTCAAACAAAAAAGTGGCCTACCAGTTCAGTTACTGGATCTGCAAAAACATTGTGTTTGTATACATTGAATATTTTGAATGTCAGTGATGCCAAACCTTTAGATCTTCATTCTCATCCACCAGTCTCTCCAATTCGTCCTCAAGGCCCTCGTCTTGCTGTGTCACGAACTCCGCCTCTATGGTCCCGATGGACGGCTCGGGCTCGGCCTCCGCGCTGTCAGCCGTGTGCATCTTGCCGATGCTTCTCTTCAGTTTCTTATGTAGGTGGAAGTGCAGAGTTCAGTCTGCAAGCAACCCTCGCTCCACTGACTAAGGCCCGGCCCGCAGCCCACGTATTCCCCTCTTCTGTCCCTGCAGTAGCCTGCTGAAGCTTTCACCAACTCCCCTCCCAGCTTCTTCGTTTTCCCTTTCACCAAACACGCGGTGCTGGAGCCGGTATGACCCAATATGTTGGGAAGACAGGCCTTTGAGGCAGGGGTACACCTAACGACGAACTACGGGTTTGAGAATCTGGTGAAATATCTCCTCTGTATCTTATTCTCTGCTACGACGAACTACGGGTTTGAGAATCTGGTGAAATATCTCCTCTGTATCTTCTTCTCTGCTTCGACGAACTACGGGTTTGAGAATCTGGTGAAATATCTCCTCTGTATCTTCTTCTCTGCTAGCATCCGCCCTGTTGGCATTGCCAGCATCCGTTTCAGCACCATCTGGGTAAACAGCTGCAACGTCGCATCTCTCGATCTCCTCCCTCACGACAGCGGCCCTAAGCCCCTCGTTTACTACCTTATTCCTCGATCCTCCTTTTGAAACTATATTTTTGGATCTGCTGGAGGATTTTGGGGCTGATTTTGAGGCGCATTCCCGGATTCTGGCCGGAGAGGGAGCCTGATGCTGCCTCCTCCCTGTGCTATTGTCTGCTGCTGCCGCTGGAAAATCCGCAGCGCCGCTTGCGGCAGTCGTGTCGTCCACCAGCCTTGACTTCTCCACTCGCCCATCTCAAAGTGACTGCAAAGTATGATGTATTAGTTATGGGAATAATAAAAACATAATATAAGTCTTGATATATTAGGTCTATCCGGTTGATAAAAGTTGCAATTAAATATGATGGTCAACCAGTTCCAACATTCCAACATTTACATGGAAATTCTGGCTGAAATGCACAACCTTTGCTGCAAAAGGGACATGACGTCTGCAGAGCGACATTGAAATAATATTAACTTTGAAAAAGACCCGAAGCCAATAGGCCTCTGTTTATTGGCAAATGGGAATCTAACTTAGGCTATACAAGGCTACTATTCAGTATGTATAGCCTAGTGATAGGCTACAAGTGATACAATTAAATGTATACATGCATAGTTTATATATAGTGAGTTTTGTACTGTTCTGTAACTTTTGTTCAATAAAAATGGCACATAGCCTAACATTAGTTAATATATTAGGCTACAGATGGTCAACAAACGCACTGTCAAATATTTCCATGCATTTTCTGTGCAATTTCCTATCGAAACGTGTTATTTGAATGAGGCTTCTTACCGCGAGAGAAAGTGCAGGTTCAGCCCAGTGATAAAGGGCTAGAGAGATGCTGACACAACAGGCACTGCAGGGGCACGACTAGCTACACAGTATTCATGATGTGGTGAGGTCAACGTCAAACCAGGAAACAAACAATGTAATGTCTTTCTCCAGGCCAATGTAAATAACCCATTGTAGCCTTTTTACTGTCTACATTCACACTAATTGAAAATATGCACACAATGAATAGGCTATATTTATTGTTTTGCTTTCAAATGTATTCTACTTATTTTCCCAACCGCTAGAAGGTATCTCCAGTAGGCCTAGGTAGTAGATAGATCAAGAACTCAGTAAACCATATTGTGCATGCAATGATTTGTTTAGGCCATCGGAGGGTGGTCTCCACCCACCTATCAGTACCTTCATAAAGGGGTCATCTGTGCGTGCAGACAGGTTGCCGCCAGGGATACACTGACCGTATGAACGAACTTAGTTGCAATAAGGTGTTGTTATAAGTGGTAATGAGATGAGTGACAAACAGACAGACAGACAGAGAGACAGGCAGACAGACAGGTGACAGACAGTTTGAATCTGGGGTTGTATGAGAGTATCACAGCATGGATGGTGTGAGTGTGTAAAGCTTACCCAAGTGTGAGTTTGGATGTAGCTAGAACTCCCCCTCAACACTGATACAGGGTCAGATCTTTTGTTTATCCCCCTAATAGTTAAGGCTAAGATTGGCTAGATCCTAGATCTGTGGTTAGGAGGTAGTGTGAGTTCAGAGCAGTGCTAAGAGCACAAGTGCAGTACAGGTTATGGTGACCTGTGTTAAGTGACCCTGATGGAAGGCCTACTGCAATCCTCTTAGAGCTCGGCTCGTGTAGATCCCTCTTCTTCCCATAGGAGGAAGGGTGATAGTGGAGGGGGAACAGAAAAAAGGTGTTGAAGAAAGAGAGGCAGATGAGGAGGAAGGCGGTGACAGCATTAGGAGTGAGGCTGGAAATTGAGTCAGCACTGATGTCACTAGAGGTCTTGTGAAAATCCTCTCCATGTATCTGTTAATGTATGGCACAGAAGCTGACTAGTATTTGTATGTGTTGCATATGTGCAGTTGTGTGTGTGTGTTAACATGTGTGAATGTTGCATATGTGTCTATGCATTGTGTGTAAGAGACAGTGTGTGAACTCTCCGTGTGTATATAGTATATGCATAACTAGTATTTCTTAATTCCATTCTTTTACTTTTAGAATTGTGTGTATTGTTGTGAATTGTTAGACACTACTGGACTGTAGGAACACAAGCAATTCACTATACACACTGAGCTAGGAACACAAGCAATTCACTATACACACTGAGCTAGGAACACAAGCAATTCACAATACACACTGAGCTAGGAACACAAGCAATTCGCTACACACGCAATGACATCTGCTAAATATGTGTAAGTGACCAATAAAATTTGATTTGATGTATGCACATATGTGTGAGTGTCAACGACCCAAAGGAAGATTACAGAAGGCTCCTCTTTTCCACAGTGACCTGAATTCCTGGGTTAACTCGCTTTGTGACGTAGGCATAAGCTCTTTTACAGCTAAAGCCAATTTACCCCCCTCAGATTAGGGCAGAGCTGTCTGGCCAAGCCCCAGAGACACAGGCCTCTCTCTCTCTCTCTCACTCTACCTCTGTCATTCATAGGAATTTGCTTGACCCAGGGGACAGAGGGAGAGGGGGGTAGGGTGGGCCGGGAGAGGAGAGAAGAGGTGGAGGAATCCTGCTCATCAGAGCCAGAGATGTACAGACCTTTGGAAACTTTGAAAATGAGAATTCTAAAGGCTTCTGGGTGGAGGGGGGGATGGAGAGAGGGTTTCTGAGACAGGGGTAGACCCGTGGAGGCTCATCAGAGGAGGACCATCCTTCTCAGTGAATTTCATAAATATAGAATTAGTGAAACTATTAAAAAGTTATCCTTTTTCAATAAACCTATACTAAATATATTCTCGTCACCAAATAATTGATTAAAACACACTGTTTTGCACTGAAGGTCTACAGTAGCCTCAGCAGCTCTCTGTAGGGTAGCACCATGGTGTAGCCGGGGGACAGTTAGCTTCTGTACTCCTCTGGGTACATTAATTTCAATACAAAAGCTAAGAGGCCCATTGTGCTCACCTCCTTCCATAGACTTTCACAGTAATTATGACAACTTCCGGAGGACGTCCTCCAACATATCAGAGCTCTTGGTGAACGAACTGACATGTTGTCCACCCAATCAAAGGATCAGAGAATGAATTTAGTACTGAAAGCATAAGCTAGCTAGCACTGCATATCATAAAATATGGTGAGTAGTTGACTCAAAGAGAGAGAAAGACAATAGTTGAACAGTTTTGAACAAATTCATTTCTACCAAAATAAAGGAGAACAAAGAGAGAGAGAGAGCTAGCTATATTTTGTAGAATATATATTTTTCACTTTCACTTCCTTAGCTAGCATTGAATGCAGCTAGCTAGTTTAGCCTACACAAACGTCCAGCTCAAACAGAGAGGAATGCTATGTTAGCTAGCTGGCTATGGTTATCCAACACTGGAACTCTTCCAATTCAAGGTAAGCTTTTGGTTTTATTAAGTTATTGCCACCAAGGCCTGCTGGTGGAACTGCTAAATTGCTTGCTCCAGACTGTACATGTACTGCATGATTGTAGCGGGTTTACTAACACTCTAGTTCTAGTAGCTATGTTGACTATGAAGTGACAACGATGTAGGGTGTGCGGTTAGTGGTCATGATATGAAGGTTTTGCTTGGAAAGGTTTTTTCGCCTGGTCACAGACAACTGATGTGTTGTGCACTGAAGTTCACAAGCAAAGGGAAAAGGTGCGAGGAGGAGACAGCGTAGATAGATGTGAGAAGGAATTATATATACAACGAGCTGTTTGTATGTGGTTGCTATGAAAGTGAACTGTTTTTGTGTGTGATCAGGGGTGTATTCATTGCACCGATTCTGTTGAAAAATGTTTCGCAAACGGAACGAAAGGGGGATAAACATACCTGAATTTGTCCACTATAAATTCTCGTTTGCAACTGTTTGACTAATGATTACACTCTAGATCAGCAAGATGCAGGCAAGAGAGTGCAAGGTGGAATGTGTCACTGTCTGCCATCTTGATTATTCAAAATTCTCTCTACCTATGCACCTACGTTGTAAACTTTAATTCATAGGCTAGGTTGTAGCAACCTCATGATGGGTACAGGGGAAATTCAAGCATCACGTAGTAGCCTATGCCTATCGATGTTACATCACCTGGGGCAAACTACCTTGCCTCCATGACACCTACAGCACCCGATGTCACAGGAAGGCCAAAAAGATCACCAAGGACAACAACCACCCGAGCCACTGCCTGTTCACCCTGCTATCATCCAGAAGGCGAGGTCAATACAGGCGCATCAAATCTGGGACCAAGAGACTGAAAAACAGCTTCTATCTCAAGGCCATCAGACTGTTAAACGGCAATCACTAACTCAGAGAGGCTGCTGCCTACATTGAGACCCAATCACTGGCCACTTTAAACAATGCCACATTAAATAATGCCTCTTTAATAATGTAATTTACATATCTTACATTACTCATATGTATATACTGTATTATATACCATCTATTGCACCTTGCCTATGCCGCTTGGCCATCGCTCACCCATATATTTATATGTACAGTACTAATAATAATAATAACATTTGATTTGATTTTGAGCTGGGTGAATGGATTATGAAAGACAGTCATCCAATATGCTGTAATAGAGATAAGGCCATGTTCATAAAAAAAAACATCATCCTCCCTCATCTTAAACAGTGCCGACCGCCACTGGAGTTACAGAAGGGTTTTTAAGCAGGCTTAAGAGGATATTGACGGTTTAGGGTTTAGTTTTGAAATTAGGGTTCAGTATAGGATTGATCAGGTATTCGTTTTTTTTGTCTTAAATAAAGGACAAAAACATACAAACATAAAGATACACATCCATGAAGTAACATAGACACTAATATACACGTAAAGAAAGACGAGGGTTGTTGGCATCCTCTTTATTTCCATTGTGCCTGCAGCCAGTAGCTGTATGTGTTTTATTTAAATAAAATAATGAATATAGTCTTTTTTAAAGCCCTTTGAGATGAAATATCCCTTTCCCCCTCAGTCCTTTTTGGTTGTCTTGAGTTAGACATGTTTCTCAGTTGCACCGTGGCTACATTGCACAGCACAAAATGAGAAAAATAACGCAGGATATCCGTGAGATCCACCACAACAACAAAAAGAACAATATCAAAGCACAGGACCAATTTAATAACCAAACAAATAGATAAACCCTCAGTTAGCAGTAAAGGTGTTTGTCAGCCTATTTGCATGTACAGTATGTCACCCACCCAAACTCCATAATGATATACTAACAACTTGCACATATGACTACCCACCCAAACCCCCTATAGATTCACTATGATGCATTCAATGTGCACATCATTCCCTCAATCTCTCTCACAGACACACATTCCAGGAATGTGTGTGTTTGTTTATATTATGTATGTTAGGGCAGGTGTGTATGGCAGAGGGGGCTTGCAGTTAGTCTGTGTTCCAGGTAGACCGGTACTTAAGTACTGACACAATTGTGTCTGCGACACATAGAGAGGAACAAAAATAGAATTGCGAACAGCTCCTGTTCCCTAAAACCATGTTTAATCCTTAACAATGCTCCACCAGTATTTTTCTTACTCATCGCCCAATGCAAAATAAACCCTCTTTGGTACAAATTTCATAGAATCTAATTTACAATGCTACAAAATACATCAGCATTTAGTTAAACGAATAAAAGTACAAAATGGGTGGAGTTTTGGTTGGAAACAGTCCCTGTGGTCAGAGTCCCTGTGGTCTTTTTACGGTCTTATCTTTGACCAGGACCCCAAAGTAAAGAGACAGAGCACAGACTCTACATGAAGAGCAGCGACTTTCTTATATTATAAAAAAATAACTACTATATAGACAACCAACACCCTCCTCCCACCCAAACCTCACCAATCCCCCCATACCCAAACACACACACACACACACACACACACACACACACACACACACACACACACACACACACACACACACACACACACACACACACACACACACACACAAACCTTCACCAGCAAGTTGGTCACAATTCACATCCTCAAAACATCCTGCACGGGCAGGGGTGTGGTGGAATCCCATCTGCCTTTTGAACTTTCACCCCTGACCCCCCCTACCTCCCCTGCCCTTTCACCCCACGGTCCTCCTATTGGTCTGACAGAAGCTCCCTCCGTCCTCTCCTCTTCCTTCTCACTCCCTCTTCACTCTTCCCTTTTTCTGCTGCTTCTTCCCGTTCTCCTCTACCTCCTCTAACTTGTTGTAGCCGTTGGTTGCTGTGGAAATGCCGTTGGTGACGGATTTGGCCGCCTTGGGGGCGGAGTGTGGGGTGCGCCGGTAGGTCTGGTAGTAGAAGTTGCCGAATAGGATGATGAAGGTGACAGCGTAGCCAATAAGGGCCCACTGCATCCAAGCGGGGAAAGGGCAGCCAGTGTAGAGGGAGTAGCCTGCATGGCCGATGGTCACATGGAACTGGATCTGTGACGTACACAAAACACATGTTTAACTGACATGCTTAATCCGACTGTAATAATCTCAACATAATCCCTGATCAATGAGTCAGACTGCACACTCCAAACAATGAAATATATTTTGATATGCAAAGATGTGTTTCAGTATCAATCACACACTACCTGAACAGCTGTGCTATGGCCACAATAACAGGGAGACTTACCATCTGAATGATGGTCAGGTATTTCTTCCACCAGAGGAATTTCTGGATCTTGGGCCCGAAAGCAGCCAGGCCATAGTATCCATACATCAGGACATGGATGGATGAGTTTATGCCTGCTCCGAAGAACGCTGTGAGAGGGATATAGGTTAAAGGTAGTTCAGAGGGGATACAGGTCAGGCTGCTTGTGAGTGTATGTTAGCATGGTATGTCATCACCCCTGTTGGAAACAGTATGACAGTGCTGGGGGGAGATTATCCAGGTGGGAAAATGTCTATAAATATATACACACAATGTACCCCTAGGTACTTACACTGTCCTCCAGGGACCCACTTGATTCCGATCCACCAGAGGATGAACATGGTGCAGTGATGGTAGACATGGAGGAAGCTGACCTGGTTAAACTTCCTCCTCAGGATGAAGAACACCGTGTCCAGATACTCCACTCCCTTAGAGATGTAGTACCACCACAGAGCAGACGCTATCTGCCAACGTGAAGAGGGAGGGAGTGAGCTATCTCAAATCCATCTGGTTTTAAGGACTCAAAACTCAAAGACAATGAAGATTGCCAATTTCCTGAAACGCTTTAAAGAGGATTCAATAGGATTTTATGGATTTCACTGGGTTGAGATTATGGATAACACCGCTAGCCACCTTGCATTTCACACACACACTCATTATCATGCATCACCCACACATGTATGCATCAAGGACACACCCTCACATGCACAAATACATTTTATTGCAATTATTGGATCTATTGAAGTCACTGAAGTTGGGAATAAGGTTCAATTGGATCCTGACCAAGATCAAAGATAACTTCACCTGGATCATCTCTGTTAATCTAAGGTCAGAGTCAACAATGTTAGGGTCAACACTTTTCATAGGGGATTGTGATGACGATGAAAGGGGTCATTGGTGAATGACATGGCAGGTTAGCCTGTGGTCTGGTAGGGAAAGTGTTTTGTTAAGGGGATGGTACAGTAAGAGCTAATACATGAGGATAGCTGTTGTATCAGGCTTGTTGCTGGCTTGTTCCCAAGCCTAAAAGGTAACTAGAGCTCAACCTCTTGTATGTCAGACTACAACCCCCACCAACATACTCTCTCTCTCGTATCCCTTTGTAATTGACACACACACACACACACACACACACACACACACACACACACACACACACACACACACACACACACACACACACACACACACACACACACACACACACACACACAGAGAAAGAGAGTAAGAGAGAGAGAGAGAGAGAGAGAGAGAGAGAGAGAGAGAGAGAGAGAGAGAGAAAGAAGCTGTGTGCCACAGTGCCCTGAGTGTCACTCTTGTCCCTCAGTAACGCCATCATGCTATGGGTGGGTTCAGAAGTGGTGAGACCTAATAACTCCTCCCCTTCATGCAAAAGGTCACGCCCCCTCTGTCCTCTCCTCCTCTCCCTCTCTCTATCTCTTACACACACACACAAATAGAGTGATAGTCTACTTAACCTAACAATAGGATTACAGTACGGCTGCTTAGATTTACACAGAACCACATGCTGCTAAAGCTGGACCTCACTCTACACCTCAAATACAGGAGACCCAATCTGTATAAATTAGAAGGCTAGAAGGCAAACAATTCCAGTCTTTGCTGGCTCATGTACAGAATGACCAGACAAGCTCCGGCTCTTGGCCTTTTCACAAAATTAATAGAAAAAGAGTATAGGGTGTCATGTTTGCTCACCCTGACTTCGTTGACGTCGTTGGAGTAGCTGACAGGTTGACATAGGTAGCTGTACCCCGCTGCTCTTGCACCCAGGAGGAGCTGAGGCCACAAAGATACAAAGTTAGCGACACGACATTAGGAAAAAAATGTTAGAGATTGATCCTTTCCTCTAGACCAGGAATGAGCAACTTTGATTGGGGTGGGGGCCACAAAAATATCGGAACTCCCAATGAGGGCCCGCAGTGGCTCACGGGTCTGCGCTACACCGACATTCATACCCACACATGTACTCAGAGCCGGCCCCTAGCCTTTTGGAGGATCTAAGAGAAATGTTGTTGTTAGCTGACATGGTCAGTGACTGATATAAAACATAAACTGATGATGCATAACCAATTTTGAAATGGTGTATTCTACTACTCTAACAGTAACAACACCCCAACTGAGTTTTCTTAATTGATCCGAGCGCCAAACAAAAGGCTCTCTGCCATGGATACACACCACCAGCCCTCAAGGGCCACAGAGACCAATTTACACCTGGGGGGGCCGGGGATGTGGAAGCAAATGCCAGGGAGAAATGAAAACCAGCAGCACTGCAGCTGCCGGGGACTGGAGTTGTGCCCTAGACCCTATTTCCCCTGTCTAAAAGGACTATATATATACAGTTGAAGTCAGAAGTTTACATACACTTAGATTGGAGTCATTAAAACTTGTCTTTCAACCACTCCACAAATGTATTTTTAACAAACTATAGTTTTGGTTAGGACATCTACTTTGTTCATGACACAAGTAAGTTTTCCAACAATTGTTTACAAGATATTTCACGTATAATTCACTGTATCACAATTCCAGTGGGTCAGAAGTTTACATACACTAAGTTGACTGTGCCTTTAAACAGCTTGGAAAATTCCAGAAAATTATGTCATGGTGTTAGAAGCTTCTGATAGGCTAATTGACATAATTTGAGTCAATTGGAGGTGTACCTGTGGATGTATTTCAAGGCCTATCTTCAAACTCAGTGCCTCTTTGCTTGACATCATGGGAAAATCAAAAGAAATCCGCCAAGACCTCAGAAAAAAATTGTAGACCTCCACAAGTCTGGTCCATCCTTGGGAGCAATTTCCAAATGCCTGCAGGTACCACGTTCATCTGTACAAACAATAGTATGCAAGTACAAACATCATGGGACCACGCAGCCATCATAAGCACTCAGGAAGGAGACGCGTTCTGTCTTCTAGAGATGAACGTACTTTGGTGCGAAAAGTGCAAATCAATCCCAGAACAACAGCAAAGAACCTTGTGAAGATGCTGGAGGAAACAGGTACAAAAGTATCTATATCCACAGTAAAACGAGTCCTATATCGACATAACCTGAAAGGCCGCTCAGCAAGGAAGAAGCCACTGCTCCAAAACCGCCCTAAAAAAACCTGTTTGGCCATAATGACCATCCTTATGTTTGGAG
This sequence comes from Oncorhynchus tshawytscha, assembly GCF_018296145.1. Taxonomy (NCBI): domain Eukaryota; kingdom Metazoa; phylum Chordata; class Actinopteri; order Salmoniformes; family Salmonidae; genus Oncorhynchus; species Oncorhynchus tshawytscha. Next base: position 26,809,172 of record NC_056433.1, on the reverse strand, counting down.
GAAAAAGGGGGAGCCGAAGAACACCATCCCAACCGTGAATCACGGGGGTGGCAGCATCATGTTGTGGGTGTGCTTTGCTGGTGCACTTCACAAAATAGATGCATCTCAAGACATCATCTCAAGACATCAGTCAGGAAGTTCGAACTTGGTCGGAAATGGGTCTTCCAAATGGACAATGACCCCAAGCATACTTCCAAAGTTGTGGCAAAATGGCTTAAGGACAAAAAAAGTCAAGGTATTGGAGTGGCCATCACAAAGCTCTGACCTCATTCCTATATAAAATGTGTAGGCAGAACTGAAAAAGCGTGTGTGAGCAAGGGGTTCTACAACCCTGACTCACTTACACCAGCTCTGTCAGGAGGAATGGGCCAAAATTCACCCAACTTATTGTGGGAAGCTTGTGGAAGGCTACCCGAAACGTTTGACCCAAGTTAAACACTGTAAAGGCAATGCTACCAAATACTAATTGTCTGTATGTAAACTTCTGACCCACTGGGAATGTGATGAAAGAAATAAAATCTGAAATAAATCATTCTCTACTATTATTCTGACATTTCACATTCTTAAAATAAAGTGGTGATCCTAACTGACCTAAGGCAGGGAGTTTTTACTAGGATTAAATGTCAGGAATTGTGAAAAACTGAGTTTAAATGTATTTGGCTAAGGTGTATGTAAACTTTCAACTTCAACTGTTTTAATGTAGTGGATGGTTGACAGGTGCAGTCCTAGGTATGGTATGTGAGTATAGTTTTGAATTCAGGTAGGGTTGGTACATGGCATGCTACATCAGCCATTCGTTGATGGCACAACCTTGCTGAACAATAGATTAACCTAAAGCAGGGGTCATATTGCTATCACCGATCAACCTACTGGGCACAGACATCAATTCCACATTGGTTGAATGTCATTTTGTTGAAATTATGTGGAAACAATGTTGATTCAATGAGTGTGTGCCCAGTGGGAAGCCTTTTCCAATCTGTACACACTGAAGGGACAGGGACTGGGAACCAAATAGACAATGGCCTGAAAAGAAATGGAACATGCCATTATTGACTTGGTGTAAAAGAAATGGAGCTGGTTACCTCTTTGGCGATGTAAAAGTTGAGTATCACCATACTGAAGTTGTACACTATGAGGGTCTTCCTTAGCTGGAAAGGCTCGCGATTCTGCATGTACTTAGGCCCCGCCCACAGGAAGAGCAAGTACAGGCAGCTGATGGCCAGGGTGGGGGCGGGCGATGACATCATCGGCCATTTCTCCACTCGCTTGTCTGGGAGAGGGACAGGAAAGTTAATGTCAGCAGGTGTCATATGACAGACACACACATGTAAATAATGACTGAATCCTATCTGAATGTATGACTACACAATGTTGCACCAATGTTGTCTGGAGGATATACTTAATTGCAGTACTCCGAATTGCTCTAATAGTGCATTGTATTGCACACACACACACAAGCAACCATGTTTACATGAGTTTGTGCTTGTGTGCGTGGTTAGATTAGCAGACTGTCCCTGCAATGTGAGAGAAATCAGCACTAACTCACCTGCTATAGTAAGGCTCCATCTGTAGAACTCTACCGTGTCATTCATAAAGTGGGTGACAGCTTCCATGCCTGGCGTCTGGATTTGGTCCTGCTTATGCTGCAGTGAGAGAAAGAGAGGAGCCAGTCTTCAAAATAGTCCAAATTAATCGAAGATAATTAAAGAAATCTGTCATTCATTTTGCCGTTTTTGCCCGAGAGATAATTGTTGCGCAATTTTGGTGCAGTATTTTTCTATGAAAGAATGTGCATGAAAATGAGTTGTCTCTCGTTGAATGACAACAAAGACTTTATTGAAGAATCCCTAGTGTTGACCAATCACCAACGAAGAGGTTAAGAAATGTGTGTGCCCAAACAGCCGGAAAAACCATCACTGAAGTCCAAAACGAACAAAAACTTCACAAAATGTCGTCATAATATATGCACGAACTCTACCAAACTGTTTCAGCTGGTAAGCATGCGGACGTCTTAAGCCCCTTTAGATAATTGAAAACCTTAATGTAATGTTGGTGAAGTTAAAGATGCAGTCCGGGATCTTATTTAAGCACAAAAAATGTGTAACATATTGTACGAATTGTATTTGTAACATATCATACAAAAAAAAATATATATATATATACAGTACCTGTCAAAAGCTGTCATGAAGGCAAAGGGTGGCTACTTCGAAGAATCTCAAATAAAATATATATTTTGATTTGTTTAACACTTTTTTGTTGGTTCCTACCTGATTCCATGTGTTATTTCATAGTTTTGATGTCTTCACTATTATTCTACAATGTAGATAATAGTAAAAATAAAGAAAGACCCTTGAATGACTGGGTGTGTCCAAACTTTTGACTGATACTGTATATAAATATAAAATAATTTTGCAGGACCAAACGTAACATATGAAACGGATGGCGTAGTACAGAAGTGGCTTACCTAGTACAGAAGTGGCTGACCTAGTACAGAAGTGGCTGACGTAGTACAGAAGTGCCTGACGTAGTACAGAAGTGGCTGACCTAGTACAGAAGTGGCTGACCTAGTACAGAAGTGGCTGACGTAGTACAGAAGTGGCTGACGTAGTACAGAAGTGGCTGACCTAGTACAGAAGTGGCTGACGTAGTACAGAAGTGGCTGATGTAGTACAGAAGTGGCTGACCTAGTACAGAAGTGGCTGACGTAGTACAGAAGTGGCTGACCTAGTACAGAAGTGGCTGACCTAGTACAGAAGTGGCTGACCTAGTACAGAAGTGGCTGACCTAGTACAGAAGTGGCTGACCTAGTACACAAAAAACGGAGACCAGTAGTAACTAGCGTATGCTCAATGACTGGTACTGTATGCTAGCAGATACCATAGACTTTCAGTCTTTGAGCTAATGCTAGTTAGCATTGGCTCACCAAACTACAGTGCCTTGCGAAAGTATTCGGGAATATGGATGGAAGAATGAAGATGGATGGAGCCAAATACTGGACCATTCTGGAAGAAAACCTGATGGAGTCCAAAACATAAAGCAAAATCTACAATGGAATGGTTCAAAAATAAACATATCCAGGTGTTAGAATGGCCAAGTCAAAGTCCAGACCTGAATCCAATCGAGAATCTGTGGAAAGAACTGAAAACTGCTGTTCACAAATGCTCTCCATCCAACCTCACTGAGCTCGAACTGTTTTGCAAGGAGGAATGGGAAAAAATGTCAGTCTCTCGATGTGCAAAACTGATAGAGACATACCCCAAGCGACTTACAGCTGTAATCGCAACAAAAGGTGGCGCTACAAAGTATTAACTTAAGGGGGCTGAATAATTTTGCACGCCCAATTTTTCAGTTTTTGATTTGTTAAAAAAGTTTGAAATATCCAATAAATGTCGTTCCACTTCATGATTGTGTCCCACTTGTTGTTGATTCTTCACAAAAAAATACAGTTTTATATCTTTATGTTTGAAGCCTGAAATGTGGCAAAAGGTCGCAAAGTTCAAGGGGGCCGAATACTTTCGCAAGGCACTGTACCTCTAACTTCCTTTGTACTGTACTTAGAGATATAAAAATGGCCCAAATCCCAAAGAATCCCTTTAACATCAAGTTCAAACTCTGAGTTGGCCAAACTCAGCACATGGATCACCCATACGTACGAACATTCCCTGGTCTAAACTGTTAGTGCAGGGTTTATTTCGAGCCTCACACTAATTGCACAAATCTAAAAGAGGACTAAACAACTGACCAGTGTGGACAGAGTAGGTCTTTGTGGTTACCCATCCCCCCACACACATGTTCTAAGACAAGATGTAAAGTGCTAGTCTCATGTTTCATGAGCTGAAAGAAAAGATCCCAGAAATGTTCCATACGGACAAAAAGTTATTCTCTCAAATTTTGTGCAGAAATTTGTTTACATCCCTGTTAGTGAGCATTTCTCCTTTGCCAAGATAATCCATCTACCTGACAGGTGTGGCATATCAATAAGCTGATTAAACAGCATGGTCCTTACACAGGTGCACCATGTGCTGGGGATAATAAAAGGCCACTTTAAAAGGTGCAGTTTTGTCACACAACACAATGCCACAGATGTCTCAAGTTTTGAGGGAGCGTGCAATTGGCATGCTGACTGCAGGAATGTCCACCAGAGCTGTTAGCAGAGAATTGAATGTTCAGATCCTGAGGCCCACTGTGAGGCCCATTTTTTTTAAGGTATCTGTATTCCCATATCTGTATTCCTAGTCATGTGAAATCCATAGATTAGGGCCTAATGTTACATGTTGTGTTTACATTTTTGTTCAGTATAAAAACGAATTTAAAAGTTGTTTGTAAATAGCTGACAAGGTCAAAATCTGTCATTCTGCCCCTGAGCAAGGCAGTTAACCCACTGTTCCCCAGGCGCCGAAGACGCGGATGTCGATTAAGGCAGCCCCCCGCACCTCTCTGATTCAGAGGGGTTGGGTTAAATGCGGAAGACACATTTCAGTTGAATACATTCAGTTGGACAACTGACTAGGTATCCCCCTTCCCCTAAATGTGTGCTACTAAAGCCTTATTTGAATGGGTGTATAAAAGACCATAGAGAACAACATACAGTACACATTTTAGAACTCATCACTACATTCTCTACCAGAAAGCTGGTTGGCTCTCTTTGATGTCAAGTGGGTTGATGCACTATGTACAGTGCCTTGCGAAAGTATTCGGGCCCCTTGAACTTTGCGACCTTTTGCAACATTTCAGGCTTCAAACATAAAGATATAAAACTGTATTTTTTTGTGAAGAATCAACAACAAGTGGGACACAGTCATGAAGTGGAATGACATTTATTGGATATTTCAAACATTTTTAACAAATCAAAAACTGAAAAATTGGGCGTGCAAAATTATTCAGCCCCTTTACTTTCAGTGCAGCAAACTCTCTCCAGAAGTTCAGTGAGGATCTCTGAATGATCCAATGTTGACCTAAATGACTAATGATGATAAATACAATCCACCTGTGTGTAATCAAGTCTCCGTATAAATGCACCTGCACTGTGATAGTCTCAGAAGTCCGTTAAAAGCGCAGAGAGCATCATGAAGAACAAGGAACACACCAGGCAGGTCCGAGATACTGTTGTTAAGAAGTTTAAAGCCGGATTTGGATACAAAAAGATTTCCTAAGCTTTAAACATCCCAAGGAGCACTGTGCAAGCGATAATATTGAAATGGAAGGAGTATCAGACCACTGCAAATCTACCAAGACCTGGCCGTCCCTCTAAACTTTCAGCTCATACAAGGAGAAGACTGATCAGAGATGCAGCCAAGAGGCCCATGATCACTCTGGATGAACTGCAGTGATCTACAGCTGAGGTGGGAGACTCTGTCCATAGGACAACAATCAGTCGTATATTGCACAAATCTGGCCTTTATGGAAGAGTGGCAAGAAGAAAGCCATTTCTTAAAGATATCCATAAAAAGTGTTGTTTAAAGTTTGCCACAAGCCACCTGGGAGACACACCAAACATGTGGAAGAAGGTGCTCTGGTCAGATGAAACCAAAATTGAACTTTTTGGCAACAATGCAAAACGTTATGTTTGGCGTAAAAGCAACACAGCTCATCACCCTGAACACACCATCACCACTGTCAAACATGGTGGTGGCAGCATCATGGTTTGGGCCTGCTTTTCTTCAGCAGGGACAGGGAAGATGGTTAAAATTGATGGGAAGATGGATGGAGCCAAATACAGGACCATTCTGGAAGAAAACCTGATGGAGTCTGCAAAAGACCTGAGACTGGGACGGAGATTTGTCTTCCAACAAGACAATGATCCAAAACATAAAGCAAAATCTACAATGGAATGGTTCAAAAATAAACATATCCAGGTGTTAGAATGGTCAAGTCAAAGTCCAGACCTGAATCCAATCGAGAATCTGTGGAAAGAACTGAAAACTGCTGTTCACAAATGCTCTCCATCCAACCTCACTGAGCTCGAGCTGTTCTGCAAGGAGGAATGGGAAAAAATTTCAGTCTCTCGATGTGCAAAACTGATAGCGACATACCCCAAGCGACTTACAGCTGTAATCGCAGCAAAAGGTGGCGCTACAAAGTATTAACTTAAGGGGGCTAAATAATTTTGCACGGCCAATTTTTCAGTTTTTGATTTGTTAAAAAAGTTTGAAATATCCAATAAATGTCGTTCCACTTCATGATTGTGTCCCACTTGTTGTTGATTCTTCACAAAAAAATACAGTTTTATATCTTTATGTTTGAAGCCTGAAATGTGGCAAAAGGTCGCAAAGTTCAAGGGGGCCGAATACTTTCGCAAGGCACTGTATACAAAGGTATGTGGACACACCTTCAAATTAGTGGATTCGGCTAATTCAGCCACACTCACTGCACACAGCCATGCAATCTCCATAGTCAAACATTGGCAGTAGAATGGCTTTACTGAAGAGCTCAGTGACTTTCAACGTGACAACACAAAGGATGCCACCTTTTCAACAAGTCAGTTCATCAAATTTCTGCCCTGCTAGACCTGCCCCAGTCAGCTGTAAGTGCTGTTATTGTGAAGTGGAAACTTCTAGGAGCAATAATGGCTAAGCCACATGCTCACAGAACGGGACCGGCGAGTGCTGAAGTGCGTAAAAATCGTCTGTCCTCGGTTGCAACACTCACTACCGAGTTCCAAATCGCCTCTGGAAGCAATGTCAACACAAGAACTGTTCGTCTGGAGCTTCATGAAATGGGTTTCCATGGCCAAGCTGCCACACAGAAGCCTAAGATCACCATGCGCAATGCCAAGCGTTGGCTGGAGTGGTGGAAAGCTTGCCGCCATTGGACTCTGGAGCAGTGGAAACGCGTTCTCTGGAGTGATGAATCCCTCTTCACCCTCTGGCAGTTCGACGGACGAATCTGAGTTTGACGGATGCCAGGAGCACCCTACCAGTCCCAATGCATAGTGGCAACTGTAAAGTTTGGTGGAGGAGGAATAATGTCGGGGGCTGTTTTTCATGGTTCGGACTAGGCCCCTTAGTTCCAGTGAAGGAAAATCTTAACGCTACAGCATACAATGACATACTAGACGATTCTGTGCTTCCAACTTGGCAACAGTTTGGGGAAGGCCCTTTCCTGTTTCAGCATGACAATGCCCGCTAATTAGAATGCAGAGGCCTAGTGTTATAATTAAGCAATAAGGCCCGAGGAGGTGTGGTACATGGCCAATATACCACGGCTAAGGGCTGTTCTTACGCACAACGCAACACGGAGTGCCTTGACACAGCCCTTAGCCGTGGTATATTGGCCATATATTCCAAACCCCCAGGTGCCTTATTGCTATTATAAACTGGTTACCTTCGTAATTAGACCTGTAAAAATAAATGTTTTGTCTTACCCGTAGTATATGGCCTGATATACCACGGCCGTCAGCCAATCAGCATTCATGGCTCGAACCACCGAGTTTATAACACGTTGTAAACCACACACTAAAATCATCTTATTGGCTTATAGATCATAATAGGTCTAATTAATTTGTGAAAACTTATTGGGGAGTTTGGGGGAACCTGACAAAACACACATTCACTGACAATGGGGGTTAAGTTTCTTTTTCAAAACGGAAGAGGAAATGGGAGGATGGGAGAGAGAGAAAAAAATTCACCCAAATAGGCCCGGTCGCCCGTGGAAACGGGCATGAGAGCACACAAAGAACCGGGGCGCGTGTGTCAGCAGGTTTTGCGCGGTGCGATCAAGAGGCTTAAATCCAATTGCTCTACGAGCTTAGACGTAAATCCAAACGCCAAGCGACCCACATTCGCAGGGGCATCATTTAAAGCGATAACTTGCCCCTATGAACTAGACCCTTATTTGCGCTCACACATATGGCGCATGGCGGATTTTCAAAGAGTGGTTGACTGAACATGGGAAATTATGTGGTTAACAGTTTATACAAAAGCATATAAGGAAAACTAAACCAAAATAGTCTCTAAACACTTTATAGACACATTTTATAGGCTGCATCCAATCCCTTCCTATATGCCACCCATCATAGTCTAACATCGTGCAAGTTCCTTTCCACTGAGTCTATGTAGGCTACTGTCATGCATGCTCACATAATAGAAGTTCATGGTTTCTTAGGAAGAGAGAGCAGGCGGAGAGATTAAGGGTGAATAAGTGATGAAATTGTCTAAGCACTGTCTGAGTTTATTGTCTTATACAAATACAGAACTATGATGATATGAATTCAGCCAAAGGGGATGGCAGATAAGCATAAAGAAAACGAACGCAAGAGAAGGTAACGAACGGTTCAATTCCTCAAAGCATAACTAATGAAAAAAGACTAAGCCTACACTTTCCAAGGCTGTGCACTAATTTGTGCACAAAATAACCTATTTAAAGAATGATAGCCTAAGCACGCGATTCTGCATTTCTGTATTAACCATTTCATTATGGAGAAAAATACATATCTACATACCTTCTCGAGATTTAGTTGCGTGTACTGACATCCGGTGCAATGTGATGGACAACGCCTTTAAATTACCGTATTCTGCCGTTATAGCCGCTGATCCCCAACACTGCTATAAGGACAATTAGACATCCACCCCAAATTTGGCAAAAATGCAAAGGCAAGCGGAAATCTATCCCAAAGAAATCATGTATGAGGTCCGTGCTGGCTGCTGAAACACATCGCTTAAGATCTATAGGATACCCGACCAGCCTGATGGCACTGCGCATGCGGATATTGCACTACAGGGACCGCTGCACTGACTGGACAGACCGATGGCCCCTTTGTATGGTAGAGATAATCAACATCCACCGTATTCCCCATTCAGCTTCGTTGAGTGATAGGCGAATGCGGAAGCCACTCGGAAGGAAAAGGAGAGGAGTCTTTGAACGCGCATGACAAATGGGTACCTCTCTGCTGTTACGCATCGATGTGTGAGGAAACCTCCTGGATAAGTGCATTTGTTGCAATTATGCATTTTTGGCCTCGATGACACTCATTAGTAGGTCATGCTATATGTCCAAAATACAATGAATTTAGTGTTGTTCATTCAGCTTTGGCTTTAATTCATACTAATAGTAGGTCCAAGGCTATGAGCCATTTTAATTCATACTAAGAGTAGGTCCAAGGCTATGAGCCATTTTCTATCAGACATAGCCCAGGGATTCCTTAATAGCTCTCATGTTTCAACTTGGGTAGACTAAATTAGAGTTTATACAACAAATGTTTGTTGCTATTGTAGGCTATAGGTCGTCGGCTGTAAATAGCTTTTGGGTATGTGTCAATGTCCCGGTAGAGGGTGTCAATCAATTAGCCACCTGTCTTTAGAGTGTGTCCTATACTCCACTGAGTCAGTCAATATTTTGAATTCGTCACTAGGTGGAAGTGTCACACCATCAATTGATACCCAACAAGTACAGCTGGGTTGTACAGTATTTGGTTGCAGCAGAGTTTTCTGTAGGCCTACATACTCTCTGATGTAACCTAAAGCTGTATTTTTTTAAATCCCATTCCTGATTCTCCAGATGAACTAAACAACTTTTCCACTCCAAGCCTGGTAATTATTGAACAGAATATTCAATTAATATCAGAATATATCATATCATATAATTCTCAAGTATTTACCCAAGATCCCTTTGAATTTATTTGATTGAAAATAATAATAATTGGGACGGGGGACCACTGGAGGTCAGGGGCTCCCCAGATAGCATATGAACACGTAATAAGCATTGGCAACATTTTCTTTCAACCTTATGGCAAAATGTGTAGAATAGCATTAGAAAACTGCACATTTTTCTCTGCCCGAGGTGTTGAAATGCAGGAAGTTAGCTGTTTTCCCCCCAAAATCTATTTGTATTTGTATTTTTTGTGGTTCGGGGTCCCTGCTGTAAGTAGGTGTCCCAGGGCCCAAAATGCGGTAGACTAGCCCTGTTCCAAAGGCAGGAAGTTCTTATTTTCTTACTCTCATTTCTATACCTCTGTACTTTTCCATTAGTGATGTCAATGTTCCAACTGGAGGGTCCTCTCCAAACCCCATCCAAGGCCCTGCTTCAGTCAGTATTTGAGGGAGGGGAAAATATTACATAACATGTGTACAGTACCTGTTACTGTCTTCAATTTCATTGTGATATAATGTGACACATCCAACAGATTCAAATCACACACACAGCTTGTACCCTTCTGAGGATAGCCAAGCTTTATGCTAGTTTCAAGTTTTATTAGTCGTATGTACAGGATACACATGGCATACACCATACAGCGAAATGCTTACTTGCAAGTTCCTTCTTGACAATGGAACAACAATAAGAACTAATAAAATATAAGAATATGAATTATTTAGCAAAAATTAATTATATTATTTAGCAAAAATAATAAGGTATGTGTGATATGTGTGCGTAGCATGAATGTGTGTGTGTGGATGAGTGTATGTCTGTGTGGGTGTGTGCATGAGTGCATGTGTGTATGGGTGTGTGCATGAGTGCATGTCTGTGTGGGTGTGTGCATGAGTGCATGTGTGCTAAGGTGCAGAGAGTCAGTGCCAGGTGGCCAGTCCACTTCAAGTGTTCAGCAGTCTGATGGCTTGTAGATAGAGACAGAGCAGTATTTGAGTAGTATACACGCTGCTCCTCCTTCTGTGAAGGTGGGTGAGCAGAGGAGAGGAGGAGGAAGCAGCTCCAGGATGGGTCACAGTATTTCTGTGCTGTATGGTGATCCTGAGGAATAAATCTCTCTCATTTCCCCTGAGGAAAGGGGGATACCTAGTCAGTTGCACAACAGAATGCATTCAACCGAACTGAATCAGAGAGGTGTGGGGGGCTGCCTTAATCGACGTCATCGGCGCCCGGGGAGCAGTTCTGGTTGGGAGTTAACTGCCTTGCTTAAGGGCAGAATGGCAGATTTTAGACCTTGCCAGCTCATGGATTCAAACCAGCAGTCTTTTGGTTACTGGCCAACTCTCTTAACCGCTAGGCTACCTGCTATGATGCACACATCTGTTTACTGGGAAAAGCACAAGAGCCATCAGCAGGACTCTACAGCCATGTGTGTGTGGATGTGTATGTTGGTGTCCATGTGTGTGTGCATGTGTTTTTGTGTATGTTTCTTAATTAAAGAGATGTAGACCTGACCATGCCCCAGTCAGGTGTGAGAGTGAGTGAGTGAGTGAGTGAGTGAGTGAGTGAGTGACAGAGTGAGTGAGTGAGAGAGTGGGAAAGATAGGGAGAGAGATAGGAGAGACAGAAAGGAGGTGGCAAGAGAGACCGAGTTTATTTGTGTGTGTATCAGTGTGAGAGAGTAAGGAAGACAACGTTCCACAGGTCCACCTGTTCTCACTGTCAGTCGACCATATACAGCCTTCATAACTGCCTCGACCTCAGCATCGCTGCCAACCCAAACAAACACACATTCTCATACAATACACACAAGTTGCAATGTTTGGGCTCTAAGACCACACACACACACACACACACACACACACACACACACACACACACACACACACACACACCAGAGGAGGAATATACACATAAACACACAGTCGTCGGCCTGTGGTCTTGGCAGCATTGGTGCTTGGCATATCCAGAATGTGGTGTATGTGTAGGAGGCCCTGTGCGTATCCCATAATCAGGTGGGTCATGACTATAAGCCTACACTCCTGTAACCCATGGCAACCGCACCGTGGCACCTGTTCAAATACCTGCTGGGAGGTCAGCAGACTGGGGAGAGCAGCAGATAGTGGGCTGAAATAGTCTGGTTCATTAAGTACTATGGGATCCTAAAGGGTATAGTTTATATGGCTACTGTAGGTCAGGCTGTATGTCCTGTCTCTTATAGGCTGGAATGCAGGGTTCACTGAAATATAGAGCTGTTCAGAGTCCAGTTATTTCAGGGATATTTCGGAAGTGAATTTATCCAGTGGGTGCATCAAGTTCAGAGAATGTAAATGTTGGCCGAAAACTATCAGTCTGTCTTCGTCAAAAGCAGAATAATTGTAGATATCTGAAATACTTTATCTACCCTATTCTCAATCCTGACCAGTGTTAAGACTATGTCTAACGAATGTCTATTCTGGCTGCCGCATAGAACTGCACGGTAGAATCTGGAGAAGTGGGTAAACAAAGGACAGAAACCGAAACAGAGCCTGGTAACTACTGTGTGTGTGTGTGTGTGTATATATGTGTGTGTGTGTGTGCGTGTGTGTGTGTGTGTGATGGCTTCTCCTCTGTTTTGTCATGCCTGAATATGTCTGTAAGGTGTGCAGAGCATTTCAAACTGCCAGATGGGAAAGTAAACTCCATCTGATGTTGATCATGTATGTACACTGTATACCTTGGTGAATTATTGAGTCAGACATCAGTTGCATTACATAACAAGAGTGAAGAGTGAAGAGTGAAACTAGCCATTAGTAAAAGGAGAAGCAACCCCAGTTAAAAATGTCAAGTCAGCACAGCACAGTGTACAGATGTAGGATCTGAATTTGACCTATACTGTCACAAAATAATCCTGCAGCAACAGGATTTGAATATTTATTGCATAATTCTGCTTGATTGGTGGTTAGGCTATATTAGCTGGCGAAAAAGTATGTTACGTGGAAAGTGCAACACTGTTAATATAACCGTGTGTTAGTGTGGGTTTTCAGTGAATTTCTGTAAATCACAAAGCTCATCTGCTGCGGTGCAGGAAAATTCTCAGCAGCTAGAGTGATCAAATTAAGATCCTATGTGATCTATTGTGTTTTGTGGAGCATTTGCCATAACGACTTCCCATTGTTATGTATCCTGTATTACATAATAACAATGGTCATCTGTTCTATGACCTATAATGAAATCCTGGTATTGGTTAGTGAACACTTCATAAGCTCTCAATATCCTGCTCATAAAGCTGTTATGTATGCTCTGTGTAGTGGGTCATACAGAGAGACTCAAGTGTTGCCCTGTTGTGTTTTGGTTGCTAAGCAGGCGATCACTCAAACCAGCATTTGGAGACTTTATGAAATGGTGGTTACAGCACAGGGAATTTTCCACTGAAGGGCACAGTTATTGTGGGGGGCACCTGGGATTTATTTTTTTTCATGCACACATTACTAACTACTGGAGAAAAACATAATCATTAAACACTTTACAGTCTTCTGGGAGACACCACTTTTCTCAGGCTCAACTCAACAGCTGGGATAAACCATATCTTTCAAACACACCCACACACACCCACACTTGCACACCCTGGGTTGTTTAGTGGTGGTTGTGTGTCCATGGTCATGTTGTGTCTGGGAGAGTTGATGAAGTTCATATCAAATCAAATGTATTTGTCACATACACATGGTTAGCAGATGTTAATGCGAGTGTAGCGAAATGCTTGTGTTTCTAGTTCAAAAGTGCAGTAATAACCAACGAGTAATCTAACCTAACATTTCCAAAACTACTACCTTATAAACACAAGTGTAAAGATATGAATGAGTGATGGTACAGAACGGCATAGGCAAGATGCAGTAGATGGTATCGAGTACAGTATATACATATGAGATGAGTAATGTAGGGTATGTAAACAAAGTGGCATAGTTTAAAGTGGCTAGTGATACATGTATTACATAAAGATGCAGTAGATGATATAGAGTACAGTATACACATATACATATGAGATGAGTAATGTAGGGTATGTAAACATTATATTAAGTAGCATTGTTTAAAGTGGCTAGTGATATATTTTACATAAATTTCCATCAATTCCCATTATTAAAGTAGCTGTAGTTGAGTCAGTGTGTTGGCAGCAGCCACTCAATGTTAGTGGTGGCTGTTTAACAGTCTGATGGCCTTGAGATAGAAGCTGTTTTTCAGTCTCTCTGTCCCTGCTTTGATGCACCTGTACTGACCTCGCCTTCTGCATGATAGCGGGGTGAACAGGCAGTGGCTCGGGTGGTTGTTGTCCTTGATGATCTTTATGGCCTTCCTGTGACATCGGGTGGTGTAGGTGTCCTGGAGGGCAGGTAGTTTGCCCCCGGTGATGCGTTGTGCAGACCTCACTACCCTCTGGAGAGCCTTACGGTTGTGGGCGGAGCAGTTGCCGTATCAGGCGGTGATACAGCCCAACAGGATGCTCTCGATTGTGCATCTGTAGAAGTTTGTGAGTGCTTTTGGTGACAAGCAGAATTTCTTCAGCCTCCTGAGGTTGAAGAGGCGCTGCTGTGCCTTCTTCACGACGCTGTCTGTGTGGGTGGACCAATTCAGTTTGTCCGTGATGTGTACGCCGAGGAACTTAAAACTTTCTACACTCTCCACTACTGTCCTGTCGATGTGGATAGGGGGGTGCTCCCTCTGCTGTTTCCTGAAGTCCACAATCATCTCCTTTGTTTTGTTGACATTGAGTGTGAGGTTATTTTCTTGACACCACACTCCGAGGGCCCTCACCTCCTCCCTGTAGGCCGTCTTGTAGTTGTTGGTAATCAAGCCTACCACTGTAGTGCCGTCCGCAAACTTGATGATTGAGTTGGAGGCGTGCATGGCCACGCAGTCGTGGGTGAACAGGGAGTACAGAAGAGGGCTCAGAACGCACCCTTGTGGGGCCCCAGTGTTGAGGATCAACGGGGTGGAGATGTTGTTACCTACCCTCACCACCTGGGGGCGGCCCGTCAGGAAGTCCAGTACCCAGTTGCACAGGACGGGGTCGAGACTTAGGGTCTCGAGCTTGATGACGAGTTTGGAGGGTACTATCGTGTTAAATGCTGAGCTGTAGTCGATGAACAGCATTCTCACATAGGTATTCCTCTTGTCCAGATGGGTTAGTGCAGTGTGCAGTGTGGTTGCGATTGCGTCGTCTGTGGACCTATTTGGGCGGTAAGCAAATTGGAGTGGGTCTAGGGTGTCAGGTAGGGTGGAGGTGATATGGTCCTTGATTAGTCTCTCAAAGTACTTCATGATGACGGAAGTGAGTGCTACGGGGCGGTAGTCGTTTAGCTCAGTTACCTTAGCTTTCTTGGGAACAGGGACAATGGTGGCCCTCTTGAAGCATGTGGGAACAGCAGACTGGGATAAGGATTGATTGAATATGTCCGTAAACACACCAGCCAGCTGGTCTGCGCATGATCTGAGGACGCGGCTGGGGATGCCGTCTGGTCCTGCAGCCTGAGAGGGTTAACACGTTTTACTCACATCGGCTGCAGTGAAGGAGAGTCCGCAGGTTTTGGTTGCGGGCTGTGTCAGTGGCACTGTATTGTCCTCAAAGCAGGCAAAAAAGTTGTTTAGTCTGTCTGGGAGCAAGACATCTTGGTCTGCGACGGGGTTGGTTTTCTTTTTGTAATCCGTGATTGACTGTAGACCCTGCCACATACCTCTTGTGTCTGAGCCGTTGACTTGCGACTCTACTTTGAATCTATACTGGCGCTTAGCTTGTTTGATTGCCTTGCGGAGGGAATAGCTACACTGTTTGTATTCGGTCATGTTTCCGGTCACCTTGCCCTAGTTAAAAGTAGTGGTTCGTGCTTTCAGTTTGACGCGAATGCTGCCATCAATCCACGGTTTCTGTTTTGGGAATGTTTTAATCGTTGCTATGGGTACGACATCGTCAATGCACTTTCTAATGAACTCGCTCACCGAATCAGCGTATTCGTCAATGTTGTTGTTGGACACAATACGGAACATATCCCAATCCACGTGATCGAAGCAGTCTTGAAGCGTGGAATCAGATTGGTCGGACCAGCGTTGAACAGACCTGAGCACAGGAGCTTCTTGTTTTAATTTCTGTCTGTAGGCAGGGAGCAACAAAATGGAGTCGTGGTCAGCTTTTCCGAAAGGAGGGCGGGGGAGGGCCTTATATGCGTTGCGGAAGTTAGAATAACAATGATCCAGGGTTTTACCAGCCCTGGTTGCACAATCGATATGCTGATACAATTTAGGGAGTCTTGTTTTCAGATTAGCCTTGTTAAAATCCCCAGCTACAGTGAATGCAGCCTCAGGATATGTGGTCTCCAGTTTGCAATGAGTCAAATAAAGTTTGTTCAGGGCCATCAATGTGTCTGCTTGGGGGGGAATATATACGTGATTATAATCGAAGAGAATTCCCTTGGTAGATAATGCGGTCAACATTTGATTGTGAAGAATTCTAAGTCAGGTGAACAGAAGGACTTGAGTTCCTGTATGTTGTTATGATAACACCACGTCTCGTTAATCATAAGGCATACACCCCTCTTCTTATCATACCCCCGCCCCTCTTCTTACCAGAAAGATGCTTGTTTCTATCGGCGCGATGCGTGAAGAAACCAGCTGGCTGCACCGACTCCGTAAATTGTGAGGAGGCTGAGAGAATGATAGCACTCACAGGAATAAGGCGGAAGATAACTCACTAAAGATGTGTTCTGTTTGAGTCAAGCCTCTTTTTCAGCACATGCAGCCAGGAAATTACAGGCTTAGGGGGATTTGGGTGAGTGTGTGTATGTATACCATCTCAATGCAGGGGCATGTGTGTATGTGTGTGTGTGTGTGCGTGCGTGTTTCTTTGTGTGCATACGTGTGTATGGAAGTGTGACTGTGTCCTGTATTGGCACGTCCATGCATACATCTGTGTTTGCAGGTGTTTATCATATGCGTCTACATGTTTGCACCACTTAAAATAATTCTCAAAGGAGCAGTAAATCACTGTAGTCACAAGCCTATTTCCCAATGTTGAGTCCTGCTTTATTTCAAAGTATCATGACAAGTACACAGTTGATATGCCTTGATATGAAATTGCCTAGACAGCATCATGGATTTAGTTAATATATATTTAATTGTTGACTATAAATGTATTTGATTGATTTTTAGGGCTATTTAGTAGCTGGCTCCATACAGTAGCATGGCTCTTTCACAAGTGGCTCCCTAGATGTGGTGTAGGGCCACAGCTTGTGCCCTTTTGAGGATAATTGAGCTTTTTACTAGAGCCCATTAAAGCAATATTTGAGCTTGATTCGCCCAGACGCACGCACACACACACACACACACACACACGCAGCATGGTGTCCCCAAACAACCTCTCACTAAGGGCATGCAGCCACACCCTCTCTCAGGGCTCAGCCAGTTTTACCCAGATGTGGGGAATAAAGAATCTCTCTCACCCTCCCTCTTCAATCCCCCCTCTCTCTCTCCTCTCTCTCCCTCTCGCTCTCTCCCCCTCGCTCTCTCCCCCTTTCACTCTCTCTCTCAACCCAAATTCAATTATTTTTTTAAACAATTTGAATAAAGGTGCTACGATGGGATGTAAACTCTATGGTGTGGTCTCAGAGTAATTATGAAGTTAATGGAAATTAAAGTGCACTTAAACATGGGAAATCACCCCATTTGTAATTGTAAAAATTGTCTGCCACCCATTGTGGTATGTTCCAGGTCACAAATGATCTAACCAGGAGACAACAACTCTGAGGTTTCAAACGTCACGATTACATACAGGCAGTACTGTTCAATATTTTGACTTTAAGGTCGAATGGTTCACATAAGCAATAGTGTGCTTCCTTCTCAAAGCCAGTGGCCATTAGCCTGTTAGATCCATAAAACCAAATGTTGTGGTTCAGGGGTTCAGTTTATTGTACAATTAGTTTAACCACAGACTCAGCAGTGAATAGGCTCTAGTAGGCGGGAGTAATGCATTAGCGGTGTTCTAGCCTGGTGTAATTCCACTTGTGAGAAACCCAATTACCCGGGAGTAATGCATTAGCGGTGTTCTAGCCTGGTGTAATTCCACTTGTGAGAAACCCAATTACAGGCTCTTTTACAAGCTTAAAGTTGCTTTGCGCCTCACGGTGATTCGTATGTAAAACAGTTTTGTTTCGAGCAGGACTGAGACAATCTCAGATTTGCACAGGAGCATTTCACCAACAGCCTACGAGGGTAAAGATTCTCTTCAATCTACATGTATATTTCTACACTTCTCTAGCTCCTCCACTTTTGTTGTGTCACATTTTGTTGTGCCCAGTCATTACTTTTCATTGGCCGCGGTGGTATTGCAGTCGGTAACCCCGTGCCTTTTGTAATCTAAGCCTCTCAGCGCCGTCACATGGTGTTAGCATTAATCTCGCCACGATGCTCTGTCGTGGACCGACCCAGTACCCTACGACCCAGTTACGTCTAAGGTCACCACCCAGCGTCATCAAAGTAGGGTCACATAGAACTAGAACCAGTAGAATGGACATTCACACTGAAAGCAACATATTCTTTGGTGGTGGGACTGGTGGCTATTTTGGGTGTACCATTTTGAATGGTTCTAATTATATGTTGTCATGACACCTGTAATCCTCTCTAACCGGGTAACACATGCCAAATAAGCATGAAGGAAGGGGCGCAGGTCCCAATCCAGGCACTTGTCATCTCCCGTCTGGACTAATGCAACTCGTTGTTGTCTGAGGTCCCCACTAGTGCCATCAAACCCCTGCAACTTACCCAGAACGCTGCAGTCCGCCTGTTGTTCAACCTTCCCAAGTTTTCCCATGTCAGTCCGCACCTCCGCACACTCCACTGGCTTCCAGTTGAAGCATCCACTACAAGACCATGGTATTTGGCTACAGAGCAGCCACCTTTGGTCTCTTCACCTCCAACCCTACAGAAGGGCAGTTCTCTGTTGACGTTGAGACTGGTGTTTTGCGGGTACTATTTAATGAAGCTGCCAGTTGAGGACTTGTGAGGCGTCTGTTTCGCTGTTCTGTGAAGGGAGTAGTACACATCGTTGTAGGAGATCTTCAGTTTCTTGGCAATTTCTTGCATGGAATAACCTTCATTTCTTAGAACAAGAATAGACGGACGAGTTTCAGAAGAAAGTTATTTGTTTCTGGCCCTTTTTAGCCTGTAATCGAACCCACAAATGCTGATACTCCAGATACTAAACTAGTCTAGAGAAGGCCAGTTTTATTGCTCCTTTAATTCGAACAACAGTTTTCAGCTGTGCTAAAGTAATTGCAGAAGGGTTTTCTAATGATCAATTAGCCTTTTAAAATTATAAACTTGGATTAGCTAACACAAGGTGCCATTGGAACACAGGAGTGATGGTTGCTGATAATGGGCCTCTGTACACCTCTGTAGATATTCCATTAAAAATCAGCTGTTTCCAGCTACAATAGTCACTTACAACATTAACAATGTCTACACTGTATTTCTGATCAATTTGATGTTATTTTAATGGACAAAAAAAATGACCCCAAACTTTTGAACGGTAGGGTACATATAAATATATGGATCAGCAATGACAGAGTGGCATAGGCAAGGTGCAATAGATGGTATAAAATACAGTGTACACATATGAGATGAGTAATGCAAGATTTGTAAACATTATTAAAGTGGCATTATTAAAGTGACTAGTGATCCATTTGTGAAAGTGGTCAATGATTTCAAGTCTGTATGTAGGCAGCAGCCTCTTTGTGTTAGTGATGGCTGTTTAACAGTCTGATGGCCTTGAGATAGAAACTGTTTTTCAGTCTCTCGGTCCCAGCTTTGATGCACCTGTACTGACCTCGGCTTCTGGATGATAACGGGGTGAATAGGCAGTTGCTCGGGTGGTTGTTGTCCTTGATGATCCTTTTGGCCTTCCTGTGACATTGGGTGCTGTAGGTGTCCTGGAGGGCAGGTAGTTTGCCCCCGGTGATGCGTTGTGCAGACCTCACTACCCTCTGGAGAGCCTTACGGTTGTGGGCGGAGCAGTTGCCGTACCAGGCGGTGATACAGCCCGATAGGATGCTCTCGATTGTGCATCTGTAGAAGTTTGTGAGGATAGCTACTTTATCAAGGAAAAATGTACTTAAGATGAATGTACTAAAGTCGCTAGATGGCTAAAATGTAACCCTAAGATTGACATGCCAAGTTTCACACTGGAGAGATGAGGTACACCGCAGACAGTCTTCCACAATATCAAATTATGTTGAATCATCCCTTTAATTCTTTCCAAACATCCCAGCGAGTGAAGGTCTTGTCTGGACTTAACCTGGGGCTTAATTTTTGCTCTTAAAAAACTGACCCAGGGCTTCTGACTAAGGTAGGAACAACTGATCCTGAATCATTACATTTAAGTAATTTTTTCAGATGCTCTTATCCAGAGAAACTTACAGAAGGGAGTGCATACAATTTCTTCGCATACTGGTCCCCCATTGGAATCAAACCCACATCCCTGGCGTTGGGAGCGTCAGTCTCGTCCAAGGGTTGAGAACAGAGAGCCCTGACATCACTGAGCACTGGCCCTGGTTCAGGGCACAGTCAATGTTAAGGAGATAAATCTTTTAACGCGTACTGTCACACTTCCTGTTTGGCTGCTTGGCTCACAGGGTTAAGAGCAGGACTAGAGTGAGATTACAGAGTTGTCTGCACAAGCAGGTCGATTATCTTTTTTGTCTTTTCTTTAGGCCGGGAATCCATTGTTACAGATAGCTTACATTTGGCTTTTCACAATAACGCATAATCAAGAACTTGGCTTGAGTTATGGATGGGGTCGGGGTTTCATAGCATGCAGACCACAACCACTATTTCCCAATGACCAGCTATCCCAATACCTGTCGGACCCCACAGTCTTGACCCAGAAAATGCACACACACACACACGCACACGCACACACGCACACACACACACGCACACACACACATTCTCTCTCAATGTGGAAAAAAGTTTTCTCATTTGTAATGCATGGTTCACGAGTTTCATAGGAAAATCTGATCAGGAGAAATCTCATGCCGTTCACATTGGGAACATTCTGGAAAAGTTCAGGGTGAGTGGTTCAGTTCAATCTGCAGTCTGACCACACTTTGGCCCACATATTCTATTTATGGAAATACAGTAGCTCAAGGACTGTTTCAAATGGTTTCAAACCAAACAAACAGAAAAAGACAACCAAACTAAGACATCAGAGCAGACTGTTAGTTGCTCCAGGGCCGGCTCCAGGCATAAGTGGCCGCGATCCAAATCATTTTTTAATAATATTTTTTAGGAACCCAGTCAGTCGGGGTCTGAACTTACTGTTGAGAGTTCGAATAGTAGAATACACAAGATGCTAGTTCTAAATTTGGTTGTGCATCAGCAGTGTTTCTCTTGTTTTGTAAGTCACTGACTGTCACTCAGTTAGCCATGTCAGCTAACAATTTTTAGATTGATAAGTTAGTTTTATCTAAATTTGTAGTAATCATGGTCGAATACCAAACAGTTTTACCTCTGATTGCTTTGTGTAAATACTACAGGCCACAAGGTGGCAGTAGCTTGTTTGGCTTGTGCTGGCTGTAGCTAATGTAAGCCAACTGGCGCACAATTAGCCCAGCATCGTCGGGGTTTGGCCGGAGTAGGCCGTCATTGTAAATAAGAATTTGTTCTTAACTGACTTGCCTAGTTAAATAAAGGTTAAATAAAACAATTAAAAATAAATATACTAACAAACTATGCTAATATTGTTGATACCTAACCATAAAGTCTCTCACCGTTGCCGCTTGTTATAGACCCCCTTCAGCCCCCAGCTGTGCCCTGGACACCATATGTGAATTGATTGCCCCCCATCTATATTCAGAGTTCGTACTGTTAGGTGACCTAAACTGGGATATGCTTAACCCCCCTGCCGTATTACAATCTAAGCTAGATGCCCTCAATCTCACACAAATTATTAAGGAACCTACCAGGTACAACCCTAAATCCGTAACCATGGGCACCGTCTTAGATATCATCCTGACCAACCTCAGCGATCACTGCCTCATTGCCTGCGTGCATGATGGGTCCCCGGTCAAACGACCACCCCTCATCACTGTCAAATGCTCCCTAAAAGACTTCAGCGAGCAGGCCTTTCTAATCAACCTGGCCAGGGTATCCTGGAAGGATATTGACCTCATCCCATCAGTAGAGGATGCCTGTTTGGTCTTTAAAAGTGCTTTCCTCGCCATCTTAAATAAGCATGCCCCATTCAAAAAAATGTAGAACTAAGAACAGATATAGTCCCTGGTTCACCCCAGACTTGACTGCCCTTGACCAGCACAAAAACATCCTGTGTCGTTTGAATAGCCCCTGCAATATGCAACCTTTCAGGGAAGTCAGGAACCAATATACTCAGTCAGTTAGGAAAGTTAAGCCTAGCTTTTTCAAACAGAAATGTTCAACCTGTAGCACTAATTCCAAAAAGTTTTGGGACACTGTAAAGTCCATGGGGAATAAGAGCACCTCCTCCCAGCTGCCCACTGCACTGAGGCTGGGAAACACTGTCTCCACTGATAAATCTACGATAATCGATAATTTCAATAAGCATTATTCTATGGCTGGCCATGCTTTCTACCTGGCTACCCCTACCGCGGCTAAACAGCTCTGCAACCCTTGTAGCAACTTTCCCAAGGCCCCCCTCCCCCGCCTTCTCCTTCACCCAAATCCAGAATGCTGATGTTCTGAAAGAGCTGCAAAATCTGGATCCCTACAAATCAGCTGGGCTAGACAATCTGGACCCTCTCTTTCTAAAATTATCCTCCGAAATTGTTGCAACCCATATTACTAGCCTGTTCAACCTCTCTTTTTAATATCACCTGAGGTCCCCAAAGATTGGAACGTTCATCACCCTCTTCAAAGGGGGAGATACTCTAGGCCCAATGCCACGCCCTGACCGTAGATTGCTTTGTATGTTTCTATTTTTAGTTTGGTCAGGGTGTGATGTGGGTGGGTATTCTATGTTGTATGTCTGGGTGTTCTGTTTCTATGTTTAGGCCTGGTATGGTTCCCAATCAGAGGCAGCTGGTTATCGTTGTCTCTGATTGAGAACCATACTTAGGCAGCCTGTTTTCCCACTATGGGTGTGGGTAGTTGTTTTCTGTCTCTGTGTCTGCACCAGACAGAACTGTTTCGTGTTGGTCTAATTTTGTTATTTTGGTCGTAGTGTTCTGAGTTAAAATAAATATACATCATGAACACGTACCACACTGCACTTTGGTCCTCTTCACCTTCTTCAACCCACGATAGCCGTTATACACAAACTGTTATAGACCTATATCCATCCATCCTGCCCTGCCTTTCTAAAATCTTCAAAAGTCAAATTAACAAACAGATCACTGACCATTTCGAATCCCACCTTACCTTCTCCACTATGCAATCTGGTTTCCGAGCTGGTCATGGGTGCATCTCAGCCACGCTCAAGGTCCTAAACGATATCATAACCGCCATTGATAAAAGACAGTACTGTGCAGTCATCTTCATCGACCTGGCCAAGGCGGTCGACTCTGTCAATCACTGCATTCTTATCGGCAGACTCAATAGCCTTGGTTTCTCAAATGACTGCCTCACCTGGTTCACCAACTACTTCCCAGATAGAGTTCCGTGTGTCAAATCGGAAGGCCTGTTGTCTGGACCTCTTGCAGTCTCTATGGGGGTGCCACAGGGTTCAATTCTCAGGCCGACTCTTTTCTCTCTATATGTCAATGACGTCACTCTTGCTGCTGGTGATTCTCTGATCCACCTCTACGCAGACGACACCATTCTGTATACATCTGACCATTCTTTGGACGCTGTGTTAACAAACCTCCAAACGAGCTTCAATGCCATACAACACTCCTTCCGTGGCCTCCAACTGCTTTTAAATGCTAGTAAAACTAAATGCACGCTCTTCAACCGATTGTTGCCCGCACCCGCCCGCCCGACTAGCATCACTACTCTGGACGGTTCTGACTTTGAATTTGTGGACAACTATAAATACCTAGGTGCCTGGTTAGACTGTAAACTCTCTTTCCAGACATTAAGCATCCTACCGATCCTTGACTTCGGCGATGTCATTTACAACATCACCTCCAATACTCTACTCAGCAAACTGGATGTAGTCTATCACAGTGCACTCCGTTTTGTCACCAAAGTCCCATACACTACTTACCACTGGGACCTGTATGCTCTCGTTGGCTGGCCCTCACTACATACTTGTAGCCAAACCCACTGGCTCCAGGTCATCTATAAGTCTTTGCTAGGTAAAGCCCTGCTGTATCTCAGCTCATTGGTCACCATAGCAGCATCCACCCATAGCACGTGTTCCAGCAGGTATATTTCACTGGTCATCCCCAAAGCCAACACTTACCTTGGCTGCCTTTCCTTCCAGTTCTCTGCTGCCAATGACTGGAACGAATTGCAAAAATCACTGAAGCTGGAGTTTTAATATCTCCCTCTCTAACTTTAAGCATCAGCTGTCAGAGAAGATTATGATCACTGTACCTGTACACAGCCCATCTGTAAATAGCACACCCAACTACCTCATCCCCATATTGTTATTTATCCTCTTGCTCTTTTGCACCACAGTATCTCTACTTTCATATCATCATCTGCACATCTATCACTCCAGTT
Organism: Oncorhynchus tshawytscha; assembly: GCF_018296145.1. NCBI lineage: Eukaryota > Metazoa > Chordata > Actinopteri > Salmoniformes > Salmonidae > Oncorhynchus > Oncorhynchus tshawytscha. The sequence goes on along the minus strand of NC_056433.1, from coordinate 26,784,929 downwards.
TTAATGCTAAATTGTGATTATTTCGCTTCTATGGCCTATTTATTGCCTTTCTTCCCTTCTCTTCTACATTTGCACAAACTGGACATAGATTTTTCTAATGTTATTGACTGTACATTTGTTTATGTGTAACTCTGTGTTGTTGTTTTTGTCGCACAGCTTTGCTTTATCTTGGCCAGGTTGCAGTTGTAAATAAGAACTTGTTCTCAACTGGCCTACCTGGTTAAATAAAGGTGAAATTAAAAATCGAATAAAAAATAGTAATTTGTAGTTAGCCCTTGTTGATACTAACCATTTGGCCAAAACAACATAACTAGCGAAGCTAGTTATAATTCAATGACAATTTATTCATTTTTAAATGAAGCAGCTGCCTGTTAGCTGTCAAGAGTTGGTGGAGTAGCTAGCAACTTATGTTGTGATAAATGGTGATGTTAACTGTTAAGCTGCGCCATTAGGCGCAGTGGTCTAGGGCACTGCATCGCAGCTCTAACCGTGCCACCAGAGACTCTGGGTTCGCGCCCAGGCTCTGTCGCAGCCGGCCGCGACCGGGAGTTCCGTGGGGCGAAGCACTATTGGCCTAGCGTCGTCCGGGTTAGGGAGGGTTTTGCCGGTAGGGATATCCTTGTCTCATCGCGCACCAGCGACTCCTGTGGCAGGCTGGGTGCAGTGCGCGCTAACCAAGGTCGCCAGGTGTGGCTGGCTTCCGGGTTGGATGCGCGCTGTGCTAAGAAGCCGTGCAGCTTGGTTTGGTTGTGTTTCGGAGGACGCATGGCTTTTGACCTTCGTCTTTGTAGCGATGAGACAAGATAGTAATTACTAACAATTGGATACCATGAAAAAGGGGCTAACAAAAAAAACTGTTAATTAAGCTAATGTTGGCTAGTAAGTGAATAATGGAGAATGAATTTTATTATTTCTTCATCATCTTGCCAGATAGCTAGCTTGGTAAAGTATTTAGTGTTGTGTGCATTGTGCTGCACTTACCACCCCATTCCTTTGATATGAAGTGTTTGTGGCTCAGTTAGCAAGCTAATGCTAACTAGCTAGCTAACTAACTAATGAGCAGGTGCATATTACCAAACTGAACATAACAAAGATGTATTATGCAGCTTTATTGTTTTAGTTAGCTAGAACAATCTTAATGAAAAGGGGGTGGATTACACCAAGAAAAGTTTGGTTGTCACTAGTTACCACAGACACAAAATCAATTGGATAAATTGTAAGAATTTATGAAAACAAAAATGTGCTTTTTGGTCTTAATTTAAAGTTAGGGCTAGGCATACGATTAGAAGTGTGTTTAAGGTTAAAGGAACATTCTACCCAAAAACAATCTTTTGGTGTTTGTTTCATTAGTCCATTGCTGTCCCAAAATGTTTTACATGTCAGCAATCAAGATATTTAACTTAAAAAGTACAGCCAGTATATTTCCAGTGCGTTTCCGTTAAAAATGTTTCCTATTGTATTTTTTTACTTTTGTTTGGATATTAATCTCACTTTCATAAGGCTGTCATCAGCAGCACAACAATGGAGCACTTACGGTAACACAGCCAGAGGTCACCAAGGGGACAAAGATAGACACACACATTCTTACACACACACACACACTTTTTTTCCTTGACCTTTGGTTAACTGTGATCCTAGTCTATCTGTGCTTGATCATGAGTGTGTGTATGACATTATGTTGTACTTCCATCCTGAACACCATGGCAGTTCTTTGTTAGATATTGGGCTCAAGTTGTTCTGTTTTGGTTACCATGATCTGATTTAGAACCAGGTATGGTGTTCTGTATCATATTTTAGATAAGGTGTCAAATTCTGATTCTTATTTACACTTGGGTCCGGAAGGCAGTTACTTTTGGATCTTCGTTAGGCTTAGTGCTGCTGACTTTCTGGGTCTGTACATGTTCTCCCTCCATCAGTTGAGATAGAGTATGATAGACAAGGAAGTACTTGTTAAGTTATTGATGTTCATTGTACAGACTTCTCTGATAGTTTGTGTTATTTATTGCACCCACTATGAGCGTTGTGGTGTTTTTCTGATCATGTCATGTCAAGTCCTTTCCTGAAAATGACAACAATTTCCAAGTAACCCATCTGGTTGAACACGTGTTGAATAAGTTATAATGTCTATAAGTTCTCCCTATATATTCCCTGCATCCAAGGCCTTACCAGCTGTCTCCTTGTACCGATGATGACTGCCAATAGGTAAACAGATATGGAGATGGGCTGTAGCTTACCTGGCAATTAACATATTCAACACCTATCCCATATTCAACACCTATCCCCATGTTTTCACTGTTCAGAATGTCAGAGTTCGAATGGAGGATAGTCTCCATGGAGACAGGACTGCAAGTTAGTGGTTTTGCTATACAGAGATATAGGATCTTAATTTGATCACTCTTTTGTTGCTGAGAATTTTCCTGCATAGCAGGAAATGCAAACGTGTTGTGAATTCAAGGTTTAAAAAGGCCTCTAAAATGTGTAAATTAACAAAAAATGTAGTAACCCCTACATAAAAGGTCCATAAATGTTCATACACATAATAATATAAGCTTCCTGTTGCTGCAGGATTCTCTTCCTGCTGTAGCAAACTGGCTCAAATTAAGATCCTACATTTGGAGGTTAAGAAAGGATCACGTAATTCCATCTAGGTCATCAGGAGGGGTCAGCCAATAAAATATACTTCTGAGAAAACATTCCATAACTGCAGGTGGAAGTAAATTACCAACCTTTGCTTCATACCTGTTCAGACTCTACACACTCCAGCACAGTGTGTAGTAGTGCAACTTTTCAGTTTCTTTTACAAACTGCCAATACAGTCCTTAAAGTAGAAAAAATACATGGACTACTTTAAAATTAAGATAGCCCTGCAATGACGGTGCTGATGCTGTCACAGAAGATACCATTTCAAGAATAGAAATGTGTGCCACCTTTCTATATCTATGGGTATTTTTCTGAGTGGCCATACATAGTCATGTTAGGGTGGCAGGTAGCCTAGCTGTTAAAAGCGTTGGGCCAGTAACTGAAAGTTTGCTGGTTTGAATCCCCGAGCTGCCAATCAAGGCAGCTCCCAGCAGCTCTCTGATTAAATGCGGAAGACAAATTTCGGTTGGATATATTCAGTTGTGTAACTGACTAGGTATCCCCTTTCCTATGTTACTGACACACAACCCTGAATGGAAGAATGTGTCTGCTCCACAATTTGGGTTCAACATAAGAAACAGATCACATTTTTGCAATGTGGCACAGCATTAAAATCATATTGTTTTGCTCTGTCTTTTTTCGTTAATGTATTGTGACGACTGAGAACAGTGATTGGCAAGATTGTTTGACCAGTATTGGTTAGCCTCCTGCTAGCTTATTCCATATGAATCTTTCTCAAATTGTTTACTGTCAGAGCCTAAATAATGATAATTACTATCTCATGTTTGAATCTCTAAATCATAAATTGTTAATTTCAAAATTCTCCTGTCTATCTATTTGGGTGTTCAATTATCAAATCAAACTTTATTTGTCACATGCGCCGAACACAACAGGTGTAGGCCTTACCGTGAAATGCTTACTTACAAGCCCTTAACCAACAATGCAGTTCAAGAAAGAGTCAAGAAAATATTAACTAAATAAACTAAAGTAAAAAATGAGTGCTACGGGATTGTAATCATTTAGGCAGGCTACCTTCGCTTCTTTGGGCACAGGGACTATGGTGGTCTGCTTGAAACATGTAAGTATTACAGACTCAGTCAGCAAGAGGTTGAAAATGTCAGTGAAGACACTTGCCAGTTGGTCCGCGCATGCTTTGAGTACACGTCCTGGTATTCCGTCTTGCCCCACGGCTTTGTGAATGTTGATCTGTTTAAAGTTCTTGCTCACATCAACTACAGAGAGCGTTATAACACAGCTGGTGCTCTCATGCATGCTTCAGTGTTGCTTGCATGGAAGTGAGCATAAAAGGCATTTAGCTCATCTGGTAGGCTCGCATCACTGGGCAGCTCGCGGTTGAGTTTCCCTTTGTAGTCCGTAATGCCTGCTTGATGGTTCGTCTGAGGGCGTAGCGGGATATTTTATTAGCGTCCGGATTAGTGTCCTGTTCCTTGAAAGCGGCAGCTCTAGCCTTTAGCGCGATGCAGATGTTGCCTGTAATCCATGCCTTTTGGTTGGGATATGTACGTACAGTCGCTGTGGGGGCGATGTCGTCGATGCACTTATTGATGAAGCTGATGACGGAGGTGGTATACTCCTCAATGCCATTGGATGAAACCAGAACATATTCCAGTCTGTGCTAGCAAAACAGTCCTGTAGTGTAGACGGCGCTGGGTCAATTGTGTGCCGCCCTATGGGACTCCCAATCACAGCCGGATGGGATACAACCTGCATTCGAACCAGGGACTGTAGTGACACCTCTTGCACTGAGATGCAGTGCCTTAGACCGCTGTGCCACTCAGGAGCCCAATGGTACTTCCTGCTTTAGTTTTTGCTTGTAAGCAGGAATCAGGAGGATAGAATTATGGTCAGATTTGCCAAATGGAGGGCGAGCGAGAGCTTTGAATGCATCTCTGTGAGTGAGGTAAAGGTGGTCAAGAGTTTTTTCCCCTTTGGTTGCACATGTGACATGCTGGTAGAAATTAGGTAAAATGGATGTAAGTTTGCCTGAATTTTCTTGTTTGCTTATGGCCTTATACAGCTGGTTGAGTGCGGTCTTAGTGACAGCATCGGTTTGTGGTGGTAAATAGACGGCTACAAATAATATAGATGAGAACTCTCTTGGGAGATAGCGTGGTCTACAGCTTATCATAAGGTACCCTACCTCAGGCGAGCAATACCTCGAGACTTCTTTAATATTAGACATCATACACCAGCTGTTACTGACAAATAAACACACACCCCGCCCCTCGTCTTACCAGACATAGATTCTCTGTCCTGCCGATGCATGGGAAATCCCTGCCAGATCTATATTATCCATGTCGTTTTTCAGCCACAACTCTGTGAAACATAAGATATTACAGTTTTTAAAAATTACCCCCTTTTTTTCTCCCCAATTTCGTGGTATCCAATTGGTAGTTGTTACAGTCTTGTCTCATCGCTGCAACTTCCATTTGGACTTGAGAGCCATGCGTCCTCCGAAACACAACCCAACCTAGCCACACTGCTTCTTGACACAACACACATCCAACCCGGAAGCCAGCCACACCAATGTGTCACACCAATGTGTCGGAGGAAACACCTACCTGACGACCTGGTCAGTGTGCACTAGAGTCGCTAGTGCACGATGAGACAAGGATATCCCTGCTGGCCAAACCCTCCCTAACTCGGACGACATTGGGCCAATTGTGTATCGCCCCATGGATCTCCCGGTCACGGCTGGCTGCGACAGAGCCTGGGCTCGAACCCAGAATCTCTGATGGCACAGCTAGCACTGTGATGCAGTGCCTTAGACCACTGCGCCACCCGGGAGGCCCAGATATTACAGTTTTTAATGTCCCGTTGGTAGGATAGTCTTGATCGTATTATCCATTTTGTTTTCCAGTGATTGAACGTTGGCGAATAGAACGGATGGTAGTGGAGGTTTACTCGTCTACGAATTCCCAGAAGGCAGTATGACCTCCACCCCCTTTTTCTCCATCTTTTCTTCAGACAAATTACAGGGATTTGGCCCATTCCCGAGAAAACAGTATATCCTTCATGTCGGACTCGTTAAAGAAAAAATCTTTGTGAGTAATCTCTGTTCTGATGTCCAGAAGTTATGTTTGGTCATAAGAGACGGTAGCAGCAACATTATGTACATAATAAGCAAAAAAACTACTTACAAACAACTCGAAAAAACAAAACAAAATAGCACAGTTGGTTAGGACTCTGTAAAACGGCAGCCATTCCCTCCGGTGCCATTATAAGATGATGGACAGGTGAATGAATGTGAATAAAATCTCTGTCATGCGGAGGGCATTGCCAATATACTGCAGGCTGTGAGTTAATTCATTGGTTTTCAAAGGAGTTAAACAAAAGCTGATGTTGTCCTCATGCATCCAGCCTTATGTTGGGGTGAATAATGCAGTTTCCAACATTTAGATGAATTTCTATTACATACCATTATCATGGAAAGACAATCAATGTTGGAGATACAGTTCCATTAACAGCAACATATCAAACATGCCCTGATTATGAATGAATATCAGATGGCAATGGCATTATTATATTTCTTGCCTGATTGGTGGTATTCGATGCAGGTTTCACAATATGTCAAATTGTGACAGAAATTCTCTCCTGCTTTCCCAATCTTTATGAATATACCAAGTCTACCTCAAAATAAGTCAACACCAGCATGCTCTACATCAGTCATTGTCATAACCTGTACTCCCAAATATCTTGGCATACTCTACCTGCCCTTGTACAAATACACAAATTCACGCTGTCACAACAGAAGCCAGTATCAAGCTCCACTCCTAAAATATGGATTTAGAAAGATCTCATGGTTATGCTTTGGAAGTGTTTGGGATGTGAGCTGCTCGATCACCAATGTTTTGAAATTAGAAAAATATGTTTGCCACTGACTACTTGAGTTGACTGATATTATGTGAGGAACAGAGCGGGTGATTGTGAGAGTGTGTAAGAGAGACAGTTAGAAAGAAAGAGAGAGAGAGGGAGAGGAGAATGTTTTCATTAGTATATATTACTTGACTCTTGCTATTTCCTGCTCTCCCTCCCTCCTGTCCTTCCTCATATTGACATATGAAATAAGGATGTGTCTGTGTAATAAAATGCATATTCACCACTTTGATCCTTGTTAGAAAACGCAGGACTGGTATATAAAATAAAAGCTGCCCAGAGGCTAAAGCAGAGGCAACCCAGAAGCATTACATATTCTTTCAACTCTGTGGAGGGGTTTATTTCAGCAAAGCTGCAATTTATAACATATTAAATCCAATGTTTCTCACAACATTCTGAGCTTGGTTTTTCCCTTTAGCTAGTTTTTTTCCCGTGTAAAGGGTGGTACATTTTCCCCCATAATATTGAGTGTATTCACATACGTATGCAACCAAATTGTAAATCATCACAAATGACCCCCTGCCACCCACCCACTTTCTCTCTCTGTCTCTCTGTCTCTCTCTCTCTGACATCGAATCATCATCCACTGTCTGTGATGTGGCAGCAAGCGACCAGCTCTTTGTGTTCCCTCTAAATCTTCACCCCTCTAACTAGCTGTAAGTTCATAGGCTGAAGCCGCAGGATAAATCAAAGACCCTTTAGTTACATTGCATTTAAATGAGTCAGAACAGGAAGAGTCAACATAAAATCTGACTGGCGTGGAAATATTTTCATCCCATTGGGATGATATAATGTAGAACCAGCTCTCAAAGGCGAGGTCAATATTCAAAATTATGTTGGTTAAGTAGATAAATAGACAAATACAAAATGGACAAATTAATGGGTTGAATGTACAGTCGTGGCCAAAAGTTTTGAGAATGACACAAATATTAATTTCCAGAAGGTTTGCTGCTTTAGTGTCTTTAGATATTTTTTGTCAGATGTTACTATGGAATACTGAAGTATAATTACAAGCATTTCATAAGTGTCAAAGGCTTTTATGGACAATTACATGAAGTTGATGCAAAGAGTCAATATTTGCAGTGTTGACCCTTCTTTTTAAAGACCTCTGCAATCTGCCCTGGCATGCTGTCAATTAACTTCTGTGCCACATCCTGACTGATGGCAGCCCATTCTTGCATAATCAATGCTTGGAGTTTGTCATAATTTGTGGGTTTTTGTTTGTCTGCCTCTTGAGGATTGACCACAAGTTCTCAACGGGATTAAGGTCTGGGGAGTTTCCTGGCCACGGACCCAAAATATCAATGTTTTGTGCCACTTAGTTATCTCTTTTGCCTTATGGCAAGGTGCTCCATCAGGCTGGAAAATGCATTGTTCATCACCAAACTGTTCCTGGATGGTTGGGAGAAGTTGCTCTCGGAGGATGTGTTGGTACCATTCTTCACTCATGGCTGTATTCTTAGGAAAAATTGTGAGTGAGCCCACTCCCTTGGCTGAGAAGCAACCCCACACATGAATGGTCTCAGGATGCTTTACTGTTGGCATGACACAGGACTGATGGTAGCACTCACCTTGACTTCTCCGGACAAGCTTAGTTCTGGATTCCCCAAACAATCGGAAAGGGGATTCATCAGAGAAAATGACTTTACCCCAGTCCTCAGCAGTCCAATCCCTGTACCTTTTGCAGAATATCAGTCTGTCCCTGATGTTTTTCCTGGAGAGAAGTGGCTTCTTTGCTGCCCTTCTTGACACTGTGCGTGCAGATGTACTCACACCTGCCTGCTGCCATTCCTGAGCAAGCTCTGTACTGGTGGTGCTCCGATCCCGGAGCTGAATCAACTTTAGGAGACGGTCCTGGCATTTGCTGGACTTTCTTGGGCGCCCTGAAGCCTTCTTCACAACAATTGAACCGCTCTCCTTGAAGTTCTTGATGATCCGATAAATGGTTGATTTAGGTGCAATCTTACTGGCAGCAATATGCTTGCCTGTGAAGCCCTTTTTGTGCAAAGCAATGATGACGGCACGTGTTTCTTTGCAGGTAAACATGGTTGACAGAGGAAGAACAGTGATTCCAAGCACGACCCTCCTTTTGAAGCTTCCAGTCTGTTATTCGAACTCAATCAGCATGACAGAGTGATCACCAGCCTTGTCCTCGTCAACACTCACACCTGTGTTAACGAGAGAATCACTGACATGTTGTCAGCTGGTCCTTTTGTGGCAGGGTTGAAATGCATTGGAAATGTTTTTTGGGGATTCAGTTAATCTGCATAGCAAATAGGGACTTTGCAATTCATCTGATCACTCTTCATAACATTCTGGAGTATATGCAAATTGCCATCATACAAACTGAGGCAGCAGACTTTGTGAAAAGTAATAATTGTGTCATTCTCAAAACTTTTGGCCACGACTGTGCAGACACCTCTATTTTCCTAAAAAAACACCTCAACCCCACAAGGAGATAAGTAGCTAACTACGCCCCTAGTGGTCTGAAAGGGAAAACAGTCTGTATCCATTCCCACAGAAACACTGGAGTAAAATGACTCCTGAGCAGTACACTTTCATATTGTTCTCATGTTTCCAATAAAGGGGTTTAATCTAGTGCATGATCTAAAAAATATTTTCTCTCTGCCTTTCTATCCACGAACGCACACACACACACACACACACACACACACACACACACACACACACCAGTGCTACCCGTAACCGTCACATATGTTTTTGCTTACGGGCCAGGCAGAGTCCCCATGCATATCATATGCAGCGCAATACTCATAAATGTTAACAAGGACCATGTTCAACCTCCCTCCTTTACAGAAGTTACCATTTTCTATACTAGCATACAGTTGCAAGAAAAGTATGTGAACCCTTTGGAGTAACCTGGATTTCTACACAAATTGGTCAAAAAATGTGATCTGATCTTCCTCAGTCACAACAATAGACAAACACAGTGTGCTTAAACTAATAACACACAAAATATTGTATTTTATTATCTATATTGAATACACAATTTACACATTCACAGTGTAGGCTGAAAAAAGCATGTGAACCCCTAGGCTAATGACTCCAAAAGCTAATTGGAATCAGGAGTCAGCTAACCTGGAGTCCAATCAATGAGACGAGATTGGAGATGTTGGTTAGAGCTGCCCTGCAATATAAAAAACACTCACAAAATGTTTGCTATTCACATGAAGCACTGCCTGATGTGAACCATGCCTCGAACAAAAGAGATCTCAGAAGACCTAAGATTAAGATTTGTTGACTTGCATAAAGGTGGAAAGGGTTACACAAGTATTTCTAAAAGCCTTGATGTTCAGCAGTCCACGTTAAGACTATTTGTCTATAAATGGAGAAAGTTCAGCACTGTTGCTACTCTCCCTAGGAGTGGTGTACCTGCAAAGACAACTGAAAGAGCACAGCGCAAAATGTTCAATGAGGTTAAGAAAAGTCCTAGAGTGTCAGCTAAACACTTATAGAAATCTCTGGAACATGCAAGAAACACTACAAGAATGGTGTTCATGGGAGGACACCACGGAAGAAGCCACTGCTGTCCAAAAAAACATTGTGGATGTTCCACAGCGCTACTGGCAAAATATTCTGTGCACAGATGAAACTAAAGTTGAGTTGTTTGGAAGGAAGGAACACACAACACTGTGGGGAGAAAAAAAGGCACAGCACACCAACATCAAAACATCCCAACTGTAAAGTATGGTGGAGGGAGCATCATGGTTTGGACTGCTTCGCTGCCTCGGGGACTGGAAAACTTGCTATCAAGACATTTTGCTGGATAATGTAAAGCTATCTGTCCGCCAATTGAAGCTCAACAGAAGTTGGATGATGCAACAGGACAACAACCCAAAACACAGATGTAAATCAACAACAGAATGGCTTCCACTGAAGAAAATACGCCTGATCTCATCCCGATTGAGATGCTGTGGCATGACCTCGAGAGCAGTTCACACCAGGCATCCCAAGAATATTGCTCAATTGAAACAGTTTTGTAAAGAGGAATGGTCCAAAATTCCTCCTGGCCGTTTGGTTATTGCTGTCAAAGGAGGGTCAACCAGTTACTATATCCAAGGGTTCACATACTTTTCCCACCCTGCACTGTGATTATTTACACAATGTGTTCACTAAAGACATAAAAACGTAAAATTGTTTGTGTGATTAGATTAAGAAAACTGTTTGTCTATTGTTGCAACTTAGATGAAGATCAGATCAAATTTTATGACCAATTTATGCAGAAATCCAGGTGATTCCAAAAGGTTTACATACTTTTTCTTGCCACTGTACATTAGAGTTACACATACATTATGTATGGATCGTGTCTGGATTGTGCCCCAAAAAAGTTTGTCATTGAAATTCCTTTATTAGTTTTGATAGTTTCACAGGCAGACAGTGGTATGCTGGGCTCCTACATTACAAAAATATGTCTGAAGCAATCAAGGTCAGGGTTACGAAGGCCTGAATCCCAGACCTGACTGTTCAGGCTGGTCCCATCCAGGACACTCAAATTAGTATGATATGTTATGTTTGGTATGGTTACATACGACATAAGGTTACTTAAGGGAAAAACAAAAGGAGGATGGTTGGTCGGCATATAACATGAACATCAGGCAACTCAAAGGTTGCACGTTTGAATCTCACCATAGACAACTTTAGCATTTGAGCTAATTGGCAACTACTTACGACACTTACTACAGGTTAACATTCACAAGGCCGCGGGACTTGATGGAACACCAGGATGCGTACTCAGAGCATGGGCTGACCAGCTGGGAAGTGTCTTAAACGGACATTTTCAACCTATCCCTGACCCAGTTTGCAATCCCAACTTGTTTCAAGCACACCACTGTACTCCTTGTGCCCAAGAACGCCAAGGTAACCTGCCTAAATGACTATCGTCCCGTAGCACTCACATCTATAGCCATGAAAGGCTGGTCATGGATTACATCAACACCATCATCCCAGACACCATGGACCCACCCTAATTCTCATACCGCTCTGTGAGGATCGACGCTGGAGACAGGAAACAGGTACAGGGAGAACATTTAATAAATAACAGACATGGACCAGCGTCTGGATACAGGACAAAATAATGACATCAATGCTGACACGGGGAACAAAACAGAGGAAACAAACAGATAAAGGGGAGGCAATCAAATAACAATGGAGTCCAGGTGGGTCCAATGCAGTGCAGGTGCACGTAACGATGGTGACAGGTGTGCGTAATGATAGGCAGTCTGGCGCCCTCAAGCGCCAGAGCAGGAGAGCGGGAGCAGGTGTGACACCGCGCCAACAGATCCTTAGATGACGCAATCTCTATTACACTCCACGCTGCCCTCACCCATCTGGACAAAAGGAATATCTATGTAAGAATCAAGGTTATTATAGTAAACAAAAACTGAAACTTGAGTAAACTGAAATAAAAACTAAAAACATTTCAAAAACTACTACACTGAAATGATCATATTTGACTGCAAAACTAACTAAAATAAAATAAAAAACATTATAAATTATGTTTTGTTTTACTTTTGGGGCATGGGGGTTAAATGGGGTTTACAAGCTTTTTTTCAAATGGGGTTTTCGAGCTTTGAATCTGGCAGGTAAATGCTGCCGGTAGATGCCGATATTTCAAATAGGCCTAGCTTGTGCATGACTACCACTAGCTATCACTAGCTAACAGGGAAGAAACGTGTATTGCCCATATGTAGCTTGTTTCTGGTCACAGGTTCAGGAATGATAAAAAAATCACAACATGCACTTAAATTAACCTTACAAATTGTAATGTTGGGCGATTTGGGAAAGCCATAGTCAGTCAATAAATAATATAATAATACTTGTAGGAAAGGTTATCATCTTTAGCTCACAATCTGTGGATACTATCCGATTAGAAGGGTTAAAAATGTATGTAAATCATCACAGTACAATTTAAAAATATATGGCACATGGAAACCAAACGAGGTTGGTCTATGGTGATAGATGGGATGTGCTGAGAGTGGCTGAGGGGTGGGATTAAAGAGCTGAGGTCTATGGTGATAGGTGGGATGGGCTGAGAGTGGCTGAGGGGTGGGATTAAAGAGCTGAGGTCTATGGTGATAGGTGGGATGGGCTGAGTGTGGCTGAGGGGTGGGATTAAAGAGCTGAGGTCTATGGTGATAGATGGGATGGGCTGAGAGTGGCTGATGGGGGGGTGGGATTAAAGAGCTGAGATCTATGGTGATAGGTGGGATGTGCTGAGAGTGGCTGAGGGGTGGGATTAAAGAGCTGAGGTCTATGGTGATAGGTGGGATGGGCTGAGAGTGGCTGAGGGGTGGGATTAAAGAGCTGAGGTCTATGGTGATAGGTGGGATGTGCTGAGAGTGGCTAAGGGGTGGGATTAAAGAGCTGAGGTCTATGGTGATAGGTGGGATGGGCTGAGAGTGGCTGAGGGGTGGGACTAAAGAGCTGAGGTCTATGGTGATAGGTGTGATGTGCTGAGAGTGGTTGAGGGGTGGGATTAAAGAGTTTATGTTTGGGTAATGTATTATTGTTATGTGACTGCTTTATATAAAAGTACCATGTATGTAAAATGTATGTATATGTAGCAGAAAAGCTGTAAAAAAACAAAAAGATATGTGTCCTCTGAAGAGGGGGGGTGGTGGATGGATTAATAAAAATAATAAATAATAACAGGATAGATGTCCTAAGTATTGAGCGTGAATGGGCCAAGCTAGAGCAGCTTTTGAAGTTGCTGGAGCTGTTTGCAATCCACAACAAACTGACAGCGAGTTGCTGTCTGATGTGGTGCCGTGCCTTCTCAACATTGAGGCACACTTGCAATCAACTACTGTTGCAAAACAGTTGGTACAGGTCCTCCTGAAGTCATTGAGTGAGCACTTTGCATGCACACTGACTCATCTGGTAGCCAACTTCAATCCAACCCCTGCAGCAGCTTGCCTGATGGACCCAAGTGTGTCTCTACCACCTCGTTCAACAGAGATGGAGCCACAGATGAGGGCAGCAGAGTCTTTTGTACTTCAGAAAATCTGAAAGTACAGACGGGGAGCAGCAGGACACCAGGAAGATGCCAGCACAATGAATCCAGCATGAATCTCGGCCACAGGGCTTCAGAAATATAGCTTCTTCGCATCAAAAATTGTTTCTAAGGTCACTGTCCAGCTGGAAGGTCAACCTGGCAGGGAAAAAAGTGCCCTGTGTGAGCTGCGGAAACACCTGGAAGAGGTAAAGGGGGGGGCATGTTTACAGAGGGACCTCTGCGGTTCTGGCAGGCAAAGATGGATATTTATCCAAAGCTGTGCCCTGTGGCACTGGATCTAGTTCCTGCCCTTGCATCCCAAGTGTTTGGGGAGAGAATATTCTCTGTCTGTTGACAACTGTTATCAGGCTTGAGAAACCAAACGACCACCTCTCTGGAAAGTAGTCTTCTTGAAGATGAATGCACACATACAGACACATGCACACACATACACACGCACACACATGCACGCACGCACACGCACACACACACACACACACACACACACACACACACACACACACACACACACACACACACACACACACACACACACACACACACAGTCTGTGAACTGATAGATTTGTGAAAAAGTGTTGTATTGCTTATGTTTTTGCTATTTCAAGATGGACATGGCCTCAATGGCGCTGCCCATGCCCTCACAGACGCCATCATGACACAGATACAGAGATGTTATGTCTATCCAAGTCTATGGTCCTGGCACATCCCACTATGTATTACTTTCCTCCAGTGGCAAGAAGGGACATCCCAAAAAAATTAACTATAGGCCTACAACATACAGAAAATGGCTCCTAGCCTCCCACGCATTGGCTACTTTCTGTCCATAACACTAAAACTGAAACTAAATAATATATATATTTTAATTTTTTATCAAACTGTAACTAAATTAAAATTTGTAAATCAAATCTGAAAACAAACTGAAACTAAACTGAATTTCAAATAAAAATCTAAAGACTAAAGTAAATAAAAACTAACATTAAATCACAAAACTATAATAAGAATTTAAGGTAAGAATGCTGTTCATTGTCTACATGTCAGCAATCACCACCATACTCCCCTCCAAGCGCTTCACCAAGCTCAGGAACCTGGGACTGAATACCTCCCTCTGCAACTGGATCTTGGAATTCCTGAGAGGCCGCCCCCTGGCGGTGATGGTAGGCAACAACACATCGGCCACGCTGACCAACACAGTGGGGGGCCCATCAGGGGTGTGTGCTTAGTCCCCTCTTGTACTCCCTGTTCACCCATGACTGCGTGACCGGGCACATGACTCCAACACCATAATCAAGTTGCTGATGACACGATGGTAATAGGACTGATTCAATTGGATTAAATAAAACATTTTCCTCCTCAATCTACACACAATACCCCAAAATGACAATGCAAAAAACTGGTTTTTAGACATGTTTGCTCATTTATTAAAAATTAAAAACAGAAATTCCTTATTTACATAAGTATTCAGACCCTTTGCTACGAGACTCGAAATTGAGCTCAGGTGCTTCCTGTTTCCATTGATCAGCCTTTGAGATTTTTCTAAAACATGATTGGAGTCTTCCTGTGGTAAATTCAATTGATTGGACATGATTTGGAAAGGCACACACCTGTCTATATAAGGTCCCACAGTTGATATTGCATGTCAAAGCAAAAACCAAGCCACGAGGTCAAAGGAATTGTCCGTAGAGCTCCAGAACAGGATTGTGTCGAGTCACAGATCTGGGGAAGCGTACCAAAAAATGTCTGCAGCGTTTAAGGTCCCCAAGAACACAGTTGTCTCTATCATTCTTAAATGGAAGAAGCTTGAAACCACCAAGACTCATCCTAGAGCTGGCCGGCCGGCCAAACTGAGCAATCAGGGGAGAAGGGTCTTGGTCAGGGAGGTGACAAAGAACCCAATGGTCAGTCTGACAGAGCTCCAGAGTTCCTTTGTGGTTATGGGAGAAACTTCCAGAAGGACAACCATCTCTGCAGCACTCCACCAATCAGTCAGTTATGGTAGAGTTGCCAGACGACAGAACCCACTCCTCAGTAAAAGGCACATGGCAGCATGCTTGGAGTTTGCCAAAAGGTACATACAGACCTCTCAGGTCATGAGAAGCAAGATTCTCTGGTCTGATGAAACTAAGATTGAACTCTTTGGCCTGAATGCAAAGCGTTACATCTGGAGGAATCCTGTTACCATCCCTATGGTGAAGCATGGTGGAAGCATCATATTGTGGGGATCTTTTTCAGTGGCAGGTACTGGGAGGCTAGTCAGGATCAAGGGAAAGATGAATGTAGCAAAGTACAGAGAGATCCTTGACAAAAACTTGCTCCAAAGCGCTCAGGACCTCAGACTGGGGCAAAGGTTCACCTTCCAACAGGACAATGACCCTAAGCACACAGCCAAGACTACGCAGAAGTGCCTTCGGGACAAGTCTCTGAATGACCTTGAGGGGCCCAGCCAGAACCTGGACTTGAACCCGATCTAACATCTCTGGAGACACCTGAAAATAGCTGTGCAGCGAACGCTCCCCATCCTTCCTGACAGTTTGAGAAAATCTGCAGAGAAGAATGAGAGAAACTCCCCAAATGCAGGTGTGCCAAGTTAGTAACGTCTTGTCCAAGAAGAGGCTGTAATCACTGCTAAAGGTGCTTCAACAAAGTACTGAGTAAAGGGTCTGAATTCTTATGTAAATGTGATATGTCATTTTTTTAATGCAGTTGCAAAAAAAAAAAGTTTTTGCTTTGTTATTATGGGGTATTGTGTGTAGATTGATGAGAGGAAAAAAACTTTAATCCATTTTAGAATAACGCTGTATTGTAACGAAACGTGGAAAAAGTCAAGGGTTCTGAATACTTTCCGAATGCACTGTAACATGGCCCACACATACCCACACAGTGATGAAGAGGGTACGACAGTGCCTCTTTCCCCTCAGGAGTTTGAAAAGATTTGGCATGGGCCCTCAGATCCTCAAAAAGTTCTACAGCTATACCATTGAGAGCATCTTGACTGGCTGCTTCACCTGCAACTGCTAGGCACCCGACCACAAGGTCCTACAGAGGGTAATACGTACTGCCCAGTGAGCTCCCTGCCATTCAGGACCTCTATACTAGGCGGTTTCAGAGGAAGGACCAAAAAATGTAAAAAATCCATCTAACCAAACCATAGACTGTTCTCTCTGCTTCTTGTGCTGATGTTGCTTTCAGAGGCAGGTTGGAAATCGCTAGTGAGTGTTGCAACCGAGGACAGACGATTTCTACGCGCTACACTCTTCAGCACTCAGCGGTCCCATTCTGTGAGCTTGTGTGGTTTACCACTTCGCGGCTGAGCAATTGTTGCCCCAAGACGTTTCCTAACAGTCAGCTTAGAAAATTCCAGAAAATGATGTCATGGCGTTAGAAGCTTCTGATAGGCTAATTGACACATTGTGAGTCAATTGGAGGTGTACCTTGTGGATGTATTTCAAGGCCTACCTTCAAACTCAGTGCCTCTGCTTGACATCATGGGAAAATCAAAAGAAATCAGCCAAGACCTCAGAAAACAATTGTAGACCTCCACATGTCTGGTTCATCCTTGGGAGCAATTTCCAAATGCCTGAAGGTACCACGTTCATCTGTACAAACAATAGTACACAAGTATAAACACCATGAGACCACGCAGCCGTCGTACCATGCAGGAAGGAGGAGCGTTCTGTCTCCTAGAGATAAACGTACTTTGGTGCGAAAAGTTAAAATCAATCCCAGAACAACAGCAAAGGACCTTGTGAAGATGCTGGAGGAAACAGGCACAAAAGTATCTATATCCAAAGTAGAATGAGTACTATATCGACATAACCTGAAAGGCTGCTCCAAAACTGCCATAAAAAAGCCCGACTATGCTTTGTAACTGCACATGGGGACAAAGATCGTACCTTTTGGAGAAATGTCCTCTGGTCTGATGAAACAAAAATAGAACTGTTTGGCCATAATGACCATCGTTATGTTTGCAGGAAAAAGGGGAAGGCTTGCAAGCCGAAGAACACCATCCCAATCGTGAGGCACGGGGGTGGCAGCATCATGTTGTGGGGGTGCTTTGCTGCAGGAGGGACTGGTGCACTTCACAAAATAGATGGCATCATGAGGTAGTCAATTTATGTGGATATATTGAAGCAACATCTCAAGACATTAATCAGGTAGTTAAAGCTTGGTCGCGAATGGGTCTTCCAAATAGACAATAACCCCAATCATACTTGGCTTAAGGACAACAAAGTCAAGGTATTGGAGTGGCCATCACAAAGCCCTGACCTCAATTCCATAGAAAATATGTGAGCAGAACTGAAAAAGTGTGTGTGAGCAAGGAGGTCTACAAACCTAACTCAGTTACACCAGCTCTTGTCAGGAGGAATGGGCCAAAATTCATCCAACTTATTGTGGGAAGCTTGTGGAAAGCTACCTGAAACATTTGACCCAAGTTAAGCAATTTCAAGTCAATGCCACCAAATACTAATTGAGTGTATGTAAACTTCTGACCCATTGGGATTGTGATGAATTAAATAAAAGCTGAAATAAATCATTCTCTCTACTATTATTCTGACATTTCACATTCTTAAAATAAAGTGGTGATCCTAACTGACCTAAGTCAGGAATTTTTTACGAGAATTAAATGTCAAGAATTGTGAAAAATCTGAGTTTAAATGTACTTGGCTAAGGTGTATGTAAACTTCCGACTTCAACTATATACAGTGCCTTGCGAAAGTATTCGGCCCCCTTGAACTTTGCAACCTTTTGCCACATTTCAGGCTTCAAACATAAAGATATAAAACTGTATTTTTTTGTGAAGAATCAACAACAAGTGGGACACAATCATGAAGTGGAACGACATTTATTGGATGTTTCAAACTTTTTTAACAAATCAAAAACTAAAAAATTGGGCGTGCAAAATTATTCAGCCCCTTTACTTTCAGTGCAGCAAACTCTCTCCAGAAGTTCAGTGAGGATCTCTGAATGATCCAATGTTGACCTAAATGACTAATTATGATAAATACAATCCACCTGTGTTTAATCAAGTCTCCGTATAAATGCACCTGCACTGTGATAGTCTCAGAGGTCTGTTAAAAGCGCAGAGAGCATCATGAAGAAGAAGGAACACACCAGGCAGGTCCGAGATACTGTTGTGAAGAAGTTTAAAGCCGGATTTGGATACAAAAAGATTTCCCAAGCTTTAAACACCCCAAGGAGCACTGTGCAAGCATTAATATTGAAATGGAAGGAGTATCAGACCACTGCAAATCTACCAAGACCTGGCCGTCCCTCTAAACTTTCAGCTCATACAAGGAGAAGACTGATCAGAGATGCAGCCAAGAGGCCCATGATCACTCTGGATGAACTGCAGAGATCTACAGCTGAGGTGGGAGACTCTGTCCACTCTGTCCATAGGACAACAATCAGCTTCAAACATAAAGATATAAAACTGTATTTTTTGTGAAGAATCACAAAGTGGGACACAATCATGAAGGCGACATTTATTGTATATTTATGGAAGAGTGGCAAGAAGAAAGCCATTTCTTAAAGATATCCATAAAAAGTGTTGTTTAAAGTTTGCCACAAGCCACCTGGAAGACACACCAAACATGTGGAAGAAGGTGCTCTGGTCAGATGAAACCAAAATTGAACTTTTTGGCAACAATGCAAAACGTTATGTTTGGCGTAAAAGCAACACAGCTCAATCACCCTAAACACACCATCCCCACTGTCAAACATGGTGGTGGCAGCATCATGGGTTGGGCCTGCTTTTCTTCAGCAGGGACAGGGAAGATGGTTAAAATTGATGGGAAGATGGATGGAGCCAAATACAGGACCATTCTGGAAGAAAACCTGATGGAGTCTGCAAAAGACCTGAGACTGGGACGGAGATTTGTCTTCCAACAAGACAATGATCCAAAACATAAAGCAAAATCTACAATGGAATGGTTCAAAAATAAACATATCCAGGTGTTAGAATGGCCAAGTCAAAGTCCAGACCTGAATCCAATCGAGAATCTGTGGAAAGAACTGAAAACTGCTGTTCACAAATGCTCTCCATCCAACCTCACTGAGCTCGAGATGTTTTGCAAGGAGGAATGGGAAAAAATTTCAGTCTCTCAATGTGCAAAACTGATAGAGACATACCCCAAGCGACTTACAGCTGTAATCGCAGCAAAAGGTGGCGCTACAAAGTATTTTAAGGGCTGAATAATTTTGCACGCCCAATTTTTCAGTTTTTGATTTGTTAAAAAAGTTTGAAATATCCAATAAATGTCGTTCCACTTCATGATTGTGTCCCACTTGTTGTTGATTCTTCACAAAAAAATACAGTTTTATATCTTTATGTTTGAAGCCTGAAATGTGGCAAAAGGTCGCAAAGTTCAAGGGGGGCGAATACTTTCGCAAGGCACTGTATTTGTTTGTTTTTATTCCTGGCCTTCCTCTATTTCTTTTGTCCATCCAGTTTGATTTCTATTGGTAACTGTGCTATTTCACAATATTTCTGAACCTACCGTGGCTTGCGAAAGTATTCATCCCCTTTGGCATTTTTCTTAATTTGTTGCCTTACAACCTGGAATTAAAATAGATTTTTTGGGGGGTTTGTATCATTTGATTTACACAACATGCCTACCACTTTGAAGATGCCAAATATTTTTTATTGTGAAACAAACAAGAAATAAGACAAAAACTGAAAACTTGAGCGTGAATAACTATTCACCCCCAGAAAGTCAATACTTTGTAGAGCCACCTTTTGCAGCAATTACAGCTGCAAGTCTCTTGTGGTATGTCTCTATAAGCGTGGCACATCTAGCCACTGGGATTTTTGCCCATTCTTCAAGGCAAAACTGCTCCAGCTCCTTCAAGTTGGATGGGTTCTGCTGGTGTACAGCAATCTTTAAGTCATACCACAGATTGTCAAATGGACTGAGATCTGGGCTTTGACTAGGCAATTCCAAGACATTTAAATGTTTCCCCTTAAACCACTCAAGTGTTGCTTTAGCAGTATGTTTAGGGTCATTGTCCTACTGAAAGGATAACCTCCGTCCCAGTCTCAAATCTATGGAAGACCGGAACAGGTTTCCCTCAAGAATTTCCCTGTATTTAGCGCCATCTATCATTCCTTCAATTCTGACCAGTTTCCCAGTCCCTGCCAATGAAAAACATGGTGTTCTCGGGGTGATGAAAGGTGTTGGGTTTGCACCAGACATAGCGTTTTCCTTGATGGCCAAAAAGCTCAATTTTTGTCTCATCTGACCATCTGACCAGACTTTATTTAACTAATTTACGTGACTTCTGAAGGTAATTGGTTGCACCAGATCTTATTTAGGGGCTTCATAGCAAAGGGGGTGAAAACATATGCACGCACCACTTTTCAGTTTGACATTTTTGAATTTTTTGAAACAAGTACTTTTTTTCATTTCACTAACACCAATTTGGACTATTTTGTGTATGTCCACTACGTGAAATCCAAATAAAAATCAATTTAAATTACAGGTTGTAATGCAACAAAATAGGAAAAACAGCAAGGGGGATGAATTCTTTTGCAAGGCACTGTATATACATTTTTCAGACCCAGTACATTTTTATCTTGTTGTTATTAGTCCCAACCTTCAGCTCCATGCAACCCCTCCCATCTATCTCTTAACACCATCCATTTTGTAATTCTAATTGCCATATATTTTTAACTGTGCTGTGCTGTGATACTTCACAAAAGTACTGAACTTTTCTATTCTCATAGCTTCTACAGATTGTAAATTAAAGATAAACATTTTTGCTAAAATAATTATTATAATATTGATCGATTGACTATGACATTTCAAATCACCCAGTATTGCGATCTGCAGTGGTAGTTCTAGGTAAATGTTGCAATTCTTCAGCCATTCCTGGACCTGTGACTAAAAACGAGCTACATATGGACAGTACCAAAATAAATGATCTAATGACACTGCCTCCTCGCAGCAAAATCTGCAGAACTGGAAAGATTGTATCTGTATGTTATCCAATACATAATATAGTACACTTAGTTTTAATCCAGAGAGGTTAGAAAAAGTACCTAGATCCTCTATGAGGCTGTGGAGGGATTGTTATTGTGGTTTTAAAAGAAAACATGAATCATCGGCATACAATGACACCTTTGTCTTTAAACAACATATTTCTAATCCCTTAATATTATTGTTGGATCTAAATTTAACAGCTAACATTTCGATGGCAATAATAAATAGATATTCCGATAGTGGACAACCTTGTTTTACTCCTCTTGACAGATTCAAACGTTCTGAGATGTAGCCATTATTTACTATTTTACACCTAGGGTTACTATACATAACTTTAAACCATTTTATAAGAGATTCTCCGAAATTGAAATATTCCAGGCATTTATATATAAACTCCAGTCGTACATTATCAAAAGCCTTTTCAAAATCAGCTATGAAAACCAGGCCTGGTTTCCCCTATATTTCAAATCAAATCAAATTTTATTTGTCACATACACATGGTTAGCAGATGTTAATGCGAGTGTAGCGAAATGCTTGTGCTTCTAGTTCCGACAATGCAGTAATAACGAACAAGTAATCTAACTAACAATTCCAAATAACTACTGTCTTATACACAGTGTAAGGGGATAAAGAATATGTACATAAGGATATATGAATGAGTGATGGTACAGAGCAGCATAGGCAAGATACAGTAGATGATATCGAGTACAGTATATACATATGAGATGAGTATGTAAACCAAGTGGCATAGTTAAAGTGGCTAGTGATACATGTATTACATAAGGATGCAGTCGATGATATAGAGTACAGTATATACGTATGCATATGAGATGAATAATGTAGGGTAAGTAACATTATATAAGGTAGCATTGTTTAAAGTGGCTAGTGATATATTTACATCATTTCCCATCAATTCCCATTATTAAGTGGCTGGAGTTGAGTCAGTGTCATTGACAGTGTGTTGGCAGCAGCCACTCAATGTTAGTGGTGGCTGTTTAACAGTCTGATGGCCTTGAGATAGAAGCTGTTTTTCATAGTATTCTATTGTTTCCAGTACTTATCTTATATTATCTCCAATGTATCGTCCATGTAAAAAACCTGTCTGATTAGGATGAATAATATCTGACAATATCTTTATAATTCTATGCGCCAAGCATTTAGCTAGAATTTTTGCATTATAAGAGGGGCCTCCAATTTTGTAAATGGACTGGATCTTGATATATACCTCTTGGATCCTGTTGCAGTAATAATGAAATCAGACCTTCTTGTTGCATGTCTGATAACCTACCATTTATATAGGTGTGGTTAAAATATGCTAATAATGGTCCTCTGAGAATATCAAGAAAAGTTTGGTTTACTCCCATTGGAATGCCATCCAGCCCTGGAGTTTTCCCAGACTTAAAGGCTTTAATTTCATCAAGAGGTTCCTCCTCCGTAATTAGGCCTTCACATGAGTCTTTCTGTACAGATGTTCATTTTAAATGATTAATAGGAAAAAAATCCATACAACTAGCTTTGGTTAGTGGAGATGAAGGAGACTGAAATGAAAACATATTCTTAAAGTACTTTACTTCCTCTTTCAAAATATTGTTCGGTGAATCACGTGTGACTCCATCATTTGTAACAAGTTTCAATAAACATTTTTGGTAGCATTTCTATGTTGAAGATTGAAAAATAATTTTGTGCATTTTTCCCCATATTCCATCCAGTTCACTTTATTTTTTATAATATATTATACTGGATCTTTCTTGAATAAGTTCCTTCATTTCTTTTTGTTTGTCCTCTAACTTATTCTGTGCCTCTATCGTACAGTATTTACTGCCATCTCACTGTACTGTTAGTCCTTCAATTTTAATATGTACTCTTTTGACCTAAATTGTTTTTGTTTTAAAGATGAGTACTGAATTGCATGGCCTCTAAAGGCGCATTTAAAAGGGTCCTGGTACAATAAGGGGATCTGCTGTCGGAAAAAATCAGTTATAAATTCTTCTGTCCTAGTTAAAAACAAGTTAAACAGTCATATTACATTTAAGGTAAATCTCACTCTTCCTCTCCTCTTCCTCTCATCTGTTTTGTCCTCCCTATAATTGTTATTCTCTCCCGTTCCTCCCATTCATTGAACAACATTTTTTTATTTTTTTATTTTATTTCACCTTTATTTAACCAGGTAGGCCAGTTGAGAACAAGTTCTCATTTGCAACTGCGACCTGGCCAAGATAAAGCATAGCAGTGTGAGCAGACAACACAGAGTTACACATGGAATAAACAATTAACAAGTCAATAACACAGTAGAAACAAAGGGGGGAGTCTATATACAATGTGTGCAAAAGGCATGAGGAGGTAGGCTAATAATTACAATTTTGCAGATTAACACTGGAGTGATAAATGATCAGATGGTCATGTACAGGTAGAGATATTGGTGTGCAAAAGAGCAAGTAAATAAATAAAAACAGTATGGGGATGAGGTAGGTGAAAATGGGTGGGCTATTTACCAATAGACTATGTACAGCAGCAGCGATCGGTTAGCTGCTCAGATAGCTGATGTTTGAAGTTGGTGAGGGAGATAAAAGTCTCCAACTTTGATCAATTTAACAATTTTTGCAATTCGTTCCAGTCACAGGCAGCAGAGTACTGGAACGAAAGGCGGCCAAATGAGGTGTTGGCTTTAGGGATGATCAGTGAGATACACCTGCTGGAGCGCGTGCTACGGATGGGTGTTGCCATCGTGACCAGTGAACTGAGATAAGGCGGAGCTTTACCTAGCATGGACTTGTAGATGACCTGGAGCCAGTGGGTCTGGCGACGAATATGTAATGAGGGCCAGCCGACTAGAGCATACAGGTCGCAGTGGTGGGTGGTATAAGGTGCTTTAGTGACAAAACGGATGGCACTGTGATAGACTGCATCCAGTTTGCTGAGTAGAGTGTTGGAAGCCATTTTGTAGATGACATCGCCGAAGTCGAGGATCGGAAGGATAGTCAGCTTTACTAGGGTAAGCTTGGCGGCGTGAGTGAAGGAGGCTTTGTTGCGGAATAGAAAGCCGACTCTTGATTTGATTTTCGATTGGAGATGTTTGATATGAGTCTGGAAGGAGAGTTTGCAGTCTAGCCAGACACCTAGGTACTTATAGATGTCCACATATTCAAGGTCGGAACCATCCAGGGTGGTGATGCTAGTCGGGCATGCGGGTGCAGGCAGCGATCGGTTGAAAAGCATGCATTTGGTTTTACTAGCGTTTAAGAGCAGTTGGAGGCCACGGAAGGAGTGTTGTATGGCATTGAAGCTTGTTTGGAGGTTAGATAGCACAGTGTCCAATGACGGGCCGAAAGTATATAGAATGGTGTCGTCTGCGTAGAGGTGGATCAGGGAATCGCCCGCAGCAAGAGCAACGTCATTGATATATACAGAGAAAAGAGTCGGCCCGAGAATTGAACCCTGTGGCACCCCCATAGAGACTGCCAGAGGACCGGACAGCATGCCCTCCGATTTGACACACTGAACTCTGTCTGCAAAGTAATTGGTGAACCAGGCAAGGCAGTCATCCGAAAAACCGAGGCTACTGAGTCTGCCGATAAGAATATGGTGATTGACAGAGTCGAAAGCCTTGGCAAGGTCAATGAAGACGGCTGCACAGTACTGTCTTTTATTGATGGTGGTTATGATATCGTTTAGTACCTTGAGTGTTGCTGAGGTGCACCCGTGACCGGCTTGGAAACCAGATTGCACAGCGGAGAAGGTACGGTGGGATTCGAGATGGTCAGTGACCTGTTTGTTGACTTGGCTTTCGAAGACCTTAGATAGGCAGGGCAGGATGGATATAGGTCTGTAACAGTTTGGGTCCAGGGTGTCTCCCCCTTTGAAGAGGGGGATGACTGCGGCAGCTTTCAATCCTTGGGGATCTCAGACGATATGAAAGAGAGGTTGAACAGGCTGGTAATAGGGGTTGCGACAATGGCAGCGGAAAGTTTCAGAAATAGGGGTCCAGATTGTCAAGCCCAGCTGATTTGTACGGGTCCAGGTTTTGCAACTCTTTCAGAACATCTGCTATCTGGATTTGGGTAAAGGAGAACCTGGAGAGGCTTGGGCGAGGAGCTGCCGGGGGGGGCAGAGCTGTTGGCCGAGGTTGGAGTAGCCAGGCGTTGAGAAATGCTTATTGAAGTTTTCGATAATCATGGATTTATCGGTGGTGACCGTGTTACCTAGCCTCAGTGCAGTGGGCAGCTGGGAGGAGGTGCTCTTGTTCTCCATGGACTTCACAGTGTCCCAGAACTTTTTGGAGTTGGAGCTACATGATGCAAACTTCTGCCTGAAGAAGCTGGCCTTAGCTTTCCTGACTGACTGCGTGTATTGGTTCCGGACTTCCCTGAACAGTTGCATATCCCGGGGACTATTCGATGCTATTGCAGTCCGCCACAGGATGTTTTTGTGCTGGTCGAGGGCAGTCAGGTCTGGGGTGAACCAAGGACTGTATCTGTTCTTAGTTCTGCATTTTTTGAACGGAGCATGCTTATCTAAAATGGTGAGGAAGTTACTTTTAAAGAATGACCAGGCATCCTCAACTGACGGGATGAGGTCAATGTCCTTCCAGGATACCCGGGCCAGGTCGATTAGAAAGGCCTGCAGTAAGAAGTTAACCAACCTGGTGTCTGCTGACAGCATGGATTCATCTGCCTCCACCTCTTAGTTTGTTGGGGGGTGATTCCTTTCTTTTTTTTCTTTGTCAGTTTTTGGGTTTGAAGTTTTCTGTGCCTGCTGGATAGGCTGTAACCACACGGTGCAAACATTGAATCCATAAAGATCCAACATGGCCAGGAGCTCTTACTGTCCTGGCAAGACTGACCATGAGGAGGTGTGTGAGTGTGTGCATGTGTGTGCGCGTGTGTGCCTGCACACCATTTCACAGAAAGAGAATGCATAGAATCTCTCCAGATTCCTCATACAGGGTGACCATCCCTCTGTGGTCCCATCAGACCTACAGCAGTGGAGGAAACAGCACAGCAAGGTATAACATGTCACTTCTGACACTTGTGGCTGCTTCGCGTGGTGTATCGTTGTCTCTACCTTCTTGCCCTTTGTGCTGTTGTCTATGCTCAATAATGTTTGTACCATGTTTTGTGCTGCTACCATGTTGTGCTGCTGCCATGTTCTGTTGCTACCGTGTTGTTGTCATGTGTTGCTGCCATGATGTGTTGTTGTCTTCGTTCTCTCTTTATGTAGTGTTGCGGTGTCTCTTTTGTTGTGATGTGTGTTTTGTCCTATATATATTTTTTAAATCCCAGTCCCCGTCCCTGCAGAAGGCCTTTTGCCTTTTGTTAGGCCGTCATTGTAAATAATAATTTGTTCTTGCCTAGTTAAATAAAGGTGAAGTAAATCAAATAAAAACTCCTCTGGCGATAACACTGTGGATCATAAACACTTCAACAGAGATAAGGTTTCCTCTGAACCCAGAAACCAAACAATACAGGCCTCACCTCTCAAACACAGCTGTGGCCCATATCACACAGATTATAGCGCAGGCATTCATGTCTGGTTCAAATAGAGGTTGACCTTGGACACAGATCCAGGATCATTCTTCTCTTCCCATACCGTAGCCTTAAAGATTAGAGAGAGAAAGGGCAAAATTGGCCTTAGATCAGTGTCTAGGGGATACTTTCTCAGGTCCAGGTCCATCCCAGCTGGGTCCATAAACTCTTAGAAAAAATGTGCTATCTAGAACCTAAAATGGTTATTCGGCTGTCCCCATAGGAGAAACCTTTGAAGAAACCTTTTTGGTTCCATATAAAACCCTTTCCACATAAGGTTCTTCATGGAACCCAAAAGAGTTCTACTTGAACTAAAAAGGGTTCTACCAAGGACCAAAAAGGGTTATCCTATGGGGACAGCCGAAGAACCCTTTTGGAACCCTTTGGAACCCTGTGTACAGACAACAGCTGTCCAGTTATCTGGAAGCAGGCTGTCTGTTTGTAGTCAGTCAGCTGTAGTGGCTCATAGAGATTGTAGTAGGAATTTCCAGTTGAACAGAAAGGAGAGCAGTCGTTGATAAAAAATCACTCAAAATCAACCCGGTTTAACTATAAGTTGCTAAAAGGGAGACACCTCCAGCACAGAAAATGACTAACTGGCCTCTTGGAGACAGGCACTTTATGTTCTAATCATACAGTACTTTGCCAGCTGCTACAGAATCACACGGTGTTCACAATGTCATCAATACAATAATAATCAGTGTGTCCTCTGTCCTTGTACTTTCAGTAACTCTGGCGTCAATCACTATCAAAAGACCTGAGAACAATACATAACATTCAGTATCAAGTCTAGTGACCATCAACCCGCACAGAAATGAGTGTCACAAATAGAACGCTGGAATCATATTTATTACAGAATGGGAAAATATTTAAATATGCTAAACCTTGTGTTAATTAACTGGATATGAACTTTATAAATCTTAAATATTCCCTTTACAAAGATAGAGACTCTTATGGTCTGATGAAGTTCAGTGAGGCTATGAGAGAGAACTGTAATTTAGGTTTTTGGTTTCACTACTAAGCTGCACACAACAATAATCACCTCCTCCAGCACAGTAGACAATTTAGTGACGGTGTCGCCGTTTTTTCATTTTGGCATTTGGAGTTTGCCATCTCTGTGGTGTTTCTGGCTTCTGTCCTATTTCTATTCATCGTTCCAAATGTCACACTTCAACTCCCCCCATCCATAACACAAATGTTTCCCACACCTTCAAATAAAATGTGATTGTCAAATAACACACACTTACCCCTCATCGCACCCTAGACTGAAGTCTCACCTCAAACTACAGTACCTTTGTCCTTGCCCTAACCCCAACCTTTCCTCCCTCTCTCTTTCTCATATTGTTCTATCTCATTCTCACAGAGCCAGACACTTGAAGCCCAGCTGTTCTCAGATGGCTAAGATAAGACTATGGGAAAAGGACTGACACACGCACACATGGACATGCATGCACATACACACTCACACCAGTGACACTCCATAAAAGGGATCATCAAAGCCTCCACTTGTTTTTCGCTTTCCCTCCATCTCTTCCCTTTCTTTCCCTCTGTCTCCTCCCGCTCTTCATCCTCGATGAGCAAATCAATGTAAAAAAGAACCCACAAATAAACCATTTAATAAGCCATAACTATGACTGTAAGGACAATGTGAAAACGAGCTGAAGCGTGCTTAATTTTCTCTTAAAAATCTAAATCAAACAAAATGTACAGTTGTAGACTAACAGTGCAATGCTTACTTCTGGGCCTTCCTAACAATGCAGAGAAAAATATATAAAAATATATATATAAAACAAGGAATATATACACAATGAGCAATGATAACTTGACTATATACATGGTGTACCAGTACAGAGTCGATGTGGAGGGGTTCGAGGTAATTGAGGTAGACATAGGTAGGGGTAAAGTTACTGGTCAACAGGATAGATAATAAACAGTAGCAGCAACGTATGTGATGAGTCAAAAGAGTTAGTGCAAAGAGGGTCAATGCAGATTGTCACATCTACTCCTGCTCCTCCCCTCCAGCGTTTGACATGCTGGTTAACTAACCACCGGTCCTGGGAACCATCATCACACGCACCTGGAATTCATCATTACGCGCACCTGCGCTTCATCGTTAGGCACACCTGGACTCCATTACCTCCCCTTTATCTGGCACTCCCTTAGTTTCTTTCCCCAGGTAGTATTGTTTTCTGTTGTTCATGTCTAGCTACTCCTACAGTGTATCGTTGCATATTTCTTGTTATATTAAACTTACCACCTGCTTCTCGACTCCCAACTTCTACGTGGGAGAGAATTCTGGTAGCTTTTTGGTTAACTATTTAGTAGTCTTATGGCTTGGGGGTAGAAGCTGTTCAGGGTCCTGCTGGTACCATCGGTGCCGTGCGGTAGCAAAGTAAACGGCCTATTTCTCAGGACCAGATGCTAGAATATGCATATAATTGGCAGATTAGGATAGAAAACACTCTAAAGTTTCCAAAACGGTCAAAATATTGTCTGTGAGTATAACAGAACTGATATTGCAGGCGAAACCCTGAGGAAAATCCAATCAGGAAGTGCCTCTTATTTTGAAACCCTTCTGTACCTTTGCATGCCTATCCTCCATTTAAAGGGATATCAACCAGATTCCTTTTTCTCTGGCTTCCCTAAGGTATCAACAGTCTTTAGACATAATGTCAGGCTTTTATTTTGAAAAATGAGCGTGAAAGATCACATTGCGTAAGTGGATAGGTGGGGGCTCTCAGAGTGAGTTTGATGGTCGAATGGTAAAGAACATCTAGCCGCTCGAGAGCACTCTTACCTGCTGATCTATAAATTATGTCTCTGTAATCTAGCATGGGTAGGATGGTCATCTGAATCAGGTTTAGTTTGGCAGCTGGGGTAAAAGAGGAATGATTATGATAGAGGAAACGAAGTCTAGATTGAACTTTAGCCTGCAGCTTTGATATGTGCTGAGAGAAGGACAGTGTACCGTCTAGCCATACTCCCAAGTCCTTGAGATGACTACCTCAAGCTCTAATCCCTTAGAGGTAGTACTCACACCTGTGGAGAGAGGGGCATTCTTCTTACCAAACCACATGACCTCTGTTTTGGAGGTGTTCAGAACAAAGTTAAGGGTAGAGGAAGCTTGTTGTATCATCTGCATATAAATGGATGAGAGCTTCCTACTGCCTGAGCTATGTTGTTTATGTAAATTGAGAAGAGCGTGGGGGCCTAGGATTGAGCCTTGGTGTACTCACCTTGGTGATAAGCAGTGATGTGTCTTAGAAAGCAGATTAGAAAGCAGATTTTCTGACTTAATACACTGCACTCTTTGAGAGAGGTAGTTAGCAAACCAGGCCAAAGACCCATCAGAGACACCAATACTCCTTAGCTGGTCCACAAGAATGGAATGGTCTACCGTATCAAAAGCTTTGGCCAAGTCAATAAAAATAGCATCACATCATTGCTTAGAATCAAGGGCAATCTGCCTATTCCTCCAAAGCTCAGTTGTCCTGAGTCTGCACAACTCTGCCAGGACCTAGGATCTAGGGCACACTCAAGGTTTTTAATACTATATCCCTTGAAACATTGATGAAAATAATCATGGCCTCTAAACCTTCAAGCTGCATACTGGACCCTATTCCAAATAAACTACTGAAAGAGCTGCTTCCTGTGCTTGGCACTCCTATGTTGAACAAAATAAACGGCTCTCTATCCACCGGGTGTGTACCAAACTCACTAAAAGTGGCAGTAATAAAGCCACTCTTGAAAAAGCCAAACATTGACCCAGAAAAAAAAAACTATTGATCTATATCGAATCTCCCATTCCTATCAAAAAGTTTAGAAAAAGTTGTTGTGCAGCAACTCACAGCCTTCCTGAAGACGAACAATGTATACAGTCTGTCTTCAGTCTGGTTTTAGACCCCATCATAGCACTGAGACTGCACTTGTGAAGGTGGTAAATTACCTTTTAATGGCGTCAGACCGAGGCTCTGCATCTGTCCTTGTGCTCCTAGACCTTAGTGCTGCTTTTGATACCATCGATCACCATATTCTTTTGGAGAGATTGGAAACCCAAATTGGTCTAAATGGACAAGTTTTGGCCTGCTTTAGATCTTATCTGTCGGAAAGATATCAGTTTGTGTCACGAGTCCGACCGAGGGTGGTTCCCCTTCCCGGGCGGGTGGCGCTCGGCGGTCGTCGACACCGGCCTATTAGCTGCCACTGATTGTCTTTCCTCCCCCTCCTTGTATGTTTATTGGTAGCACCTGTTTAAGTTTAATTAGTTTGTCTTTATTAGACAGCCGGCCCGCCTGGTTGTTGTGCGGGATTATTTCAGTGTAACCTTCGGCTCTGTTGTAGAGGTACGTGTTAGTGCCTGGTCGTGATTTTTTCCGTTGTACATTTTGATTCCCTGTGTTTGGGAACGTAACTATTGTGAGCACCCTGTGGTGCGTTGGTGCTATTAAAGACGCACAGCATTTCACTCTCTGTCTCCTGCATTTGACTCCACACCCACGACACCCGGAGCATTACAGTTTGTCTCTGAGGATTGTTTGTCCTCTGACAAATCATCTGTAAATTTCGGTGTTCCTCAAGGCTCCATTTTAGGACCACTATTGTTTTCACTATATATTTTACCTCTTGGTGATGTCATTCGAAAACATAATGTTAACGTTCACTGCTATGCGGACGACACACAGCTGTACATTTCGATGAAACATAGTGAAGCCCCAAAATTGCCCTACCTGGAAGCCTTTGTTTCAGACATAAGGAAGTGGATGGCGGAAAATGTTCTACTTTTAAACTCGGACAAAACAGAGATGCTTGTTCTAGGTCCCAAGAAACAAAGAGACATTCTGTTGATTCTGATAATTAATATTGATGGTTGTACAATTATCTTAAATAAAACTGTGAAGGACCTCGGCATTACTCTGGACCCTGATCTCTCTTTTGACGAACATATCAAGACTGTTTCAAGGACAGCTTTTTTCCATCTACGTAACATTGCAAAAATCAGAAACTTTCTATACTACTGCAATACTCTACTTTCCGGCTACCCGGATAAAACACTAAATAAACTTCAGTTAGTGCTAAACACGGCTGCTAGAATCTTGACTAGAACCCCAAAAATGTTTCATATTACTCCAGTGCTAGCCTCGCTACACTGGCTTCCTGTTAAGGCAAGGGCTGATTTCAAGGTATTACTGATAACCTACAAAGCATTACATGGGCTTGCTCCTAACTATCTTTCCGATTTGGTCCTGCCACACATACCTACGTACGCTACGGTCACAAGACGCAGGCCTCCTAATTGTCCCTAGAATTTCTAAGCAAACAACTGGAGGCAGGGCTTTCTCCTATAGAGCTCTATTTTTATGGAATGTTCTGCCTATCCATGTGAGAGACACAGACTCGGTCTCAACTTTCAAGTTTTTATTGAAGACTCATTTCTTCAGTAGGTCCTATGATTGAGTGTAGTCTGGCCCAGGAGTGTGAAGGTGAATGGAAAGGCACTGGAACAACGAATCGCACTTGCTGTCTCTGCCTGGCTGGTTCCCCTCTCTCCACTGGGATTCTCTGCCTCAAACCCTATTACAGGGGCTGAGTCACTGGCTTACTGGTGCTCTTCCGTGCCATCCCTAGGAGGGGGGTGCCAACCTGGACAGGAAGATCACGTTTGTGACTCAACCGGCAGGGGCGGCAGGGTAGCCTAGTGGTTAGAGCGTTGGGCTAGTAACCGAAAGGTTGCAAGTTTGAGTTACCGAGCTGACAAGGTACAAATCTGTCGTTCTGCCCCTGAACAAGGCAGTTAACCCAATGTTCCTAGGCTGTCATTGAAAATAAGAATTTGTTCTTAACTGACTTGCCTAGTTAAATAAAGGTAAAATAAAAACTTTTTAAAAAACACTCAAGTGACGCACCCCTCCTACGGATGGCACGGAAGAGGGTTGTGCCGTGGAGGAGATCTTTGTGGGCTATACTCGGCCTTGTCTCAGGATGGTAAGTTGGTGGTTGGAGATATCCCTCTCGTGGTGTGGGGGCTGTGCTTTGGCAAAGTGGGTGGGGTTATATCCTGCCTGTTTGGCCCTGTCCGGGAGTATTGTCGGACGGGGCCACAGTGTCTCCAGACCCCTCCCGTCTCATCCTCCAGTATTTACCAATACTTTTTGTGTCCGGGGGCTAGTGTCAGTCTGTTATATCTGGAGTATTTCTCCTGTCTTATCCGGTGTCCTGTGTGAATTTAAGTATGCTCTCTCTCTCTCTCTCTCTCTCTCTCTCTCTCTCTCGGAGGAGGAGGACCTGAGCCCCAGGACCATGCCTCAGGACTACCTGGCCTGATGACTCCTTGCTGTCCCCAGTCCACCTGGTCATGCTGCTGCTCCAGTTTCAACTGTTCTGCCTGCGGCTATGGAAAGCTGACCTGTTCACCGGACTTGCTACCTGTCCCAGACCTGCTGTTTTCAACTCTCTAGAGACAGCAGGAGTGGTAGAGATGCTCTGAATGATCAGCTATGAAAAGCCAAATGACATTTACTCCTGAGGTGCTGACCTGTTGAACCCTCTACAACCACTGTGATTATTATTATTTTACCCTGCTGGTCATCTATGAACATTTGATCATCTTGGTCATGTTCTGTTATACAGTGCCTTGCGAAAGTATTCGGCCCCCTTGAACTTTGCGACCTTTTGCCACATTTCAGGCTTCAAACATAAAGATATAAAACTGTATTTTTTTTGTGAAGAATCAACAACAAGTGGGACACAATCATGAAGTGGAACGACATTTATTGGATATTTCAAACTTTTTTAACAAATCTAAAACTGAAAAATTGGGCGTGCAAAATTATTCAGCCCCTTAAGTTAATACTTTGTAGCGCCACCTTTTGCTGCGATTACAGCTGTAAGTCGCTTGGGGTATGTCTCTATCAGTTTTGCACATCGAGAGACTGAAATGTTTCAACCTGTATGCTCTAGATCTGAGGGCCCAGGTCTTCCCCCTTCCCCCTTCCCCCTCTTTCTATCAACCTATTTCTCTCTGTCTTCTCATCTGGCTGAATGGTGGGATCTGTCTCATTAGAATGGATTTATGAGGGTCTCATTGTGTGAACTTAGTGGGTACTGAATCTATATCTAATTCAACCACCAACATAGGAGATCTGTGTGTGTGTGTGCTAGTGCGGTGTGTGTGTGTTGTTTGTTTACAACTGACTACGATTCAAGAGAGGCACTTTAAACTCAAACCTTGGAAATATGTTTTCTGCTTTGTCATGCAACACACACCCCTTAAAGCGGCAATCAGCAATTGAAACAATAACAAAGGCCTCCCCGCCCCTATTTCTGTACAAAAAAAAGCAGAGAAATGGGGCTGGAGAAATGTAACCACTCCCAAATTCCTAGAGAGAGCTGGCATTCAGTCTCTGTAGGCTTTCCTCTCTCTCTCTCTCTTTGTCTCTTTCTGTCTCTCTCTCGCTGCTGACGGTGCAGTTTCCATACTTTATGTCCTTCTCTGACCTGACTTTGACTCTTTATTCCGGCTCACCCTTGACCCCTACCTTTGTCCCCTAGGCAGGGTCAATCCTGAGTCCACAGACAAGGTAGCACGTCTATCATTACAGGGGCACAGAGATCAGTGGCTTTCCCACTCAATCCCACCGTATGTATATGTCATGTCAGTCTTGTGCATGTACTGAACTCTGAACAATGAACTTGAGTTGAAAGGAGAAAGCCTCTCCTGCACCTTTTCCTGTTTTCATATCCTTTTTATGGTACAATATGTGCAAACCAACAACACTGTTAATCTGCCCGGTTATCCACCAGAACAAATTGCTCCTGACGTTTTAGCTTTTATCCAAATACCTCCTCTCCACCAGCTAATCACACAAAGTTTCCCTTTTGTGCCTGAACCAAACCATTTATCTGAACATTTGATTATTCAAATAAGCAAATACTTTCTGCTGGGACGTGCGCCATGTGTGGATTGCATGAAAAAACTATTTTCATTTAACCCAACCAAACTGCTATGGTTAGCCATAACCACCTTTAGACAAAGTCAGAGTTTCAATGTGAAACGTATCCTCCTGTCCTTATTCATGTCTGCTTTAGAACAACATGTGTAGATGCCCGGTTAGATGGACATGGTCTGCTTGAAAGGCCTGACCAGTGCGATCGCAGCGCCGCCTTGATGTACTGTGCTACAGAGAATAACTGTTTTAGCATGCAGTTCGTCTTCCTAAATTCTCTGCTGTAAATTGTAATGCTCTGCAACCGGTCTCTTTGTGCTTTACAGATCTGTTCAATAGCAACGAAGCAGAACTATAGGCAAACTTTAAGACTGTACATACACACACATAAGATATTTTGGACATTGGCAGACTTGCATTTTCAACGATTATTTTTTGTACATTTTAGTAATTTAGCAGACACTCTTATCCAGAGCAACAGTTCATCATGAGATAGCTAGGTGGGACAACCACATATCACAGGTGTAACAGTTAAGCTTCCGTCCCTCTCCTCGCCTCGAAACAGGGACCCTCTGCACACATCTACAACTGCCTCCCACGAAGCATCGTTACCCATCGCTCCTCAAAAGCCACGGCCCTTGCAGAGCAAGGGGAACAACTACTTCAAGGTCTCAGAGCGAGTGACTTCACTGATTGAAACACTATTAGCGCGCACCCCGCTAACTAGCTATCCATTTCACATTGGTTACACTCACCCCCCTTTTGACCTCCTCCTTTTCCGCAGCAACCAGTGATCCGGTCAACAGCATCAATGTAAAAGTTAAGCTCCTCGCCCCTACCTGGGCTCAAACTAGCGACCCTCTGCACACATCTACAACTGCCTCCCATAAAGCATCGTTACCCATCGAGCCACGGCCCTTGCAGAGCAAGGGGAACAACTACTCCAAGGTCTCAGAGCGAGTGACGTCACCGATTGAAAAGCTTTTAGCGCGCACCCCGTTAACTAGCTAACCATTTCACACCGGTTACACAGGCATAGAAGATACATTTTTCCACATTAAAATAACTACCAGTAGAGTCAGCGTTAGAAGGGGGGGGGTCAACTGCAAGTGCTTGTCCAGGTTTTTTTTTGTGTGTGTGGGGGTGGGGTCGAGGTGAGGAAGAAGATTATTTAAGATCATCTTTGAAGAGGTAGGGTTTTAGATGTTTTCAGAAGATGGGCAGGAACTCTGCTGTCCTAGCTTCAAGGGGAAGCTGGTTCAGACATTGGGGTGCCAGGACCGAGAAGAGCTTTGACTGGGCTGAGCGGGAGCTGCCCTGCCTTGCTGTTCCAAAGGTAAGTACCATGGTCTTGTAGTGCAGGGGTTCCCAAACGTTTTCACTCCAGGCCCCCCTTTACTCAGTACTTTGTTGAAGCACTTCCCGAATGCACTGTAAATTGCAGGGGTTTGATAGCACAAGCGGGGAGTCCAGCCAACAGTGAGTTGCAGTAGTCCAGACGGGACAGAACTAGTGCCTGGATTAGGAACTGCGCCGCTTCCTGTGTGAGGTATGGTCGTACTCTACGGATGTTATAGAGCATGAACCTACAGGCACGAGTCACTGCTTTGATATTTACAGAGACCGACAGGGTCCAGCCCATGTTCTTTGCACTCTGGGGGGGGGCAACACTGTGGAGTTGTCAACTGTAATGGAGCGGTCATTGAGTGTGCAGGCCTTCCCCGGGAGAAGCAGCTCCGTCCTGTCAAGGTTGAGCTTTAGGTGGTGGACCTACATCCAAGTTGAGATATTTTATTTTATTGAAATTTTTATTTTATTTAACTAGGCAAGTGAGTTAAGAACAAATTCTTACTTACAATGACGGCCTACCCCGGCCAACCCCTAACCCGGACAACGCTGGGCAAATTGTGCGCTGCCCTATGGGACTCCCAATCAATGCCGCTTGTGATACAGCAAGGAATCAAACAAGGCTCTGTAGTTACGCATCTAGCACTGAGATGCAGAGCCTTAGACCGCTGCTCCACTTGAGAGCAGTGCCTTTATGGTAGAGTTGCCAGATGGAAGCCACATATCTGCCGGGCACGAAGAGATGCGTGTCGCCACCTGGGTGTCAGAAGGGGGGAAGGAGCAAAGTAGTTGAGTGTAATCCGCAAAGCAATGATAGGAGAAACCATGTGAGAATATGACTGATCTGATCGACTTGGTGTATAGAGAGAAGAGGAGATGGTCTATAACCGAGCCCTGGGTGACACAAGTAGTGAGAGTACGTGGTGCAGACACAGATCCTCTCCATGTCACCTGGTAGGTGCAGCCTGCCAGGTAGGATGCAATCCAAGAGTGTGCAGAGCCTGAGACCCGGAGAGGAGGATCTGATGGTTCACTGTGTTGAAGACAGCAGATAGATCTAGGAGGATGAGAAAAGAGGAGAGAGAGTCAGGTATAGAGTCAGATATACTCGAGGTGCACTCTACTCCCCTCCCCAATGTAAAAAAATATTTTCACATGACACTCCCCTTGTACTGTAAAGAAAATTGCACACTCTTCCGCCTCATAAAATAAGATCAAAAATAATTATTGTCCTTGGGGTTTCGCCCGCCATATCAGTTCTGTTATACTCACAGACATACTTTTAACAGTTTTAGAAACGTTAGAGTGTTTTCTATCCAAATCTACCAATTATATGCCTATCCTAGCTTCTGGGCCTGAGTAACAGGCAGTTTACTTTGGGCACGCTTTTCATCCGGATGTGAAAATACTGCCCCCTACCCAAGAGAGGTTAAAGCATCAGGGTCTAGGTCTAGGAATAGCTACTCAGGTCAGAAAGGAGACAGAATGCGTTTTAAGCTTTCCTGAATAACATGGGCCTGCTGGGCGCATAGGCCTATGTGGCCATAGGATGACTTGGGAGAATGATGATCGGCAACAGACAGCACATCATACACAGCTGTTGAGTAACTATGGGAAAGTAATACTGCTTTGAAAGTTGATAAACTTGTAACCCCACTTTTCAGAAAATGGCCCTTGAATGTTTTGGTACACCTACTAGAGAACTCTCCAGGCTAAAGTGTATCAAATAACTTCACCAGGCATACTCGATGTCTGCTTTTATTTTTACCCATTTACCAAGAGATGCCCTTCTTTGCGAGGCATTGGAAAACCTCCCTAGTATTTGTTGTTGAATCTGTGATTGAAATTCACTGCTTGACTGAGGGACCTTACAGATGTGCGGTACAGAGATGAGGTAGTCATTCAAAAATCACGTTAAACACTATTTTTGCACACAAGTCCATGCAACTTATTATGTGACTTGTTAAGCATATTTTTACTCCTGAACTAATTTAGGCTTGCCATAACAAAGGGGATGAATGCTTACTGACTTAAGACATTTTTTCTTTTCATTTTTATTAATTTGTAAAAATGATTAATTTGTAAAATAAATAAAAAACACAAGTCCACTTTGACATTATCTGGTATTGTGTGTAGGCCAGTGACAAAAAAAATCTAAATGTAATCCATTTTAAATTCAGGCTGTAACAACAAAATGTGGAAAAAGTCAAGGGGCGTTAATACTTTCTGAAGGCCCTGTAGCTAGCCTAGCATTCAGATATTTATCTGACAAGTCACAAAGTGTACCCTGTTTCTGGTACATGTATTTCATGACACTTGTTTGCCACAACACCTTGCTACAACAAGTGGGAAAGCTACAACAAGTGGAAACTTTGTTTAAAAGTTTCAGCAAATCATTGAAAGAGGCACTGTTACCGTGGAAACGGTCTCTACTGCACGTCTCCTATTCTTGAGCCGAATGCCCTGTCTTTAGTCAGCTGTTGTACAACACAATATTCTAAAACTACCTAGCTAGTTAATCTCGTCTCTTCTCATGTCGGTAGTTGTGTCTGAACTGGGTTTCATAATATTACTTTTCAGTTTTGAAAGGAATAAATCGACCTCAATGGCTAGAAAGCCCGTGTTTCCATACCCACCATTGTCAAGAATTTGGAGTAGAATCAGATCGGTAACCACATACTTTAGCTAGCTGGCTATGTATTTTTGCCTGTATTTCCACTCTCTGGTCAAGAACAACTATGTTATAACCTTCAGTAATTGTGTTGAAATCTTGAAAAAATACTGCATTCTTGCCAGATGAACACCTGTACACGCATGGTTACGCAGTTCAGCTTTAAGACAAGTGTTTGTAATCTGACACTCTTTTTGAGGATCCTCTTTCTAGCAGTTCTTTTGAAAACGGAAGTTGATTAGTCACTGGGCATACAGGAATTATATTTGCTGTGTGTAAATATATTCAAGCACGCACAGGCACATACACACATTTTATGTCCTGTCTTTGCCTATGGCCTGTGAAGGAGTTGAAGTTGTTATAGTGAATGATCAAAGACACCAGACCCCATTGTTAATAAGTCAACACATTCTTCCTTCTCCTCACTGCCTTACCTCTCCACATGCATTGATCCCCGCCGAATTCACAAAGTGCTATACAGAAACCCAGCTTAAAACCGCAAACAGCAAACAATGCAGATGTAGAAGCACGGTGGCTAGGAAAAACTCCCTAGAAAGGCAGGAACCTAGGAAGAAATGTTTGGTATTTTTGGTTGCAAAAGCCACAGCTACTCTTCCTGGGGTCCACACAAAACATGAAACATAATACAGAATGACATAATACAAAACATAATTAGACAAGAACAGCTCAAGGACAGAACTATATACATTTTTAAAAAGGCACACGTAGCCTAGATATCAA
Organism: Oncorhynchus tshawytscha; assembly: GCF_018296145.1. Classification (NCBI taxonomy): domain Eukaryota; kingdom Metazoa; phylum Chordata; class Actinopteri; order Salmoniformes; family Salmonidae; genus Oncorhynchus; species Oncorhynchus tshawytscha. Next base: position 26,745,156 of record NC_056433.1, on the reverse strand, counting down.
TTCATACACACAAACTATCTAGGTCAAATAGGGGAGAGGTGTTGTGCTGTGAGGTGTTGCTTTATATGTTTTTTTTAAACCAGGTTTGCTGTTTATGTGAGCAATATGAGATGGAATGAAGTTCCATGCATTAAGGGCTCTATATAATACTGTATGTTTTCTTGACCCCTGGTGGCATGTCTGGTGGGATAAGTGTGTGTGTCAGAGCTGTGTGTAAATTGACTATGCAAACAATTTGGGATTTTCAACACATTCATGTTTCTTATAAAAAGAAGAAGTGATGCACTCAGTCTCCCCTCAACTCTTAGCCAAGAGAGACTTGCATGCATAGTATTTATATCAGCCCTCTGTGCCGCTCTGTTCTGGGCCAGCTGCACCTTAACTAGGTCTTTCCTTGCCGCACTGGACCAGACGACTGGACAATAATCAAGATAAGATCAAACTAGAGCCTGCAGAACTTGCTTTTTGGAGTGTGGTGTCAAAAAAGCAGAGCATGTATTTATTATGGCTAGACCTCTCCCCATCTTTGCAACCATTGAATCAATATTTTTTGACCATGACAGTTTACAATCTAAGGTAACACCAAGTAATTTAGTCTCCCAACTTGTTCAACAGCCACACCATTCATTACCAGATTAAGCTGAGGTCTAGCACTTAAGGAATGATTTGTAACAAATAGAATGCTCTTAGTTTTAGAGATGTTCAGGACCAGTTTATTACTAGTCACCCATTCCAAAACAGACTGCAACTCTTTGTTAAGGGTTTCAGTGACTTCATTAGCTGTGGTTGCTGATGTGTAAACAGTTGAATCATCAGCATATATGGACACACATGCTTTGTTTAATGCCAGTGGCAGGCCATTGGTAAAAATAGAAAGAGTAGAGGGCCTAGAGAGCTGCCCTGCGGTTCACCACACTTTACATGCTTGACATTAGAGACGCTTCCATTAAAGAAAACTTTGAGTTCTATTCGATAGATAGCTCTGAATTCATGATATGGCAGAGGTTGAAAAGCCATAGCACCTAATTTTTTCAACAACAGGTTATGGTCAATAATATCAAAGGCTGCACTGAACTCTAACAGTACATCTCCCACAATCTTATTATTATCAATTTCTTTCAAACAAACATCAGTCTTTGTGTCAGTGTAGTACATGTTGAGTGCCCTTCTCTATAAGCATACTGAAAGTCTGTTGATAATATGTTTACAGAGAAATAGCATTGTATTTGGTCAAACACATTTTTTCCCAACAGTTTACTAAGAGCTGGGAGCAAGCTTATACTGTAGGTCTGCTGTTAGAACCAGTAAAGGCCGCTTTACCACTCTTGGGTAGCGGAATTACTTTGGCTTCCCTCCAGGCCTGAGTACAAGACTTTCCTCTAGGCTCAGATGAAAAATATGACAGATAGGAGTGGCTATAGAGTCAGCTACCACACTCAGTAGCTTTCCATCTAAGTTATCAATGCCAGGAGGTTTGTCATTATTGATCGTTAACAATAATTTTTCCACCGCTCCCACATTAACTTTACAAAATTCTTACTTGCACTGCTTTTCTTTCATTATTTGTTTTTTTGTGCATGAGTATAATTGCTCATGGTTTGTTATGGGCATTTCCTGCCTAAGTTTGTCCACTTTGCCTATGAAATAATCATTGAAATAATTGGCAACATCAAATGGTTTTATGATGAATAAGCCATCAAATTCGATGAAAGATGGAGTTGAATTTGTCTTTCTGCCCATAATTTCATTTAAGGTAAAAAAAAAATAAAGCTTATTCTTTTTGTTGAGTTTAGTCACATAATTTCTCTATTTGCAGTAAGTCAGCCAGTCAGATGTACAGCCAGACTTATTAGCCACTCCTTTTGCACCATCTCTTTCAACCATACAGTTTTTCAATTCCTCATCAATCCATGGAGCCTAAACAGTTCCAACAGTCAGTTTCTTAACAGGTGCATGTTTAATAATAATTGGAAGAAGCAATTTCATAAATTCATTAAGTGCAGCACCTGGATGCTCCTCATTAATCACATCAGATCAACTAATATTTCTAACATCATCCACATAAGAGTCACAGCAAAATATTTTGTATGAGCTCTTGTACACTATTTTAGGCACAGCTGTTGGAACTTTGGCTTTCCTGGATATAGACACTATATTGTGATCACTGCATCCAATGGGTAGAGATACACCTTTAAAACAAAGTTCTACAGTAGTAGTAAAAATGTGTTTGATACATGTGGAGGATCTTGTTCCTGTAGTGTTTGTAAACACCCTGATAGGTTGATTAATAACCTGAACCAGATTACAGGCACTTGTTACAGGTAGAAGCTTCCTCTTGAGCAGAAAGCTTGATGAAAAACAGGCAATATTCAGGTCCCCAAGAAAGTAGACCTCTCTGTTTACATCACATACACTATCAAGCATTTCACACATATTATTTAGATACTGACTGTTCGCACTTGGTGGCCTATAGCAACACCTCAAAAGAAAACACTTTAGATGTGCCAAGGGAACCTGCAACCACAACACTTCAATAACACTTGACATAAGATCTTCTTTAAGCATTACAGGGATATGGCTCTGAATACTGTATATACAGCAACTCCTCCGCCATAATCCTTTCTGTCTCTTCTATAAATGTTATATCCTTGTATTGCTACTGATGTATCATCAAATCTAGAAAGAAACCAGGCTCTGAGGGGTGGCCAGTCCTCCTGAGATTATAACAGCACATGGCCAAGATGTTCAAACTGAGATGACCAGCAGTGTCAAATAATAATAATAATCACAGTGGTTGTAGAGGGTGCAACAGGTCAGCAACTCAGGAGTAAATGTCAGTTGGCTTTTCATAGCCGAGCATTCAGAGTTAGAGACAGAGGCAGAACAGTTGAAATTGGAGCAGCAGCACGACCAGGTGGACTAGGGACAGCAAGGAGTCATCAGGCCAGGTAGTGCTGAGGCAAGGTCCCAGGGCTCAGGTCCTCAGGGAGGGGAGGGAGAGAGAGAATTAGAGGGAGCATACTTAAATTCACACAGGACACCGGATAAAACAGGAGAAATACTCCAGATAAGAGACTGACCCTAGCCCCCCGACACAAACTATTGCAGCATAAATACTGGAGGCTGAGACAGGAGGGGTCTTCTCATCATTTCATTCATACATCTTTCCCTTTCTCTAAAGGTTATAGGCCTGTATTCACATGTCACATACTTTAAGTTTATTTACAATGTGTGAGGACAAAATAGTATCTTCCTTTCCTATCAGCTGAAAAACATCTTGGCCATTTTCTTTCTATCTCTTTCTCTGTGTGTGTGTGTGCGCACGTTCGCGCGCGCGTGTGTGTATGTGCCTGAGCATATATGCTTCCTTGTGTTAGTGTGTGTGTTAGAGCAAGACTGTGGCTTCATTTCGTTTCTCGTTTCTCTTGAGTGTGAAGCAGACTCAGTCCTTCCTCAGATCACCTTCTTCTGGGCTCATAAGAAACAGAATCAATTTCATATATTCATCTTTGGAGCCAAACACCGCCCACACCCACAAACACAGACAGCCAAGACAGGCATACTAAATGTGGTCAGTGGTCGACAGAATGTGTAGCAGAATCTCTCTAGTATTACAACAGCTACATTCTGTCATCATTGTGGCTAACCCAGGTCATTGAACCTTTCTCAGACAGAGAGAGAACAATACCAAATAAACTGGTTTCTAGAAAAGAAGGGAGGGCGTGAGGAGACCAAAGCATTGGAGGGAGGGGAATTTGAGCTTAAACAGTGATGCTCCATTGGATGGCCAGAGCCCAGAGCCTTACAGAAAATTTGGTGTAGTATTTGTCACAGTAAGTGTTGGATAAATAAAAGCTGATTTTGGCAGATCTTACAAAGATTAATGATAGTGTCTGCTAGATGTTTGCCGTTTGCCTGTTAAAACACAGACATTTGACATGGTAGCGGAAGAGAGAGAGAGACAGAGAGAGGTACGTGCCTCCAGCCATTATAAGGGAGCTGCTTCTTATAAATCTCAGGTACTACCGGACTCTTGTCTGAAGGTCTGGATAAGCACGTATAAGACACAGAAACGTAAAAGAGCGTTCCAGAAGGAAAACATCCCCCAAGTTGGGTAAGACTTATCCAATAGGGTAAGGCTTAGTTCACACACACTATCCATCAAAGCAGGATGTGTGTGTGTGTGTGTGTGTGTGTGTGTGTGTGTTTGGCAGTGGGAAGTCAACCACCAAGCCAATATACCATAGACTTGGCTTGTCTCTTCATGTTTTTCTGTCAAATGCTAATATGTCGCCTACTAAAATGTGCCTATTTTCTGGCTCTTGGTTTATGTTTTGTGGTTACATTTACTGTTTAGTTTTTGTGGTCTCATTTGCTGTTTCACTTTTCTTTTTTTGTCATTTTTTTGTTGAGGGGGGGGGGTCACAGGTACATTATCCATTTTACTTTATAAGTTTATAAAACATGTACCCATAGGCTGCCACTCAAAGCAACAGTAAGAAATACATAAAGAGTTTACAGTGTCTTCAGAAAGTATTCATACCCCTTCACTTATTCTATACATTTGGTTGTGTTGCAGCCTGAATTCAAAATGAATTAAATATATTTTTTCTCTCACCCATCAACACACAATACCCCATAATAACAGTATGAAAATATGTTTTTAGAAATGTTTGCAAATATATTGAAAATGAAACACATAAATATCTAATTTACATAAGTATTCACACCCCTGAGTCAATAATGTTAGAATCCCCTTTGGCAGCAATTACAGCTGAGTTTTTCTGGGTATGAGAGTAAGCGTTATTTATAATAAGTGTTATGTGGAGAAAATTGGAACGCTCTGAAAATAAAATGGATGGCCCTCCCTTCAGCAAAATATATTTTACCTAAACACTCCCTGAACGCTTAGGGAAAAAAACAAGTGACCTTCCCCTATACACAAAATAATAATTCAAACATAAAGTGGATAGCAGAGAACATGTCTACCATTTAACCTCATTTCTTTAACAGACCAGAGCATTATATATGCAGTTTTAGAAATTGTTCTTTGTCCTGTAAGCATTATATGGCAGTGCAGGGAATTTGATAGTGCACAGGGCTGTGGGCCAGAAGGTTGTGGGTTTGCAGACCACCGTGGAGAAGAGTAGGTGTGGAAAGATCTCCTTCATAGTAAAAGCATTGCATGAATCTATCATCGTATTTGCAGTCAGACAATGCGATTCTATGCCATTTTACATATAAGCAGAATCTTTTACCGAAATTACAGGCTAAGAATGGACAGAGAGATAAGCCTCTTATCATATTTCTACAATGCCAAATCAGTATGTCTTGTTTGCAACAAACAGAAGAAGTCCTGGAGCCTCTAGTGATGATCCATGGCCCGGAGCCTCCAGTGATGATCCATGGCCCGGAGCCTCCAGTGATGATCCATGGCCTGGAGCCTCCAGTAATGATCCATGGACTGGAGCCTCCAGTGATGATCCATGGCCCGGAGCCTCCAGTGATGATTCATGGCCCGGAGCCTCCAGAGACGGTCTGCAGTCCAGAGTCTCCAGCAACGGTCTGCAGTCCAGAGCCTCCAGCGACGGTCTGCAGTCCAGAGCCTCCAGCGACGGTCTGCAGTCCAGAGCCTCCAGCGACGGTCGGCAGTCCAGAGCCTCCAGCGACGGTCTGCGGTCCAGAGCTTTCAGCGACAGTCTGCAGCCTAGAGCCTCCAGCGGGGGTTCCCAGTCCAGAGCCTCCTGCGAGGGTTCCCAGTCCGGAGCCTCCGGCGACGATCTACGGTCTGGAGTCTCCGGCCACGATCTATGGTCCGGGGTCCACGGCGAAGATCTACGGTCCGGATCCTCCGGCGACGATCCGCGGTCCGGAGCCTCTGGCGACGATCCACGATCCGGAGCCTCCGGCGACAATCCATGGTCCAGTTCAACAATAATATCCCCATATGCATCAGAGACTATCCCGGGTATTTTATAGCTTGTTTCTAGCATAAAGCATCACGGACCAAAGCTATTTTATACTGTAGATCATTTTATATAATCTGATCAGATTTATTTTCCTTAATAAAAAGTAGGACTATGGCATACCCTCTCATACCCCCTCAATTCAAGTCTTGGTTTTAACTTCACAGCCCTTCACTGACACTACAGTATGGAAATAGCAGTCTATAGCCTAATTTTGTCTGTCAAACAGGTAGGCCTGCCTCTCATTTCTTAAATAGGGAGAAATAGGGTCCAACACAAAACCCTGTTGTTGTTAGTAAAGTCTAATTAAAATAAAGACGGTTTAATAATTAAATTAATTTTCCTACTTTCAGCACCATGAGCTGTCCATTTCCGATTGATTGAGCCGCGGCTGCTTCAGCACCACAAAGTAAGTTACTTGAATCTGGCTTATTGTGAGGTCAATAACTCTGATGTATACATAATAAGCAAAAAACATATTGTTTTTAATAAAATAAATTATAGTGGTAGCAAACAATCAAAGTTGACCTCTGGTCCTACAACTCATCTTCGCTCTCTCCTTCTCAAACTGAACAGAACATAGGCTATAGGCTAGTTCGCACGCAAGAGGAAGACGGTTGAAATTAACTATACCTACTCGATTTTGCCTACTTTCAGCACTATGAGCTGTCCATTTCCAATAGGAAATCAAGGATATCAAGACAGTTTAATAGGACTATTAAGGCCTTTCAATTCCAAGAGAGAATTGCTAGCATTGACATTATACACTGCTCAAAAAAATAAAGGGAACACTAAAATAATAACATCCTAGATCTGAATCATTAAATTATTAAATACTTTTTTCTTTACATAGTTGAATGTGCTGACAACAAAATCACACAAAAATTATCAATGGAAATCAAATTTATCAACCCATGAAGGTCTGGATTTAGAGTCACACTCAAAATTAAAGTGGAAAACCACACTACAGGCTGATCCAACTTTGATGTAATGTCCTTAAAAGAAGTCAAAATGAGGCTCAGTACTGTGTGTGGCCTCCACGTGCCTGTATGACCTCCCTACAATGCCTGGGCATGCTCCTGATGAGGTGGCGGATGGTCTCCTGAGGGATCTCCTCCCAGACCTGGACTAAAGCATCCGCCAACTCCTGGACAGTCTGTGGTGCAACGTAGCGTTGGTGGATGGAGCGAGACATGATGTCCCAGATGTGCTCATTTGGATTCAGGTCTGGGGAACGGGCGGGCCAGTCCATAGCATCAATGCCTTCCTCTTGCAGGAACTGCTGACACACTCCAGCCACATGAGGTCTAGCATTGTCTTGCATTAGGAGGAACCCAGGGCCAACCGCACCAGCATATGGTCTCACAAGGGGTCTGAGGATCTCATCTCGGTACCTAATGGCAGTCAGGCTACCTCTGGCGAGCACATGGAGGGCTGTGCGGCCCCCCAAAGAAATGCCACCCCACCCCACACCATGACTGACGCACCGCCAAACCGGTCATGCTGGAGGATGTTGTAGGCAGCAGAACGTTCTCCACGGCGTCTCCACACTCTGTCACATCTGTCACATGTGCTCAGTGTGAACCTGCTTTCATCTGTGAAGAGCACAGGGCACCAGTGTTGAATTTGCCAATCTTGGTGTTCTCTGGAAAATGCCAAACGTCCTGCACGGTGTTGGGTTGTAAGCAAACCCCCCACCTGTGGATGTCGGGCCCTCATACCACCCTCATGGATTCTGTTGCTGACCGTTTGAGCAGACACATGCACATTTGTGGCCTGCTGGAGGTCATTTTGCAGGGCTCTGGCAGTGCTCCTCCTGCTCCTCCTTGCACAAAGGCGGAGGTAGCGGTCCTGCTGCTGGGTTGTTGCCCTCCTACGGCCTCCTCCTCCTACGGCCTCCTCCTGATGTACTGGCCTTTCTCCTGGTAGCGCCTCCATGCTCTGGACACTACGCTGACAGACACAGCAAACCTTCTTGCCACAGCTCGCATTGATGTGCCATCCTGGATGAGCTGCACTACCTGAGCCACTTGTGTCGGTTGTAGACTCCGTCTCATGCTACCACTAGAGTGAAAGCATCGCCAGCATTCAAAAGTGACTAAAACATTAGCCAGGAAGCATAGGAACTGTGAAGTGGTCTGTGGTCACCATCTGCAGAACCACTCCTTTATTGGGGGTGTCTTGCTAATTGCCTATAATTTCCACCTGTTGTCTATTCCATTTGCACAACAGCATGTGAAATGTATTGTCAATCAGTGTTGCTTCCTAAGTGGACAGTTTGATTTCACAGAAGTGTGATTGACTTGGAGTTACATTGTGTTGTTTAAGTGTTCCCTTTATTTGAGCAGTATATTTACAAATAATGGTATTATTGAAAATGTAATTGCTATCTTTAGTGTTGATAAGCTCATAAACTCAGCAAAAAAAGAAACGTCCCTTTTTCAGGACCCTGTCTTTCAAAGATAATTTGTATAAATCCAAATAACTTCACAGATCTTCATTTTAAGGGGTTGAAACACTGTTTCCGATGCTTGTTCAATGAACCTTAAACAATTAATGAACATGCACCTGTGGAACGGTTGTTAAGACACTAACAGCTTACAGACGGAAGGCAATTAAGTTCACAGATATGAAAACTTAGGACACTAAAGAGGACTTTCTACTGACTCTGAAAAACACCAAAAGAAAGATGCCAAGGGTCCCTTGCTCATCTGCGTGAACGTGCCTTAGGCATGCTGTAAGGAGGCATGAGGACTGCAGATTTGGACAGGGCAATAAATTGCAATGTCCGTACTGTGAGAAGCCTAAGACAGTGCTACAGGGAGACAGGACGAACAGTTGATCGTCCTCGCAGTGTCAGACAGCATGTAACAACACATGCACAGGAACGGTAAATCCAAACATCACACCTGCAGGACAAGTACAGGATGGCAACAACAACTGCCCAAGTTACACCAGGAATGCACTATCCCTCCATCAGTGCTCAGGCTGTCCGTAATAGGCTGAGAGAGGCTGGACTGAGGGCCGGTGATGTCTGGCGATGTCAGGCCTGCAAGCCTGTTGTAATGCAGGTCCTCACCAGACATCACCGGCAACAACATCCCCTATGGGCACAAACCTACCGTCGCTGGACCAGACAGGACTGGCAAATAGTGCTCTTCACTAATGAGTGAAGTCTCACCAGGTGTGATGGTCGGATTTGCAATTATTGTCGAAGGAATGAGCGTTACACAGAGGCCTGTACTCTGGAGCGGGATCGATTTGGAGGTGGAGGGTCCGTCATGGTCTGGGGCTGTGTGTCACAGCAGCATCGGACTGAACTTGTTGTCATTGCAGACAATCCCAACGCTGTGTGTTACAGGGAAGACATCCTCACGGTACCCTTCCTGCAGGCTCATCCTGACATGACCCTCCAGCATGACAATGCCACCAGCCATACTGCTCATTCTGTGCGGGATTTCCTGCAAGACAGGAATGTCAGTGTTCTGCAATGGCCAGCGAAGAGCTCGGATCTCAATCCCATTGACCACGTCTGGGACCTGTTGGATCGAAAGGTGAGGGCTAGGACCATTCCCCCCAGAAATGTCCGGGAACTTGCAGGTTCCTTGGTGGAAGAGTGGGGTAACATCTCACAGCAAGAACTGACAAATCTGGTGCAGTCCATGAGGAGGAGATGCACTGCAGTACGTAATGCAGCTGGTGGCCACACCAGATACTGACTGTTACTTTTGAATTTGATCCCCCCCCCCCCTTTGTTCAGGGACACATTATTCAATTTATGTTAGTCACATGTCTGTGGAACTTGTTCAGTTTATGTCTCAGTTGTTGAATCTTATGTTCATACAAATATTTACAAATGTTACGTCTGCTGAAAATATATGCAGTTGACAGTGAGAGGACGTTTCTTTTTTTGCTAAGTTTAGATGTGAAACAAAAAGGTAGGACCCACAGGGAAACTAAACTGTTGGTCGTTCCCCACTCACAAACCACCCCCTATAAGCCATTTCAATTGAAAGTGCGGGTTCACAGCTCCAATTCTGATGTGTTTGTTATTACTGAGACGGGTTAAGAAAGAATGTTTTGAACACTGACGTTAATCTTTTTGTTCCTAACCGTTTTTGGCAAGACAGATCTCCAAAGGTGGTGTAGTGGCAGTCTTTAGTAAGGAACACCTTCAGTGCTCGGTTGTCTCCACCAAGTCTGTCCCCAAACAATTTGTTTTGCTGGTTTTAAGCATTAAACTTTCAATTAGCTCTTTGTTGACTGTTGCTGGGTGTTATCATCCATCATCATCTACCTGCCCTAAGCTCTGTCCTGGCCCCTTACACTAAGTCTGAATTTGTCCTGCTAGGTGACCTAAACTGGGACATGCTTAAACCACACCTAAAGCAATGGGACTCCCTAAATCTTTCTCAATCCCACAAGGTATGACTCCAAACACCCAGAAAAGGCTACTCTCCTTGATGTTATCCTCACAAATAATCCTGATAGGTATCAGTCTGGAGTTTTCTATAATGACCTTAGTGATCATTGTTTTATAGCCTGAGTTCGTAATGGCTGCTCAGTGAAACGACCTGTCCTGATTTGTCATAGATGCTTGCTAAAAAACTTTTGTGAGCAAGCCTTCATGCCCTGGCCTCTGTAAATTGGTATAGAATTTGATTGATCCCTTCTGTCGAAGATGCTTGGACCTTATTTTTTAAATATTTTTTTGTGCTATTGTTAACAAACACGCACCCATAAAGAAAATGAGAATTAAAAACAGCTTCAGCCACTGGTTCGACGGCGACTTGGCCAAATCTTTTGATACGGTAGACCATTCCATTCTTGAGGGCCGGCTAAGGAGTACTGGTGTCTCTGAGGGGTCTTTGGCCTGGTTTGCTAACTACCTCTCTCGAAGAGTGCAGTGTATAAAGTCAGAACATCTGCTGTCTCAGCCACTGCCTGTCACCAAGGGAGTACCCCAAAGCTCAATCCTAGGCCCCCCGCTCTTCTCAATTTACATCAACAACATAGCTCAGGCAGTAGGAAGCGCTCATCCATTTATATGCAGATTATACAATCTTATACTCAGCTAGCTCCTCCCCAGATTTTGTGTTAATCGCTCTACAACAAAGCTTTCTTAGTATCCAACAAGCTTTCTCTACCCTTAACCTTGTTCTGAACACCTCCAAAACAGAGGTCATGTGGTTTGGTAAGAAGAATGCCCCTCTTCCAACCAGTGCGATTACTACCTCTGTGGGTTTAGAGCTTGAGGTAGTCACTTCATACAAATACTTTGGAGTATGGCTAGACGGTACACTGTCCTTATCTCAGCACATATCAAAGCTGCTGGCTAAGGTTAAATCTAGACTTGGTTTCCTCTATTGTAATCGCTCCTCTTTCACCCCAGCTGCCAAACTGACCCTGATTCAGATGACCATTCTACCCATGCTAGATTACGGAGATGTAATTTATAGATCGGCAGGTAAGGATGCTCTCGAGCAGCTAATGTTCTTCACCATTCGGCCATCAGATTGGCCACCAAAGCTCCTTATAGGACACATCACTGCACTCTATACTCCTCTGTAAACTGGTCATCTCTGAATACCCGTCGCAAGACCCACAGGTTGATGCTTATTTATTAAACCCTCTTAGGCCTCACTCCACCCTATCTGAGATATCTACTGCAGCCCTCATCCTCCACATACAACACCCGTTCTGCCAGTCACATTCCTCTTTTCAGTTCGCTGCAGCTAGCGACTGGAACAAGCTCCAAAAAACACTCAAACTGGACAGTTTAATCTTCATCTCTTCATTCAAAGACTCAATCATGGAGACTCTCACTGACAGTTGTGGCTGCTTTGCGTGATGTATTGTTGTCTCTACCTTTTTGCCCTTTGTGCTGTTGTCTGTGCCCAATAATGTTTGTACCATGTTTTGTGCTGCTACCATGTTGTGCGGCTGTCATGTTGTGTTGCTACCATGTCATCATGTTGTGTTGCTACCATGTTGTTGTCATGTTGTGTTGTTACTATGTTGTGTTGTCATGTGTTGCTGCCATGCTATGTTGATGTCTTAGGTCTCTCTTTATGCAGTGTTGTGGTGTCTCTCTTGTCATGATGTGTGTTTTGTCCTATATTTTTGTATTTTTAATCCCAGCCCCTGTCCCCGCAGGATGCCTTTGCCTTTTGGTAGGCCCTCATTGTAAATAAGAATTTGTTCTTAACTGACTTGCCTAGTTAAATAAAGGTTAAATATTTTTAAATACCTAGCTCCACCTTCCCTAGCCCCCAGCCCGCTCTCCCCTGCACTATCATTACAGGGTTGCAGTGTAACTGGTGTGAAATGGCTAGCTAGTTAGCGGTGCATGCTAATAACGTTTAAATCGGTGACGTCACTCGTTCTGAGACCTTTCTTGGAACTACCCATCCCGGATCCGGGAGAATTGTCATCAACTACACTAATTAGCATAGCGCAACAGTCAAAAAATATTACTAGAAAATATTAATATTCATGAAATCACAAGTGAAATATAGTGACAGCTTAGCCTTTTGTTAATCACCCTGTCATCTCATATTTTGAAATTATGCTTTACAGCCAAAGCAAGACAAGCGTTTGTGTAAGTTTATAGTTAGCCTAGCATAGCATTATGTCCAACTAGCAGCAGGAAGCTTGGTCACGAAAATCAGAAAAGCAATCAAATTAATCATTTACCTTTGATCTTCGGGATGTTTTCACTCACGAGACTCCCAGTTAGACAGATGTTCCTTTTGTTCCATAAAGATTATTTTTATACCCAAAATACCTCAGTTTGTTGGTCATGTTATGTTGAGAAATCCACCGGAAATAGCGGTCACGACAACGCTGAAAGAAATTCCAAATTATATCCATAATATTGACAGAAACATGGCAAACGTTTTTTATAATAATTCCTCAAGGAAATATGTCAAACGATGTATATAATCAATCTTTAGGATGTTTTTTAATCATAAATCTTCAATAATACTCCAACCAGACAATTCCTTTGTCTTTAGAAATGACGAGGAACGGAGCTTGCTCTCACGGCTGAGCGCGTGACTTAGCTCATGGCATTCTGCCAGACCCCTGAGTCAAACAGCTCTTATTCGCTCCCCCTTCATAGTAGAAGCCTGAAACAAAGTTCTAAAGACTTAACATCTAGTGGAAGCCTTAGGAAGTGCAATATGACCCCATAGATACTGTATATTGGATAGGCAATCACTTGAAAAACTACAAACCTCAGATTTCCCACTTCCTGGTTGGATTTTTTCTCAGGTTTTTGCCTGCCATATGAGTTATGTTATACTCACATACATCATTCAAACAGTTTTAGAAACTTCAGAGTGTTTTCTATCCACATCTACTAACTATATGCATTTTCTAGCTTTTGTGCCTGAGTAGCAGGCAGTTTACTCTGGGCACCTTATTCATCCAAGCTACTGAATACTGCCCCCTGTCCAAAAGCAGTTAAGAAACATATGTATATTTTTAGCACTTAAGGTACAGTATTAATAAATAAACTAAAACCCCAAATAAGTAACCATTTATCCCTTCAGACCTTTAAAATTGAAGTTAGTAGACTTGATGAGTTAGGGTGGGAAATGAAATAAAAGTCTAGATATAACAGATATGCACGCCTAAACAGTCAAATAGGATGGCTGTAGGAGTAATAGCTCTTGATCCATTATCTTCATTATTATTAGCAATATGGTTTAAATTACCTTAAACATGGTGTACCCTCATTTAGGTGCTCTATACTATATATATATAGTATCCTTCATTTAACTAGGCAAGTCAGTTAAGAACAAATTCTTATTTACAATGACGGTATACCCCGGCCGACACTGGGCCAATTGTGCACGGCCCTTTGGGCAAATCAGATGTGATACAACCTGGATTTGAACCAGTGACTGCAGTGACCGTTCTTGCACTGAGATGCTGTGTCTTAGACCGCTGCGTCTTAGACCGCTGCGCCACTCGGGAGTGTATATAAAAACATAAGAAAAGAGGGTATGTGCAAAAAAGGCAGTCTATAATCTTGATTTTCAAAAATGAATCATGGCCTGTAGGCCAAGTCCTCCCTGGGAGACCAATTCAGTAGTGTAAACAGCCATCAACAGAATAAAATTACAAATAAAAGGAATTTTAGCCTATATGGGACTGGCCTCCTACACTGGCCTCCTCACACCCCTTAACTTTTTCACATTTTGTTGTGTTACAGGCTGACAATCTACTCACAATACCCCATAATGTCACGCCCTAATCTGTTTCACCTGTCCTTGTGATGGTCTCTACCCCCTCCAGGTGTCGCTTATTTTCCCTAGTGTACTTATCCCTGGCTTTCCTGTCTCTCTGTCCCAGTTCGTCTTGTATGTTTCCAAGTCAACCAGCGTTTTTCCCGTTCTCTTGCTTTTTGCATTCTCCTTTTTCTAGTCCTCCTGGTTTTGACCCTTGCCTGTTTCTGGACTTTGTACCCGCCTGCCTGACCATTCTGCCTGTCTTGACCACGAGCCTGTCTGGCACTTCGTTCCTCCTGGACTCTGATCTGGTTTTGACCTTTTTGCCTGTCCACGACCATTCTCTTGCCTACCCATTTGGATTAATAAACATTGTAAGACTACAACCATCTGCCTCCTGTGTCTGCATTTGGGTCTCGCCTTGTGCCTTGATACATAATGTCAAAGTGGAAATATGTTTTCAGAAATCTTTACAAATTAGCGGGGTGTCATGGGAGAACTTGGGAAGGTTGAAACCAGGCGGGCTGCAGCGTTCTAGATAAGTTGCAGGGGTTTGATGGCACAAGCGGGGAGCCCAGCCAGCAGCGAGTTGCAGTAGACCAGACAGGAGATGACAAGTGCCTGGATTAGCAACTTGCTGTGTGAGGTAGGGCCGTACTCTACGGATGTTGTATAGCATGAACCTGCAGGAGCAGAGTCACTGCTTTGATGTTTGCAGAGAATGACAGGGTGTTGTCCAGGGTCACGACAAGGTTCTTTGCGCTCTGGAAGGGAGATGGAGATGTCTTTAAGTGGGTAGGCCTCCCTCGGGAGGAAGAGCAGCTCCATCTTGTTGAGCTTGATGTGGTGGGCCGACATCCAAGCTGAGATATCTGCCAGGCACGCGGAGATGCATGTTGCCACCTGGGTGTCAGAAGGGAGGAAGGAGAAAATTAGTTGTCATCCTCATTTCAATGATAGGAGAGACCATGTGAGGATATGACGGAGCCGGGTGACTTGGTGTATAATTAGAAGAGGAGAGGGCCTAAAACTGAGCCCTGTGGGACACCAGTAGTGAGAGTATGTAGTGCAGACACAGATCCTATTCATGTCACCTGGTAGGAGCGACCTGCCAGGTAGGATGCAATCCAATAGTGTGCAGAGCCTGAGACGCCCAGCCCTGAGAGGCTGGACAGGAGGATCTGATGGTTCATGATGTCAAAGGCAGTGGCTAGATCTAGGAGGATGAGGAAAGAGAGTCAGCTTTTGGCATCTCCGTGACACAGAGATGAGCAGTCACAGTTAAGTGACCCATCTTGAAGCATGTCTGGTTAGGGTCAAGAAAATCGTTCTGAGATAACGAGAGAGTTGATCGTAAACAGCATGCTCAAGTGTTTTGGAAAGAAAATAAATAATAGTTTTTGATATTGTATGTTGGTTTCTTGAGGAGGGGAGCAACTCGAGGTGTGAACATTCTACAGTGGTCCCTGTAGCATATGATCAAACCGGTGTGATTAGAACGCTTATTTAGAACGGCCAGTTTTGAATGACGCAACAATCAGCATTTGAGCCGGCCACACGTTTTTTTCAGAAACATTTTGCACAAACACAGTCCTTACAAAGTTATGTCCAGAATGTGAGCAGTTTATTTTTGGATGCAATTTTCAGACATTCACAGAAGTATCTACAGCATAACACAATCATCCAAACCGGAAAAATGGAGGCTTCATTTGTCCTAGCGCTAACTGAGGAAAGAATGACATGAAGACAGGATTTGTCCAGGACATTATAGTTTACACAGGGTCCACCACTGACATCCAACATTATGAGGGGTTTGGAGTGTCCAGGTCCACAGTGATGACCATGTTGGCTCCTCATCTCAGCAAGGGACACACTTTGTATGTGAACAATTGTTACAGCCGTTCCACACTCTTCCAGCATCTGCTCTCCAACAGCACAGGTGCCTGTGGCACAGTCAGGTCGAACAGGAAGCCGGCATCAGATCAACGCTGCCGTCAATGATCACATAGTTCACAGACAACTAACAGGTGAGATGACTGCTGAAGGTATTTTTTTGTAATTGGACATACAGTTCACTTGCAAATCACGTACAGAAACTATTAACGTAATAAGGCACTTACTTTGATAGAAACACAGCCTGGATTTGAACCAGGGTGTCTGGAGTGACACCTCTAGCACTGAGATGCTGTGCCTTAGACCGCTGCGCCACTTGGGAGCTGTAAGGACAGCTTCAAAATACAACACAATCTAATACTTCTCTGACGCAATTAGCATTGTTTTACATAACCAATAGAATAATGTAGCTAGCTACATAAGCATGATTGAATATAACACCATAAAGGTTATGGAATGAGTAACGTTACCTTGCATGTCTGCGGTTATAAGGAATATAGACAAATATACAATGCTCCATACATATTGAACTACAGTAGAAACAACATAACACGACATACAGAACCTATGATAACATAATAAGGCACTTACTTTGATAGAAACGAACACATTTCCAAAGTTATTATTGGTAACGAATACAACAATGACTGCGATGCGGCAACAGACGGAAAATGTGAACACGTGTGCAGATCCTGTTCTAACGGGACATGCACAAATGTCTGCAGACTTGAACTGCACAAACAATTGCGAAGTGCTTGGGGAATTTTGTCCTGGTCAGAAATGTAAAAAAAAATGTAAAAGTAAAAATGATTAGTTTTATGTGAATGAATGAGGAGGCGGAACACACCTCAATTCAAACTGTTCTTAGAAAATAAAAACTTGTTCGAAAATAATTTGAAATTGACAAGTTGAACAGCCTATAAATAAAAACAGTCTGCGTGCCTTGGTTTGAGGGCAGCGCGGATTAAATGTATTGTTGCGTAACAATCACATTCTGGAATGGAGAGAATATTCTAACATCACATGAACTAAAAAAATTCACTGGCTTTAGCAGTGGATACATAGGAAGAGAAGGTAGAGAGGAGGGAGTAAAAGGATGATAGGTCCTCTGGAAGTTTATATTTTCTAAATTTTTGCTCAGCTGCCCGCAGCCCTGTAAGTTCACAATTAGTCACTCAGCCGTGGAGCAGGAGGGGTGGGCCAAGCCGGCCAGTAAGAAAGGGAACAGTGCGAGTCATAGGATGCCGAAAGGAAGGAGAGTACGGTAGAAGAGGCAGAATCAGGAGACAGGCGGGAGAAGGATTTAGCAGAAAGGAGAGATAGGATAGAAGAGGAGAGAGTAGTGGGGGAGAGAGCAAAGATTGCGATGGCACATGACCATCTGTTACGGGCTGAGTGGCTAGGATTGGAGGAAAGGGCCTTGTGAGTTGAAGGGGATTGGGAAAGGGTGAGGTCAAAAGGCAGGTGTCTGGAGGTTGAAGTCGCCAAGTACGAAGTGGGGTGAGCCATCATCAGGAAATGAGCTTATCAAGGTGTCAAACTCACCTGGTGGGCGATGAATGACAACAATGTTAAGCTTGAGTGGACAAGTGACCGTATGGAATTCAAATGAGAAAATGGACAGGTGAGAGAGAAGGAAAAGAGAAAATCTCAAGTTAGGAGAAATGAGTAGACCTGTGCCACAACCATGATGACCAGATGCTCTTGGACTATAGTAGAAAACATAGTCAGATGAAGAGAGCAGTTGGAGAAGCAGTGTTCTCTTGGGTGATCCATGTCTCCGTCAGGGCCAAATGGTCAAGGGACTGAAGGGCAGCATAGGCTGAGATTAATTCAACGTTCTTGACCGCAGATTGCCAGTTCCAAACGCTGCCAAAGGCCCAGAATTCCAAATGGTTGTGCGCACAGTGTACACTAAATTAGAAGGGTTGCAGCCAAGGAGTGGGGAGCATCTGTAAAGCCTACAGGGAGAGGAGCGAACAGGTATAGAAAATACACACAGTTTCCAAAGCTACAAAAGAGAATAAATTAGATAATCAGAAAATAACTAGGTAAAATACTCAAGTGAGAGAGTGGTGTGGAGCCTTCCTCTCTTTCCTTCCTCAAAGAATGTCCTCAGTCTTTGTTTCCGCGATGGTCTTAGCTTTGCTGATGAGACTGCCACTGAGATGACCACCGCTTTTGCTGCCACAGAGAAACTAGGGGAGACTGAAGTACTAATTTCTAATTGCCCAGGAGAGGTGAAACCACTCCCCTTCCAATACAGCCACTGATTACCAAAACAAGACACAAACTGCCCTGCCCCTTAATCATGGTTGATGTGTCAACAACTATTTGCAAGTTATGAGCCGTTAGGGGTTCACACACCAAGTAGGCTACTGGGAAGAAAGGCAGCCCTTAAAGTAGACTATACAATAACAGATAAAGACCAAAATGATACTTATCTCTCCTGGAGATATGAGTAGTCCTCTAGCTATAGAATGAAGCATGGTGCCGTTAAAAATTACACTTTGGATGGTGTATTAATACACCCAGTCACTACAAAGATACAGGTGCCCTTCCTAACTCAGTTGATTTCACCATGAGGCAAATGCTGACTTTCAAACAGTTAAAGAGTTTAATGGCTGTGATAGGAGATAACTGAAGGTGTATCAACAACATTGCAGTTACTCCACAATACTAAAATCTGTGTTAAAAAATAGTTTAAAGAAGGAAGCTTGCACAGAATAAAAATATTCCACAACATGCATCCTGTTTGCAATAAGAAACTTAATACGGCAAAGAAATGTAATTTTTGTCCTGACTACAAAGTGTTATGTTTGGGGTAAATCCAACACAACACATCACTGAGTACCACGCTTCATATTTTCAAGCATAATGGTGGCTGCATCATGTTATGGGTATGCTTGTCATCGGCAAAGATTAGGGAGTTTTTTAGGATAAAAATAAATGGAATAGAGCTAAGCAAAAAACATCAACAATTCAAAAAATTTGAATCCCACTTTGTAACACAACAAAATGTGGAAAAAGTCAAGTGGTGTGAATACTTTTTAAAGGCACTGTATCCTAAACATTAGTACTATAAAAAATAGTAGGGGAATAGCTTTCAATTCACATTAGCATATTTAGCTCATATAGGAACGTAATACACTGTATCCCTCCCGAGGAGGATGAGCTGGCCAATCAGCAGTCTACTTGCATTAATATTTTTAATGGCCGGTATACACCCACACCATTATTTTGTTGGGGCACACCCACACCATTCTAACTTAATTACAATTTTTGGAAGGAGAACTATATCACTCATATGTTAATTAATTGTAGGTCATATTTCATAGAAAAAAAACTGCTGCAGCACCCCCTGAAAACCAGAATATTTACAAAAATAAATAATAATAATATTAGATTTTTATTTTTTTTGCACAAAAGTAGTGCACTAGGCCTTTAATAGTCCTGTATTAACATATACAGGACTCTGTATTAACACATATATATATATGTTAATACAGGACTATTAAAGGGTATATATATATATATATATATCCTGTATTAAGGACTATTAAAGGATATATATGTTAATACAGGACTATTAAAGGCCTATATACAGTGCCTTGCGAAAGTATTCGGCCCCCTTGAACTTTGCAACCTTTTGCCACATTTCAGGCTTCAAACATAAAGATATAAAACTGTATTTTTTTGTGAAGAATCAACAACAAGTGGGACACAATCATGAAGTGGAACGACATTTATTGGATATTTCAAACTTTTTTAACAAATCAAAAACTGAAAAATTGGGCGTGCAAAATTATTCAGCCCCCTTAAGTTAATACTTTGTAGCGCCACCTTTTGCTGCGATTACAGCTGTAAGTCGCTTGGGGTATGTCTCTATCAGTTTTGCTCATCGAGAGACTGAAATTATTTCCCATTCCTCCTTGCAAAACAGCTCGAGCTCAGTGAGGTTGGATGGAGAGCATTTGTGAACAGCAGTTTTCAGTTCTTTCCACAGATTCTCGATTGGATTCAGGTCTGGACTTTGACTTGGCCATTCTAACACCTGGATATGTTTATTTTTGAACCATTCCATTGTAGATTTTGCTTTATGTTTTGGATCATTGTCTTGTTGGAAGACAAATCTCCGTCCCAGTCTCAGGTCTTTTGCAGACTCCATCAGGTTTTCTTCCAGAATGGTCCTGTATTTGGCTCCATCCATCTTCCCATCAATTTTAACCATCTTCCCTGTCCCTGCTGAAGAAAAGCAGGCCCAAACCATGATGCTGCCACCACCATGTTTGACAGTGGGGATGATGTGTTCAGGGTGATGAGCTGTGTTGCTTTTACGCCAAACATAACGTTTTGCATTGTTGCCAAAAAGTTCAATTTTGGTTTCATCTGACCAGAGCACCTTCTTCCACATGTCCCTGCATCCCCGATGGAAATTTCACCTATGACACACACACGTGAATGTGCACGCACACCACACACACACACACACACACTGCTGCAGTCCAGGGGGAGCCAGACACGAGGGAAAAGATCCAAAGAAAACTATATTTTTAAGGTGTGTTGTTTTAATGGTTGACGTACTGTGTCTGGGCACTGACAGGCAAGTCAAAATTGAACAAGATCTCCAGAGACATCAGGAAATATGTTACTAATTTCAAACTGAAATCTGTGTGTAACTCAAATCGCACAAGAGTCGCAAAGACAGATATCAAGATATTAAGTTCAGATTTGGCCCTGTAATTTTTTTGTGAAAATTAACCATCTTCATACTATGAATGTCTCAAATAAATGTTACTACTGTATTAGGTACTTTATGAGATAAAGTATTAGGTTTCTCATTGACTATCAGTTGCAATGATTTGTGTGTGCATCTGGATGACTTTTAGGAAAGTTCTTCATGTGCTAATATCCGTAAGCTACGAACAGATTTTTAATACGGATATTAATATTTAATATTCTAGGCTTACATCCTTTCGTCTATATTAGTGTCTCTGTCAAGCAATAGGGGGATTGGGACATTTTCATCTCTTCATCTTCTCATCTGTGCGTTTTTCCTCTCCCTGTTTTTGTGTATAAGTCACCCAGCAGATTTTTTGCAACGAGGAGGACCCTTCCATCTGGCCCATCAGAGAGAATTGTAACAGTTGTGGAAATACAGAGACGCACACTGTGACAGAGCACTGGCATCAGGAGGAACCAGAAGTATTGTTATAGTAAAGCCTGTGATAAATCACTGATCTGGCATAGATGTGGTACATTTACACTCACACGAGCTCGTGCACATCGTATGTCTGTGCCAGTGTGTGTGTCGATGAAATCTTCAAGGAGAAGGACACCCAAGGAAGAATCATATTTGTGTGTGTGTGCATGCTCTCTGTCTGGAGTGATTTTATATTTATTCAGGCCTCAGCCCCAGGCTCTCAGTATAAGTGGATAGATCTACAAAATGATTTAGAATTGACTATGCCCAGTCTGTTCATTCCTATTAAAAAGAGGTGCCAGTCACTTTAATGGCCTCCTCTCAAATTCATCTGCTGCAGGACCCAAACCTGCGTCACTGTCTAATGAAAACCTTGTAACTCCATATTTTCATTGTTGCAGTAACTCCCCTCAATTTTCTGAGTCTAGAAAAAGAAACTGTATTCTCATACAGTGGGGAGAACAAGTATTTGATACACTGCCGATTTTGCAGGTTTTCCTACTTACAAAGCATGTAGAGGTCTGTAATTTTTATCATAGGTACACTTTAACTGTGAGAGACGGAATCCAAAACAAAAATCCAGAAAATCACATTGTATGATTTTTAAGTAATTAATTTTCATTTTATTGCATGACATAAGTATTTGCTCACCTACCAACCAGTAAGAATTCTGGCTCTCACAGACCTGTTAGTTTTTCTTTATGAAGCCCTCCTGTTCTCCACTCATTACCTGTATTAACTGCACCTGTTTGAACTCATTACCTGTATAAAAGACACGTGTCCACACACTCAACCAAACTCACTCCAACCTCTCCACAATGGCCAAGACCAGAGAGCTGTATAAGGACATCAGGGATAAAATTGTAGACCTGCACAAGGCTGGGATGGGCTACAGGACAATAGGCAAGCAGCTTGGTGAGAAGGCAACAACTGTTGGCGCAATTATTAGAAAATGGAAGAAGTTCAAGATGCTGTGTTTGGAGGAAGAAGAAGGATGAGTACAACCCCAAGAACACCATCCCAACCGTGAAGCATGGAGGTGGAAACATCATTCTTTGGTGATGCTTGTCTGCATAGGGGACAGTAGGGCTGCACCGTATTGAGGGGAGGATGGATGGGGCCATGTATCGCGAGATCTTGGCCAACAACCTCCTTCCCTCAGTAAGAGCATTGAAGATGGGTCGTGGCTGGGTCTTCCAGCATGACAACGACCCGAAACACACAGCCAGGGCAACTAAGGAGTGGCTCCGTAAGAAGCATCTCAAGGTCCTGGAGTGGCATAGCCAGTCTCCAGACCTGAACCCAATAGAAAATCTTTAGAGGGAGCTGAAAGTCTGTATTGCCCAGCGACAGCCAAGAAACCTGAAGGATCTGGAGAAGGTCTGTATGGAGAAGTGGGCCAAAATCCCTGCTGCAGTGTGTGCAAACCTGGTCAAGAACTACAGGAAACGTATGATCTCTGTAATTGCAAACAAAGGTTTCTGTACCAAATATTAAGTTCTGCTTTTCTGATGTATCAAATACTTATGTCATGCAATAAAATGCAAAATAATTACTTAAAAATCATACAATGTGATTTTCTGGATTTTTGTTTTAGATTGAGTCTCTCACAGTTGAAGTGTACCTATGATAAAACTTACAGACCTCTACATGCTTTGTAAGTAGGAAAACCTGCAAAATCGGCAGTGTATCAAATACTTGTTCTCCCCACTGTACAGCTTCTGAAATTTCTAAATTGTATGTTTGTTCAGGGTAAAACATGGAAGTTTTTCCATTTCCTGAAAATACATTTTTATAAGAAAGCGATGATTTGTGCTCAGGCACTTGGTTCGCCTGCCAAAATATTTATCACCAGGCACAAACACACCAGATTATGAATGATTTATTACTAAAACCAAAGGCAGTTATTTGGAATGGATGCTGGGAAAGTTCTCTAACTTAGTTGTATAGAGAAGAGAAAAATTTGTAATTTTCCATTGTTTTTAAAATGGCCTAATAATCAACCAGATTATATTTAGCCAATGACTGGAACAAAATAATCTGCAAAAGCAACAATATCCACAGATGGTTTTAACTAAAAATGAGACACCCTCCCTCAGTTTTCCTTATCAATGTAGCACACACACAAGCAGAGCTGTTTCTCACAGTTTCACCCCGCCGTTGTTTGATTTAGTCTCTGACCTTTGACATTGGCTGGGTCGTGTTGGATGGACTACTGGTGCTGGTCCAACTGGGAGGGTTGAAAACTGGCCAGACTGGATGTGTGTGTGTGCGTGTATGTGTGTGTGTGTGTGTGTGTGTGTGTGTGTGTGTGCGCATGCATGTGAATGTGTGAGTGTTTTTGCGTGTGTACATGATTAAAGATTCCTGTACACATTGATTATTAAGAGACAAGAGACTGGCTCTACAACATTAGGATCCCTTAGTCTCTCTGATTTACTGTGTTTGGATAAACAAGAATACATCATGTTCCAACTCTTTCTTATTCACTTATTTTCCCCCTCAGTCCTGTGACTTTGAGAGAAATAGACCTGAGTAACTGGAGTGCAGCATTAGTCGTCTAGCTAAATGGCCTTCTTAATGCAATGGCACACAGAATTTTACTTTTGGTTGCAATGACACTGCAATGATTGGACCATAAGAGGAGACACAGGAGTAAGTTTAAGAATTAGGATTCCCTGCACATACCAATGTAACCAATGATGACAGCCACAACTCCGTTAGCCAATCAGAATACAACACTGAGGTGAGTGTCAAGCCAGATGATAGAAAGAAGAAGAGTTTGTAGTGCATCATTAATAAATTGACCCCTGGGGTCAAAACCTGCATCATACAGTAGGTGATAGATCGACCTCATAGAGTGTATCAGCACATCTATGGAGCAGATAGCACTACTATAAGCCATCTGTGATGTGTGTGTGATGACCTGGATTGCTGAGACATAACAGCCATGATAATAGCAACCCACCCTTGATAATCAAAGGTCAACAACCACTAGACCCCTAATAAAGTAATTCATGATCGTTACAAGTGGGCCAAAAAGACGAAGCTGTAATCAGTGTCGTGACTCAGTCCATTGTGACTCCAACCCCCATGAGACCACAGTCATGAACTCTGTATGTTAAAGGAGGGAGTTTGAATACAGAAAAGCACTTGGGTAATCAGGTACATGGGAGTCTTTCTGATATATGGGCTATATACTGTACATCGCTGTAGGATATGTCTGAAGAAACATTTCCTGCGCTTCAAGTTGAGATTCTGTATGTAATGAATAGCGCTATAAAAGTTGAATAAATGATTATTATGATTAATGTTGTCCTGATATCTAAAAAACTAAGTGCATCAGGAGACCGTTGAATCATTTATGACTGATTTCATTGCTGATGGATAGTTTTTTCCCACTGTTGTTTCAGTGTTATTTTTTACTTATTCTCTGAATTTCTCATTTGAAGTCAGCCCACAGATGTGAGGGTTTCTAGTTCAGTCTCTGTATTCATTTTTCAAATACGTAAATCAAAGCATTTCTGCATCGGCCTATCCTGTGTGCCGACACAGGAACTGAAAGTCCCAACAGCTCAGTTCTATTCCAGAGCATTTCAACGTTTCTTCTGTTGAGCACCCTCAGCAGGATTTTCAGGGGAAATGGAGAGCCTGTGACGCACGCGTCTTCTGTTTTGGGGTGTTAACAAGGCGACACTCCATCTTAACTCCTCCACATTTACTGGATTGGTTGAATAGTGCAGAAGAGAACATCCCCAGACAGTTTTTTGTCTCTCGTCAGAAACAGAACGCTGCTCAAATGTTTCTTTTACGCCTGCTACAGAAGCCTGTTTCACCCAGTGTTCTGAGGAGTAAATATTCCCCTGGAAATATAAAGGATTAACTGTTTAGAAGCATTTAAGTTGCAGCCTCTTAATAATCATCACATTTGGTCAGTTCTGAATGGGAACCTCACAATAGGTGACCCTCATTTTGACATCATTAAAGTACCCTCATTATTGACTCTTCTCACTGTCCATATGACATTAAATGAGGCACTCTAATCGCCGTCTTTGGGCTATTACAATGAGGTATTCTCATCACAATGAGGAATTTTAATTCCTGTTTTGATGACAATCACAATGAGGTATTCTCATTACTGTCTTTGTGACATCACAATTAGGTAAACCCTCTTATTCCGGTCTTTGTGCCATCACAATAGGTTACCAATTATCACTGTCTCTGTAAAATCATAATCCACTTAGAATAGGTTGTTATAAATAAAATGTCACAATACGGTGCTGAGCTTTCGATTTGACTGCTGGGGGGCAAGGAGACCCCGATCTCGGCAAACCATTGACAACTACATTCCGTTTTCAAGGGATTGTTAAATAAATGTTATGACTATTTGGTTTTAATAGCATCACCTGTTGAAGAGCAACAGTCAAATCTACACATTTCCGATTATTCTACATTTAGCCCTATCATCAGAGCCCTATCAGTATACAGCAAATAATGTGAGGGTAGCCTAACCATTTGTCATTTATCTAGCTAGCTAGCTAAACAAACAACGTGTCATAAGATTGCCTAATCAAAGATTAGGCTTTTGGAATGAGCTTGACATCAGCAAGTCCTCGTCTTGGTAAAGTTGTCAATTGGACTACGGTCATCATCACCACTATAGATGGCAAGCAAATTAAACAATATTTGGATATATCCATCTACTGTAGTAGTAGCAGTGCTTGGGCAAAATCAATGAGGAAGCCAAACCAAGCCAGTAACAAATCCATATTACAATCTATGTTGTGATAATTGTGTTGTTTGCTCTATAACCAATTTGTTCATTTGCCAGCGTGGTATACAATAAGTCTGTGACAACAAACAGTCACACAGTGAGGGAATAAATTCAACTACACATACGTTTCATCACAAAACCAGAGAGCAACATCTGTCCAGTTAAGTCAACAAAGCAAATATTGCATGTAACAAAGTTACAGTACATTCAGAAAGTATTCAGACCCCTTGACTTTCTCCACATTTTGTTACGTTACAGCCTTATTCTAAAATGGATCAAATGTTTGTTTATTTATCATCAATCTACACACAATACCCCATAATGACAAAGAAAAACAGGTTTTTAGACATTTTTGCAAAATAATTGTTTTTAATAATAATTGAAATATCACATTTACAGAAGTACTTTGTTGAAGCACCTTTGGTAGCAATTACAGCCTCGAGTCTTCTTGGGTATGTTCTCTACAAGATTGACACACCTGTATTTGGGGAGTTTTTCCCATTCCTCTGGCTTTCGTCTGGCCACTCTACCATAAAGGCCTGATTGGTGGAGTGCCGCAGAATAGTTGTCCTTCTGGAAGTTTCTTCTATCTCCACAGAGGAACTCTGGAGCTCTGTCAGAGTGACCATCGGGTTCTTGGTCACCTCCCTGACCAAGACCCTTCTCCCCCAATTGCTCAGTTTGGCCAGGCGGCCAGCTCTAGGAAGAGTCTCGATGGTTCCAAACTTCTTCCATTTCAGAATTATGGAGGCCACTGTGTTCTTGGGGACCTTCAATGCTGCAGAAATGTTTCAGTACGCTTCCTCAGATCTGTGCCAAGACACAATCTTGTCTCGGAGCCCTACGGACAATTCCTTCAACCTCATGGCTTGGTTTTTGCTCGGACATGCACTGTCAACTGTGGGACCTTATATAGACAGGTGTGTGCCTTTCCAAATCATGTCCAATAACTTGAATTTACCACAGGTGGACTCCAATCAAGTTGTAGAAACATATCAAGGATGATCAATAGAAACAGGATGCACCTGAGCTCAATTTTGAGTCTTATTGCAAAGGGTCTGAATACTTGCAAAAATGTCTAAGAAACAGTTTTCGCTTTGTCTTTATGGGTATTGTGTGTAGATTGATGAGGATAAACTGAAAACAAACTTAAAGATACCAAAACAATTTAGTCCAATCAATGTTGCTAAATATCATGTGGCTGTCCATGGTACTAATTTCTCTGTGTGTGTGTGTGTGTGTGTGTGTGTGTGTGTGTGTGTGCACTTTCATGTTGGAAAAACAGTCTTTGGCTTTGTCATACAGAAAGCTTTTCGGTTTTATTGTCATAGGCTATCTAGCTAAAATGCTTGCTAGCATAACTTCTTTGCATGGTCAACAATGAACCAACTAAGTTAGCTAGCTAGTTAACGTGAGCCTAAAAGTACTAGACTACATCTAGGCTACATATTGAACTTCAATCGTGTCAGGCCAGTGGCACAATATATTAATTCACGGTTAGGTCAGAATGGCCATCATAATTATTGGCATGTACAGAGAATTAAGACAAAACCACAAGTCCAAATTACCATCTCCATCCATGGCTTACGAAAGGGCTGATTTAGCAAGTTAGCTACTGCAGGACATCAACACAAGCTGACCAGAAACTAAAAGGAAGTTTTGGTTAGGATGTTTTGATTGGTGTGAAGCCAAATCCAAACTGGCCTCCCATGGGGGGCGTTTTGCTACACCAGGACAATCCACTGTTTTTTTAATCAAGGGAAATTAACCTCTCATTCTTGTCAGGTATAGTTCACTTTTATTTTATATCACTCTTTATATTGAGGCTACCCTCATGTATCTAAAATTACATGATCGTTGATGTTTACTGATCATGAAAAGGAGGCAGTTACTTCCTGTATAACTCTGATGATAGAGCTAAATGTGCACAATAGTTTTGCATGAAATAAGCAGACAATTGTAGTTCTGACTATGCTCTTCAAGAGCAGATAATATTACAACCAAATAGTTCACATTTATTTAGCAATCCCTTGAAAACGGCACGCAGATGTAAATTCTTTTAGTGGAGCTGGGAGTCTCCTTCCCCCCCAGCATGGAAATCGAATGCTCTCCACCTTATTGTGCCGTTTTATTGATAACGACCTAGACTGTCATTATCTTCACTGTGACATCACAATGTGGCAAACTTATCATCTCATTATTGCGCCATCACAAAATGGACAGCTACCTGATTAGTAACACTATCACAGTACTATGTAGGCCACCTACAGTATTACTCTATCTAGGTCAGTCCTGTGTTGTGCAACATAAGAAACATTTCTGGCATTTTTTTTTAAGTGTTCACCTGAGAAGGAAGTGAACTGGTTCAGTCAGCAGGGGAGACAGGGTGACCTAACAGAGTGATGATCAATACAGTGGTAGTAAATACCCCTGCAGCAACCACAGTAGACCGTGATCAAAAGCTTATAAAGGAGCAAATCAGCTTTCCCAGACGACGGGGTAATGCCCTTATCATGGCCAGCACTATATTTAGCAGTCACTCTCCCTCTTAGCAGGGGATAACATTGCCCTGGTTCCCTACCGTTGGTGATCATACACACTAATACCCCCAAAGGGACCAGACATAGTGAGAGAGGGAAGCGAGAGTCACCTCATGCAACAGGTGTGAGGAAAAACTACCTTTGTCCTTTCCTCCTCTGAGAAATGACAGAAAGACAAGGGGAAAGTGAGACAGAAGAGAAACAGTTATTCACCAGGGAGAGTGACTTCTGGAGGCCTGTCCTGGTTACATTAGTATGACGCAGGCCTGGAGCAAATCCATTCAGTCCTCTTCTCTACGTTGCTCTGCTGGGAGTGCCACACTCAAGTTCATTACATTTACATCATTTAACAGATTTATCCAGAGTGACTTACAGGAGCCTTGCACAGACAGATTTTTCACCTAGCCGGCTTGGGATTCGAACCAGCGACCTTTCGGTTACTGGTAGATACACACCTGGCTTTTGTTTGACATATACTCCCAGTGATGGTGGGTGACGTCTGACAATGACGTCTGTGAAAGGGAAATCCTACACGGTCTGCTTGATGTGATACGAGCATATTGGTCTCCCTATTGGAACATTGGCCAAAGCTGAGCCACAGGGATTTGTGTCACACTACTCATTTTTTTGCACGTTTCGTCATAATATTGTTTTGAACTTTCTCTTGAGGACTGATGGTTCCACTCAATACATTCTCAATGGGTGCTGATGAAGATTTCATCTTAAGTGTAACATAGTGGGGCTTGGAAACAAGATGCAATTTCAAAAGGAGGAAAGTAATTAATAGAAAACCCTTTTGTCATCATTGGGATGTCACCAGATGGCGGGCCTCTTTTTAGAATGTTCAAAAACAATGGCATGACGCGACTGAGTGACGGAAGTGCACCGTTGATGAAGAGTAGTAAAAATGACTGTATTTAATAATAAAAAATACAGAGCTATAATGTGATCTAGAGGTGCTCACTGTCCATTTGAGCTTGCAAACAAAAACACACAGAGGCATATATGTTGAGTTTGACAAATTGGGGTGTCTGGTAGCCTAGTGGTTAGAGCATTGGGCCAGTAACCAAAAAGTTGCTAGATTGAATCTCTGAGCTGACAAGATAAAAAATAAGTTGTTCTGCTCCTGAACAAGGCAGTTAACCCACTGTTCCTAGGCTATCATCTTAAATAAGAATTTGTTCTTAATTGACTTGCCTAGTTAAATAAAAAGCATTGTGGTCTATTTCTATATGTGTATTGCTAATGCAAATCACTATGACCTTGCCTCTTTGTCTAAGCTTTTATTACATTCAATCGCAGGGGGGGCACCAAACAAACTTCTCCAGACGCTTCAATTGTATGCTAAGCAATTACTCAGAGAAAGATATTTTGTTTAACAAGCAATACGGTTTCTCAAAAAGGTAGGGGTCAAAATTATTGACACACCGGTTTTCAATACCTCACCGTGGGAGGATAATGGCACTGAGCCTTTTTCTAAAATGTTTTGAGTTGGAGAAAACATTGGGAGGGATCTTAGACCATTCCTCCATACAGAATCCTTCCAGGTCCTTGATATCCTTTGTCTGCGCTTTTGGCTCTTCAATTCAAATCACAGGTTTTCAAGTGGTTTCAAGTCCGGAGACAGAGATGGCCATTGCTAAATTGTGATTTAGTGGCCCATTAACCATTTTTTTGTGGATTTGGATGTGTGCTTGTGTTTATTGTCTTGCTGGAAGATCCACTTGCAGCCAAGTTTTAGGCAACCCATTTTTTGGGGCTAAAATGTCCTGGTACTGGGTAAAGTTAATGATGCCATTGGCCATAAGTGCCCCAGGACCAGTGGAATCAAAATAGTGCCATAACATCAACAATTCACCACCATTTTTTACAGTAGGTATGAAGTTATTTTCTGCATTCACCATTTCGACACCAATCACACCACTGGTGTGCATGGCCAAACAGCTCTATTTTCATGTCTTCTGACCAAAGCACTGGTTCCAATCCAAGTGTCAATGCCGTTTAGCAAACTCAAGGCATATACATTCGTTGGATGAAATGAAAATAGTGCCCTGGCCATGCACACTAGTGGTGGGTTTGGCATCGAAATGAGAATTAATGAGCAGAAAAGAACCATATACAGAAAGAGCATGGGTGATGAGGGACATACAGTTGAGTATTTAAATACTGTATATAATTTGGTAAATCCACTTCAATCAGTGTAGATCAAGGGGAGGAGACAGGTTAAAGAAAGCCTTTCGTAAATTGAGACTTCAATTGTGTATGTGTGGCATTCATAGGGTGAATGGGCAAGACAAATAGATTTTAGTGCCTTTGAACGGGGTATGGTAGTAGGTGCCAGGCGCACCGGTTTGTGTCAAGAGCTGCAACGCTGCTGGCTTTTTCCACGCTCAACAGTTTCCCTAGTATATCAAGAACGGTCCACCACCCAAAGGACATCCAGCCAACCTGACACAACCTTAGGAAGCATTGGAGTCGACATGGGCCAAAACCTCTGTGGAATGCTTTTAACACCTTGTAGAGTCCATGCCCTGGCGAATTGAGGCTGTTTTGAGGGATAAAGGGGGCAGAACTCAATATTAGGAAGGTGTTCCTAATGTTTAGTATACTCAGTGTATTCATAACTGACTACAGGAGTGCATAACTTATTTTCCTTCCTATTTAATTATACAAGTATTTAATCTTAGACACTTGCTTTAAACATTATTTCCAACTCTTTGACAAACCCCATATTGGATGGCAATCAAAATAGACATTTACACAACAATAAGACTCTAAGACATTCTCTTTCTTACATGCCGACAACACCAGCCACGTGTCCCAACCAGACACATTGGGTTAAAATACCAAAATCAACTGTGAATCAATTATATTATACATTAAACATTCATGGACATTTAGCTAGCTAGCGGTTGCTAGTTAGTTTGTCCTGGGAGATGAACATTAGGTTATTACCCAGAGTCATACAAAATCTACTCCGATGATTAATCCACAGATATAAAGGGATATCTAGTTAGTCATCTATAATTAATCTCTCCTCGTTTGCCTTTCAAGCATCCAAGTGGGTCTGTATCTTCCCGGATATCCAATAAGAGGGGACTTGAAGCTCGTGGAGCATCTCAAATAGAACCAAGTCCTATTTTAGCAGGCTATGCAGACACTTGTTCGTTCGGGGGCTGTGTGGGTGAAATTATTGAATAACATATGCGCACATTTATTTTGCAACGCTCACGCACGCATGTTCGGTGTGGTTTGCGTGTTAGTTAGAAAATAATGTTTTTAAAACAAAAAGAAAGGAAAAAAGGTAACATGAGCAACACCATTAACCTTGTGTGTATGAGTCATCATTAGGTTTGCAAAATTCTGGTAACTTTCAATAAATTCCCTGTTTTTCCAGAACTCTTGGTTGGAGGATTCGAGATTTCCAGCTTATTCCTTCCTGATTCCGGGAATTCTCCAATCAGGATTTGGGGAAAATCAGAGATTTTATTGAAATAACACTCTCCCACACATGCAAACACACACGCACACTTGCATTAACACTCTCTGTACAGCCTCTTGGAACGAGGCAATTAAGAAACTATGGCATGAGCCGAACAACATGTACAAAAATAGAGATTGATACAAAAATAAGATATCCAAGAACAGGTTTAATAGAATGATGTGAGGTGTCTGCATTTATAGGGTTAGTTTAACCCAATATTTTCACCTGCTCAAAGTTTGCACCCAACATCTTTATAAGGGGAATACAAGATCATTAAAAAAATACCTTTATTGAGATGTTAACTTAGTTATCCTTCTCTTAATCTTTACTTTGTTCTTTATTTTATGTTTAATTACTTAAAAAATGACAGGTGCAAACTTTGCACAGGTGAAAATGCTCACGCTCCCCCTTTCTCACGTCACATGGAAACCTCTCCCAAATAAAACATTAGAAATGTCACAAAGAAGAAAATGGCAAAAGACAATTTCCACCTTGTGAAAAAACACATTTCCCATACACACTCCAAAAGATATTTCCGAAATACACTTTCAGGACGCTCTCTCTACTGGTAAAAACACCTACAGTACGCTCTGTTGACATACTCTCCTTGTAAACTCCTTCTCTCTCTTACTTTCTTTTGCACTCTAACCCATCTCCCTCTCGTCATCCAATTATACTTTGAGTTGGGAGATATGAAACACACCAAGTCAAAGGTCCCAACCGTGTCCCTCTACTTCAATAACAATTCCACATTGTGTCCCTTTCTGGTCCAAAATACATTCATTTACACAGGTAACACACTATCACCCTTAAAAGGCCCATGGTCCTTTGTCTAAAATGAACAGGCCTGGGTTTATTGACAAAATATAACAACCTATTTCTTCCTTTTAGACATGTAGGCACTTAAAGCAAAATATTCACATACATATTGCATATTTTCCCCCTTGATCAGCCAAATGGTGGGTATCGACAAGATAGATCTTTGGTTTGTAAACTATGTCCAGTTCTTCTTTTGCATTGTCTGCGGTCAGACTCTCACACTTCTTGTTTTCACTGGTCAGAGAAATGTCAACACTCTGTCTTATTAGCCAACCAATCAGGACATGTACACAACTTCCTGTATTCTCTGTGATCACTTTCTTTCACCGTACACTCAGTGTGTGCCTATGTAAATGTATGCAATGTCTGGGGTGTGAGATGTTTAATAGTGTGTCTGTGTTTGTATACATGTATGAGTGTTAGGCAGTATACTGTGTATGTACATTCAAGCGTGAGTCTCAAATACAAGTCACTGCTTGCAAAAACATAACCACTATCACGGTGGTTATGTACATTATTTCACTGCATCAACACTGGTAGTATTTAGCCCTAAGCCAAATGTTCCTATACTTGTCACTCTGTGGGGGTGCTTGGTTGTTCAGCAAGGTGCCTGGCTTCTAGGCCTGGCAAATAGCCATGGACAAACTGGCCTCCTGGCTTCAACCTCAGCATCATCTTAGATCAGCATTCTTCTGGCTCGCCTCTTTTTACCCTCCTCTCCTCCACAGCTGGCTTTCTGCCCTGTATGAAAGCCTTCTCTCCAGGGTCTGACCACATCCAAGTGGCCTTTTCTCTCCCATCCATCCTGCTCGAAACCAAAGCAAAACTACACCTATCTTTATCTCTCTATCAGAATACAGAGAGGAACCATGATCATGCTGTGATCTATCCATTCGTTAGGATGAGAATCCTGTCGTTCCATGAGTGACTGTGTGTATGTGTGTGTGTCCACACACACTCAGTTGCAGGGCATCCATGCAGTGTACATGGGGTGGTGTGGAGGTGGATGGTGTGGAAGGGGATACTGTGACGGAGGGTGTTGTTGAGGTGGGTACTGCTGAGGTGGGTAATGCTGAGGGGGGTAATGCTGAGGGGGTAATGCTGAGGGGGTAATGCTGAGGGGGTAATGCGGGTAAACGTGCTGCACCTGGGCCACGTAGTAGTTGCTGAAGTTGCCGTCTGCGACGTAAGGAGCCGGCTGGTAGTAGCAGGTGACGTTGGCCGTGTTGGGGATAACGTTCTGCTCGGCAAGGACCCGAAGGGCCAGGGAGGAGATGAGGCCCAGTGTCTGTCTCCTCTCATGGCCCATCAGGCACACTGTGCTCTCCCGCACTACTCCATGCAGAGTGGCCAGATAGTCGTATTTCCTGTCCTCGAGACCCACAAAGTGGTTCTGGAGGTAGGATTCCAGCTTCCTCCTCTGCTCGCCCACCTCTGGGAAGTCTATGAAGAACCTGGAACACATGTAGCGCTGCAGAAGTTTCATTTCGGGTCCGGAAGCCGCACAGAAACCCCGGACCAGCAGATGGCAGTATTTCAGTAGACCACCACCGCGAATCTCCTCAGGGCTCCGCGTGCAGATGAGGCGTTTGCGTAGATGGTCGAGGGCGGCGGAGAAATCACCATAGACGCTCTCTCCCAGGATGGTGGGGTGGAAGGTGGCTGCCATGGGGTGCTCGGAGCACTCGTAGAAGAGGAGAAGGGAATCCAGGCGAATCTGGAAGGAGTCCACACTGAACTCAAACTGGCGACGCAGAGAGTCCACAAACTTTAACTCCACATTCTTGCCTCTGTTGTTGGAGAGGGAGATGAGGCTCCAGCGGTCTGAGTCATTACACACCTTCACCATCTTCTGCACATAGGCCTCCTGAAAACACAACAACAAAGTCATGAGAACACATATATATGGTAAATTGTAATAATAAATGAAAGATTAGATACATTAAATCCATTAATTATATTTTTTATTTTATGAATTGGTTGGTTCAAGACCTGAAAGCTGATTGGCTGAAAACCATTGTAAATCAGACTATATACCTTGGGTATGACAAAACATTTATTTTTACTCTTCTAATTATATTGGTAAACAGTTTATAATAGCAATAAGGCACCTTGGGGATTGTTGGAAAAAGTCCAATATACTGCTGCTAAGGGCTGTATCCAGGCACTTAGCAGTGGTATATTGGCCAGACACCACAACCCCTCGGGCCTTATTGCTTAAGTATAGTATTAACAGCATATCTATTAGTGATGAGGGGGGGGAAATCATTGATATAGTTACATATCGGGATATTATTTTTGACTATATATCGTAGGGGGAGTGTGAGTGCTTCTCAAATGTATTGTTTTATGTATTCTCCACACTCTCGTCCCCACAAGAACGTCCTCGGAGAATGCACTCAGAATAAGAGAGTGTGGAGCACGGTAGTATGCATGTTGAGAAACACCCTAATATGCTGTGCATTGAACAGAGGTAATCTTCTCCCTTATTTGGTCTGCTGGACAGCTCTAGTGTCGGGTCATGCGTAAGTAGGTATCTGGGTAAATGAGCGGATCCCGTTCCAATTGGATTAGTTTGAATCCTCTTTGTAGTGGAAACCACAGTTTCTACTATCTGCAGCCTTATCACCATGCAGCTTAGAATCCAGGGCAGAAATCTGAATGCATCACAAGCATACTGCAAAAAATGTATGTTAATACGATGTGGATTGGCATAACTGTAATTTATAGGCTGCTGTAGCATGCATAACTTATTGCATGCAGTAAGCTCATTGAGGGGAAATTAAGATGTAAAACGAATGTACTGCATTCTCATACTGGAGTATAACTTTCACTGGTTGCATTGTAACGCCAGCCATGATACGTTCTGCCCCGGAACAAGGCAGTTAACCCACTGTTCCTAGGCCGTCATTGAAAATAAGAATTTGTTCTTAATGACTTGACTAGTTTTAAAAAAAGTAAAATAAAATACAAAAAATACGCAGCATTCAATGTTCATACAAACATTTGCGCATCTAAACTGTTACGTAATACACTGTATTAACCAGCAGTATGAATCTGAAATGATCATGTCAAATGATAATAAAAGTTTAATTACCTTTAAGGTCACTGGTGTGATCTTCTCCTTGTTCACTCCCTCGGGTAAGAAGTCTAGTAGAGCGTCAAGAACTATATCCTTCACCGTCTGAAACTCTAGTTCGCCTTTCATGTCGGCACAGAATATCAGGTCCAGATCCTTCCATCCCAAACCGCTGTCCTCGTGGAGAACATGGCTGGCCGCGGAACCGTTCAGGCGGACCTCCCGGACATGTATGCGTTTCTCCTCCATACGACACCGGACCACTTTGACTATGTCCCGCGGTTTAATCTCCAGGGTTGGGAAGTTCCAGCGGCCGTGGATGGGGATGGACCCAGCCAGGATGGCGTCCAGGCGCTGCACTTGTTCCCAGTTCAGCACGCTGAGGTCGCTGCTCTCCCCGTCGACCAAACAGCCCTCCACTGGAGTCGATCGTCTCGAGTCGACTTTCTCGCCCATACTGATAAAAGGTAGATATGAAAATGTAAACGACAAAATTCTTCACTCCCTCCGTCTCTTGCTTTGCTGTGAAATAAGGCAGCCGTGTTGCCGCAGGAGTAGCTTGCCAGAGTGCTTTGGCCACATCAACTGGCTGTATTTACCTTTATCGCCGTCCTTTAGATAACGTTATTCATCATAACAAGCCGTGTCGTCTCAGCCGTGTCGTCTCCAATTTACGCACAGCAGACGTAGTTCCACTTCTCAGTTGCTTGTAGTGAAGTCGGGGTATATGTTCAGCTCGTTGCGCTGCGTAAAGCTAGCTGTCCAATCTCTTCCCTTTCCCCAAGTTCACCGGGATATTATTCGATTGTTGGGCGGGTCTCAATGGCTTGTACAGCCATGGGCCTAGCTCACTGTCCCGTATTCGTTAGGTCACTGTGCGCTTTCTCTTCCGTCTGGGTCGCCATCGCCTAAAGTTGCGCCTGTCAATTAGCATTGATACAGAATAGCGTCTTTCACTTTCTTAAGTTGTATCCCCACCCCTAACATAAATCGCCTCTTCTGTTAGAATCAAAAACATTTCAGCACCTCCAAAAGTTTATTTTCCTCCCACTTTTATACGCAGCAGGTTTCGCGTCTTTTCGAATATCTCTGCTGCTCTTTTACGCATCAGATTTAACCTACGAAAGACGTATTCCTATACACCTTCACATACCATGACATAAAATGGTGTATTGCTTCTACTTGCGCGTTACATGTTTCCCGTGTTTCGCTTGATGGCAGTGCGTCGCACCACTGAGAGGTTCTGACGTCGAAAATGTTTTCCCCTGCGAAGGAACAGCGGGGATGGTTAGTTTGAGTGGCAGCTCGTTCCACCAATCGCTGTAATCGGTGCTTCAGGGTACATCGCTCGCAACGCGCAATTATTTTTTAAACATTTTGTTCACCTTTATTTAACCAGGTAGGCCAGTTGAGAAAAAGTTCTCATTTACAACTGCGACCTGGCCAAGGTAAAGCAAAGCAGTGCGACAAAAACAACAGAGTTACACATGGGATAAACAAACGTACAGTCAATAACACAATAGAAAAATATATGTACAGTGTGTGCAAATGTAGTAAGGGAATAAAGTTGTCCCATATGCTGATCTGAGGTCAGTTTCACCCACCCCATAGATTAACGTTATATTGGCAGAATGAACGCTGATTTTAGATCTGTCACTAGGCACATTCTACAAGAAGTCTTGCAAACTGACAAAGGCTGTTTTTAAAGATGCAACACCCTTTGCACAGGGATTTTGATAAGCTTTTCAGTTATTTTACACCCTGAAGATTCACTACTAAAAGCCACATGCATGTGTTGTTTGACAAACTCCAATGTGTACATCATACCCTTCACATGTGTCACAGAGAGTACCTTTAATTATGTGTAATATTGTGTCAGATATGTAGATCATGTTGTTTACACAAATATTAATGTTATCAGTCATATTAATCTCTTGATATAAACTGGGCTATGCACGATCCTTCCCTATATCGCCCTCTAGAGGTGGCAAAATCTCTCTCGAAGTGTAAGCGTCACATGTCAAATCTTTAAAAAGTCAGTATTCACAATTCCCAATTTTACAGTACTTTTCACTCAGAATCCATCAGATAGGGCTTTCATTGGCATATCTGCGTCACTGTTGACTAGCCCATAAACCATCTTACTGCAGATTACCCTGTATGTACAGTAACACAATTGCGCGCACACACACATACATGCATACACACAGTTCCACACACACATGTACATGTATGTACTGTATGTACACACACACACACCTCATACTGTTCCTAGTATGCCTGTGTTTTTCCCATGACTGATAAACCTAAGTTGCTCTTTTACAGTGTTACATGTATAACTTCCTGGCAGAAACCAGGAAGGAAAGACCACCCTGGCAAATGACCTGGCCCTGTGCATGCTCCGCATTGTAAAACCACTCTTTTAGTGACACAGAGGGCATGGCCATTTTGGGTCTATAAACAGAGACCTGGAAGAGAAACCTTTGCACAGTCACGCTATGAAACCATACACTCTTCCCCAGGGCTAAACTGTTGAAAAAGACAGAGGTGTGTGAGGGAAGAGGTGGCGAAAGACAACACTCTGACATGTCACACCTCTGAAAAGGGAGTCCCTATCCAGGAACAGAATGGCTACTAGTTCCATTAACTGCATTTGGATATCATAATTACACAGTGGTTTTTAGATTAATCGTTTCACAATAGTATCTGGAATATAGTCCATGCAGAAAGAATGACTGCAATTTCAACCCACCATTTGTGTGTGGCTACTTTCCCAGACTTGCAAACTTGCCAATGAAATGACTCAGCACAGTATAACCTACCTTCACCTCCACCCAAACAATTTAACCCGAGAATCATAATGGATTAAGTAAAATGGTGGTCAACATCTCTGGGAAGGGGTAAGACATAGGACTTACATAATGTTACACAACCCTGGACCATCTACTCTAGTGTCGGGGACGTTCTGTGTGTCTAAGTCGTAGAGGTAGTAGGGTTAGAGGTCAGAATGCAGCTACGTGCTTCCGGTTGAGATTATACATAGTCACGTTCACACAGGAGGGGAAAGAGAGGGCAGTTGAGTGAACTGATTGGTTTATAGAGGCTGATTTTACTAAGAATAACAAAAGGATCTTTGAAGACTTATTGTAACAAGAGATAATTATGAATCCTCTAGTTACCTAGCCTTTTTCACCATGTGTTAGCTTCTGTTTGTCCCACAAGGAAGCTTGCAATAGAATAGAATAAAATGCAGTGCAATAAATTAATTCCACATTATACAATACAGTAAAACTGTATTTCTTCAAGGTTGCAGTGCATGCACATTAGGCTACATAGTAAGTACACACACAGCTATAGTGCAGAAATATGATGTACCTGTATAAAAAGCATATCAGCTATAGCGTATAGGTGAGAAATAGAGGAGCCATTTAACAGTCTCCAATCAGCTATTGACTCAATGTCAGGCTTAGAAGACCCTCCCCATGATACAGCCATTTAGATGAACAGGTGAAGACTGCAGATCCTCCCCTCCCCTCCGGAAATTCATTATAAGATTACCATGAGCCTGTGAGAGCCGAATGTACATCCCCACCCTTCCTCCCTCCCACTGTCCCTCAGAGCAGGCCCAGAAAAGATGCATTGACCTACTGTGCTTAATTGATACTCATAGATAGAAAGTACATAGAACTCACTGGACATTACAGTTTGGAGAGGTAACTTCAGTTGTATTGCAATCACACATGTCTGTGAAATATATATTCTAACAAGGATATATAGCTGGTAAAAAGCACATGGTTTGTGGAATAGAAGTGCTAGCACAGGTGGAGTAGTGTCCTTTCTAGACAATGTACTTTGGAATTGTTGGCCCATGATACAATGTGTAAAATTAGACATATTTTCATTCTACAGGTTGCATTTCTATATGGCCACTCTCACCCCTCCCTGTGGCACTGACCTTAATGAGCTACCGCTCCAGAACTGACCTTCTGGAGCACACTTAGTAAGCCTTAGCTAAACGGCTCCATTGCTAATGAGATTCGCTGACTCGGCCTGCCTGCTAAACCAAGATGGACAGCTCCCATCCCTAAAGGGTACTATGTAACAGTGTGACTGTGTGTCTTGATAAATTAGTAACTTGTTAATTAGGCTATTTAAGGCATTGCTGTTCACAAGGCAACATCACTTTAAATTATTTCTTTTCGATGAAGACATTAATAAGCGAGTTAAGAAGGACATAGTCAACAAAACTATTTCTTCAGCACTTTTGAAATGTACAGCGACATAATTCATAACATGGCCCGTTCTTACAGTAGTCTCCCTGTACACCAATTCAGAACCATACGATAAATAAAGGGGACATAGAGGCAGAAAATGAAAGCTCTTACAATATTCGATGATGAGGCCCATGTGCACCACCAAGTCAGAACAGTTGGCTAAGTTATGCGAGGGAAAGGGACCAAATGATTAGGGTGAGGCACATGTGCTACTAACAGCTTACTACACAACATACACTTAGTATTACTTTCTTAGCTACAGTATATAAACTCAGCAAAAAAAGAAACATCCTCTCACTGTCAACTGTGTTTATTTTCAGCAAACTTAACATGTGTAAATATTTGTATGAACATAACAAGATTCAACAACTGAGACATAAACTGAACAAATTCCACAGACATGTGACGAACAGAAATGGAATAATGTGTCCCTGAACAAAGGGGGGGTCAAAATCAAAAGTAACAGTCAGTATCTGGTGTGGCCACCAGCTGCATTAAGTACTGCAATGCATCTCCTCCTCATGGGCTGCACCAGATTTGCCAGTTATTTCTGTGAGATGTAACACCACTCTTCCGCCAAGGCACCTGCAAGTTCCCAGACATTCCTGGGGGGGAATGGCCCTAGCCCTCACCCTCCGATCCAACAGGTCCCAGACGTGCTCAATAAGATTGAGATCCGAGCTCTTCGCTGGCCATGGCAGAACACTGACATTCATGTCTTGCAGGAAATCAAGAACAGAACAAGCATTATGGCTGGTGGCATTGTCATGCTGGAGGGTCATGTCAGGATGAGCCTGCAGGAAGGGTACCACATGAGGGAGGAGGATGTCTTCCCTGTAACGCACAGCGTTGAGATTGCCTGCAATGACAACAAGCTCAGTCCGATGATGCTGTGACACACCGCCCCAGACCATGACGGACCCTCCACCTCCAAATCGATCCCGCTCCAGAGTAAGGCCTCGGTTCAATCCTTCATCGATAAACGCGAATCCGACCATCACCCCTGGTGAGACAAAACCATGACTCGTCAGTGAAGAGCACTTTTTGCTAGTCCTGTCTGGTCAAGCGACGGTGGGTTTGTGCCCATTGGCGACGTTGTTGCCGGTGATGTCTGGTGAGGACCTGCCTTTACAACAGGCCTACAAGCCCTCAGTCCAGCCTCTCTCAGCCTATTGTGGACAGTCTGAGCACTGATGGGGGGGGGATTGTGTAACTCGGGCAGTTGTTGTTGCCATCCTGTACCTGTCCCTCAGTTGTTATGTTCAGATGTACCGATCCTGTGCAGGTGTTGTTACTGCAAGGACAATCAGCTGTCCGTCCTGTCTCCCTGTAGCGCTGTCTTCGGTGTCTCACATTACGGACATTGCAATTTATTGCCCTTGCCACATCTGCAGTCCTCAGGCCTCCTTGCAGCATGCCTAGGCACGTTCACACAGATGAGCAGGGACTCTGGGCAACTTTCCTTTGGTGTTTTTCAGAGTCAGTAGAAAGGCCTCTTTAGTGTCCTAAGTTTTCATAACTGTGACCTTAATTGCCTACTGTCTGGAAGCTGTATGTCTTAATGACCGTTCCACAGGTGCATGTTCATTAATTGTTGATGGTTAATTGAATAAGCCCTGTTTAAATCCTTTACAATGAAGATCTGTGAAGTTACTTAGACCTTTCTTTTTTTTTGACTGAGTTTATATCTCCCTGGCATATTACATCATTTTTGGACTCACCTTGTGCTGTGCTCACTTGTTGAATTTGGGATTTCCAACTTGTTGTGTAATGTCCAATGGCTGATGAACACCGATACATTGTATCTATAATTTCTCTTTATTATTTATCTTCATATGACAAGGATTAAAAAGGATTTGCCAGTTGATTGTCGACTTGATTCATAATGACTGCTAGCTAAGATTTTGAATGTATGATGTTGACATAATCAGTCCAATCAAAGCTACTGTAGATATGTGATTTGATGTAATTTTATCTGTGGCCAATTACCTTGAGCCTTCTTGGATGGGCATTTCTAATTTAACAATGGCAGCACCCAAGGGGCTTGCATTTTCTAGCTCTACCCTTAGACTTAGCGGTGATGTTGTATCCCCATGAGTGACAGAACACTGAGCCAATCACGGTGCAACGCACCCTATTTTCTGCTGGCTTGCACCAC
The DNA here is from genome assembly GCF_018296145.1 of Oncorhynchus tshawytscha. Taxonomy (NCBI): domain Eukaryota; kingdom Metazoa; phylum Chordata; class Actinopteri; order Salmoniformes; family Salmonidae; genus Oncorhynchus; species Oncorhynchus tshawytscha. The sequence goes on along the minus strand of NC_056433.1, from coordinate 26,702,729 downwards.
CACCACAGAAAGCACTGAGCTGGGCTGAAACACCTGCATTTTGGAGTGCCTTACTCAAGAAAACAAAAAAGAGACCATGTTTGTATGCAGCTTTATTAACTCAATGATATCTATATATTTGTTTCACATTGTTTGCATACTGATATGTGACACGTATTAATGCAAAAATAACATGCTAAAAATGTGGGTCTCAAAACAGGTTGGGCTCCACCTGCCCTGAATGACGGGTTGCCACTGGGCATTTGTTGATGCTTAATTTGTCTAAATGGGTAATAGAAACACTTCAACCACTACCTTTGATTTGACATTGTAGTTTTATATGAACATTTGTGTTTTGACGTCATTGTCCATGTGTTTTTATCAACACAAGAATGGAAACGGAGCCTAGCAGACAATTGTCACATCTATTTTCTATGCAAACATTCTAAATGTCGACAGAAAAAAAATCACTGATCAAGTTAATGGAAACATAGCTATTGCATTGCATGTCGGATTGAAACCCATGTCCATTCTACTTATGTCCAATGTATTTCCATGGCTGATTGTCTTTAATCAGGCTGTTTCCCCCTCATGTTGAGTGACCTTTCCGGAAGACTGACATTGATTGCCATGGCGACATAAACAGGAAATGAGTCAGTTAGCTGAGAGAACTCTGACTCAGTTCCTGTTTGAGTCCGTGTATCGAAATGTGATCTCCACATTAATATTATTATAAATTATTTCACAAAGGCACACACAGCAACACCCCATACTTTCCTGCTGCTTATCTACCCACAATAAATCTTCTTATGATACAGCACAGTCTTTCACTCCGTCACACACAAGCTGCTGTGAGATTCTCTACCCTTCTCCCTAAAGTGTACACTTGGGTAGAAAGGTAGGGAACCAGAACTGTCTTGTCTCTCCCTTTCACTCACTATCTAACAAGTCATACAACTATAAAGTACCGTTCTGCCATCTGCTGGACTAAACAGCACCAGGTCCATCAACGAGACTTTCTATCAATGGAGAATGCCTCCAAGAAGTCTCCCTCTTAGCTGACACTAGGTGACAGTCTTTACAGTTATTCACTGCAACCCAGCAAATGCAGGAGGGGACAGAATGCTTGAGTCCTTTTCTGTCCTTTCCAGTCAAACTGTAAGTTCTCAAATGGTAAGTAGGTTCTCTTCTGATGGTTGTCAAATCAAAGCATTTTTATATAAACAGAAGTTCAAACACAAATGAGAATATGAGTGTAATGAGTGTTTGTCATTATGGTGACTGAGACACTTATATGCAAATAACTTCTCTAGTTGCATAAGAAAGTAATTTATCCCATATCGTAGTAATTGATTGATTTCAGATATGTTTTAGTCTATAAGCAGTAGAAACAACAAACTGCTCTCCACACCTGTTTCGGTAAAAAGCTGAGTGATGGGCTGGAGAAATGTAACCACTAGGTGGCAGTCTTCAAACAGTTACAACGGCCCCAGCTCTCATTCACTGCACCCAGGCAAAGAAAGGATGGGACAGAATGCTCGAGTCCTTTTGTCCTCTCCAGTCAAACAGTAAGGATGTCTCAAATGGTAAGCAGGTTCTCTTGTCAAACACAGTGTTGTGATTTAAACAAAAGTTCAAACACAAATGAGAATCAAACGCACATTACTTTTTATGCAACTAGGAGTTATTTCTCCCATATCTGGTAGTAATTGATTGATTTCAGATATATTTTAGTCTATAAGCAGTAGAAACAACAAACTGCTCTCCACACCTGTTTCAGTAAAAAGCTGAGTGATGGGGCTGGAGAAATGTAACCTCTCTCAAATTCATAGACAGAGCTATGGATACAAGGTCTGACCATCCATGATATTAAAATGATTGTTTTGAGGCTACATAATGTTTGTTTACATTTACATTATTTACAAACACTGAAGTAAAACAAGCTTACATTTTTGGGTTCTGAGGGTTTATATCATCCATCTTTCTGTAGCCTGGAGTACTGAATAGAATACAACTTTATTGTGACGTTTGTAAAGCAATTCTGTTGTTATGGTTCTACATTTGGTGTCTACAGGCTACTGGATTTGATACAACCTGTCAACCCCTCATTCACCTCCAACAGGGATTTCTCCCTGGTAACACCAACACTACAAATCAAATCAATTTATATAGCCTTTCTTACATCAGCTAATATCTCAAAGTTCTGTACAGAAACCCAGCCTAAAACCCCAAACAGCAAGCAATGCAGGTGTAGAAGCACTACAGAAACATACTGTGGGGTTAAATCAACATACAGTCTCTGGGGTTTCCCACAGTATATGATCCTTCAGGGGCATCACTGTTGGACCACTATCCAATCTTAATATCACGCTCATAAGTAAGATAGTTACGTGTGTATTACAGACCATTATATAACGCTGTAGTGTGTACTGTGTTATGTGCATGGGCTATTATCTGGTTCAATGACCATACAGGAAGTTTTTAAAAAACTCTGCTAAGGGCCCTATTAAATTCAAATAAATATTTACAAGAGACATTAGGAAATGCAAATGTTGTCTTCTTGCATGGGAAGAATTCGATTTTGACTCATCCGGAAACATTTGATTGAAAAGGGCCCGAAGGTTTTTATTTTTTCTCTCCAAATTGCCATGATTTCAATCAAATATCCTTCCGTAAACATACTCTAATCCTCTCTCTGCTTATGCTGAGGATATTTACGTTCCATTCTGTATCAATCACTGTTCTGATGGTTTTAGGCTGGAGAGAAAATGCAGACAGTGACCATACTTACTAACTCATGTGGGCATTATACAGTCAGTGAGTCTGAGACAGCTGGTTTGGAGTCCGGCTCTATAGTTGGTGAGACCATGAGTGCACTGTCTCTGTCACATGCACTGAAGGGTGAGTCACAGTCAGGCTTGAAGCGGTCATAACTACTATGTTTTAATGTCACATGCACAAGTACAGTGAAATGCCTTAGTTGCAAGCTCCAAAACCAATATAATGCAGTAATCAATATAGGACTAAAAATAGCATAAGGTAGAAAAAACAGGAAAAATAAATACAAAAATAAAGAAAAACATGAGTAAGTAAGAAGCTAAATACAGTCAGTTACAATAACATATTTACAATGCGCAGGGATACTGGAGTGAAAGAAGTACAGTGCCATCAGAAAGTATTCATACCCCTTGACATTCCACATTTTGCTGTGTTACAGACTGAAGGAAAAAGGAAACCACACACTGCTCTTGAAAGTATCACCGATATTTAATAAGCTTACCTATCAGCCACACGGCCTTCGTCAGAGCTTTTGTGATTTAATGGTTTTTTTTGCACCCTTATGTAGACCTGGCCCCACCCACATCCTTTCTACACATCGAAGGGGGTTGGAGGCAAAGGAAAAACAAATAAGTGCTACCAAATATAACAATATGCATTTCATAAATATTACAAAAGTGTATAAATAAGGTGTATTAAACACGTCTGTAAAATCTCAATGAGGACATAGTAAGTTTTCATTAGTCACTGGGTACATCGTACGAAAAACGTCAGAATAATCTACAAGAGACACACATGTCATGTTCAAATTCACAACATAACATACATAGGCATTTCATCATTAAGTCCTTTAGGAAATAATGTCTGGAGGGTGAAAATCCAAAAACATTCTCTTTTACTCAGAGTATTATTGATATCTCCTTCCCTGTCTGATATCTTAACTTTCTCTATGCCACAAAATCTAAAGGTAGAAATGTCATGCTTTAAGTCATTAAAATGTATTGCGACTGGATCATCCCTGTGGCAGAAATATTCACACTTTATCATATTGTTGCATTGTACGCATCCTCTGCATTTATAGCTACCATTTGGTAGAGGGCGTAAAAGAGCCTGGCTGATTTTCTTTTGTGGCTGGCAGTTGGCATGACCCAATATATCGCGTAAATTGCGACCTCTCCTATACACAATAAGTGGTGGATTTTTAAATTATTTTTAAAATATGCCAGTGTTTCTTGACCACACCTCCCACTGTTCGCGAAATTCAAAGTATATGTGGTTGTGAACATTACGGAGTGTTCCTTAGCTTCAGCGGGTCTTTTTGTAACAGTTCATCTCGTGTTTTTCCCAATGCCAAATTAAGAGCTTCATCCACACAGTGGCGAATAGCCTCTTCTTAGAAAGCATCTCCGCTGCTTTTTCTAGATAATCCTCTGTGGAGTGGCATATACGGCGCGGTCTGAAAAATTGGCTTCTTGGAAGTCCTCTTGTTAATGGCTCAGGATGGAAGCTGTCCCTCTGTAATATAGTATTTCTGCCCGTTTCTTTTCAATACAGAGTTGTAAAAAGTGTTCCATTTGATTTCTCAATCCACATATCGAGGTAATGAACACGTTGAGTGTCACATGTTCAATCGTGAATTTGAGATTGGGGTCAATGTCATTGAGTCGTGCCATAAAATCTGACAGCTCTTTTTCAGTTCCTCCCCATATGCAAAAAATGTCAACATATCGATACCACTTCAGGACTTCATAATGAAAACGAAAATCCATTTTTGAATAAACGAAACGTTCTTCAAAAAGACCCACATAAAGGTTAGCATAACTAGGAGCGAATGTGGAGCCCATCGATGTTCCATTCGTTTGTAGGTAGTATTCATCATCAAACCTAAAATAGTTGTACGTCAAAACATATTCAGCCAGCTCTAGAATGAAGTTTGCTGGTGGATATTCATAAGTATCTCTGTCTCCCAAATAGTGTGCTAGTGCTGCCAGCCCCCCCCCCTATCCTGTAATTTAAATATATTTTTATTTGGATTTCATGTAATTGACATACACAAAATTGTCCAAATTGGTGAGGTGAAAGGAATAAAATTACTTGTTTAAAAAAAGTCCAAAAAATTAAAATGTAAAAGTGGTGCGTGCATTTGTACTCACCCCCTTTGCTATGAAGCCCCTAAATAAGATCTGGTGCAACCAATTACCTTCAGAAGTCATATAATTAGTTAAATAAAGTCCACCTGTGTGCAATCTAAGTGTCACATGATCTCAGTATATATACACCTATATATACACCTGTTCTGAAAGGCCCCAGAGTCTGCAACACCACTAAGCAAGTGGCACCACCAAGCAAGTGGCACCATGAAGACCAAGCTTTCCAAAGAAGTACTAATAAGGGTTGGGTTCTAAAAAAAATCTGAAACTTTGAACATCCCACCGAGCACCATTATTAAAAAAATGGAAAGAATATGGCACCACAACAAACCTGCCAAGGGCGGGCCGCCCACCAAAACTCATGGACCAGGCAAGGACGGCATTAATAAGAGAGGTAACAAAGAGACCAAAAATAACCCTGAAGGAGCTGCAAAGCTCCACAGCGGAGATTGGAGGATCTGTCCATAGGACCCCTTTAAGCAGTACACTCCACAGAGCTGGGCTTTACAGAAGAGTGGCCAGAAAGAAAAAAAAACATTGCTTAAAGAAATAAATAAGCAAACCCGTTCGGTGTTCGCCAAAAGGCATGTGAGAGACTCCCCAAACTCTGTTCAGATGGTCAAAAAGCTAAATTTTTGTCTCATCTAGGAAAACACTTTGTCTGATGCAAACCAATCACCCCGAGAACTTCGGCATCTTCAAAGTGGTAAATTCATTAAAAATCCTACAATGTGATTTTCTGGATTTTTCCCCCTAATTTTGTCTGTCATCGTTGAAGTGTACCTATGATGAAAATTACAGGCCTCATCTTTTTAAGTGGGAGAACTTGCACAATAGGTGGCTGACTAAATACTTTTTTGCCCCACTGTATATGCATTACAGCTGGATAAGTCAACAGATGTGGTGGGCCTGGCACAGCTCCTGGTATATGTCCGTTACGTTTATGGGGGGTCAATTAAGGAAGACATCCTCTTCTGCAAACCAGGACAACAGGAGAGGATATTTTTTAAAGTACTTGACAGCTTTGTGACATCAAATGGACTTTGGTGGTCAAGATGTGTTGGTATCTGTACTGATGGTGCAAAAGCCATGACAGGGAAACATAGTAGAGTGGTAATGCCAGCAGTTCTCCCGACGACACTTAGGTACAGGCTCTTAGTGCCAAGGGAATTTCTGACCGCTTGAAATACGTTTTGGACACTACTGTGAAAATGGTTAACTTTGTTAAAGCAAGGCCCCTGAACTATTGTGTATTTTCTACACATCTAATGATATGGGCAGAGACCATGTCACACTTCTACAACATACAGAAGTACCCTGGTTATCAATGGGCAAAGTATTGACACTTTTTTTTTTATTTTTTAAATTGAGAGACGAGCTTAAAGTTTTCTTTACTGACCATAATTTTCAGTTGTCCGACCGCTTGCATGATGACGAGTTTCTCACACGACCGGCCTATCTGGGTGATGTTTTTTCTCGGCTGAATTATCTGAATCTAGGAATACAGGGACTCTCCACAACTATATTCAACGTGTGAGACAAGATTGAGGCTATGATTAAGAAGTTGGAGCTCTTCTCTGTCTGCATTAACAAGGACAACACACGGGTCTTTCCATCATTGTATGATTTTTTTGTGTGATAATGAACTCAAGCTTACGGACAATGTCAAATGTGATATAGCGAAGCACCTGAGTGAGTTGGGTGCGCAATTATGCAGGTACTGTCCCGAAACTGATGACACAAACAACTGGATTTGTTATCCCTTTCATGGCCTGTCTACAGTCCACTTACCGGTATCTGAACAAGAGACTCATCGAAATTGCAGCAAGCGGTTCTGTGAAAATTAAATTTAAATCAGAAGCCACTGCCAGATTTCTGGATTGCGCTGTGCTCAGAGTATCCTGCCTTGGCAAATCGCACTGTTAAGACACTGATGCCCTTTGCAACCACGTACCTATGTGAGAGTGGACTCTGAGTTATTCACATTTTTTTATGAACAAATAAGGTTTTATATGTAAGATTGTTAAATAAAGAGCGAAATTAATTATTATTATTTGTGCCCTGGTCCTATAAGAGCACTTTGTCACTTCCCACAAGCTGGGTTGTGACAAACTCATTCTTATGTTTAATAAATGTATTGTATAGTGTGTGTGTGGCAAGTTTACAATGATGCCAAAAAACAACATTTGAGAGTGCGCTGACCCTGGTGCTAGAGGGGGTACTCAGCTGGAAGTTGAATGTTTGAAGGGGTACAGGACTATCAAAAGTTTGGGAACCACTGTTCTAAATCAGAGGAATACGTGAAGCAAGAATGTGTTAGCTACATGAAGTAGCTAAGATTGAACATTCAATGTAGCCAAATACTACAGGGTCCCCTAGGAAACACTTATAAACACTTTGGTTCCTACCCTGTCACAATAACTCCTCCCTGGTGTTTTCATTCGTAGTCATTTCGAACAACATTATATACACCATTATATTCTAACTACAGAATTAGAATAATCATTCTATTTCCATGAGTCCAACAGTTCAAAGTGTTTTTCTCTAAATCACAAGTCAAATAGAATTGAACAATATAAAACAATCAGAATGGAGAAATACCCATTGAAATCATGTAGACTGGATGTGTTGGCACCCTAGGGTCATGCACTACTCAAAGAACATGTTGAACTTTTATTACTCAAAAACATATTTATTTTTCTTCTTATTTTTCCCCCTCTTAAATAAATACTGTGATATATTTTGGCCATATTGCCCAGCCCTTGCCGATGACAAGCATACCCATAACATGATACTGACACCACCATGCTTGAAAATATGAAAAGTGGTACTCAGTGATGTGTTGTGTTGGATTTGCCCCAAACATAACACTTTGTATTCAGGACATAGTTAATTTCTTTGACACATAGGCCAGTGACACAAAATCTAAATGTAATCCATTTTAAATTCAGCTGTAACAACAAATCTGGAAGAAGTAAAGGGGGTGCGAATACTTTCTTTAGGCACTGTAGATATGTATAGTGGAAAGGTGACAAGGCATCAGAATATATGATAAACAGGGTAGAAACAGCATCAGTTATAATTGTGTGTGTGTGTCTAGAGTCAGTATACTGTTAATGTGAGTGAATGTTACAGTATGTGTGTGTTGGAGTGTCAGTGCGCGTGAGTGTGGAAGCTGTGAGTGTGCATCGAGACCATGCAAAATAAAAATTAAAGGGTTAACTCAGACTATGATATATAATGATGTCTATAGGAATTACCTAGTTACATTTCAAATACTCTTTTCAATGTCGTACTATGAGATGCGCCTGAGTGTGTCCATAAGCTCAAAGCATCCAAACAAACAGTCTATTGGAGACAGACAGGTCGAGTGGCGAATGGGGTGAGCCCCTCTCCTCCACAAGGGGAGCCACTCTCCCACCAAACTGGTAATTCTCACCTCTCATCCTTGCGTTAAAGAATACGTTCACTAAACTCTACTCAGCTTGACTAGTTGACTAGATTCCTGGTTTCCTACTGAACTGATCACGCGAACCGTGAGTTTAATGCTGCGAAACATAGAACTTCGGCTTCTGTCAATAGTTGAGTACCGACAGAAAGGTTTTTGCTTTGAATAGAATTCATGGCTCCACATGGCTAGCTATCGAGGTTCGGTTTACCCTCACCGTTAAGCTTCGTCTGACCAGGTTAGCACAAGCCTTCGACCAACACGATGCTAGCTACAGTGCGCCTTAGCAAGGGTAGCTGATAGCTTGCTAACGTGTCACTATCTTCACGGTTGTAGCTAGCTTTAGCTGTAAGGCTTCTACTAGTTAGCTTATGCCTAACTAAAGTTTACATATTTTTGTTCAGTATAAAAACAAATGCAACATGTAAAGTGTTGGTCCCATGATTCATGATCTGAAATAAAAGATCCCAGAAATGTTCCATCCGCACAAAAAACGTATTTCTCTCAAATGTTGTGCACAAATTTGTTTACATCCCTGTTAGTCATTATTTCTTCTATGCCAAGATAATCCTGACAGGTGTGGCATATCAAGAAGCTGATTAAACAGCATGATCACACAGGTGCACCTTGTGCTGGTGTCAATAAAAGGCCCCTCAAATGCGCAGTTCTGTCAACAAAACACAATGACACAGATGTCAAGTTTTGAGGAAGTGTGCAATTGGCGTGAGACTGCAGGAATGTCCACCAGAGCTGTTGCCAGAGAAATGAATGTTAGTTTCATGTTATGTTCATTACTCTACCATAAGCCATCTCAACGTCATTTTAGAGAATTTGGCAGTACGTCCAACCAGCCTTACAACCGCAGACCACGTGTTACCACGCCAAACTAGGACCTCCACACCCGGCTTCTTCAACTACGGGATCGCCTGAGACCAGCCAACTGGACAGCTGATGAAACTGAGCAGTATTTTGATCTGTAATAAAGCCCTTTTGTGGGGAAAAACTAATTCTGATTGGCTGGCCTGGTTCCCCAGTGGGTGGGCATATTTCCTTCCAGGACCACGCATGGCTGTGCCCCTGCTCAGGCATGAGAAATCCATAGATTATGGCCTTATTTATTTAAAATGACAGATTTCCTCATATAAACTAACTCAGTAAAATCTTTGAAATGGTTGTATGTTGCGTTTAGATTTTTATTCAGTTATCATAGCTCTATTCTCCACCATGGCCACTGCTGCCACATCCCTAGATGAGCCTCGCGCCCAAACCACCACATTGTTGGGATTGCGGCACCACGGTTGCGGGGAAGGATTTTCACACTCTGTGCATCAATAGTCTGGGAAGAGAACATGCTCAGGAAGCAGTCGATAACCCAGAGTAGTGTAAGCATTGTAAATTGCTCTCTAGAGCAGGTTTGAAAGGAGGCTAAAACTCTCCGCTATTACTACCCCCTCCCTTCTCAGCCACCGGCCGAGGCTCAACTCCCCACAGCCAAGCCCAGTTGATTCCCTACTCTCGCTCACTGACAACATAGTGTCAGGGGAAGTCGAGCTAGGGGATGACGAAGACAACAACAGGATTAATATCGTGGGTCTCGTCAGCTTTGTGACTGACATGGAGGGTGAAGGCCCTGTTTTTATTTTACTAGGCAAGTCAGTTAAGAACAAATTCTTATTTTCAATGACGGCCTAGGAACAGTGGGTTAACTGCCTGTTCAGGGGCAGAACGACAGATTTGTACCTTGTCAGCTCGGGGATTCGAACTTGCAACCTTTCGGTTACTAGTCCAACGCTCTAACCACTAGGCTACCCCCCCCCATCTTAAGTCCCCGAGGTTCCCCCGCCCCCAAGACTGAGGAGCAGATGATATCCCCTTGGAGTACGGGCTCCTCAACATTTGCACGCGAACCGCGGGCAGACTTGATATTGTGTGGCAAGCTCTTTTGGAGAGCCAGGACCCCGAAAGGGACCTATATGATGGGAAAGGACTCCGATCTCGCATAGCCCCTGCCAAGCAACTTCTTCTTGCGGTCCCAGCCTGTCTCAAAGAGGCTAGGAGCTCATGGGATAAGCCCCCTTACCAGCAATATTCTGGCTTACTGAGTATGGACAAGCACAATATGGTAGAATCTGGGAGCTGCAACCCTCTCATGGTGGAGCCGTCACTGGCGGACCACCTCCACCCCACATGCAGTGCTGCTAGCACTACTGGCACTTCTCTCCCTGGAAAACAGAGTGCTTTTCTGCCTCCATTTTTCATAAGATGTACAAAACCTTGGCTTTATCAATCAGTGCACCAAACGTGTAGGATTACCAGTTACCGGAGGATGTGGGGAAGCAACTGAATCAACTGGACCCTGAATTAGGATGCTTGGGATGAGATCTGTATGATTACGGATCTAAATCTCCAGGCCTCCCATAATGTCTGTGGTCGCACCATGAGCCTGGCGGTGGTGGATGAAAGGGCACTTTGGCTAAACTTGTCCAGCTTAACAGACAAAGAGAAAGTGGAGCTCCTGGATTTCCCTGTGACACCCAGAGTTGTTCAGCCCTGCTGTCGCCAACATGAGGCAGAAGTGTGATGTGTAAGGAAGAAGCCAAAGCCCGTTGGTCACTGCAACTCGCCCTAGCCTCACAGCAGGGAGGGGGCAACAAGCTGACTCTGGGGGCCCAAGACCCCCGGCGACTCAGCAGACTACACTCTTAGAAAAAAAGGTTCTGCAGCTGTCCCCATAGGAGAACCCTTTTTGGTTCCAGGTAGAACCCTTTTTGGAACCCTCCGTGGAAAGAATTCTACATGGAACCAAAAAGTGGTCTACCAAGAACCAAAAGGGTTCTACCTGAAACCAAAAGGGCTTCTTCAAAGGGTTCTCCTATGGGGACAGAAAAATAAAATGTTTTGGTTCTAGATAGCACCTGCTAAGAAGCAAACCTGTAGTTAAACAGTCCTTTGCTGTGGCTGAAGTCATCCCTCCCCCTCTCGGCCTGACACAACAATGGGGAGGCACATCTGCATGGGGGGGGGGATAATATTTCCTGTGTAGCAGTGCTTTTTCAGGTCCTCGCTCACATGGCAAAATGGGGGATGTGCACGCTTAACCCCAAGTGCCATCCCCTCTCCAGCTATCCCCTTGGCACCTTCTCAGGTTTTGAGCCAGGACGAAACTCAACATGTCCGCTCTCCCTCTGGTCTTGTGACTTATGGAGCTGGATGACAGATTGCCATTTGTCATAACCAGGGCTCCCACTCTAGGTGGGTAAGGCAGGGAAGAGAGCTGACAAAATTCCTGTTTTCATATAATAAACTGGAAAATAGGTTTCTCGGGTTCACTTCAGATATATTCTCTGGATATTTTGGGGGAAATCTTATGACAACTTAGCTCTGTCAATTGAAAAATAGAAAACAGTCAATACAGAATTCCATTATTCATACTTTGCTGGGAAGCCAGAAACAGCCATCTCTGGTCTACCACACTCTGGCATTTTTTCCATTCCTTGTCCCATTCTTACCTGCTCTTGGTTCACACAGTCGGGCACTTGTAAGCTGCTGAGGACATTTTTGCTCGTCAGCCCTTTCCTCCAGGGTAGGACTAAGACAGACCAGACACATGGGATTAGGACATCTGGGTTAACATGCCTGTTTCCTTCTTCCTTTCAGCTACACCTATTGGTGCCTTATTTCATTCCTTTGGCCACTCTCATGCAAAATCCCCGCTCAGTGACACGGTATAGCCATACCCATTGCAATATGCTAGGGACGCAGTCCAAGGGGATCAGGCATGTTTTGAACTAAATATTATGCCCATATGCATTATGAGGATATCTCAGCAATGGGACACTCTCTGCCCTGTGCCACCCGGTGACATTATCACGCCCTGGGGTGTGCGTGACACACACACGTACTAGCACTTCAAACCTGTTCCTGAGAGCTCGCCCTCCGCATCTATCCAGACTGACTCAAAAGACACTGTTAGAAAGCGACAACCCTGAGGGTTTTGGAGAACCCCGTCCCTATATGGTAGTTACACACCATATAGGGTGGAAGCACCGACACACCCTCTCAAGAGTAATGCCTTAAGCTTTCCCCTCTCCTAGACCTGACACCCTCCACTCTAACTGAGCGAGGTAACAGTCTTATCCCTCATCTTCGAGCCCCTCTATGACCAAGGTTTTTACTGACTGGATGTGACTGCACACGTTTTGGGGCATACTCTCATGTTCGCAACCTCAGAGGTGATGCTGTTGATGAATAGTTCTCTCACTGTCAACTGCCATTAGTTCAAGCAAACTTCACATGTGTAAATATTTGTATTCAACAACAGACATAAACTGAACAAGTTCCACAGACATGTGACTAACAGAAATGGAATAATGTTTCCCTGAACAAAGGGGGGGTCAAAATCAAAAGTCAGTCAGTATCTGGTGTGGCCACCAGCTGCATTAAGTACTGCAGTGCACCCCCTCCTCATGGACTGCACCAGATTTGCCAGTTCTTGCTGTGAGATGTTACCCCACTCTTCCACCAAGGCACCTGCAAGTTCCTGGACATTTCTGGGGGGAATGGCCCTAGCCCTCACCCTCCGATCCAACAGGTCCCAGACGTGCTCAATGGGATTGAGATCCGGGCTCTTCTCGGGCCATGGCAGAACACTGACATTCCGGTCTTCCAGGAAATCACGCACAGAACGAGCAGTATGACTGGTAGCATTGTCATGCTGGAGGGTCATGTCAGGATGAGCCTGCAGGAAGGGTACCACATGTGGGAGGAGGATGTCTTCCCTGTAACGCACAGCGTTGAGATTGCCTGCAATGACAACAAGCTCAGTCCGATGATGCTGTGACACACCGCCCCAGACCATGACGGACCCTCCACCTTCAAATCGATCCCGCTCCAGAGTACAGGCCTCGGCGTAAGGCTCAATCCTTTGATGATAGATGGGAATCCCACCATCACCCCCGGTGAGACAAAACCGCGACTCGTCAGTGAAGAGCACTTTTTGCCAGTCCTGTCTGGTCCAGCGACGGTGGGTTTGTGCCCATAGGCGACGTTGTTGCCGGTGACGTCTGGTGAGGACCTGCCTTACAACAGACCTACAAGCCTTCAGTCCAGCCTCTCTCAGTCTATTGCGGACAGTCTGAGCACTGATGGAGGGATTGTGCGTTCCTGGTATAACTCGGGCAGTTGTTGTTGCCATCCTGTACCTGTCCTGCTGGTGTGATGTCTGAATGTACCGATCCTCTGCAGGTGTTGTTACACGTGGTCTGCCACTGCGAGGACGATCAGCTGTCTGTCCTGTCTCCCTGTAGCGCTGTCTTAGGCGTCTCACATTACGGACATTGCAATTTATTGCCCTGGCCACATCTGCAGTCCTCATGCCTCCTTGCAGCATGCCTAAGGCACGTTCACGCAGATGAGAAGGGACCCTGGGCATCTTTCTTTTGGTGTTTTTCAGAGTCAGTAGAAAGGCCTCTTTAGTGTCCTAAGTTTTCATAACTATGACCTTAATTGCCTACCACCTGTTAGCTGTTAGTGTCTTAGCGACCGTTCCACAGGTGCATGTTCATTAATTCATCATGGTTCATTGAACAAACATGCAAAACAGTGTTTAAACCCTTTACAATGAAGATCTGTGAAGTTCTTTTGATTTTTGAAAGACAGGGTCCTGAAAAAGGGACGTTTCTTTTTTTCCCCCTGAGTTCATGTACAAGAGCTAGCAATATCTATACCACAATGCAGTTTTGAGCATACTAGGCATTCTATATTATACTACAACATCAGTCTAATTGAATATGGATGTTGTGTTGGCTGAATGCTCCAGGCAGGTTCCAGAGTGTTCTTCAGCTGGTGAACCTCGTCTTGTTGGGTAATGGAAGCTGGTGTTGCAGACTTTGACGCTGTGGCGATGTTGGCAGGGATGTTGGGTTTGGGGAGCTGTGTCTCTGGCTCCTTGTAGACAACATTCTAAGTTGTTTTGCACTCCACAGACAGGTGGACAAGCCTCTCCCTGAAGTGGTGGGTTCTGGGCCATACACTTTCTTCACCACCCACTGCGTCGACCTCTTACAGAAGATGTGTTTGTACTGCAAGTCTCCTGGAAAGACATGAATACTGATGAGGATGTGTAAAACAAAGACTGATCATGAGGATGTGTAACCATACAAGAAACCATGTTAATCTGTAAATGGCAGAAGAAATTTGGCATGCCACACCGGGTCCTCTCTAAATACTACCGCTGCACCATCGAGAGCACCGGTTACATCACGGCCTGGTACGGGAATTGCTCCGTCCACGACAGCAAGGCCCTCCAGCGGATGGTGAAGACGGCCCAATACATCACTGGGACCATGCTTCCACCCATCCAGGACATCTACTCGAAACGGTGCTTGAGGAAGTCTCGCAACATTATCAAGGACCCCACACACACAAGACACAAGCTGTTCTCTCCCTTACCGTCAGGCAGGTGGTATCGGAGAATGAGGTCTAATAGAAATTCTCTGAGCCTGTTGGTATCTACAAGACTGCTGAACACTTGAACTTGACTGACCACCTGCTTTGATTCTCTGCACCTTAGCACACATCACAACTACTGCTACCAAACTGTTATTATACTGCTCAACTTATAGCCTTGTCCCTCACACCCCCCCCTTCTCCAATACACATGTAAATATTGTACTATACATTGTGCCTTCCTGTATAATACTTATGGTAAAATGTTTATATTCTACTGCCATTTACTTTATGTTTGTATTCTTATTATTATTATTTTTTACAATATCTCATTATTGTTGCATTAAGGAACCTGCAAGTGAACATTTTGTTGGATAGGATACAGTAGACGGGTACAGTATGTGTTCTGTTAGAGTCAATAATGGGGCATTGAGATGGACTGTTAGCAAAGATGTGAAACGTTTGATGGGGGCTTGACTTGTAGACAGTCCAGTTGTGTATTGTTGTATATGAGTGCCTACAGTTGTGCTGTTGGGTAGACAAGCACTGCCAACAATACAGTAAATATGTTGGAAGAGTACACTAACAGCCTCTCTCCCCCATGCCAAAGCATATGTAGGACACTCAGTATTAGTGATAAGCCAACCTTTTACAAATGTGTCCCCCATCAATACACACGAAAACAAGGTATTATATACACCCACCCCCCTCACATCAATAGATTAACCTTCACACACACACACACACACCATCCCCTCTTTACTCATTCCTAATTTTCTCCAATGTAGACTTCAATCCTTGTATGAACAATCAACTAAGCCTCCACTACACAGACAAAACGACAGTAGAAGTTGTAGCTTGATTGTAAACACACCAGCTATGACAACAAGACACGGACCACGTATAAGCCTAGCTACAGTAGAATTATTTACTCATCATGTTATCATTGAAAGGTTTAGCAAAGGTAACTTACACTAGTTCCTGGTGCTGAGCTTGATGTTGATGCCGCTGCAGATATTGATGGGATCGAACATATAGTCACGTTAGCCTCTACGGTGCTGTTAGTTAGTCAATTAGTTAGCTAGCTATCTACGATCCGGTGGGCTGTAGCTACGTAATCTAATGTAGCCAATGTTAGCTTGCAAAGTTACAAATCACTTTGCCAGATAGCTGCTAGCTAATTACATTGATTTGCGTTGGAATGTCTAGCCAGCGTATTTTGAAAGCTAGCTAATTAGATTTTGCTTTAGATAAACAAACACAGTTGGCTAGTTAGCTACCCTATCTCAGCTCGACTTCTTTTCTGCTGTGCTGATGTTGGCTGATCGGATACCTTTCCTCTTTGACGTGAAGGGGAAATTCAATAGAATAGCATCACTTTAAAACGTTCGATGCACTGGCAACCTCATCAGCTGAGACTTCATGTCCATATCGAAATCCTCCGGCTGAAAGTGCTGGCTACAAACAGACATTTTGATATTTCTCCACGGGAGTGTTCAACTGGATCCACCTCCAATGAAATCGCTAGGAATTCTGGATATTGTGGTTTGCTTACAACCAGGAAATGTAGTTGACCCGTTTCTACCAATGAGATGCAGAAACGCTCATATTTGCGTGTGGTGAGGAAATTCTCGATTTCTATGACACATAATATGTTAATAACATATTAATGGACATACACAGTGTAATAGAGCAGCGGTGACATTTCCCTTTAACGATTTCTAGCATGCATTGTTGCTGTATAGAGCGCAACATGGTAAATGTAGGAAACTTGGCTGAACAATTTGCTGTTTTATCAGCCTCGAGAGTGGTGTGGTCAGCGGGATGTTCTGGACCAAACACAAATGACTAAACTCCAATTAATGACCAAACTCCAAAGGATCCACTTAAACTCCCACAAAATTAACACAGCCAGTAAGATATGCATATAGTCAGCCACAGTCCTCCATCTACAGAGAGAGAATATCACAGTTTTTCAATCATTGAAATTATGTAGAATATGGAGAAGGCTGGTCAAGGCTGGAAATGAGTGACAGCATGGTTTCGTTTCATTTTTTAAGATCCCCATTAACTTCTACACATGCAGCAGCTACTCTTCCATGCACCAGCAAGGTGGTTGTCATGGCAAAGGGCTTGCCTATCCTGTGACATTCCCTGAGTAACCATCGTACCCTATTGCCTTAGGGTGTTACTTTATGATTGATGAGTTATATTGGTTGAATATGATTGATTTATAACCACAGTGATGCAAAGGTGAAAGTGTTTACTTTGAATCCAGTGGCAAAGTTTGTGTGTGTTTGAGGTGATTGTGTGTATGCATATCTCGGTTTGTGTGTCAGGGGTGTGTGTGTGTGAGTGAGAGAGAGTGCGCATGCGTGCATGTAGGCATGTGAATGTATTTATGAATGTGATTGTACTTGACAGAGCATGTAATATGAATAGTAGTCTATATCCCTGTGTATACAAGTGTGTGGGTGTATCTTGACATTTCCATGTGTTCCTTAAACTGAGTGAAAGCTGATATTTTCCACAGTGCTCACTGACAGTGCTCTGTGTTGGCTGCAGTCAGACCTGCTCCAAGCAGCACACATCTGTAACCTGTTAACAGGTCTCCCATGATCAGGAGAGTAGACTGCCAGAGAGGAGGAGGAGGAATACACTCCCTGTCTGCAGGCATGTTCAGTTGATACAAAAATACACACACCCACACAGCTGAGTCTCAGCTATGTCTCTCTCCCCTCCCTGCTCTCCAGAGATAAGTCCACTGCCACCCCCAGTATGGATGTTCAGTCAGTGGCAGTATGGCTATTCTAATGCAGTGTTTCCCAACTCCAGGTCACAAGTACCCCCAACAGGACACATTTGTTTTGTCGCCTCGAGGACTGGAGTTGGGAAACACTGTTCTAATGCATGTAAACTCCCTTATATCACACAAAGCAGCCACACCTGTCAGTAAGAGTGTCCATGATTGAGTCTTTGAATGAAAAGATTGAGATAAAACTGTCCAGTTTGAGTGTTTGTTGCAGCTTGTTCCAGCCGCTAGCTGCAGGGAACTTAGTGGAGGAGGAATAATGGACTGGGGCTGCTTTTCATGGATCGGACTAGGCCCCTTAGTTCTAAGGAAGGGAAATCTTAAAGCTACAGCATACAATGATATTCTAGATGAGAAACTTGAAAGCTCATCTCCACAGTTTGAAACAGCCAAGACGTCGTCAACAGTTTTTATTAATTATTTGGACTTTAGTTTACGAGCACAATATTAGTGTTTACGGAATTGTTTTCACTGAGGACTTCATATTATTCTTCTCCAAGACACTAACAAATATTTAGAGACTTCATGGCCTTTGTGTTAGTTGCTGTCTTACAAATATTTTGTATGTTTATAATCATATAGTTTCCTGTTCAGAAAAGATAGGCTTGGTTCCCTCTTACCTCACAGACACAACACAAATGATGTTAGTGGTCTAACACAAAGGATTGAATGAGAGCATTATCAACATTAGGTCAGACAGATTGACTCTGTGTTTGTGGGGTGTTGAGCCATGGGTGCATGGAACCAGGGTTTGGATTACTCATTGTACGTGAACTAATATGGGGTGGAACAGGGTGCCGTGGTTTGTTATGGGTGTACCCAGCACTCATGGGTACACCGGTAATTCAGAAACTGAGACCAGAGTTTAAGAAACTGTTTGCGCTCACTTCTCCAGTCCTACAGTAGAGGGGAGACTCCTTATTTCCTACCCAGCTGACATAGGCCCTAAATATCACCAAGCACCAGCCAGTAATACAAACCCTGATTCAGGTTCCCCCTTTCTCACATAACGATGCACTATGAAAAACCAATCAGTGTAATGAACAGCTGGTGAACATCAGAGAGAATATTTCAGCCCTCTGGTTCATAGAGAGAAAAGTAGTTTATTTCAATATTAACTAGATTCATACAGAGGGGAAATATGGATATAATATGTTCTATGCCAGCCCAATGATGACAGAATTGCATAATAGTCACAAAGCTGGTCCTGGTAAATGCATGTTATTTGGACTTGTAGCTTGTGATCAACAGTGCGACTGGACTTCATTAATGTATTTTCTAAAGATCTTAGGCCAGTGACATGGGTTAGGGAAGGATTGGTACTGTAGTGTCACAAGAATAATCTGTTGGTCATTTGTGAATTAGCTGACCACTGTACTATGTGAGGCCACAAAGAATACTTTTTTCTCTCTCTCTCTCTGATGAATTGACAAACTGTAATCTAAAAGAGTAACCATGACTTCACATCATTAAAGACTGAATATGACAGTGACGTTGGACATTTACAGTCATCCTGCATTTGATAAAAAGGGATATAAAAATGAGAATGGAAATGTAAACCGGGATTAAATGATCGATAGAGTGGAGGGGAATGTGATGACTTCATGTTCCAAGCGGATTTGGGGGATAAATTACAGGTTCCATTTTGGCATAAATGTTTTTACAGAAAGAAATGATGGATTTCCCTTCAGGTTTGGACAAAGAGAGAGAATGTAAAAGAGATCCTGCATCTCCAGTTGTTTGTGTTTACCAAATTGGCAGAGATGCTGCAGTTTGGTGAACACATAAACAGAGAGCGAAAGGAGGAGTACGGGGAGGAGAGGCAGAAAAGGAGGAAAACAGTAGAGAGTTGAATGATTTACCCAGGTCCTGATATTTCACTATGTGGGGTCAACAGTGCCAACTCTCTCCCACTGTCTGAGATTACACTGTGTTTTCCACTGCACTGTTTTCCTCCCCATTTGTCTCTCTGTGGTATACTTGATGACTGTTTTGGCCTTACAGAGAATCCCTCTTTACTACACCTTGTGCATAGGAAAGTCAGAAGAGAAAGAACTAGTAAACACTGGTAATTAAGCAACACACACAGTCGGTATTATCTAGGAGTTTGCCTTCTTTTCTGTGTTCTACCACGAATTACTTGATGTGATAACTCATCTGACTTGGATAGGTGAAATCATTATGGTAGAAAACCGGATTTAACCCATCTCTGATTCAAAGGATGCATATCTTAAAGTGATGTTCCAGAACTTTTGGATAATTTCAGACAGTAGTTTTGAAAGTGGTGCTCACAAGCTATAAATGGGTCCCTGTTTTTTTGTGTACTACATCATATTTCGTGTGTGTTATGTCCTGTTTGTTTGTTGCAATTCGTATGATATGCTAATAATCCAATTTGTGGGGCCTCCCAAGTGGTGCAGCGGTCTAAGGCACTGCAGCGCAGTGCTAAAGGGGTCACTACATATCTGGGTTCGATCCCAGGCTGTATCACAAATCTCCGTGATTGGGAGTCCCATAGGGCTGTGCACAATTGGCCCAGCGTTGTCTGAATTAGGGGGGGGTTTGGCCGGGGGGAGCTTAACTTGACTCATCTCGCTCTAGAGACTCCTTGTGGCGGGCCGGGCGCCTGCAGGCTCGGTCGTCAGTTGAACAGTGCTTCCGGGTTAAGCAGGCGGTGTTAAGAAGCGCGGGTCATGTTTCGGAGGACTCATGACTCGACCGTCGTCTCCCAAGCGTTTTGGGGAGTTTCAGCGATGAGACAAGATCGAAATTGGAGAGAAATATAATTTGTACAATATGTTACGAATTTGGTGTGCTTAATATCCCAGACTGCATCTTTCAGCGTGAGATCAAGACTCCATATGACATGGTGGTCGGTGTGTATCTCATGGTTTACAGGCCAGAGAGATTGAGGACAGTAAATACATTCCAAACGAATGAGCATTATCATAATAACAAATGCATAAACAGGCAATATGGTCCACACAAACAGAATATAGAGATGGAATGGAATCCCAAAAACATCTGGAGTTGATATAGTATTACGATATGTGATGACACTAACACACAAGAAGCTGTGTTTATACAAATTCTGCCAGAACTGTTGAATAGTACTATAATCTGCAGAAAACAAAAGGGCAGGTAGTAATATTTCAGTGTAGTTGGACACACTAAATGCGTGGTCATTATAAAGTTTGACTGTTCAGTTGGGTTTTGTGGCAATGCTTGAACAAGATCTGTCTCATTGGCTTTGGTAAAGGTATATGCTGTCTGACTCATTCCCTCCCTCGCTCTCTCTCTGTGTATATCACTTATCTTTGTATATCTCATCTGAGGGTGTTTAATTCTGAAAAAGAGGTGTGGGTTGTCAGTGTGGTTCTGATTAATTAAAAAACAACATATAATCAATGCTAACACACAGAGTATCAGCTCCTTGCAAGATGCCGCATAGTTGTTATTCCAAGTTATTCCAAGGGCAGGCACCTGTTAGGATTTCACAACTAGCTACGTTTGAGCTTTTCAACTAGACTCCAGAGCAGTAACAACTGGTTGTACATAATAATGTACGATTGTCACGCCCTGACCTTAGAGATCCTTTTTATGTCTCTATTTTGGTTTGTTCAGGGTGTGAGTTGGGGTGAGTATTCTATGTTCTATGTTGTGTAGTTCTATGTTTTGGCCGGGTAGGGTTCTCAAATCAGGGACAGCTGTCTATTGTTCTCTGATTGAGAACCATACTTAGGCTGCCCTTTTTCCCCACCTGTTTGTGGGAAGTTGACTTTTGTTTATGGCACTTAACCTGTAGCTTCACAGTTGTTTTCTCGTTTGTTGTTTTGTTCAGCGTAATTTTTTATAATAAAAGAAAATGTATGCTCACCACGCTGCACCTTGGTCCACTTCCTTCAACAGCCGTGACAGAACTTCCCACCACAAACGGACCAAGCAGCATGGTAAGGAAGAGCAGCGTGTTCAGGAGGACTGGACATGGGAGGACATCCTAAATGGCAAAGGATCCTGGACATGGGAGGAGATCCTGGCGGGAAAGGATCGCCTTCCGTGGGAGCAGCTGGAAGCAGAGAGGAAGGTGGAGGTAGCGAGAAAGGGGGCCCAGGTTTACATAGAGTCACGGCTGGCACTAAGGGCTGGGAGGCCACTCCAAAACATTATTTTGGGGGGAGGCACACCGGGAGTGTGGCAGAGTCAGGATTCAGACCTGAGCCAACTCCCCGTGCTTACCGTGGCGAGCATGTGACTGGTCAGGCACCGTGCTATGGGGTGATGCGCACGGTGTCTCGGTTGAGCATTCACAGGCCGGTGTGCTCTGTGCCAGCATCCCGCATTTGCCGGGTGGAAGTGGGCATCCAGCCAGAACGGTTTGTGCTAGCTCTGCGCTCGCGACAGTCAGTGCGCCTCCACGGCCCAGTGTATCCGGTGCCTCGGCCAAGGAAGAAGCCTCTTATGTCTCCCCAGCCTGGTGAGTCCTGTGCCTGCTCCCAGAGCCAGGCCTCCTGTGTGTTTCTCCACTCCAGTGATGATCCATGGCAAGAAGCCTCCAGTGATGATCCATGGCAAGAAGACTCCAGTGATGATCCTTGGCACGAAGCCTCCAGTGATGATCCAGGGGAAGAAGCCTCCAGTGATGATCCATGGCACGAAGCCTCCAGTGATGATCCATGGCACGAAGCCTCCAGTGATGATCCATGGCACAAAGCCTCCAGTGATGATCCAGGGGAAGAAGCCTCCAGTGATGATCCAGGGCACGAAGCCTCCAAGAATGATCAAGGGCACGAAGCCTCCAAGAATGATCAAGGGCACGAAGCTTCCAGTGATGATCCATGGCACGGTGCCTCCAGTGAAGATCCATGGCAAGGAGCCTCCAGCGACGTTCTCCAGTCCGGGGCCCGCAGAGAGGGTGCCCAGTCCGGGGCCCGCTGCGAGGGTCCCCAGTCCGAGGCCAGCTGTGAGGGTCCCCGCACCAAAGACCTTACAGATAATTTTTATGTCTCCATTTTGGTTTGGTCAGGGCGTGAGTTGGGGTGGGTATTCTATGTTTTGGCCGGGTAGGGGTTCTCAATCAGGGACAGCCGTCTATCGTTGTCTCTGATTGGGAACCATATTTAGGCCTTTTTCCCCCACCTGTGTTTGTGGGAAGTTGACTGTTGTTTATGGCACATAACAACCAAGAAGCTACAGGCTTTCTCGCTTGTTGTTTTGTTGGCGTCATTTTTTATAATAAAATAAATGCGCACCACACTGCACCTTGGTCTACTTCCTTCAACAGCCGTGACAACGATGTTGACCTGAGATGTCTATTTAAACAGTCAGAACCACCAGACTCCTGCTTTTACTATATTAGCTTATAGAGTAACACTTCAAACAAACATTATATTTTATATACTCAATGTGTACACGATCAAGAAAATGGCTGTTGGATGAATTCCAGTTTCTGTCTGGCCCTTGACTCGTTTCCAATAGTTTAAGAGGTGATTATGCACAACATTTATTATTGGAAATAGGAATTCACTGCAGCTCCAGAGTATTATTTCAGAGGAAAATGACATGTGTGTGTATGTACTCAACAGACCCATGCTCTGTGCTATTGTTCTCTTTCATCTCTACAACACATACACATCAAATCTACCAAAACAAAGTCTCTCTCTCTCATAACCCTGTGCTCTCTCTCTGGACACACATGCCACTATTAAGACAACTGATACAATAAGGGCCACAATGAAAAATACTGTGTGTGTATGGGAGGTTGTGTGTTTTCTCCCCAGATTTTCCTAGGCTATGCGTGTGTTTTCTATGGCTCAATCTCAGTCAATATGTCTGGGTTTTCAATGGCTCAATCTCCTACAAGGATGACTTCCCCTCTATTTGTAGTCTGTAATACAGCCAATATGCTTGGAATCAATTGAATGCATTTTATTTATTTACTATTATATATTGTCCTTCAGCAAAGGTTTTGACCCAATGCAGACGGAAGTTAAGCATGTCTAAACCCTTATACGTTCTCTCTCTCAGTGTGTGTGCAGTGCATGCACGAGTGTGTGTGTGAGCAAGTCCGTTTCTGCTAACATTTGTTTTTGTAAGTCAGGAAGTGTAAGCCTGTGAACAAATAGAGATTTCTCTCCCCACTCCTTTATTCTGGTAAATAAATATATTTGGGTTTGGAGTGAGTTGTGTTTTCCCTGGACAGTAAGGGGAAAACTAGGATCCTACATAACATCAGTAAGCACTTGTCTATTGTAGCAACCACGGATTTACTCACTGATCCGTTTAACAATTTACTAATCATTCAGTTTATTTTCCTTTCTGATCATTACTGTACCAATACACACTAAACCAGCTGTTTCATATACTGTACCAACACACACCAACCCAGCTGTTTCATATACTGTACCAATACACACTAACCCAGCTGTTTCATCTACTGTACCAATACACACCAACCCAGCTGTTTCATATACTGTACCAATACACACTAAACCAGCTGTTTCATATACTGTACCAACACACACCAACCCAGCTGTTTCATATGCTGTACCAATACACACTAACCCAGCTGTTTCATCTACTGTACCAATACACACCAACCCAGCTGTTTCATATGCTGTACCAATACACACCAACCCAGCTGTTTCATATACTGTACCAATACACACCAACCCAGCTGTTTCATATGCTGTACCAATACACACCAACCCAGCTGTTTCATATGCTGTACCAATACACACTAACCCAGCTGTTTCATATACTGTACCAATACACACTAACCCAGCTGTTTCATATACTGCACCAATACACACCATCCCAGCTGTTTCATATACTGTACCAATACACACCAACCCAGCTGTTTCATATACTGTACCAATACACACTAACACAGAACTTTCAAAGACATTTAACACAGAACCAACATTGGCAAGGTAGTCAGTATATTTTAAGAACCATTTCATTGTTATTTGCATAAATGTTTGTGTTGATTACTGATAAATATTTTGTTATTCTGAAATAGCACCACATGTTTTGATTTCACCACTTACTGTATGTCCAAAGTGGTAATGTTAATTGACATGAATGTTGAGTCAATCATGGTTTTAGCAATAATTATTACTTTGATGATGGAGGTAAGACCTAGTTGATTATGCAAGCACAGTGAGGAGAATGTACTACTGTGGGTTAAACATGACAAAGATGGAATTAGTATGAATGGTTCAGACAATGAAGTAGCAAGGTTTTATGAATAAACATATACTGTAGGTTTCCCCTTAAACAAGGGTACACAGTAGATGTCTTCTTACTGTACATCTTACATGAAGGGTTGTATTGAACTTATCAAGACGGTTTTTATGATGTTAGACCCTTGTATGGTGGGGTTAGTGGAGTTGGACAGGGTGTGTGTGGTGGGATCCAGGCTGATAATGACATTGAATTAGTTTTTATTCATTTTGGTGGATAGGTCTGGTCCCTAGGAGGCTAGTGATAACAGCACTATATTGCCTGTGTCTATGAGATGAGTCATCAACAGGACCTGTCATGCTCCTCTTCTCACTCTCTCACACTTATTTGTTGTGCTGCTGACCCTCTTCTCATCTCTCTGGTTCTCTCAGTGTTTAAGTAGTCCAATTTCTGATGTAGCCTTGAGCTGTTGATGACCGGCTGGCAAATGCTAACGGGCATTTTTAGATGTATTAGTCTATATCTGGTCTTGATTAACTTTCCACAGCTCAACACAAGCATACATAAACATGTTAACATCACTCACCTCTGTCACTCACCTCTCTAAATAGGGAGGACAATTCACACTTTGAGACTATACACACACACATCTGGGATTAACTGACATACAGTGCCTTGCGAAAGTATTCGGCCCCCTTGAACTTTGCGACCTTTTGCCACATTTCAGGCTTCAAACATAAAGATATAAAACTGTATTTTTTTGTGAAGAATCAACAACAAGTGGGACACAATCATGAAGTGGAACGACATTTATTGGATATTTCAAACTTTTTTAAACAAATCAAAAACTGAAAAATTGGGCGTGCAAAATTATTCAGCCCCCTTAAGTTAATACTTTGTAGCGCCACCTTTTGCTGCGATTACAGCTGTAAGTTGCTTGGGGTATGTCTCTATCAGTTTTGCACATTGAGAGACTGAAATTTTTTCCCATTCCTCCTTGCAAAACAGCTCGAGCTCAGTGAGGTTGGATGGAGAGCATTTGTGAACAGCAGTTTTCAGTTCTTTCCACAGATTCTCGATTGGATTCAGGTCTGGACTTTGACTTGGCCTTTCTAACACCTGGATATGTTTATTTTTGAACCCTTCCATTGTAGATTTTGCTTTATGTTTTGGATCATTGTCTTGTTGGAAGACAAATCTCCATCCCAGTCTCAGGTCTTTTGCAGACTCCATCAGGTTTTCTTCCAGAATGGTCCTGTATTTGGCTCCATCCATCTTCCCATCAATTTTAACCATCTTCCCTGTCCCTGCTGAAGAAAAGCAGGCCCAAACCATGATACTGCCACCACCATGTTTGACAGTGGGGATGGTGTGTTCAAGGGTGATGCGCTGTGTTGCTTTTACGCCAAACATAACGTTTTGCATTGTTGCCAAAAAGTTCAATTTTGGTTTCATCTGACCAGAGCACCTTCTTCCACATGTTTGGTGTGTCTCCCAGGTGGCTTGTGGCAAACTTTAAACGACACTTTTTATGGATATCTTTAAGAAATGGCTTTCTTCTTGCCACTCTTCCATAAAGGCCAGATTTGTGCAATATACGACTGATTGTTGTCCTATGGACAGAGTCTCCCACCTCAGCTGTAGATCTCTGCAGTTCATCCAGAGTGATCATGGGCCTCTTGGCTGCATCTCTGATCAGTCTTCTCCTTGTATGAGCTGAAAGTTTAGAGGGACGGCCAGGTCTTGGTAGATTTGCAGTGGTCTGATACTCCTTCCATTTCAATATTATCGCTTGCACAGTGCTCCTTGGGATGTTTAAAGCTTGGGAAATCTTTTTGTATCCAAATCCGGCTTTAAACTTCTTCACAACAGTATCTCGGACCTGCCTGGTGTGTTCCTTGTTCTTCATGATGCTCTCTGCGCTTTTAACGGACCTCTGAGACTATCACAGTGCAGGTGCATTTATACAGAGACTTGATTACACACAGGTGGATTGTATTTATCATCATTAGTCATTTAGGTCAACATTGGATCATTCAGAGATCCTCACTGAACTTCTGGAGAGAGTTTGCTGCACTGAAAGTAAAGGGGCTGAATAATTTTGCACGCCCAATTTTTCAGTTTCTGATTTGTTAAAAAAGTTTGAAATATCCAATAAATGTCGTTCCACTTCATGATTGTGTCCCACTTGTTGTTGATTCTTCACAAATAAATACAGTTTTATATCTTTATGTTTGAAGCCTGAAATGTGGCAAAAGGTCGCAAAGTTCAAGGGGTCCGAATACTTTCGCAAGGCACTGTACATTAGAGGTGAGGTGTGTGTGGGGGGAGGGGGAAGGTGTTTACTTTCCAAATTATGTTGCTCAAGTCATAGGGTGTGCAAGACACTTAACAAGACAGGTTGGAGGGTACAATTATACCATCATATTAAATGCCAACTGGAACCCTATGGGCTCTAGGCAATTGGCATGGGCACATGTAAAACATGCTCACACATTCATTTTATACATCTATTTTATTGCGTTACTCTTATAGGAATATTTCTGTTTTATGATGTGTTACATCACTCGTAACCTCAACTCACCCCAGGGGAAATTAAAACATTATTTATTCTCAGGGTTTGAAATGATAGAGTGGTGGAAGGATATTTGGCCTGTGAAGATGTTGCCTTGAGAGAAGGTTCAGGATGGAGGGTCCTGTGAGATATTGCCTTGGGAGAAGGTCCAGGACGGAGGATCCTGTGAGATATTGCTTTGGGAGAAGGTCCAGGACGGAGGGTCCTGTGAGATGTTGCCTCTGGAGAAATACCGAGATTGAAGGTCCTGTAAGATTTTTGCCTTGGGAGAAGGTCCAGGATGGGAGTTCATGTTTAAGTATTCAGACCTTTTGCTATGAGACTCAAAATTGAGCTCCACTGCATTCTGTTTCCATTGATCGTCCTTGAAATGTTTCTACAACTTGGAGTCCACCTGTGGTAAATTCAATTGATTGGACATGATTTGGAAAGGCACACACTTGTCTATATAAGGTCCCACAGTTGACAGTGCATGTCAGAGCAAAAAACAAGCCATTAGTTCAAAGGAATTGTCCGTAGAGCTCCGAGACAGGATTGTGTCGAGGGACAGATCTGGGGAAGGGAACCAAAACATTTCTGCAGCATTGAAGGTCCCCAAGAACACATTGGCCTCCATCATTATTAAATGGAAAAAGTTTGGAACCACAAAGACTCTTCCTAGAGCTGGCCGCCCGACCAAACTGAGCAATCAGGGGAGAAGGGCCTTGGTCAGGGAAGTCACCAAGAACCCGATGGTCACTCTAACAGAGCTTCAGTGTTCCTCTGTGGAGATTGGAGAACCTTCCAGAAGTACAAGCATCTCTGCAGCACTCCACCAATCAGGCCTTTATGGTAGAGTGGACAGACGAAAGCCACTCCTCAGTAAAAGGCACACGACAGCTCGCTTGGAGTTTACCAAAAGACTCTAAGACCATGAGAAACAAGATTCTCTGATCTGCTGAAACTAAGATTGAACTCTTTGGCCTGAATGCCAAGCGTCACGTGTGCAGGAAGCCTGGCACCATACCTACGGTGAAGAATGGTGGTGGCAAAATCCTTTTTTGTCATCTCCAGTCAAACAGTAAGGTCTCAAATGGTAAGTAGGTTCTCTTCTGCTGGTTGTCAAACAAAGCATTTCAATTAAACAAAAGTTCAAACACAAATGAGAATCAGAATGTCAACTAGTGTTTGTCATTATGGTGACTGAGACATAAGCAAATAACTGCTCTAGTTGCATTAAAAAAAGTGTCATTTCTCCCATATCTGGTAGAAATGGATTAATTTCAGATATGTTTTAGTCTAAGCAGTAGAAACAACAAACTGCTCTCAACATCCCTGTTTCAGTAAAAAGCTGAGTGATGGGGCTGGAGAAATGTAACCACTCAAATTCATAGACAGAGCTATGGATGCAAGGTCTGACCATCCATGATATTAAAATGATAGTTTTAACCATATTTTGAGGCTATATACTGTTTGTTTACATTGACTTTGTTTACAAACACTGAAGTAAAACAAGCGTACATTTTGGGTTCTGAGGGTTTATATCATCAATCTTTCTGTAGCCTGGAGTACTGAATAGAATACAACTTTATTGTCACGTTTGTAAAGCAGTTCTGTTGTTATGGTTCTACATTTGGTGTCTACAGGCTACTGGATTTGATACAACCTGTCAACCCCTCATTCACCTCCTACAGGTATTTCTCCCTGGTAACACCAACACTACAAAAACATACTGTGGGGTTAAATCAACATACAGTATCTGGGGTTTCCCACAGTATATGATCCTTCAGGGGCATCACTGTTGGAACCACTATCCAATCTTAATATCACGCTCATAAGTAAGATAGTTACGTGTGTATTACAGACCATAATATAACGCTGTAGTGTGTACTGTGTTATGTCCATGGGCTATTATCTGGTTCAATGACCATACAGGAAGTTTAAAAAAAAACTCTGCTAAGGGCCCTATTAAATTCAAATAAATATTTACAAGAGACATTAGGAAATGCAAATGTTGTCTTCTTGCATGGGAAGAATTCGATTTTGACTCATCCGGAAACATTTGATTGAAAAGGGCCCGAAGGTTTTTATTTTTTCTCTCCAAATAGCCATGATTTCAATCAAATATCCTTCCGTAAACATACTCTAATCCCCTCTCTGCTTATCCTGAGGTTATTTACGTTCCATTCTGTATCAATCACTGTTCTGATGGTTTTTGGGGGGAGAGAAAATGCTGACCGTGACCATACTTACTAACTCATGTGGGCATTATACAGTCAGTTTGTCTGAGCCAGCTGGTTTGGAGTCAGGTTCTATAGTTGATGAGACCATGAGTGCACTGTCTCTGTCGCATGCACTGAAGGGTGAGTCACAGTCAGGCTTGAAGTGGTCATAACTACTATGTTTTAATGTCACACACAAGTACAGTGAAATGCCTTAGTTGCAAGCTCCAAACCCAATAATGCAGTAATCAATATAGCACTAGAAATAGCACAAGGTAGAAAAAACACAGGAAAAATAAAAAATAAATAAAAACATGAGTAAGTAAGAAGCTATATACAGTCAGTTACAATACCATATTTACAATACTGGAGTGATATACTGGAGTGATAGAAGTACAGTGCCATCAGAAAGTATTCATACCAATTAACATTCCACATTTTGCTGTGTTACAGACTCAGATTCAAAATGGATTCAATTTCTTTTTCTCTACACACAATAAGTGAAAACATGTTTTTAGAAACTTTTGCAAATGTATTGAACATGAAATACAGAAATATCCCATTTACACAAGTATTCACACCCCCAAGTCAAATACATGTTAGAATCACCTTTGGCAGTGATTACACATCTCTAAGAGCTTTACACACCTGGATTGTACAATACTTGCACATTCTTATTTTTTAAATTCTTCAAGCTCTGTCAAGTTGGTTGTTGATCATTGCTAGACAGCCATTTTCAAATCTTGCCATATTTTCAAGCAGATTTAAGTCAAAACTGTAACTAGGCTACTCAGGAACATTCAACGTGGTCTTGGTAAGCAACTCCAGTGTATATTTGGCATTGTGTTTTAGGTTATAGTCTTGCTGAAAGGTCAATTTGTCTCCCAATGTCTGTTGGAAAGCAGACTGAACCAGGTTTTCTAGGATTTTGCCTGTGCTTAAGTCTATTCCGTTTCAGTTTATCCTACAACACTCCTTACTCCTTGCTAGGGCTGGGCGGAATACTGTATTTAACGATATACCGGTATTGATGCACGGACCGGTTTGGGTTTCTACTTTACATTCTATAACGGTATTTAAATGTTTTGTTAAATGTGATACGCCGTGTGTAACGTCCATTTTTATATTTTACAACGCTACTTGAGTCATCTCTATACTCTCTCTCCATGCCGCTTAACACAGACATAGCCCCACCCCCTGTCACTCAAGTAGCGTGTTTTGTTGTTCCTCGACACTTGTGTTTAGTCTGCATGATCAATGTAGAACATGCAACAACGGTGATGACAATGATGCTGTTTTCACTTTGCTTCTTAATATAAATTCACTAGCATTTTAGAATTACACAATTAGTTTGTGTTTCTTACATCTGCAAACAGCGAGTTCGTCTTTACTTAACAAGTTGGGCCTTAATCCTGTTAGCCGCTAATCGCTAATACTAATCGCTAGCTAGCTAATAAAATGTACTGAGTCAGAGCAAACAATTACAGTACAGTAAAAGTTTGGATACACCTACTCATTCATGTTTTTATTTCATTTTTATTTGTACTATTTTCTACATTGTAGAATAAAAGTGAAGAGATCAAAACTATGAAATAACACATATGGAAACATGTAGTAGCCAAAAAAGTGTTAAAGAAATCTAAATAGATTTTTCAAAGTAGGCACCATTTGCATTGATGACAGCTTTACACACTCTTGGCATTCTCTCAACCAGCTTCATAAGGAATGCATTTCCAACAGTCTTGAAGGAGTTCCCACATATGCTGAGCACTTGTTGGCTGCTTTTCCTTCACTCTTCAGTCCAACTCATCCCAAACCATCTCAATTTTGTTGAGGTTGGGTGATTGTGGAGGCCATGTCATCTGATGCAGCACTTCACTCTCCTTGGTAAAAGTAGCCCTTACACAGCCTGGAGGTGTGTTGGGTCATTGTTCCGTTGAAAAACAAATGATAGTCCCACTACGCGCAGACCAGATGTAATGGCGTATCGCTGCAGAATGCTGTGGTAGTCATGCTGGTTAAGTGTGCCTTAAATTCTAAATAAATCACTGATAGTGTCACCAGCAAAGCACCCACACACCTCTTCCTCCATGCTTCACAGTGGGAACCACGCATGCGGAGATCATCCGTTCACCTGCACTGCGTCTCACAAAGACGTCAGACCAAAGGACAGATTTCCACCGGTCTAATATCAATTGCTCGTGTTTCTTGGCGCAAGCAAGTCTCTTCTTATTGGTGTCCTTTAGTAGTGTTTTCCTGCAGCAATTCGAACATGAAGGCCTGAATCACACAGTCTCCTCTGCACAGTTGATGTTAAGATGTGTCTGTTACTTGAACTCTGTGAAGCATTTATTTGGGCTGCAATCTGAGGAGCAGTTAATTGCTGATTTCTGAGGCTGGTAACTCTAATGAACTTATCCTCTGCAGCAGAGGTAAGAAAGAGGTCTTCCTTTCCTGTGGCGGTCCTCATGAGAGGCAGTTTCATCATAGCGCTTGATGGTTTTTGCGACTGCACTCAAAGAAACTTTCAAAGTTCTTGACATTTTCGGTATTGACAGACCATGTTAAAGTAATGATGGAATGTCATTTCTCTTTGCTCATTTGAGCTGTTGTTGCCATGAAATGGACTTGGTCTTTTACCAAATAGGGCTATCTTCTGTATACCAACCTTACATTGTCACAACACAACTGATTGGCTCAAATGCATTAAGAAGGAAAGAAATTCAACAAAATAACTTTTAACAAGGCGCACCTGCTAATTGAAATGCATTTCAGGTGACTACCTCATGAAGCTGGTTTAGAAAATGTTAAAGAGTGTGCAAAGCTGTCATCAAGGCAAAGGGTGGCTACTTTGAAGAATCTAAAATCTAAAATATATTTTGATTTGTTTAACACTTTTTCAGTTCCTAAATGTGTTATTTCATAGTTTTGATGTCTTCACTAATGTTCTACAAAGTAGACAATAGGAAAAATAAAGAAAAGGCCTTGAATGAGTAGGTGTGTCCAAACTTTTGACCTTGCAAAAGTATTAATCCCCATTGGCGTTTTTCTATTTTGTTGCATTACAACTGTTCCGCCATCCTGTTAGAAGGTAACAGATTATTTTATTACAATGGTTAAAATGTATTTTCATTGTGTTCCATGGCGTTATTCGTCCCCTAGTGGAGCTTTCTGGTACTTAATACTACGCAAACAGGAAGTAGAGAATTAGTTCTGAACGCAAGGAAACAGCTAAAAACAACGATACGGTGCAGGTCTTTCAGTGTAGTTATTTCTTGTCACACTTCAGCCTTGGAAAATATTTGTTTGTAAGTTCGATTCAAGCATTTAGCTAGTGATGATAATCTTGTTATTGATAGAGTTGCTT
This sequence comes from Oncorhynchus tshawytscha, assembly GCF_018296145.1. Lineage (NCBI taxonomy): Eukaryota > Metazoa > Chordata > Actinopteri > Salmoniformes > Salmonidae > Oncorhynchus > Oncorhynchus tshawytscha. Next base: position 26,669,790 of record NC_056433.1, on the reverse strand, counting down.
ACATATCAATGTTGGTTGGTTGCATTTACTCACACAAATTGCAATGCCTTTCATGTATGTCGTTAGCTGTACTACTTTGCTCGTGCATCATGCAAACGAATTGTAAAATATACAATACTGTAGTTTTGTTACTGTTTCTATTGTAATATGCTTTGTTATTCTACATAGATGGTTGTACAGTATTAGAGTAATGAAAGGAGTTAGCCAATTACCATATGAGTAACAATTAGCTATATGGTTTGGCATCATGCCAGATGCATGGTACCTGAGCACGTGCTTGTATTTATGCAACTTCAAATGTTTAATGTACAGCTACAGTATGTCGGTGTGAATTGAATACCAAAGTATATTATTTTCTGTATTTTGCAGTTTCACAACATAAACGTTTTCAATATATTCATTCAAGAAAAGTCACACCTTGGGAGTTTTATTGAAGACTTAGTTGTTAGCTATCTGTCTAGTTTTGCATGAGAACGCAACTCAAGGGCGGAATAGTGAAAAAACATCATCACGGCGGGATCAAGCACAAGAATAACTGCACACGTGGTTATGTTTCTACGTTCATCAGCCAACAAAGCCTCTTATCCTAGGGAAGACCAGCAGTCTACGATGCAACAACCAGAGCCAGGTGTTCAACAGAGAGAGATGGAGGAGCCTCTTCAGCACATTGGGACCAAGTCTCATTCTACAAGATCAAGGTCATCAAAACAGTCAAGCAGATCCTCAACGGCGAGATCTGCAGCCATCAAAGCACGTGCCAAGGCGGACGCAGCACATGCTCAAGTCTCCTATGCTGAGAAGGAAGCTTCTGTGATGAAGCAAAAAGCTGACCTCGATGCAAGTTTGTATGTTCTCCAATTTGAGAAAACAGCTGCTGCTGCGTTGGCTGAAGCTGCAGCCCTTGAAGAAGCTGTAGAATCAGAACGCAGAGAGCTTCGCAAAGAACTAGACACAGACACACAGCCCTTAAGTCCAGTCCAACGTACATGTGAGTATATGCAACAACATGCTAGGCCCTACTTTGCTGAACTTCCATTTGAAGTAGAGAAACAAGAGCTTAGTGTTGACCCAGCTACATGCCATCATCCAGAAAGTAGCAAACAGAGCAAGAGAAGAGACACTCCCGTTCAAAATAAATGAACTGCAGCATGGTGGAAATGGAAAACAAGCCCACTTCCAGTCACCGTCACAAAGCTTCCCTGAGTCACAAGTGTCACCAGACCTCATCAAGTACCTCCTACGCCGTGAGATGGTGAGTTCCGGACTCCTGAAGTTTGATGATCGCCCTGAAAATTATTGGGCATGGAAAGCATCCTTTCTCAATGCAAGTGGCTTGGGGCAGAGTCGTCTGAGCAAGCAAAGACAATTAGATCTGTCCATACTTTCAACGCAACAGCAGGGCTTAACATGGTCTGGCAACTACTAGAAGAGTGCTATGGTACACCCGAAGTGATCGAGAATGCACTGTTGAAGTAAATTGATGATTTTCCAAAACTGGCTAACAAAGACAATCACAAACTAAGAGAACTAGGTGACATTCTTCTCGAACTGGAGTGTGCTAGAGTAGAAGGGTACCTTCCAGGCCTCGCTTAGCTGGACACATCTCGGGGGGTAAACCCTATTGTAGAGAAACTTCCATTCAGTTTACAAGAAAAATGGATAGCACAGGGATCCAAATATAAGGAGGACTATCGGGTAAAATTCCCACCATTCTCGTTCTTCTGGAGATTCATCAGGAACCAGGCGAAAACTAGAAACGACGCCAGTTTCACCCTCTAAACCTCAAATAACCAGGTGTCTATGAAAAGTGAGAAACCTGCCAGGTACAGCAGCAAGACACCTGTGACTGTATACAAAACAGATGTGTCATCTGAGCCATCAGACCATCAAGCCAAACCCAGTAAGACAAAGGTTGAAAACCCTGACCATCACTGCACAATACACAACAAGCCTCATCCTCTTAAAAAATGTTGTGGGTTTAGATACAAAACTCTAGATCAGCGCAAATTATATCTCAAAGAGAATGGCATTTGTTTCCGATGTTGTGGGTCAACTCAGCACAGAGCTAAAGACTGTAAGGTGTCAATCAAGTGCTCTGAGTGTGACAGCGACAGACATCTTGCTGCTCTGCATCCAGGCCCAGCCCCTTCAAATACAGACACTGCTACCTCAGAGAAAGAGCATGGCGGGGAGCAAGGTGACGATGCTCTTCCATCTGTCACCTCAAAGTGTACAAAGATCTGTGGTGAGGCAGTCAATCCAAGATCATGTTAAAAAATATGCCTAGTCAAAGCTTATCCGGCTGGGATAAGAGAGAAAGCTGTCAAAATGCATGTAGTGCTTGATGGACAGAGTAACAAATCTCTGGCCAAGACAGAGTTTTTCAATCTCTTCAACATCAATTAGAACTTTGCTCCATACACCATGAAGACGTGTTCTGGGGTAACAGAGAATTCAGGCAGGAGAGCCGTCAACTTCATGGTGGAGTCTATAGATGGACACATGCAGCTCACTCTCCCTACTGATAGAGTGTGATATGATGCCAGACGATATGATGGAGATTCCCTCCCCGACATTGTGTATCATCATCCCCATCTGCAACCAGTTATGGACAAAATTCCAGCTGTGGACCCAGACGCTCCCATCCTCCTGCTCTTAGGACGAGACATCTTAAGGGTACACAAGTTACGAGAGCAAATCAATGGGCCCCACGACACTCCTCATGCACAGCGACTCGACCTCGGGTGGGTCATCGTGGGTGAGGTCTGTCTGGGAACGGCTCACCGACCAGCCAATGTTAACGTGTTCAGGACAAACATACTTCAAAATGGTCGCACATCCTATCTGAGCCCTTGCCCTGACATCATCCAGGTAAAAGAGAACTACAGCAGCGTAGCTCAGAAACACATCTCTCCCTCTACAGTGCACTCGAGAGATCCAAGCACAACTGTGAACACAGACAGCCTGGGATGTTCCGTGTTCGACAAAACACAAGATGATGATAAACCAGCACCATCAGTGGAGGACAAAGCCTTCTTGGACATTATGGACAAACAGGTTTTCCAGGATGATGGAAACAACTGGGTGCCTCCACTACCCTTTCGCCCCACTAGACGTCGCCTCCCTAATAACAGGGAGCAGGCCATGAACCGTCTCACATCACTTCGCAGGACTTTAGACAAAAAGCCTGACATGAAGCGTCATTTTATTGACTTCATGCAAAAGATGCTGGATAACGACCAAGCCGAACCTTCACCGCCAATAGAGGGAGACAAAGAACGTTGGTATCTGCCCATATTTGGTGTTTACCATCCACAAAAGCCTGAACAAATAAGAGTAGTATTTGACTCCAGTGCTAAGTGACAAGGCGTGTCACTTAACGATGTTCTGCTCAGTGGTCCAGAGTTAAACAACACACTCTTGGGTGTCCTAATGCGTCTCCGCAAGGATTGCATTGCACTAACAGCAGATGTGCAACAAATGTTTCACTGTTTTGGTGTGCGTGAGGATCACAGAGATTACTTAAGGTTTCTCTGGTATGAAGACAACAACCCAGATAGAAACATAACTGAGTACAGGATGAAAGTCCATGTATTTGGGAACAGCCCTTCACCAGCCGTAGCCATCTACTGCATGAGACGAGCAGCGCTACAGGGTGAGAAGGAACAAAGGTCAGAACCCAAGCAATATGGAGTGAGGAACTTCTACGTCGACGATGGTCTGACATCAGTAGCTACTACAGAAGAAACGATCAACATTCTAAGAAAAACACAAGCAATGTTGGCGGAGTCCAACATGAAACTACACAAGATTGCATCCAATAGCAAAACAGTTATGGAAGCCTTCCCTATGGAGGACCGTGCGAAAGACTTAAAAGATCTGGACCTAGGAGTGGATCCTCTCCCCTTTCAACAGAGTCTGGGACTTTCCTGGAACCTGGAAACAGACAGCTTCTCATTCCAGGTGTCCCACAATGAGAAGCCTTTTACGTGGAGAGGCATCCTGTCCACAGTGAATAGTCTTTATGACCCCCTTGGTTTGTGGCTCCAATAACGATGCAAGGTAAAGCCTTAATCAGAGAACTCTCTTCTGATCAGAGAGTGGGATGCCCCTCTTCCTACAGAAAAAGAAGAGGAATGGAACATGTGGAAGGAATCTTTGATGGAGTTGGAACATATGTATATTCAGCAGACCTACATCCCAGTCTCCTTGTCTACCACTCAAAGAGAGCTACACATCTTCTCGGATGCCTCTACAGTAGCCATAGCAGCGGTAGCCTACCTGAGAGTTATTGACTCGGAAGGTCAATGCCATGTTGGATTTGTCATGGGGAAATCAAAATTGGCCCCTCGTCCGGCCCACACTATCCCACGCCTAGAACTGTGTGCGGCTTTGCTAGCTGTTGAGATGTATGAACTGATCAGAGACGAAATTGACATTGATGTAAATGCGGCCAAGTTCTACACAGACAGTAAGATAGTTCTCGGTTACATCCACAATGTCACCAAAAGATTCTGTTTATGTTGCCAATAGGGTAACTCGCATCAGGAAGTCTACCCATCCAGATCAGTGGTGTTATGTAAACACTGACAGCAATCCAGCAGACCATGCAACCAGGCCCATACTTGCTGCACTCTTAAAGCACACCAGTTGGTTCTCAGGTCCACCATTCCTGACACAAACAAACTCGAGTAAGCGTGAGAAGGTAAATTTTGAACTTATAGAGCCTCACGCAGACGCAGAGATTCGATCAGACGTCACTGTCTTTGCCTCTAAAGTTTCTGGAGCTCAACTCGGCTGGCTCTCATCACTTTGAGAAGTTCTCAAGCTGGAAAGCTCTCAATTCGAGCCACAGCATGACTCATTCATGTTGCCAGATCCTTCCATGAAGGTGCGGACAACACCAGCTGCAGAGGCTAGCATGACTGTAATAAACCATGCGGTACAAGTGAGTTGTCACAAGCCAAAACAGCAATCATTCACTGTGTTCACTGAACCCAGTGATTGATGAGGATGGGTTGCTGAAGGTGGGAGGCCGCTTATCCTCCACCGACATGTTACAAGACGAAAAACATCCTCTCATCCCACGGACACATCATGTTGCCACTCTAATGGTAAGACATTATCACGAGCAAGTGGCTCACCAAGGCCATCATTTTTCAGATGGAGCTATTTGAGCAGCAGGCTTCTGGATTATTGGGAGCAAACGTCTGGTCTCTGGTATCATTCACAAGTGTGTCTGTCACCTGCCGCAAGGTTAGAGGGAGGTTAGTTGACCAAAAGATGGCTGACTTGCCTGCAGACAGACTCACAGCTGAACCACCATTCACCAGGGCTAACCGAACCTCGATAGCTAGCCATGTGGAGCTAGCTAGTTGGAGACTGAAGATTAGAAAATTATTAATTATATTCAAAACGAAAGCCAAGCTTGAATCCCTACTCTCGCTCTCTGACAACATAGTGTCGGGGGAAGTCGAGCTAGGGGATGACGAAGACAACGACGGGATTAATATCGTGGGTCTGGTCGACTTTGTGACTGACATGGAGGGTGAAACCTGTTTTTCCCCCCATCTTAAATCCCGAGGTCCCCCTGCCCCCAAGACAGAGGAGCAGATGATATCCCCTTGGAATACGGGCTCCTAAACATTTGCAAGCGAACCACGGGCAGACTTGATATTGTGTGGCAAGCTCTTTTGGGGAGCCAGGACCCCGGAAGGGACCTATATGATGGGAAAAGACTCCCATCCCGCATAGCAACTGCTTCCTGCGGTCCCAGCCTGTCTCAAAGAGGCTAGGAGCTCATGGGATAAGCTCCCTTACCAGCAAAATCCTGGCTAGTAGTTTCCCCGAGCATGGACATGCACAATATGGAAGAATCTGGGTGTTGCAACCCTCTCATGGTGGAGCAGTCACTGGCAGACCACCTCCACCCCACGTGCAGTGCTGCTAGCACTACTGGCACTTCTCTCCCTGGAAAGACAAAGCGCTTTTCTGCCTCCATTTTTCAAAAGACATACAAAGCCTTGGCTTTATCAATCAGAGCACCTAACGTGTTGGCTTACCAGGCATAGTTACTGGAGGATGTGGGGAAGCAACTGAATCAACTGGACCCTGAATCAGGATGCTTGGGATGAGATCTGTATGATTACGGATCTAAACCTCCAGGCCTCCCATAATGTCATCCGTCTGTGGTTGCACCATGAGCCTGGCGGTGGTGGATGAAAGGGCACTTTGTCTGTTAAGCTGGACAAGCTTAGCCAAAGAGAAAGTGGAGCTCCTGGATGTCCCTGTGACACCCAAAGAGTTGTTCGGCCTTTATGTCGTGTGATGTGTAAGAAAGAAGCCAAAGCCCGTTGGTCACTGCAACTCGCCCTAGCCTCACAGCAGGGAGGGGGCAAAAAGCTGGCTTTGGGGGCCCAAAACGGGGCGGCAGGGTAGCCTAGTGGTTAGAGTGTTGGACTAGTAACCGAAAGGTTGCAAGTTTGAATCACCGAGCTGACAAGGTACAAATCTGTCGTTCTGCCCCTGAACAGGCAGTTAACCCACTGTTCCTAGGCCGTCATTGAAAATAAGAATTTGTTCTTAACTGACTTGCCTAGTAAAATAAAGGTAAAAAAATAACAAAAATTAAAAAATTACATTAAAAATTTAAAAACCCCTGCGACTCAGCAGACTACACTCTTAGAAAAAAGGGTTCTGCGGCTGTCTCCATAGGAGAACCCTTTTTGGTTCCAGGTAGAACCCTTTTTGGAAGCCTCTGTGGAAAGAATTCTACATGGAACCCAAAAGGGTTCTACCATCAACCAAAAGCACTGCAAACATTGAAATCTAAGTAAGATTAAATATGGTAAGTCAAGGCAATATATGCTTGTTTTTTGTCTGACAAGATATTTCTTCTTACCAGGCAGTTTTTATGTTGGAGCATTTCACTTGTTTCAAGCTTTTTTTGTCCTTAAGGATCTTAATAAGATAATAGAACTTGTTACTGAGATTGTATTACTGGTTCTGAGTAACTTTATGCTCGAAACTAGAATTACCAGAATTATAAAGCTGTTTGATCAACACTGACCAGTACAAAACTGCTTTGTCAAAGTCCAAATTTCTTATTTCAGGCATCTTATCCTTTTCATCTCTTCACATATTAACAACAGATAATGACCAAATGGAATTCACTGTTTTATCGTCAATCCCAGCACAGAAATCATGTGGACAAAATACAGTACATAACAAAGACGGTACACTTTTCATATCTGGGGAACACACTATGAATCATTTGAACTGTTGTACAATTCTATTACATCCCCAACATGGTATTTGACTTGTACATAAGTTTGTGTAATAAGAGGTCAAATCAACCAGCTTTTCAGCATCCACTAACTCAGTGGCCTGTGCAAGGTGTGGGACTTCATCTTGATAAGCCATGATGTTTCTATCAAAGCATATAGTTTGAAATGGTTAATATTCCAAACAATAAAGCCTAGAATCAACAAGAAATATGTATTTGACCAGTCCAAATTCTGGCATATTACCATTCAGTACTTTGGCAAAGATCATGGACTTCTGAGTTATGTCCACAGTGTCTCCTGACCCCTCCTGTCTCAGCCTCCAGTATTTATGCTGCAGTAGTTTGTGTGTCGGGGGGCTAGGGTCAGTTTGTTATATCTGGAGTACTTCTCCTGTCCTATTCGGTGTCCTGTGTGAATCTAAGTGTGCATTCTCTAATTCTCTCCTTCTCTCTCTCGGAGGACCTGAGCCCTAGGACCATGCCCCAGGATTACCTGACATGATGACTCCTTGCTGTCCCCAGTCCACTTGGCCGTGCTGCTGCTCCAGTTTAAACTGTTCTGCCTTATTATTATACGACCATGCTGGTCATTTATGAACATTTGAACATCTTGGCCATGTTCTGTTATAATCTCCACCCGGCACAGCCAGAAGAGGACTGGCCACCCCACATATGCTCTCTCTAATTCTCTTTTTTTCTCTCTCTCGGAGGACCTGAGCCCTAGGACCATGCCCCAGGACTACCTGACATGATGACTCCTTGCTGTCCCCAGTCCATCTGACCGTGCTGCTGCTCCAGTTTAAACTGTTCTGCCTTATTATTATACGACCATGCTGGTCATTTATGAACATTTGAATATCTTGGCCATGTTCTGTTATAATCTCCACAGCCAGAAGAGGACTGGCCACCCCACATAGCCTGGTCCCTCTCTAGGTTTCTTCCTAGGTTTTGGCCTTTCTAGGGAGTTTTTCCTAGCCACCGTGCTTCTACACCTGCATTGCTTGCTGTTTGGGGTTTTAGGCTGGGTTTCTGTACAGCACTTTGAGATATCAGCTGATGTACGAAGGGCTATATAAATACATTTGATTTGATTTGATGTATTTATTACAATTTATCACAAGCTATTTGACTGATACAGCATGGTTTACTTCATTGAAACCTAGGAAGTCCCTTCATTTTCCACATAAATATTGTAGATCTTTAACCTCTGATACAGGTCCCATCTCCCTTTAATTTGAAAAAAGTGGGTGCATGTCAACATTCTGGCAGCTCTCATATATTTGGTTCTGACTGATCAAAGACTTGCAAATATTTTTAAAATTTAGCTTGGAAGCCAATTGCTTAAAAATGTTTATTTGTCACGTGGGCCAAATACAACAGGTGTAGTAGACCTTACAGTGAAATGCTTACTTACAGGCTCTAACCAATAGTGCAAAAAAGGTGTTAGGTGAACAATAGGTAAGTAAAGAAATAAAACAACAGTAAAAAGTCAGGCTATATACAGTAGCGAGGCTACATACAGACACCGGTTAGTCAGGCTGATTGAGGTATGTACATGTAGATATGGTTAAAGTGACAATGCATATATGATGAACAGAGAGTAGCAGTAGCTAACCATTGGACCCAATGACTATCTGTGATGGCAAATGTATCATATAATGCTGTTTAGGCGCAACATTTTTCCTGTTCTGTTGGCAGATAAGTTTGCTTATTTTAAGTAATATTTCCCAAATTGTATTGTTTTTTTTCTTGTTTTTAAGAGCTAACTTTTTGCAGTGTATCTAGAACCAAAAATTGTTATTTGGCTGTCCCATAGGAGAACGCTTTTAAGGACCCCTTTTTTAGTTTCAGGTAGAACCCTCACTACAACCTAAGAGCAAACACCAAAACAACTACATCTTTAGATACATGTACTGTAATGATGGCCAGGAAATTCTACTTTGATAACAGGAAACAATATCTGCATGGTTAGATTAAATGTCTCCCAAATGTCAAAATCTAACATTACCTCATTTTCACCATGAGTAAATCTCCAAATGGTTCTCCTTCTGAAGTGCTCTGGCCCGGGAAAGAGATCACGTAAATCCTCCTTAGAGAAGCTGGGCAGCATGTCTGTGCTTATATTAGCAGCTGAAAAATACATTTAACCACATGGTAAATAGTTAACTAATTAGCAACTAAATCATAGTTTATAGACACAAAGTGTCAATTTGATATAGGTTATGAGACATTAGCATACTGTCTTCCCTTTCCAGTTAATGCAGGAATGATTTACCAAGCTAGCTAATTAGACTACCAGTATGACATTAACGTTGACGTCAATTACTTTAAACCAAAAGATTGCACTAACGTTAACGCTAAATTGTCTCCCATATTGAAAATCTTAGGTAGTTCATCTTTGCTTGCCTAGCTAAGATTGTATACAATGACTGACACCATTGATAATTTTACTTTGCCGTCTTTGGCGCTCTTTTTATTTATTTTCTATTGTCAATAGAAAGGGTGCCAAAGATGGTGAAGCTAAATAATCGACGGTGTCAGTCATTAGGGCACATTTACACCTCATTAACACTATTTCTGGCAATAAAGCACTATCAATCTAACCAAAGTTCAAGTTTTTTCAACGAATGGCCGTTCGTGCAGTTATTAACCGCTAACAGTCAACATTACATAGTTAAAATTAGCATGCTAACTTGGTTTGCCAAATTTCCAATTCAAATGAACGTTAGCTAATGTTAGCTTGCTAAGGAGAAAGGTAGACGGGTATAACCAAATGAACATTACCTTTTAATATTGCGGTTGATATATGATCCATGCCCGGATATGTGTCATCCATTCCATCTTCATTCATGGTGTTGTTAGATGACTCAAAGATTTGGACCGTCTTTGACTTTTTATTTATAGGCCTAGCTTATGTAGCTCGATAATGTGATGAACTTACGTCTGTTAAGCAATATTACATGAGAGGGAGTGCTGAATATCAGCACGGCTGTGATTCGGTCGTGGGTACGAGGCCGCAGATAATAATATTCAGTATAACAGCAAGACCTCGAGTGTGATATTGCTTTTATACAACAGTTCTACAAGCGCAATTTATTAATTAAAAGTAATAAGCGACAACAGATTATGATTTGTTTATTTATTTAATAATTTATTTGGCTCCACCAACACTCATTCTGTAGTTCCACAACTGGATAGGGACACATAGTTCCACAACTGGTCTGGGACACATAGTTTCACAACTGGTCTGGGACACATAGTTTCACAACTGGTCTGGGACACATAGTTCCACAACTGGTCTGGGACACATAGTTCCACAACTGGTCTGGGACACATAGTTCCACAACTGGTCTGGGACACATAGTTCCACAACTGGTCTGGGACACATAGTTCCACAACTGGTCTGGGACACATAGTTCCACAACTGGTCTGGGACACATAGTTCCACAACTGGACTGGGACACATAGTTCCACAACTGGTCTGGGACACATAGTTCCACAACTGGTCTGGGACACATAGTTCCACAACTGGTCTGGGACACATAGTTCCACAACTGGACTGGGACTGGACTGTTGCCAAGCACCACATATACATTTTCCTACACACTAGCTTGCTACTGCTACTTTGTGTAGGTCTACACGTTACCGTCCTCTCCTGACGACCATTCATAATTTAACTCAAATGTTATTTGTGGAAATATGTTCATTTTTGCGGTGCGAACTTTGTTACAATCTAAGATAGATAACAATCGTTAATGTAATTAACGGTTATTAGAACACCTGTAAAGCGGAGTGATACATGTATAGTTAAAAGTCCCGGTGCTGTTGTACTCTACTCCAATCAAATTGCTTGGTCATATTATAAATCCATATCAATAGATTGCACAGTCATAGCCCTGATTTCTGTTTGCTCTGTGGTATTGACGGATGCAGTGAGGAATATAGTGTACAATTCCTTCTATCATCATGTAAAGAGAAACCCCCTTCAACACCTACTTGATTGCACCCGACCAGATGAACAACCATCGGAGGAAAGCCAAGTACCACCGGAACAAGTAAATAGCTAGTTAGCATTTCTTTTTTGGTTCTCTGGATTTAAAAAAGACTAATTTAATGAACGGACAATACACGGACGAAAGTCATACTGTCCATAGGCTATTCGATAATAATAACTAAAGCTGGGTTAATGTGAAAATAATCAATGATAAATAGGAACAAAACACTTAAATAAATCTATTGATGAAACTAAATACAATTTCAAATAATAATCCGTTTCTTTGATGTGTTGAACACAGGACAACATTCAAACCGATCAGCTTCTAGTTTCACTGATCAGCAACTCCATACATCTCACTCAGATGAAAGGCAAAGGGGCATTGACCAACATGGAGCTGTCACAGTGCAACAAGTAAGTTACTCAGTTGGTGGCAATCTACTGAAATTGACCATATTTATTTAAGTACTTAGATTTACTAATAGCATTCATAATCAGTCTTCACAACCACTTCTCCTGTCACAAACATTATACTTGTCATGAACTAGTAATGTCCAGCCTGCACATGTCAGGATACTACATTCAATGTCAACATTCTTTTAGGATCTGACAACACATGCCAATACTTTTGTGATAAATGCCAGAACCAAGCATCGTTTCCCACAGGTAAGATGCTTTTTCTGAACAGAGCACAGCATTTGGTTTGTTACATTATGCAGAGCATTTTGTAGTGGTTCAGTGATGGTCGAGTTCATTGTCAGTGCTAGGTTGTCCACCTTACTATTGTTGGTCCCTTATGTCCTTATGTTAATGAATATGTCATAAGAAAATCTGAATATCATAGGTATACATCATGGTGTGTTCCAACCTCCATGATTAATGACATCTCTCTCGCTCTCTCTCTTTTCAGAAAGGCGTGAATGACATTGTTGCTGGGGTACAGCAGTATCAATCATCACTATTGGACAACCTCAGGAAGCAGATGGAGGCAGTGCTAAAGAAGCATTCAGGATGCACATCATGTCAACTTGAAGAAGATATGCAATGGATATATTTGACAATTTCATTGAGCCTTTTGCTGGCGTTGCAACAACATTTAGACAGGACAGTGTTATTAAGAAGCAGTTTAGCTGTTTGGACGCAGAGGAAATTCACATTGATCGAACCATATGCAGGATGAAATGTGGAGGATCAAAGACATTTTCATCAATTATTTTACTATGTACCATTAGTCAAAATTCTAGAACAGTTCTTATCACACCCAAGGATTTTGTCTATGGTTGAAAAGGGACCCCAGATGTGCAGGGAAAGTTTTTTTCATGACATTGTTGATGGTGCTCTTCTAAAATCACATCCCTTATTTTCAGAGAAACCAAAGGCATTACAGATTGTTCTGTACGCGGATGGAATAGAGATCTGTCATTCACTAGGATCCTTTGCATCAAAAAGCAAGCTGTTAATGGTGTACTACACCCTAGGAAATATAAATCCAAAATGGAGGTCTAAACTGGCTGCTATCAGGCTACCTGCCATGTCTAGATCAGCAGACCTCCGTCAATCTGGTGTAGATGTAATATTGAATAGAATCAAGGAAGACATGGATGCAATGTACAGTTGGGTTAAAATGCTAACTATTAACGGAGAGAAAACGATATATGGTGCCATGGTCTCTCTCTGTGGAGACACCCTTGCACAACATGAACTAGCAGGGTTCAAAGAGAGTGTGGGCTTTGCCTACAGTAAGTGCAGACACTGAGGGTTCTTTTGAGGACATGCAGTCACACTTCAATGAGGATGCATATACTAAAAGGACATTGGAGAAGCATGTCAGACAGTGTGATGAAATAGAAAAGGCACAGACGGACTTGCTTCGCCACAGCCTGAGAACAACATATGGGATCAATAGAAGGAGCAAGTTAGTTGAATTCCCAGTCTTTGATGTCATACAACAAACTCCGCAAGACATAATACATGTAATTCTGGAGGGCATACCCCCATTGGAAATCAAATGTGTTTTGAATCATCTTGTTGTGTCAGGACAGATTGATCTGGACTCAGTGAATTCTGCTATTCTTGGTTTCCCTTATTCCCCTCTAGATGTTAGAGATCAGTCATCCCCTATTTCTGTTAGTACATTAAAGTGATGGTAAACTAAAACAGTGATCTGGGCAAATGCTTGTCCTGCTAAGGATATTGCCATTTGTTTTGGAGAGTTTGGATGTCAATACATATATGCAACTGATATGAGCTAATAGAGATTGTACAGATAGTATTTGCACCTGTTCTTTCCATTGTGACTGTGTCTAGGTTGAAGTGACTCATTGAAAATTATTTGAAGCATTGGAAGGAGCTTTTTCCAGACTGCAATGTTACACCTAAACCACATTATATGATACATTTGCCATCACAGATAAAGTCATTGGGGCCAATGGTTAGACATATGTGTGTGCGGTTTGAGTCTAAACAGGGTTTCTTTAAACAATGGGCTTCCAAGCTCAATTTAAAAAATATTTGCAAGTCTTTGATCAGAACCAAATATATGAGAGCTGCCAGAATGTTGACAGTTCAATGCACCCAATTTTTTCAAATGAAAGGGAGATGGGACCTGTATCAGAGGTTAAAGATCTACAATATTTATGTGGAAAATGTAGGGACTTCCTAGGTTTCAATGAAGTAAACCATGCTGTATCAGTCAAATAGCTTGTGATAAATTGTAATAAATACATAACTCAGAAGTCCATGATCTTTGCCAAAGTACTGAATGGTAATATGCCAGAATTTGGACTGGTCAAATACATATTTCTTGTTGATTCTAGGCTTTATTGTTTGGTATATCAACCATTTCAAACTATACGCTTTGATAGAAACATCATTGCTTATCAAGTTGAAGTCCCACACCTTGCACAGGCCACTGAGTTAGTGGATGCTGAAAAGCTAGTTGATTTGACCTCTAATTACACAATTAGCAACAAGAGACAAACTTATGTACAAGTCAAATACCATCTTGGGGATGTAATAGAAATGTACAACAGTTCAAATGACTCATAGTGTGTTCCCCAGATATGAAAAGTGTACCGTCTTTGTTCTGTACTGTATTTTGTCCACATGATTTCTGTGCTGGGATTGACAATAAAACAGTGAATTCAATTTGGTCATTATATGTTGTTAATATGTGAAGAGATGAAAAGAATAAGATGCTTGAAATAAGAAATGTGGACTTTGACAAACCAGTTTCGTACTTGTCAGTGTTGATCAAACAGCTTTAGAATTCTGGTAATTCTAGTTGAGCATAAAGTTACTCAGAAATACAATCTCAGTAACAAGTTGTATTATCTTAAGATCCTTAAGGACAAAAAAAGCTTGAAACAAGTGAAATGCTCCAACATAAAAACTGCCTGGTAAGAAGAAATATCTTGTCAGACAAAAAACAAGCATATATTGCCTTGATTCAAGATATTTAATCTTACATTTTTGCAGTGTAGCACCTGCTAAGAGGCAAACCTGTAGTTCAACAGTTCTTTGCTGCGGCTGAAGCCGTCCCTCCCCCTCTCTGCCTCGCACAACAATGGGGGGGGCCCATCTGCATTGGAGGGGGATAATATTTCCTGTGTAACAGTGCTTTTTCAGGTCTTTGCTCATATGGCAAAATGGGGATGTGCACTCCTAACCCCAAGTGCCATCCCCTCTCCAGCTATCCCCTTGGCACCTCAGGTTTTGAGCCAGGACGAAACTCAACATGTCCGCTCTCCCTCTGGTCTTGTGACTTATGGATCTGGATGACAGATTGCCATTTGTCATAACCAGGGCTCCCACTCTAGGTGGGTAAGGCAGGGAAGAGAGCTGACACAATTCTGTTTTCATATGATAAAACTGGAAAACAGGTTCCCGGGGTTCACTTTTTTGGGAAATCTTATGGCAACTTAGCTCTGTTAATTGAAAAATAGAAAACAGTCAATACAGAATTCCATGATTCATACTTTGCTGGGAAGCCACAAACAGCCATCTCAGGTCTACAACACTCTGGCATTTTTCCCTTGTCCCATTCTTACCTGCTCTTGGTTCACACAGTCGGGCACTTGTAAGCTGCTGGGGACATTTTTGCTCGTCAGCCCTTTCCTCCAGGGTAGGACTAAGACAGACCAGACACATGGTATTAGGACATCTGGGTTACCAGCCTGTTTCCTTCTTCCTTTCAGCTACACCTATTGGTGCCTTATTTCATTCCTTTGGCCACTCTCATGCAAAATCCCTGCTCAGTGACACGGTATAGCCATACCCATTGCAATATGCTAGAGACACAGTCCAAGGGGATCAGGCATGTTTTGAAATAAATATTATGCCCATATGCATTATGAGGATATCTCAGCAATGGGACACTCTCTGCCCTGTGCCACCCGGTGACGTTATCACGCCCTGGGGTGTGCATGACACGCACGTACTAGCACTTCAAACCTGTTCCTGAGAGCTCGCCCTCTGCATCTATCCAGACTGACTCAAAAGACAGTTAGAAAGCGACAACCCTGAGGGTTTTGGAGAACCCGGTCCCTATATGGTAGTTACACACCATATAGGGTGGAAGCACCGGCACACCCTCAAGAGTAATGCCTTAAATTTCCCCCTCTCCTAGACCTGACACCCTCCACTCTAACTGAGCGAGGTAACAGTCTTATCCCTCATCTTCGAGCCCCTCTATGACCAAGGTCTTTACTGACTGGATGTGACTGCACCTTTTTTGGGGCATACTCCCTCACGTTTGCAACCTCAGAGGTGATGCTGTTGGAACTACACTGTCTTCAGGAGAGCATGTCCGCGTCACGGGAGCTGGCCATATCCAATATTGAGACACCAAAATCAGTATTTGAAACTCACGTAATCCTGGTTCTAAGAGTATATGAGTGAGATGTTAACCTAGAGTTACAAAATTCTGGGAACTTTCAATAAATTCTTGGGTATTCCCAGGATTCCTGTAATCAGGAGGGAATAAGCAGGAAATCCAGAGTCCTCCAACCAGGATTTCTGGAAAACCAGGGAATTTATTGAAAGTTCACTGAATTTTGCAATTAGTTTCACAGCTTTCCACTGCTCGCAAAAGCTCAAGGAAGAGAGGCAAGCTTGAGAAATATCAGCTTGGCAGGCGAGTGGCTCCCTTTACAGAGGAGAGGGGTTCACCTCATTCACCACTTGACCGGTCTGTCAGTTTCCAACAGACGCTGTGTGATTGGATATTTCAAGCTCATGGACACGCCCAGGTACATCCTATAGTAAGACATCGCACTCATATGCTTATAGAACCCAGGTCACGTGAGAAACCTAGAGTTTTCTTCATGATTGATGATTACAATAATCTTTACATTATACGGAAACTTCACCTCTAAACACTATATGGAGTGTTTATCCAAAATTGCTCAATAATTACAAGGGCTGCTTCTGATCGATCCTTTTTTTAAATGTTATTTTACAAAGGAACATACATACATGAACAGGAATACACAGAAGAGGAGTTGAGACAGTGAGAAAAAGAACAATGAGACCAGCAAGCAGGGCAAATGACAAACCAGTAAGTTGTTTTGGTGTCGGCAGCTAGCTAGCAATATAAGCGCTCTTTTTATACAAGGCAGTGTTGTTTAGTACAGTACAATTCCGTGATCGATTCAGCAATAACGGGGCTTGCTTGTACGACTACAAGCCAAGCTAGCCAAGTTTAGCTAGCTAGCTCTGTTTGCTATTCCTATTAGTCTTGGAGTAACTATACCTGTGTGTTGTAGCTAGCTAGCTAACATGTGTCTGTGAGATGTCTCATTTTCTACACCATGCTACTACGGTAGGAACAGACAGTACACAGCGATTGCCCATGAATGTCTTATAGCGTTTTTGTCTTTCTCTCTCAGACAATACCGCTTGGATACCAAGAAGTTAAGACTCTCAAGAGGAGATGTGAAAGGTCCCAGAAAACAATCTGCCCATGTATCAAAGTGACTCTGAACCACCCAAAAACACCATTTGCAAGTATTCCCACTGTAGAACTATAGTATTTATTTTAGGCGTTAGTAGTATATTTTTCTTCTACTGTATATACAGTATGTCATACATTGCCATAACTATTCCTGCATACTGCTGTGCTAATTCACCTCGGTCTCCAGAGAAAATAAACTTTTTCTTAAGTATACATGGCTTCTATTTATTTGCTATTATTGATAGACTAATCTACTGTTTTATTGAAACATGTTTACTTGCCAACAAATGAAAGTTGAAATGATACACCAACTCCCTGCATCACTTGTTTTAGAATTAAGTTTGTAGCTAGTTTATCCAAATACAGGTACATTTAATGAATATCACAATTAATAGATGCAGAAGTTGAAGACAACAATTTATTGCTTTCTGGTGCAGCTGTAATCATCTAGTCACTACACTTTAAAACTTCTTCAGGCTTGGTGGGTCCCCTGCGCGACGGTTGAGCTAACGTAGGCTAATGCGATTAGCATGAGGTTGTAAGGAACAAGAAAATTTCCCACTGCACTGTCCAATTAACAGTAGCTATTACAGTGAAATAATACCATGCTATTGTTTGAGGAGAGTGCATTGCTTTGAAAATGAAAAGTTATTAATAAACAAATTAGGCACATTTGGGCTAAATTGGCGCAAAATGTTTGACAGAAATACAATGGTTCATTGGATCAGTCCAAAACGTTGCACATACACTGCTGCCATCTAGTGGCCAAAATCTAAATTGCAGCTGGGCAGGAATAATACATTATGGCATTTCACAGATAATGATACACACAAAAAGCTGTTTTTTCTTTGTAGTAATCTCTATCCAGATAAGTGTTATATTCTCCTACATTCCTTTCACATTTCCACAAACTTCAAAGTGTTTCCTTTCAAATTCTACAAAGAATATGCATATCCTTGCCTCAGGGCCTGAGCTACAGACAGTTAGATTTGGGTATGACATTTTAGGTGATTTTTTTTTTTAAAGGAGTGGATCCTTAAGAGGTTTATATATAGTATTATATAAAACTTTTGATCAAACGCCATTATATACATAAACTAAGCAAAAAAATGAATGTCCTCTCACTGTCAACTGCATTTATTTTCAGCAAACTTAATGTAAACTAATATATGTGTAAATATTTGTATGAACATAAGATTCAACAACTGAGACATAAAATAAACAAGTTCCACCAATATGTGACTAACAGAAACAGAATAATGTGTCCGTGAACAAAGGGGGTGTCAAAATCAAAAGTAAGTCAGTATCTGGTGTGGCCACCAGCTGCATTAAGTACTGCAGTGCATCTCCTCCTCATGGACTGCACCAGATTTTCCAGTTCTTGCTGTGAGATGTTACCCCACTCTTCCACCAAGGCACCTGCAAGTTCCCGGACGTTTCTGGGGGGAATGGCCCTAGCCCTCACCCTCCGATCCAACAGGTCCCAGACGTGCTCAATGGGATTGAGATCCGGGCTCTTCTCTGGCCATGGCAGAACACTGACATTCCTGTCTTGCAGGAAATCACACACAGAACGAGCAGTATGGCTGGTGGCATTGTCATGCTGGAGGGTCATTTCAGGATGAGCCTGCAGGAAGGGTACCACATGAGGGAGGAGGATGTCTTCCCTGTAACGCACAGCGTTGCGATTACCGGCAATGACAACAAGCTCAGTCCGATGATGCTGTGACACACCGCCCCAAACCATGACGGATCCTCCAACTCCAAATCGATCCCGCTCCAGACTACAGGCCTCGGTGTAACGCTCATTCCTTCGACGATAAACGGGAATCTGACCATCACCCCTGGTGAGACAAAACCGTGACTCATCAGTGAAGAGAACTTTTTGCCAGTCCTGTGTTGTCCAGCGACGGTGGGTTTGTGCCCATAGGCGACGTTGTTGCCGGTGATGTCTGGTGAGGACCTGCCTTACAACAGGCCTACAAGCACTCAGTCCAGCCTCTCTCAGCCTATTGCGGACAGTTTGAGCACTGATGGACGGATTGTGCATTCCTGGTATAACTCTGGCAGTTGTTGTTGCCATCATGTACCTGTCCTGCAGGTGTGATGTTCGGATGTACTGATCCTGTGCAGGTGTTGTTACACGTGGTCTGCCACTGCGAGGACGATCAGCTGTCCGTCCTGTCTCCCTGTTGCGCTGTCTTAGGCGTCTCACAGTACGGACATTGCAATTTATTGCCTTGGCCACATCTGCAGTCCTCATGCCTCCTTGCAGCATGCCTAAGGCACGTTCACGCAGATGAGCAGGTACCCTTGGCATCTTTTTTTGGTGTTTTTTAGAGTCTGTAGAAATGCCTCTTTAGTGTCCTACATTTTCATAACTGTGACCTTAATTGTCTGTAAGCTGTTAGTGTCTTAACGACCATTCCACAGGTGCATGTTCATTAATTGTTTATGGTTCATTGAACAAGCATGGGAAACCCTTTACAATGAAGATCTGTGAAGTTCTTTGGATTTTTACGAATGATCTTTTAAAGACAGGGTCCTGAAAAATGGACGTTTCTTTTTTGGAGTTTATGTACCAGAGCTAGCACTATCTATACCACAATGCAGTTGTGAGCATACTAGGCATTCTATATTATACTACAACATCAGTCTAACTGAATATGGATGTTGTGTTGGCTGAATGCTCCAGGCAGGTTCCAGATTGTTCTTCAGCTGGTGAAACTCATCTTGTTGGGTAATGGAAGCTGGTGTTGCAGACTTTGACGTGGTGGCGATGTTGGCAGAGATGTTGGGTTTGCGGAGCTGTGTCTCTGGCTCCTTGTAGACAACATTCTAAGTTGTTTTGCACTCCACAGACAGGTGGACAAGCCTCTCCCTGAAGTGGTGGGTTCTGGGCTCATACACTTTCTTCACCACCCACTGCGTCGACCTCTTACAGAAGATGTGTTTGTACTGCACGTCTCCTGGAAAGACATGAATACTGATGAGGATGTGTAAAACAAAGACTGATCATGAGGATGTGTAACCATACAAGAAACCATGTTAATATGTAAATGGCAGAAGAAATTTGGCATGCCGCCCCGGGTCTTCTCTAAATACTACCGCTGCACCATCGAGAGCACCGGTTACATCACGGCCTGGTACGGGAATTGCTCCGTCCACGACAGCAAGGCCCTCCAGCGGATGGTGAAGACGGCCCAATACATCACTGGGACCATGCTTCCACCCATCCAGGACATCTACTCGAAACGGTGCTTGAGGAAGTCTCGCAGCATTATCAAGGACCCCACACACACCAGACACAAGCTGTTCTCTCCCTTACCGTCAGGCAGGTGGTATCGGAGAATGAGGTCTAATAGAAATTATCTGAGCCTGTTGGTATCTACAAGACTGCTGAACACTTGAACTTGACTGACCACCTGCTTTGATTCTCTGCACCTTAGCACACATCACAACTACTGCTACCAAACTGTTATTATACTGCTCAATTTATTCCCTTGTCCCTCACACACCCCCCTTCTCCAATACACATGTAAATATTGTACTATACATTGTGCCTTCCTGTATAATACTTATGGTAAAATGTTTATTATATTCTGCCATTTACTTTATGTTTGTATTCTTATCTTTTACAATATCTCATTGTTGTTGCATTATCGTGAAGGAACCTACAAGTAAAAGTTTTTGGGGATGATGTATACCATGTGTATCCCGTACATACGACCAATAACACTTGAACCAAAAAAGGATACAGTAGACGGGTACAGTATGTGTTCTGTTACACTCAGAGTCAATAATGGGGCATTGAGATGGACTGTTAACAAAGATGTGAAACTTTTAATGGGGGCTTGACTTGTACAGTCCAGTTGTGTATTGTTGTATATGAGTGCCTACAGTTGTGTTGTTGGGGAGACAAGCACTGCCAACAATACAGTACATATGTTGGAAGAGTAAACTAACAACCTCTCTCCCCCATGCCAAAGCATATGTAGGACACTCAGTATTAGTGATTAGCCAACATTTGACAAATGTGTCCCCCATCAATACACACGAAAACAAGGTACTATATCCACCCACCCCCTCACGTCAATAGATTAACCTTCTCACTCTCACACACACACACACACACACACACACACACACACACACACACACACACACACACACACACACACACACACACACACACACACACACACCTCCTTACTAATACCTTATTTTCTCCAATGTAGACTTCAAGCCTTGTATGAACAATCAACTAAGCCTCCACTACACAGACAAAACGACAGTAGAAGTTGTAGCCTACTTGTAAACGTCAGCGATGACAACAAGACACGGACCACGTATAATAAGCCTAGCTCCAGTATTTTTATTTACTCATCATGTTATCTATCATTGAAATGTTTAGCAAAGGTAACTTACACTAGTTCCTGGTGCTGAGCTTGATGTTGATGCCGCTGCAGATATTGATGGGATCGAACACATAGTCACGTTAGCCTCTACGGTGCTGTTAGTTAGTCAATTAGTTAGCTAGCTATCTACGATCCTGGGCTGTAGCTACGTAATCTAATGTAGCCAATGTTAGCTTGCAAAGTTACAAATCACTTTGCCAGATAGCTGCTAGCTAATTACATTGATTTGCGTTGGAATGTCTAGCCAGCGTATTATAAGAGCTAGCTAGTTAGATTTTGGTTTAGATAAACAAACGTAGTTAGCTATATTATAAGAGCTAGGTAGTTAGATTTTGGTTTAGATAAACAAACGTAGTTAGCTACGTTATCTCAGTTCGACTTATTTTCTGCTGTGCTGATGTTGGCTGATCGGATACCTTTCCTCTTTGACGTGAAGGGGAAATTCAATAGAATAGCATCACTTTAAAACGTTCGATGCACTGGCAACCTCATCAGCTGAGACTTCAGGTCCATATCGAAATCCTCCGGCTGAAAGTGCTGGCTACAAACACAGACATTTAGATATCCACCTCCACTGGACCTACCTCCGCTGAAATCGCTAGGAATTCTGGATATTGTGGTTTGCTTACAACCAGGAAATGTAGTTGACCCGTTTCTACCAATGAGATGCAGAAACGCTCATATTTGCGTGTAGTGAGGAAATTCTCAATTTCCTTGACACAGAATATGTTCATAACATATTAATGGACATACACAGTGTAATAGAGCAGCGGTGACATTTCCCTTTAACGATTTCTAGCATGCATTGTTGCTGTATAGAGCGCAACATGGTAAATGTAGGAAACTTGGCTGAACAATTTACTGTTTTATTTGCCTCAAAGGAGAGTGGTGTGGTCAGCGGGATGTTCTGGACCAAACACAAATGAGTAAACTCCAATTAATGACCAAACTCCAAAGGATCCACTTAAACTCCCACAAAATTAGCACAGCCAGTAAGATATGCATATAGTCAGCCACAGTCCTCCATCCACAGAGAGAGAGTACCACAGTTTTTCAATCATTGAAATTATGGAGAATATGGAGAATTGACTTGAAGTGCTCTAGTATGTACAAGGTCAAGGCTGGAAGTGAGTGACAGCACGGTTTAGTTTAGTTTTTTAAGATCCCCATTAACTTCTACACATGCAGCAGGGCCTGCCTATCCTGTGACATTCCCTGAGTAACCATCGTACCCTATTGCCTTAGGGTGTTACTTTATGATTGACGAGTTATATTGGTTGAATATGATTGATTTATAACCACAGTGATGCAAAGGTAAAAGTGTTTACTTTGAATCCAGTGCCAAAGTTTGTGTGTGTTTGAGGTGATTGTGTGTATGCATTCTCGGTTTGTGTGTCATGTGTGTGTGTGTGTGTGTGTGTGTGTGTGTGTGTGTGTGTGTGTGTGTGTGTGTGTGTGTGTGTGTGTGTGTGTGTGTGTGTGTGTGTGTGTGTGTGTGTGGACTGTGTGACTGTGTGACTGTGTGTGTGTGAGAGAGAGAGAGAGAGAGAGAGAGAGAGAGAGAGAGTGTGCATGCATGCGTGTGTGCATGTGGGTTTCATGTCTGTAGGCATGTGAGTGTATGTATGAATGTGATTGTCCGTGATAGAGCATGTAATATGAATAGTAGTCTATATCCCTGTGTATAAAAGTGTGTGGGTGTATCTTGACATTTCCATGTGTTCCTTAAACTGAGTGAAAGCTGATATTTTCCACAGTGCTCACTGACAGTGCTCTGTGTTGGCTGCAGTCAGACCTGCTCCAAGCAGCACACATCTGTAACCTGTTAACAGGTCTCCCATGATCAGGAGAGTAGACTGCCAGAGAGGAGGAGGAGGAATACACTCCCTGTCTGCAGGCATGTTCAGTTGACACAAAAGTACACCATCCCACACAGCTGAGTCTCAGCTATGTCTCTCTCCCCTCCCTGCTCTCCAGAGATAAGTCCACTGCCACCCCCAGTATGGATGTTCAGTCAGTGGCAATATGGCTATTCTAATGCAGTGTTTCCCAACTCCAGGTCACAAGTACCCCCAACAGGACACATTTGTTTTGTCGCCTCGAGGACTGGAGTTGGGAAACACTGTTCTAATGCATGTAAACTCCCTTATTTAAAATGTTATATTAGTGTGGAAGGTCTAGACTAGGTCCCTTTCTTACTCTGCTTTCTGCTTGCTTGGTTTATGTGTTCAGTGTGATTTAGGGAGATGCTTGTCTACTGATGAGTGTGTAGAAGACAAAGGAGAGGGGGAAAAGAGAGAGAGAGCGCTCTCTGGGTTGTGGTCATTTCACCTTTCTTCGCTTGGCTAGGGTTATCCACATCTGCCTTAAGCCAGGTCTACTCTTGTGGAGGAGGGGGGAGAAGAAGAGAAGGATAGGATGGGAGAAGAAGGAGAAGGAAAAGTAATAGGATGGGGGAGTATGACGAGGTGGAGAGGAGAGCCTAAAGTAGGTGGAAGAGGAGATTCGGAGGAGAATAAGGTGAACAACTAGAGGAAAAAAGGTGCTTGGTAAAATAGAAGACAATGCAATCAAATGATCAGCGCTCTGAGTCATTATCCCATCGATCAGATCCAACAGTCCAAGATCATCCAAAACTTCAATTTTTCTCTCTTTCCTCTGTGTCTCTCTCTCCTTTGCTAACTTTGCTCTTATTCTTTTACTTTGTTTTCTCTATTTTATTGGAAGCTCCAGTGTGAAATAACAAACAAACGAATTAAAGCAAATACACTATATATATATATATATTTTTTTTTAAGTATATGGACACCCCTTCAAATTAGTGGATTTGGCTATTTCAGCCACACCCGTTGCTGACAGATGTATAAAATTGAGCACACAGCCATGCAATCTACATAGACAAACATTGGCAGTAGAATGGCCTTACTGAAGAGCTCAGTGACTTTCAACGTGGCACCATCATAAAATTCCAACTTTCCAACAAATCAGTTTGTCAAATTTCTGCCCTGCTAGAGCTGCTCTGGTCAACTGTAAGTGCTGTTAAGTGGAAACTTCTAGGAGCAACAACGGCTCAACCGCAAAGTGGTAGACCACACTAGCTCACAGAATGGGACCGCCAAGTGCTGAAGCGCATAGCTTTTGTCCTCAGTTGCAACACTCACTACCGAGTTCCAAACTGCCTCTGAAAGCAACGTCAGCACAATAACTGTTTGTTGGGACATTCATGAAATGGGTTTCCATGGCCGAGTAAATGTATTTATATTTTTTATTTAACCTTTATTTAACAAGGCAAGTCCGTTAAGAACAAATTCTTAATTACAATGAAGGCCTACCAAAAGGCAAAAGGCCCCCTGCGTGGACGGGAGCCTGGGATGAAAAAATAATAATAAAAACAATATAAATTTAGGAAAAAACACACATCACAACAAGAGAGACAACACAACACTACATAAAGAGAGACCTAAGACAACTACATAGCAAGGCAGCAACACATGACAACACGGCATGGTAGCAACACAACATAGCATCAAATGGTAGCAACACAACATGGTAGCAGCACAAAACATGGTACAAACATTATTGGACACAGTCAACAGCACAAAGGTCAAGAAGGTAGAGACAACAATATATCACACAAAGCAGCCACAACTGTCAGTAAGAGTGTCCATGATTGAGTCTTTGAATGAAGAGATTGAGATAAAACTGTCCAGTTTGAAGGCCCTTTCCTGTTTCAGCATGACAAGACCCACATGCACAAAGCGAAGTCCAAACAGAAATGGTTTATCGAGATTGGTGTGGAAGAACTTGACAGGCCTGCACAGAGCCCTGACCTCAACCCATCAAACATCTTTGGGATGAATTGGAATGCCGACCGCGAGCTAGGCCTAATCGCCAAACATCAGTGCCTGACCTAATGCACTAGTGGCTGAATGGGAGCAATTCCTCGCAGCAATCTTCCAATATCTAGTGGAAAGTCTTCCCAGAAGAGTGGAGGCTGTTGTAGCAGCAAATGGAGGGACCAACTCCATATTAATGCCCATGACTTTGGAAAGAGATGTTCGACAATCAGGTGTCCACATACTTTTTGTCATGTAGTGTACCTCAAATGGGTGTGGGAAGTTAAGAACCCATTCCTGACACACATGTTGGGTGTGTGTGTGGGCGATGAGACAGAGAGAAAGCGAGCGCAAGAGAGAATCTTGGAAGCTCATCTCTGAAGCCAACTCCACAGTTTGAAATCAAATCAAATCAAATCAACAGCCAATACTTCGTCAACAGTTTTTATTAATTATTTGGACTTTAGTTTACGAGCACAATATTAGTGTTTACGGAATTGTTTTCACTGAGGACTTCATATTATTCTTCTCCAAGACACTAACAAATATTTTGTATGTTTATAATCATATAGTTTCCTGTTCAGGGAAGATAGGCTTGGTTCCCTCTTACCTCACAGACACAACACAAAGAATGTTAGTGGTCTAAAACAAAGGATTGAATGAGAGCATTATCAACATTAAGTCAGACAGATTGACTCTGTGTTTGTGGGGTGTTGAGCCATGGGTGCACCGGTAATTCAGAAACTGAGACCAGAGCTTAAGAAACTGTTTGCGCTCACTTCTCCAGTCCTACAGTCCTACAGTAGAGGGGAGACTCCTTATTTCCTACCCAGCTGACATAGGCCCTAAATATCACCAAGCACCAGCCAGTAATACAAACCCTGATTCAGGTTCCCCCTTTCTCACATAACGATGCACTATGAAAAACCAATCAGTGCAATGAACAGCTGGTGAACATCAGAGAGAATATTTCAGCCCTCTGGTTCATAGAGAGAAAAGTAGTTTATTTCAATATTAACTAGATTCATACAGAGGGGAAATATGGATATAATATGTTCTATGCCAGCCCAATGATGACAGAATTGCATAATAGTCACAAAGCTGGTCCTGGTAAATGCATGTTATTTGGACTTGTAGATTGTGATCAACAGTGCGACTGGACTTCATGAATTTATTTTCTAAAGATCTTAGGCCAGTGACATGGGTTAGGGCTGGATTGGTACTGTAGTGTCACAAGAATAATCTGTTAGTCATTTGTGAATTAGCTGACCACTGTACTGTGAGGCCACAAATAATACTTTTTTCTCTCTCTGATGAATTGACATACTGTAATCTAAAAGAGTAACCATGACTTCACATCATTAAAGACTGAATATGACAGTGACGTTGGACATTTACAGTCATCCTGCATTTGATAAAAAAGGATATAAAAATGAGAACGGAAATGTAAACCGGGATTAAATGATCGATAGAGTGGAGGGTTGTCAGGGATTTCCTCCTCTTCTTCTTCTGAAGAGGTGAAAAGGATCAGAGGACCAATATGCGGTGTGGTAAGTGTCCATGGGTCTTTTAATACGTGAACATGAACAACTGATTACAAAAACGTGTGAAAACCTAAACAGTCCTATCTGGTGCAAAACACAAAGACAGGAACAATCACCCACAAACACACAGTGACACCCAGGCTACCTAAGTATGATTCTCAATCAGAGACAACTAATGACACCTGCCTCTGATTGAGAACCATACTAGGCCGAAACATAGAAATACCCAAATCATAGAAAAACAAACATAGACTGCCCACCCAACTCACGCCCTGACCATACTAAATAAATACTAAACAAAGGAAATAAAGGTCAGAACGTGACAAGGGGAATGTGATGCAGATTTGGGGGATAAATTACAGGTTCCATTTTGGCATAAATGTTTTTACAGAAAGAAATGATGGATTTCCCTTCAGGTTTGGACAAAGAGAGAGAATGTAAAAGAGATCCTGCATCTCCAGTTGTTTATGTGTTTACCAAATTGGCAGAGATGCTGCAGTTTGGTGAACACATAAACAGAGAGCGAATGGAGGAGTACGGGGAGGAGAGGCAGAAAAGGAGGAAAACAGTAGAGAGTTGAATGATTTACCCAGGTCTTGATATTTCACTATGTGGGGTCAACAGTGCCAACTCTCTCCCACTGTCTGAGATTACACTGTGTTTTCCACTGCACTGTTTTCCTCCCCATTTGTCTCTCTGTGGTATACTTGATGATTGTGTTGGCCTTACAGAGAATCCCTCTTTACTACACCTTGTGCATAGGAAAGTCAGAAGAGAAAGAACTAGTAAACACTGGTAATTAAGCAACACACACAGTCGGTATTATCTAGGAGTTTGCCTTCTTTTCTGTGTTCTACCACAAATTACTTGATGTGATAACTCATCTGACTTGGATAGGTGAAATCATTATGGTAGAAAACCGGATTTAACCCATCTCTGATTCAAAGGATGCATATCTTAAAGTGATGTTCCAGTACTTTTGGATAATTTCAGACAGTAGTTTTGAAAGTGGTGCTCACAAGCTATAAATGGGTCCCTGTTTTTTTGTGTACTACATCATATGTCCTGTTTGTTTGTTGCAATTTGTATGATATGCTAATTATCCAATTTGTGGGGCCTCCCAAGTGGTGCAGCGGTCTAAGGCACTGCAGTGCAGTGCTAAAGGCGTCACTATATATCTGGGTTCGATCCCAGGCTGTATCACAAATCTCCGTGATCGGGAGTCCTATAGGGCCGTGCACAATTGGCCTAGCGTTGTCTGAATTAGGGGACGGTTTGGCCGGGGGGAGCTTAACTTGGCTCCTCACGCTCTAGAGACTCCTTGTGGTGGGCCGGGCGCCTGCAGGCTCGGTCGTCAGTTGAACAGTGTTTCCGGGTTAAGCAGGCGGGTGTTAAGAAGCGCGGGTCATGTTTCGGAGGACTCATGACTCGACCGTCGTCTCCCGAGCATGTTAAGGAGCTACAGCGATGAGACAAGATCGAAATTGGGGAGAAAAAGGGGGGTAATATAATTTGTACAATATGTTACAAATTTGTTGTGCTTAATATCCCAGACTGCATCTTTCAGCGTGAGATCGAGACTCCATATGACATGGTGGTCGGTGTGTATCTCATGGTTTACAGGCCAGAGAGATTGAGGACAGTAAATACAACAACACTCCAAACGAGTGAGCATTATCATTAATTATTATTATTATTATTATTAATAACAAATGCGTAAACAGGCAATATGGTCCACACACACACTTACAAACACACAGATTGTAGAGATGGAATCCCAAAAACATCTGGAGTTGATATAGAATAAAACTATTACGATATGTGATGACACATGACATTAACACACAAGAGGCTGTGTTTATACAAATGCTGCCAGAACTGTTGAATAGTACTATAATCTGCAGAAAACAAAAGGGCAGGTAGTAATATTTCAGTGTAGTTGGACACACTAAATGCGTGGTCATTATAAAGTTTGACTGTTCAGTGGGGTTTTGTGGCAATGCTTGAACAAGATCCGTCTCATTGGCTTTGGTAAAGGTATATGCTGTCTGACTCATTCCCTCCCTCGCTCTCTCTCTGTGTATATCACTTATCTTTGTATATCTCCTCTGAGGGTGTTTAATTCTGAAAAAGAGGTGTGGGTTGTCAGTGTGGTTCTGATTAATTAAAAAACAACATATAATCAATGCTAACACACAGAGTATCAGCTCCTTGCAAGATGCCGCATAGATGTTATTCCAAGTTTTAGAGGGCAGGCACCTGTTAGGATTTCACAACTAGCTACGTTTGAGCTTTTCAACTAGACTCCAGAGCAGTAACAACTGGTTGTACATAATAATGTATTATGTTGACCTGAGATGTCTATTTACACAGTCTATTGTAGCAACCACATTGATTTACTCACTGATCTGTTTTAAATTTACTAATCATTCAGTTTATTTTCCTTTCTGATCATTACTGTACCAACACACACCAACCCAGCTGTTTCATATACTGTACCAATACACACTAACCCAGCTGTTTCATATACTGTACCAATACACACTAACCCAGAACTTTCAAAGACATTTAACACAGAACCAACATTGGCAAGGTAGTCAGTATATTTTAAGAACAATTTCATTGTTATTTGCATACATTTTTGTGTTGATTACTGATAAATACAGTGCCTTGCGAAAGTATTCGGCCCCCTTGAACTTTGCGACCTTTTGCCACATTTCAGGCTTCAAACATAAAGATATAAAACTGTATTTTTTTGTGAAGAATCAACAACAAGTGGGACACAATCATGAAGTGGAACGACATTTATTGGATATTTCAAACTTTTTTAACAAATCAAAAACTGAAAAATTGGGCGTGCAAAATTATTCAGCCCCCTTAAGTTAATACTTTGTAGCGCCACCTTTTGCTGCGATTACAGCTGTAAGTCGCTTGGGGTATGTCCCTATCAGTTTTGCACATCGAGAGACTGAAATTGTTTCCCATTCCTCCTTGCAAAACAGCTCGAGCTCAGTGAGGTTGGATGGAGAGCATTTGTGAACAGCAGTTTTCAGTTCTTTCCACAGATTCTCGATTGGATTCAGGTCTGGACTTTGACTTGGCCATTCTAACACCTGGATATGTTTATTTTTGAACCATTCCATTGTAGATTTTGCTTTATGTTTTGGATCATTGTCTTGTTGGAAGACAAATCTCCGTCCCAGTCTCAGGTCTTTTGCAGACTCCATCAGGTTTTCTTCCAGAATGGTCCTGTATTTGGCTCCATCCATCTTCCCATCAATTTTAGAAAGCCACCAACATGTTTGACAGTGGGGATAGTGTGTTCAGGGTGATGAGCTGTGTTGCTTTTACGCCAAACATAACATTTTGCATTGTTGCCAAAAAGTTCAATTTTGGTTTCATCTGACCAGAGCACCTTCTTCCACATGTTTGGTGTGTCTCCCAGGTGGCTTGTGGCAAACTTTAAACAACACTTTTTATGGATATCTTTAAGAAATGGCTTTCTTCTTGCCACTCTTCCATAAAGGCCAGATTTGTGCAATATACGACTGATTGTTGTCCTATGGACAGAGTCTCCCACCTCAGCTGTAGATCTCTGCAGTTCATCCAGAGTGATCATGGGCCTCTTGGCTGCATCTCTGATCAGTCTTCTCCTTGTATGAGCTGAAAGTTTAGAGGGACGGCCAGGTCTTGGTAGATTTGCAGTGGTCTGATACTCCTTCCATTTCAATATTATCGCTTGCACAGTGCTCCTTGGGATGTTTAAAGCTTGGGAAATCTTTTTGTATCCAAATCCGGCTTTAAACTTCTTCACAACAGTATCTCGGACCTGCCTGGTGTGTTCCTTGTTTTTCATGATGCTCTCTGCGCTTTTAACGGACCTCTGAGACTATCACAGTGCAGGTGCATTTATACGGAGACTTGATTACACACAGGTGGATTGTATTTATCATCATTAGTCATTTAGGTCAACATTGGATCATTCAGGGATCCTCACTGAACTTCTGGAGAGAGTTTGCTGCACTGAAAGTAAAGGGGCTGAATAATTTTGCACGCCCAATTTTTCAGTTTCTGATTTGTTAAAAAGGTTTGAAATATCCAATAAATGTCGTTCCACTTCATGATTGTGTCCCACTTGTTGTTGATTCTTCACAAAAAAATACAGTTTTATATCTTTATGTTTGAAGCCTGAAATGTGGCAAAAGGTCGCAAAGTTCAAGGGGGCCGAATACTTTCGCAAGGCACTGTATTTTGTTATTCTGAAATAGCACCACATGTTTTGATTTCACCACTTACTGTATGTCCAAAGTGGCCATGTTTATTGACATGAATGTTGAGTCAATCATGGTTTTAGCAATCATTATTACTTTAATGATGGAGGTAAGACCTAGTTGATTGTGCAAGCACAGTGAGAAGGATGTACTACTGTGGGTTAAACATGACAAAGATGGAATTAGTATGAATGGGTTCAGACAATGAAGTAGCAAGGTTTTATGAATAAACATATACTGTGGGTTTCCCCTTAAACAAGGGTACACGGTAGATGTCTTCTTACTGTACATCTTACATGAAGGGTTGTATTGAACTCATCAAGAGGGTTTTTATGATGTTAGACCCTTGTATGGTGGGGTTAGTGGAGTTGGACAGGGTGTGTGTGGTGGGATCCAGGCTGATAATGAGATTGAATTAGTTTTTATTCATTTTGGTGGATAGGTCTGGTCCCTAGGGGGCTAGTGATAACAGCACTATATTGCCTGTGTCTATGAGATGAGTCATCAACAGGACATGTCATGCTCATCTTCTCACTCTCTCACACTTATGTGTTGTGCTGCTGACCCTCATCTCTCTGGTTCCTTCTTTCTCTTTTCATCTACCTCTCTCTGTTCTCACTCTACTGCTCTACTTTCCTCCCTTTCGATCGTACTATCATGGATCTACATTGGGACTTTTTATTTTTTCATTCAATCATTCATTCATTCTTCTCTCCTCCATCTTACTCTGTCTACCTCTGTCTTCATCCCTTTACCCCTCTCATTGTTTTTCCCCCACCACTTCACCAGGTCTCTCGCAGGCCAGCTGGCAGAGGGGCAGAGGAACGTAAAGTGGAGTAGCTTTAGGAGAGAGATCTTGCCGAGGCCAAGTGCCGACGAGAGGCGGAGGAGAGGATGGGTTTGTCTTGGCTCTATACATCTCCCTGTGCCGTGTAACAGAGAGCTTTACAGTTTCCTGTCCACTTTTAATCCCCCCTTTATTGTTATGCGGAGCTAAATGGAACGTTCC
The DNA here is from genome assembly GCF_018296145.1 of Oncorhynchus tshawytscha. Taxonomy (NCBI): domain Eukaryota; kingdom Metazoa; phylum Chordata; class Actinopteri; order Salmoniformes; family Salmonidae; genus Oncorhynchus; species Oncorhynchus tshawytscha. Next base: position 26,637,480 of record NC_056433.1, on the reverse strand, counting down.
CTTGGAGTGATAATCTAATCAATGTGCTCAGTGTTTAAGTAGTCCGATTTCTGATGTAGCCTTGAGCTGTTGATGACCGGCTGGCAAATGCTAACACGGACATTTTTAGATTTAATAGTCTATATCTGGTCTTGATTAACTTTCCACAGCTCAACACAAGCATACATAAACATGTTAACATCACTCACCTCTCTAAATAGGGAGGACAATTCACACTTTGAGACTATACACACATCTGGGATTAACTGACATACATTATAGAGGTGAGGTGTGTGTGGGGGGAGGGGGGAGGTGTTTACTTTCCAAATTATGTTGCTCAAGTCATAGGGTGTGCAATATACTTAACAAGACAGGTTGGAGGGTACAATTATACCATCATATTAAATGCCAACTGGAATCCTATGGGCTCTAGGCAATTGGCATGGGCACATGTAAAACATGCTCACACATTCATTTTATAAGTCTATTTTATTGTGTTTCTTTTATAGGAATATTTATGTTTTATGATGTGTCACGTCATTTGTAACCTCTACTCACCCTGGGGGAAATTAAAACATTATTTCTCAGGGTTTGAAATGATAGAGTGTGTGGTGGAAGGATATTTGGCCTGTGAAGATGTTGCCTTGGGAGAAGGTCCAGGACAGAGGGTCCTGTGAGATATTGCCTTGGGAGAAGGTCCAGGATGGAAGGTCCTGTGAGATATAGCCTTGGGAGAAGGTCCAGGACAGAGGGTCCTGTGAGATATTGCCTTGGGAGAAGGTCCAGGACGTAGGGTCCTGTGAGATGTTGCCTCTGGAGAAATACCAGGATTGAAGGTCATGTGAGATGTTGCCTTGCGAGAACGTCCAGGATAGGAGTTCATGTGAGACCAATGAAGCATGGACACTCCGTTAGACATAGGTCTTACCATGTGTAGTTCTTACCATGTGAGCTTACATACAGTGCATTCGGAAAGTATTCAGACCCTTTGACTTGTTTCACATTTTGTTACATTACAGCCTTATTCTAAAATTGCTTAAATATATTTTTAGTAGTATTCAGACCCTTTGCTATGAGACTCGAGCTGGCCGCCCAGCCAAACTGAGCAATCGGGGGAGAAGGGCCTTGGTCAGGGAGGTCAGCAAGAACCCAATGGTCACACAGAGCTCCAGTGTTCCTCTGTGGAGATGGGAGAACCTTGCAGAAGTACAACCATCTCTGCAGCACTCCACCAATCAGGCCTTTATGGTAGAGTGGCCAGACATAAGCCACTCCTCAGTAAAAGGCACATGACAGCCCGCTTGGAGTTTACCAGAAGGTACCTAAAGACTCTCAGACCATGAGAAACAAGATTTTCTGATCTGATGAAACCAAGATTGAACTCTTTGGCCTGAATGCCAAGCCTCACGTCTGCAGGAAACCTGGCACCATCCCTACGGTGAAGCATGGTGGTGGCATCATGCTGTGGGGATGTTTTTCAGTGGCAGGGACTGGGAGACTAGTCAGGATCAAGGGAAAGAGGAATGGAGCAAAGTACAGAGAGATCCTTGATGAAAACCTGCTCCAGAGTGCTCAGGACCTCAGAGTGGGGCAAAGGTTCACCTTCCAACTAGACAACGACCCAAAGCACACAGCCAAGACAACACAGGAGTGGCTTCCGGACAAGTCTCTCAATGTCCTTGAGTGGCTCAGCCAGAGCCCAGACTTGAACCCCATCGAACATCTCTAGAGAGACCGTAAAATAGCTGTGCAGCAACACTCCCCATCCAACCTGACAGAACTTGAGAGGATCTGCAGAGAAAAACAGGAGAAACTTCTCAAATACAGGTGTGCCAAGCTTTTAGCGTCATACCCAAGAAGACTCGAGGCTGTAATCACTGCCAAAGGTGCTTCAACAAAGTACTGAGTAAAGGTCTGAATACTTATGTAAATGTGACAACAATTTTTATTTGTAATACATTTGTAAAAATGTCTAAAAACCTGTTTTTGCATTGTCATGGGATATTGTGTGTAGATTGATGAGGGGGAAAAAAAGATTTAATGAATTTTAGAATAAGGCTGTAACGTAACAAAATGTGGAAAAAGTCAAGGGGTCTAAATACTTTCCGAATGCACTGTACATGCCTTCATAATGTATGATGAAGTACATACTAATAAAGGCATATTTGCTGGTATGCGTCTGTTGTAACATACCCGATATAGGCTTTGTAATTCCAGTAGAAAAATAGTTAATGTTGCATGTTGTACTTAAAGGTCATGAACAGTCAAGATCATGTTTTTTATTAAATTGAATTATATTTGAAGGAAACCAGGTCAAAGTATGGTGACCAAAGTATGAAAAATATCTGTTGCTTCTAAACTGATAAAGTTTGTTCATAAAGTTACTGGTCCCCTCCCCCATGTCAAAGACATGGATTAATTATTAAGGTGAGATCACCGTAACTATCATTTTAATACACCAATGGTAACATGATATTCTCTTACCTAATTTAATAAGTAATGCCTTGTAACCAACATTCGAGAATGCATGTTTGTAGAGGGGTGTGGTTTATATAGATAGATAGCTAATCTACTGAAGGCACATTTTGACTGTAGGTTGTCAGCAAATACAATTAAAAGTTTACACTGATGGGTTCTGACTCTTAAACTTGAAATGAGGAGTTCCATAGCCTGGTTTCTAGACCAGAAGTTAATGGTTATCTGTCGGAGGAATGAATATGGTGGAGGCAATTAAGCTTGGAATGTACTGAGTCAAGTAAAGGCAATCACATGGTTGCAGGCACTGATAAGGGTGGAGATATGTGGTTTAGTGAGGAAGTCACATTAAGGGAGAAGGAACACTTTATTGCCCACTTCGTGCCTAGCGGGAAGGAGGATGCGCCACCCAAATTGAGGATATATAATGCATACTACCACTGGTGGAACCATGTCTTTGTCTTATACACCTGAATGACCCAGTGGGTGAATAAACTTGGTTTGAGCTTTACTAAGCGTCCGTGAGTACAACGCTATTCATCTATGGCAAAGACACTTACAGTGCATTCGGAAAGTATTCAGACCCCTTCCCTTTTTCCACATTTTGTTACGATACAGCCTTATTCTAAAATTGACTAAATAAAAAAATATTCATCATCAATTTGAAAACATTTCTAAAAACCTGTTTTTGCTTTGTCATTCTGGGTTATTGTGTGGAGATTGATAAGGTAAAAAACGATTTAATCCATTTTAGAATAAGGCTGTAATGTAACTAAATGGAGAAAAGGTCAAGGGGTCTGAATACTTTCCGAATGCACTGTATATGTTTCCCCTTTCATCTGTGTCTGGTGTTCGCTAGTTACTGGCTAGCTAGGTCTTCATCTGTGTCTGGTGTTCGCTAGTTACTGGCTAGCTAGGTCTTCATCTGTGTCTGGTGTTCGCTAGTTACTGGCTAGCTAGGTCTTCATCTGTGTCTGGTGTTCGCTAGTTACTGGCCAGCTAGGTCTTCATCTGTGTCTGGTGTTCGCTAGTTACTGGCTAGCTAGGTCTTCATCTGTGTCTGGTGTTCGCTAGTTACTGGCTAGCTAGGTCTTCATCTGTGTCTGGTGTTCGCTAGTTACTGGCTAGCTAGGTCTTCATCTGTGTCTGGTGTTCGCTAGTTACTGGCTAGCTAGGTCTTCATCTGTGTCTGGTGTTCGCTAGTTACTGGCTAGCTAGGTCTTCATCTGTGTCTGGTGTTCGCTAGTTACTGGCTAGCTAGGTCTTCATCTGTGTCTGGTGTTCGCTAGTTACTGGCTAGCTAGGTCTTCGTCTGTGTCTGGTGTTCGCTAGTTACTGGCTAGCTAGGTCTTCATCTGTGTCTGGTGTTCGCTAGTTACTGGCTAGCTAGGTCTTCATCTGTGTCTGGTGTTCACTAGTTACTGGCTAGCTAGGTCTTCATCTGTGTCTGGTGTTCGCTAGTTACTGGCTAGCTAGGTCTTCATCTGTGTCTGGTGTTCGCTAGTTACTGGCTAGCTAGGTCTTCATCTGTGTCTGGTGTTCGCTAGTTACTGGCTAGCTAGGTCTTCATCTGTGTCTGGTGTTCGCTAGTTACTGGCTAGCTAGGTGTTCATCTGTGTCTGGTGTCCGTTAGTTACTAGCTAGCTAGGTCTTCAGCCATTATGGAACAAAAGGGGGGGGAAAGATTGTTCAAAACTTTGTCGATGTGTTGTCAAGTCAACACATCCGTCAGTGATGCTGTGACATGCCAAACGGGAGATGCATAAAAAATATATATAACATTGATACATTTTCAATGTTGTTTGAGTTGCTTTGTGTTTCACCAAATTAGCTTGAGACGATTTTACTGCAACACCGCTCACTGCATCCATGTTGCTTGACATAGGCGTTTCATAGAGCGGTCAGTCAAGGCGAGCTCATGAATATAAGATCCCCACCCACTCAGCATGTCTTTTCAAACTTCCTGGTAGTTAGCCATGAGAGAAACATTTATTTTTAATTCAAGATCTAACCATAGCCATTCTGTGACCGTCTCATGATTGATTTATTAACTTGAATCTAATGAGCACAAATGTTGATACTTTTGGATATACACTGAACAGAAATATAAACGCAACATGTAAAGCGTGTTTCATGAGCTGAAATAAAAGATCCCAGGTATGTTCCTTCCATATGCACAAAAAGCTTATTTCTCTACATTCTTGTGCACAAATTAGTTAGTTTACATCATACCATGTCAGTGAGTATTTCTCCTTTGCCAATGTAATCCATGAAAGGTGTGGCATATTGATAAACTGATTAAACAGCATGATCATTACACAGGTGCAATAAAAGACCACTCGTAAATGTGCAGTTTTTTCACATATCACAATGCCACTTACAGTACCAGTCAAAAGTTTGGGCACACCTACTCATTCCAGGGTTTTTCTTATTTAAAAAAAAAGTTCTACATTGTAGAATATTAGTGGAGACATCAAAACTATAAAATAACACATACTGTATGGAATCATGCAGTAACCAAAAATAAAAGTGTTAAACAAATCAAAATATATTATTCAAAAGTAGCCACCCTTTGCCTTGATGACAGCTTTGCACACCCTTGGCATTCCCTCAACCAGCTTCATGCATTTCAATTAACAGGTGTGCCTTGTTGAAAGTTCATTTGTGGAATTTCTTTCCTTCTTAATGCATTTGAGCCAATCAGTTGTGTTGTGACAAGGTAAGGGTGGTCTACAGAATATGGCCCTATTTGGTGAAAGACCAAGTCCATATTATGGCAAGAACAGCTCAAATAAGCAAAGAGAAGTGACAGTCCATCATTACTTTAAGAACTTTGAAAGTTTCAAGTGCAGTTGCAAAAACCATCAAGGGCTATGATGAAACTGGCTCTCATGAGGACCAAAATAGGAATGGAAGACCCAGAGTTACCTCTGCTGCAGAGGACAAGTTCATTAGAGTTACCATCCTCAGAAATTGAAACCCAAATAAATGCTTCACAGAGTTCAAGTAACAGACACATCACAACATCAACCGTTCAGAGGAGACTGTGTGAATCAGGCCTTCATGGTCAAGTTGCTGCAAAGAAACCACTACTAAGGGAAACCAATAAGAAGAAGAGACTTGCTTGGGCCAAGAAACATAAGCAATGGACATTAGACCGGTGGAAATCTGTCCTTTGGTCTGATTAGTCCAAATTTGAGATGTTTGGTTCTACCCACCGCGTATTTGTGAGACGCAGAGTATGTGAACGGATGATCTCCATGTGTGTGGTTCCCACCATGAAGCATGGAGGAAGTGTGATGGTGTGGTGGGGGTGCTTTGCTGGTGACACTGAATTTGGAATTCAAGGCGCACTTAACCAGCATGGCTACCACAGGATCAGCAGTGATACAACATCCCAACTGGTTTGCTCTTAGTGGGACTGTCATTTGTTTTTCAATAGGACAATGACCCAACACACCTCCAAGCTGTGTAAGGGCTATTTGACCAAGGAGAGTGATTGAGTGCTGCATCAGATGACTTGGCCTCCACAATCATCCGACCTCAACCCAATTGAGATGTTTCTTATTTTTATTACATTTTTTAACTTTTATTTAACTAGTCAAGTCAGTTAAGAACAAATTCTTATTTACAATGACGGTATAAGGGCACAAGGCGAGACCCAGATGCAGACACAGGAGGCAGATGGTTAGAGTCCAAGATGTTTATTAACAATCCAAAAGGGGTAGGCAAGAGAATGGTTGTGGACAGGCAAAAGGTCAAAACCAGTTCCAGAGGTACAGAATGGCAGGCAGGCTCGAGGTCAGGGCAGGCAGAATGGTCAGGCAGTTGGGAATGGAGTCCAGAAAAACAGGAAAAGATCAAAACCAGGAAGACTAGTAAAAGAGAATAGAAAAGCAGGAACATGGGAAAAACGCTGGTTGACTTGAACATACAAGACAAACTGGCACAGAGAGACAGGAAACAGGGATAAATACACTAGTGAAAATAAATCACACCTGGAGGGTTGGAGACAATCACAAGGTGAAACAGATCAGGGCGTGACAAACAGCCTACACTTGTCAAACCCAGATGACGCTGGGCCAATTGTGCGCCGCTCTATGGGAGTCCCAATCACGGCCGGTTGTGATACAGCCTGGAATCGAACCAGGGTGTCTGTAGTGACGCCTCAAGCACCGCTGTACGGGCAGGCATGGGCTACCGACAAGAAACACAATTCCATTTTATCGATAGCATGTTATTAAATGGCAATGCACAGAGATACTGTGATGAGATCCTGAGGCCCATTGTCGTGCCGTTCATCCGCCACCATCACCTCGTGTTTCAGCTTGATAATGCACAGGCCCATGTCGTAAGGATCTGTACACAATTCCTGGAAGCTGAAAATGTTCCAGTTCTTCCCTGGCCTTCAAACTCACCAGACATGTCACCAATTAGGCATTCTCTGGATCGATGTGTATGACAGCGTGTTCCAGTTCCCAACAATATCCAGTAACTTTGCACAGCCATTTAAGAGGAGTGGGACAACATACCACGTGCCACAATCAACAGCCTCATCAACTTTATGAGAAGGAGATGTGTCACGCTGCATGAGCCAAATGGAGGTCAACAGATGCATATCTGTATTCCCAGTCATGAGAAATCCATAGATTAGGACCTAATGAATTCATTTCAGTTGACTGATTTCCTTATATGAACTGTAACTCAGTAAAATCTTGGAAAATGTTTTATGTTGCATTTATATTTTTGTCCAGTATATTTAGGTCAGGCAAAGCAGCACTCCCTATTTTTCTGAGAAATAGAGAGAGAGTTGTCTTTGGAGCGATATGAGAGGAGAGAGGGACTTTCCTGTGAAAATCAGGGATTCCTTAGAGGAAATATGCTGGAAAACAGCAGTAATTCTATAGAAAATGAATAATACCCCAGAGTACAAAGAAGTAGTCCACACAGAATAATAATTTTAAAAGAGGAACATATTTTATGTTTTTAATACACAGTTCGTCGCTTACTACCTCATAGCTTTAAAACAGATTGACTTGTAGGTGGCGTTGAAGAGAGTTCAAAAGAAGGCTTAAAAGACTGTGATGTATTCATGAGACAATGAATTAGTGGAACAATAGTAATTTCCACTGGTTTTCCTGTAGATTGTAACAAGAGCTGTAAAGGTTTGTGCTATTCATTAGTGGTACATTCAGAATGCATAATGCTCACACTAAAACTCAAGCATGCACACATTCAACAGACGCCTTCAATCTTATCTCATAAATAGGGTCATTCCTCCCACTGGAATGACTCCAAGACAAACATTCTTAACATCGCTAACAAATGAGTTATTCGGTCTAGCTCTGTCTCCATCTTATCTCCATGTCCTCGTACAGTCCCATTGACCCTTTCAACGTGTAAACTTTTCTCACCTCCGGACATACAGTATGTTTACAATACATGCAGAAACATGATTATGTAGTCAGAAGGCGTTTTAAAAATATATTTATCACACTCTATCACCAAAACACAGAAATTATAAAAGTGGAATTGTGTGATATGGGTGTGTTTTGAATTTACTGCATTTTCCCTGTTTTGCTTGAGAGGCAGAAAGCCAATCGCAATCAGCAAGATCAATTCCAAATTCCTAAACCTTCAACATGAGGAACATTACACCACAAATCAATCAAACCCCACTCAGAACATTCCCTCTCTCAATGTGTTAGTTATGGTCACAACCCAAATCTGACTTAAGAGTGTTGAGGCTTCATATAGAGAAGTCACTGGTGTGCATTACCACAGCTGCCTCACCTCAAGCCTACAACCAGCTGTTAGTAATAGCCACCCAAATAAATTATTAGTTATTGGTGTAGTGGGAGAACTAGAGTATGAAGTAGGGCTGTGAAGGTTATGGAATTTTCGGTTAAGCTTTTTTGTCAGGCAAATGCCCATTGTCACCTTATAACCGTTCCAATTGCAAAATTAAGGCCTGCTACTTTCTCCTCATCTCTGTCTGCTGCACTACTTCCAGCAGCTGCAGTAGCACCAAATATTCCTCTTTTTTTTTTACAAACCCTTGCTATCTCCTTGTTCTATTTGAGGTAGCACATTGCTTTCCGGTTGCTTAGCAACCACAGTAAACAAGTGGTCACGCAGTTGCACTGGGTGAAAACTGGTTGAATCAACGTTGTTTCCACATCATTTCATCCAACAAATTCAATGTAATGACATTGAATCAACGTTTTAAAAAAACTGATTGGATTGCGAAAAAGTAATCAAAATAAGGGAATTTCATATTTTTTACAGCTAACTTTTAACCTAAATCCAATAACATGGTGAAATGTGACAGTACCCTCCCCTTGACGCGCGGCTCCAGCAGTGCGCCGACACTGGCCTTGGGGACGACCCTGAGGGCGAGGCGCAGGGCGATCCGGATGGAGACACGGCACCCAGCATCTCTCCTCCGGACCGTACCCCTCCCACTCCACGAGGTACTGAAGGCCCCTCGCCCAACGCCTCGAATACAGTATGGATTGAACTGAATATGCCGGGGCCCCCTCGATGTCCAGAGGGGGCGGAGGAACCTCCAGCAGGGCAGGCGGAGGGGCAGGTTTGGGTAGAGAGCCAGACCCGGTCCCCCGGTGCGAACACCAGGCCCTCACTGCGGTCTGCGCAGGTTTTCTGGCGCCTCACGGCCTGCTGAAGGTGCACATGAGTGGCGTCTCATGTCTCCTCAGCGCGCCTACACCAGACATCCACCGCAGGCGCCTCGATCTGGCTCTGATGCCAAGGCGCCAGAACCGGCTGGTACCCCAGTACGCACTGGAAGGGGGAGAGGTTAGTGGACAAGTGGCGGAGAGAGTTCGCCGCCCACTCCCCTGGCCGGTCCTGGCAATAGGACCGCAGAAACCTACCCACATCCTGGTTTACTCTCTCCACCTTCCTGTTACTCTCGGGGTGAAAACCCGACATAAGGCTGACCGAGACCCCCAGACGTTCCATGAATGCCCTATCAGACCCTTGACGTGAACTGGGGACCTCGATCAGATACTATGTCCTCAGGCATCCCGTAGTGCTGGAAGACGTGTGTAAACAGGGCCTCTGCAGTCTGTAGGGCCGTAGGGAGACCGGGCAAAGGGAGGGGACGACAGGACTTAGAAAACCGATCCACAACGACCAGGATCGTGGAATTAACCTGTGATGGAGGAAGATCCATTAGGAAATCCACCGACAGGTGAGACCACGGCCGTTGGCCGTTGTGGAAGGGGTAAGGGTTGTAACTTCTTTCTGGGCAAGTGCCTAGGGGCCTTGCACTGGGCGCACACCGAGCAGGAGGAGACATAAACCCTCACGTCCTGAGCTAAAGTGGACCACCAGTACTTCCCACTAAGACAGCGCACTGTCCGACCGATGCCCGGATGACCAGAGGAGGGTGACGTATGGGCCCAATAGATCAAACGGTCGTGGACAGCAGACGGAACGTACAGATGCCCAGCTGGATATTGGAGGGGAGTGGGCTCTGTATGTAACACCCGCTCGATGTCCGTGTCCAGCTCCTACACTACCGGTGCCACCAGGCAAGAGGCCGGGAGTATGTGTCATACATTCGGGACAGTGAGTCTACCTTCGCGTTCTGGGAACCTGGTCTGTAGGATAGGGTAAAAACAAAACAGGTAAAAAACATGGCCCACCTTGCCTGGCGAGGATTCAGTCTCCTCGCCACCCGGATGTACTCCAGATTGCGGTGGTCAGTCCAGATGAGAAAAGGGTGCTTAGCCCCCTCAAGCCAATGTCCCCACGCCTTCAAAGCCTTGACGACAGCCAACAACTCCCGGTCACCCACGCCATAGTTTCACTCCGCCGGGCTGGGCTTCTTCGAAAAGAAGGCACAGGGGCGGAGCTTTGGTGGCATACCCAAGCTCTGAGAGAGCACGGCTCCTATCCCAGCCTTGGATGCGTCCACCTCCACTATGAACGCCAAAGAGGGATCCGGATGAGCCAGCACGAGAGCCGAGGTAAACAGACCAAAAGCCCTGTCTGCCTCAGCTGACCACTGCAAACGCACCGGCCCCCACTTCAGAAGCGAGGTAATGGGAGTCGCTACCTGACCAAAGCCCAGGATAAACTTCCGGTAGTAATTGGCAAACCCTAGAAACCGCTGCACTTCCTTTACCGTGGTGGTAGTCGGCCAATTAGGCACGGCTGTAATGTGGGCACTCTCCGTCTCCACCCCTGAAGTGGAAATGAGGTAGGAAAAACAGCCATTTCTCAGCCTTGACGTACAGGACATGCTCCAACAGTCGACCAAGCACCCTGCGCACCAGGGACACATGCTCGCCATGTGTAGCGGAGCATATAAGAATGTAGTCGATATACACCACTACACCCTGCCCGTGCAGGCCCCGGAAAATCTCGTCTACAAAGGCCTGGAAGACTGATGGAGCATTCATCAACCCGTACGGCATGACGAGGTACTCATAGTGCCCAGAGGTGGTACTAAATGCCATATACCAATCCTCCCCCTCCCGGATACGCACCAGGTTGTTAGCGCTCCTGAGATCCAATTTTGTGAAGAAGCGTGCCCCGTGCATTGACTCAATCGCACTGGTTATGAGAGGTAGGGGGTAACTGTACCTCACTGTGATCTGGTTGATGCCTCGATAGTTAATACACGGGCGCAGACCTCCATCCTTCTTCTTCACATAAAAGAAACTCGAGGAGGCAGGTAAAATGGAGGGCCGAATGTACCCCTGCTCCAGGGATTCGGAGACATATGTTTCCATAGCCGTCATCTCCTCTTGTGACAGGGGATACACGTGACTCCTGGGAAGTGCTGCTTCTACCAGGAGAATTATCACACAATCACCCATCGATGGGGTGGTAATTGAGTCGCCTTCTTCTTACAGAAGGCAAGAGCAAAATCGGCATATTCAGAGGGGATGCGCACGGTGGAGACCCGTCTGGACTTTCCACCGTAGTCACACCGACGGAAACCCCTAAACAACTCCCCGAGCACTCTCTCGACCACCCCGTGAAAGCCCTCACCCCGTGAAAGCCCTCTGTTGCCTGAATTTACGAGCACCTTATGCTGGGAATGTGGGGAAAACTCAGGAAAATTAATATACACAAACATGTGTGCAACAGAGGCCTCTGGGTGAGCCTGGTGCCGACTCACCTGGGGTGACACAAGAGTGCCCTGCCTGCTGCCTCGACTCCCAGAGGAACCTCTCCAGCACCGACCGACTGGCAGTGCACCCTCTGTGGCCACAGATGGTGCATGGACCGGCCCCTCCTCAGGTTGCCCTACGTGCAGCACCTCCCAGCTCCATGGGCGTAGGAGCTGTGGTGCTTGGGATGGACCTCGGCGGAAGTCGTGACGATAAGGCCCTATAAAATCCACATTGCGGAGAACGCAGACAGAATCACGGGAACCAGATATTAAAATGTAATTCAACAATATAAAATAAATGCAATGAACTTAATAGGAAATCAACTGAATGTATTGAAATTATTAGAACATGTATTCATTTGCTCAAGTTAATCATAAGACATGACCAAAATGCATCAGTGATTCTTATTTTACTGCAACTTTCTGAAACTGCACTGGAATGCCCATGTCTGTGTGTGTGGTGCGTGTGTGTCTTCACTTTGTGTAGCCGTTAGCGATGATGCTAATGATGACCTTCTTCTGGTAGAGATCTAAAGAATTTCCCAAAAACCTTCTCAGTTAAATGTTGACTACAAAGTAGCCTCTGCCTGCCTGGGAGAACGATATCATTATTATTTGCATCATTCCAGTGGCCATTTGTTTTGCAAACTCTGCAATCACATGAGCGCTAAAAACAACACTGCTAATCAACAGTACGTTGCTGGTGCACACTTGCATTAAAGGGTCATAAAGAAATGGCAGTGACCTACACACAATAAATACCCCATAATGTCAAAGTGGAATTATGTTTTTAGATATTTTTTACAAATTAATTGTAAAAAATTAAAGCTGAAATGTCTTGATTCAATAAGTACAATTACAGGTGACCTTCCTAACTCTGTTGCCGGAGAGGAACGGAACTGCACAGGGATTTCACCACGAGGCCAATGGGGACATTAAAACAGTTACAGAGTTGGCTGTGATAGGAGAAAACTGAGGATGAATCATCAACATTGCAGTTACTCCACAATACTAATCTAATTGACAGAAGGAAAAGATATTCCAAAACATGGATCCTGTTTGCAACAAAGCATTAATGTTGTACTGCAAAAAATGTGGCAAAGCAATTCACTTTTTGTCCAGAATACAAACATCATACATTTACATTTTACATTACTAAGTCTTATTCTTGGGGCAAATACAATACAACACATTACTGAGTACCACTCCATATTTTCAAGCATAGTGGTTGCTGCATCATGTAATGGGTATGCTTGTAATCGTTAAGGACTGGGGAGTTTTTTCAGGACTAAAAAATAAACGTAATGGAGCTTAACACAGGCAAAATATTAGAGGACAACCTGGTTTAGTCTGCTTTCCACCAGACAATAGGAGATTAATTAATCTTTTAGCAGGACAATAACCTAAAACATAAGGCCAAATCTACAAAACCTACACTGGAGCTCTTACCAAGAAGATTGAGTAGAGAAGTTATAATTTGGACTTAAATCTAATTAAAAATCTATGGCAAGACCTAAACATGGTTGTCTAGCAATGATCAACAACCAACTTGACAAAGCTTGAAGAACTTGGGAAAGAATAATGTTGCACAATCCTGGTGTGGAATGATCTTACAGACTTAACCCAGAAAGACTCTGTAAGTGCTGTAATCATTACCAAAGGTGCTTCTACAAAGTATTGACTCAGGGGGGTGAATACCCATGTAAATATTTTCACTTTGTCATTATGGGGTATTGTGTGTAAATGGGTGAACAAAATAAAATGTGGAACAAGTCATACTTTCTGTAGGCACTGTATTTCTCTCATACATCTCCCTAAACCTCCTGGGGTCCAGCAACATTAAGGCAGTTTTACATGACATTACATTTCATACTACTTTTCACAAAACATTAAGTGTGTGCCCTCAGGCCACTACTCTACTACCACAAATCTAAACTCAGGACACTAAACTTAGGACACTAAAGAGGCCTTTCTACTGACTGAAAAACACCAAAGGAAAGATGCCCAAGGTCCCTCCTCATCTGCGTGAACGTGTCTTAGGCTTGCTGCAAGGAGGCATGAGCACTGCAGATGTGGCCAGAGAAATAAATTGCAATGTCTGTAATGTGTGAGACGCCTAAGACAGCGCAACAGGGAGACAGGACGGACAGCTGATCTGAGGGCTTGTATGCCTGTTGTAAGGCAGGTCCTCACTAGACATCACCGGCAACAACGTTGCCTATGAGCACAAACCCACTGTCGCTGGACCAGACAGGACTGGTAAAAAGTGCTCTTCACTGACGAGTCGCGGTTTTGTCTCACCAGGGGTGATGGTCTGATCCGCGTTTTATCGTCGAAAGAATGAGCGTTACACCGAGGCCTGTAGTCTGGAGTGAGATCAATTTGGAGGTGGAGCGTCCGTCATGGTCTGGGGCGGTGTGTCACAGCATCATCGGACTGAGCTTGTTGTCATTGCAGGCAATCTCAACGCTGTGCGTTACAGGGAAGACATCCTCCTCCCTCATTTGGTACCCTTCCTGCAGGCTCATCCTGACATGATCCTCCAGCATGGCAATACCAACATCCATACTGCTCGTTCTGTGTGTGATTTCCTGCAAGACAGGAATGTCAGTGTTCTGCCATGGCCAGAGAAGAGCCCGGATCTCAATCCCATTGAGCATGTCTGGGACCTGTTGAATCAGAGGGTGAGGGCTAGGGCCATTCCCCCCAGAAATGTCCGGGAACTTGCAGGTGTATGATGTTTGCATTCAGGACAGAAAGTGAATTGCTTTGCCACATTTCTCACAACAAGAACTGGCAAATCTGGTGCAGTCCATGAGGAGGAGATGCACTGCAAAACTTAATGCAGCTGGTGGCCACAGCAGATACTGACTAACTTTTGATTTTGACCCCCCTTTGTTCAGAGACACATTATTCCATTTCTGTTAGTCACATGTCTGTGGAACTTGTTCAGTTTCTGTCTTAGTTGTTGAATCTTGTTATGTTCATACAAATATTTACACATGAAAATAAACGCAGTTGACATTGAGAGGACATTTCTTTTTCTGCTGAGTTTTACAATGCATGTGTTTGCGTGTGTCTGTGTCTGTGTCTCTTCACAGTCCTCGCTGTTCCATAAGGTGTACTTTTATCTGTTTTTTTTAAACAGACAGCTTGGTGCATTCAGCATGTCAATACTACTTAATAAAACAAGTAGCGATGAAGTCAATCTCCCCTCTACTTTGAGCCATGAGAGATTGACATGCTGCCCTGTTCTGAGCCAATTGTAATTTTCCTAAGTCCCTGTTTGTGGCACCTGATCACATGACTGGACAGTGCGACAAAACTAAGGCTTGTATGAGCTGCCTTGTTAATAGTGCTGTTAAGAAGGCAGAGAAGCGCTTTATTATAGACAGACTTCTCCCCATCTTAGCAACTGTTGCATCAGGTTTTGACAATGACAGTTAACAATCCAGGGTTACTCTAAGTTTAGTCATTGCAACTTTCTCAATTTACACATTATTCATTACAAGATTTAGTTGAGGTTTAGGGTTTAGTGAATGATTTGTCCCAAATTCAATGCTTTCAGTTTTTTAAATATTAAGTACTAAGTTATTTCTTTCCAACCATTCTGAAACTGACTTCAGCTCATTATTAAGTGTTGCATTCATTTAATTTGCTGTAGTAGCTGACATGTATAGTGTTGAGTCATCTGCATACATAGACACACTAGCTGCATCACAACCGGCCGTGATCCGTAGACCCATAGTGCGGAGCACAATTGGCCCATCAACATCCAGGTTAGGGGAGGGTTTGGCCGGGGTAGGCCTTCATTGTAAATAAGATTTTGATCTTAACTGACTTGCCTAGTTAAATAAAGGATAAATAAATAAACAAAATACTCAAAACCAGTGGCATGTCATTAGTAAAGACTTTTAAAAGTAATGGGCCTAGACAGCTGCCCTGGGAATTCCTGATTCTACCTAGGTTATGTTAGAGAGGCTTCCATTAATGTACCCCCTCTGTTTTCTGTTAGACAGGTAACTCTTAATTCACAATATAACAGGGGGTGTACGTTTTTCCAGCAGCAGACTATGATCGATAATGTCAAAAGCCGCACTGAAGTCTAACATAACAGCCCCCACAATCTTTTATCATCAATATCTCTCAGCCAATCATAAGTCATTTGTGTAAGTGCTGTGCGTTTTTTTGTGTGTTTTTTTTCACCTTTATTTAACCAAGTAGGCTAGTTGAGAACAAGTTCTCATTTGCAACTGCGACCTGGCCAAGATAAAGCATAGCAATTCGACACATACAACAACACAGAGTTACACATGGAATAAACAAAACATAGTCAATAATACAGTAGAACAAAAGAAAACAAAAAGTCTATATACAGTGAGTGCAAATGAGGTAAGATAAGAGAGTTAAGGCAATAAATAGGCCATGGTGGCGAAGTAATTACAATATGGCAATTAAACACTGGAATGGAAGATGTGCAGAAGATGAATGTGCAAGTAGAGATACTGGGGTGCAAAGGAGCAAGATAAATAAATAAATACAGTATGGGGATGAGGTAGGTAGATAGATGGGCTGTTTACATATGGGCTATGTACAGGTGCAGTGATCTGTGAGGTGCTCTGACAGCTGGTGCTTAAAGCTAGTGAGGGAGATATGAGTCTCCAGCTTCAGAGATTTTTGCAGTTCGTTCCAGTCATTGGCAGCAGAAAACTGGAAGGAAAGACAACCAAAGGAGGAATTGGCTTTGGGGGTGACCAGTGAGATATACCTGCTGGAGCGCTGGCTTTACCTAGCAGAGACTTGTAGACAACCTGTAGCCAGTGGGTTTGGCAACGAGTATGAAGCGAGGGCCAACCAACGAAAGCGTACAGGTCGCAATGGTGGGTAGTGTATGGGGCTTTGGTGACATAACGGATGGCTCTGTGATAGACTGCATCCAGTTTGTTGAGTAGAGCGTTGGAGGCTATTTTATAGATGACATCACCGAAGTTGAGGATCGGTAGGATGGTCAGTTTTACGAGGGTATGTTTGGCAGCATGAGTGAAGTATGCTTTGTTTCGATATAGGAAGATGATTCTAGATTTTATTTTGGATTGGAGATGCTTAATGTGAGTCTGGAAGAAGAGTTTACAGTCTAACCAGACACCTAGGTATTTGTAGTTGAATGTCCTTCCCTTTTAGCGTGCTGAAAGTCTGTTGTCAATTTGTTTACTGTAAAATAGCATTGTATCTGGTCAAACACAATTTTTCCAAAAGTTTACTGAGGGTTGATAACAGGCTGATTGGTCGGCTATTTGAGAAAGGAAAGGGGGCTTTACTATTCTTGGTTAGCTGTAATGCCCAGGGTGTAGTGGAAGAAGGAGTCAGACGCAGGAGACAGAGAGTTCAGAGTAGCGCTACTTCTTTATTCACCAACCAGGTGAAAACAGATGCCACTCAAAACAAATGCCCCAAAACACAGGGGAACTAAACAGTCCCGAAAATAACTCACGTACACGAACAACCGTGACTTACAGGCGTGTACATGAGTACACATAAAACAATCCTTTGACTTTTGCTTCCCTCCAGGCCTGAGGGCACACACTTTCTTGTTGGCTTAGATTAAAGATATGGCAAATAGTTGGCAATATCGTCCACTATTATACTCAATTTTCCATCCAAGTTGTCAGACCCCGGTGGCTTGTCATTGCTGATAGACAACAATAGTTTTTTCATCTCTTCCACTCTCACTTTATGGAATTCAAAATTACAATGTTTTTCTTTCAGAATTTGGTCAGATATACTTCGATGTGTAGTGTCAGCGTTTCTTGCTGGCAAGTCATGCCTAAGTTGCTAATCTTGCAATGAAAAAAATAATTAAAGTAGTTGGCAATATCAGTGGGTTTTGTGATGAATGTGCCATCTGATTCAATGAATGATGGAGCTGAGTTTTGAAACGATCGTCTGTGGTGGAAGAAGGTGAGCACCAAAGCGCAGCGTGGTAAGTGTTCATGTTTTTAATAAAATAACAAAATGAACAAAATGACCAACGAACAGTCCCGTAAGGTGAATGGAAAAAACATTAAACAGGAAATAAACACCCACAAAACACAGGTGGAAAAAGGCTACCTAAGTATGATTCTCAATTAGAGACACCTAACGACACCTGCTTCTGATTGAGAACCATACCAGGCCAAACTCAAAAACCAACATAGAAAAACGCACATAGACTGCCCACCCCAACTCAAGCCCTGACCATACTAAAACGAAGACATAACAAAGGAACTAAGGTCAGAACGTGACAAGTTTGCTTTTTTGTCCAAATTTTTATTTAAGCTGTGCCAAAGCTTTTTACTATCATTCTTTATATCATGTATCTTTGTTTCATAGTATCGTTTTTTCTTTTTATTCCGTTTAGTCACATGATTTCTCAATTTGCAGTACGTTAGCCAATCGATTGTGCAGCCAGACCTATTTGCCATACCTTTTTCCGCATCCCTCTCAACCATACAATTTTTCATTCCTCATCAAATCCACAGGGATTTAATTATTTGTACAGTCATTTTCTTAAATGGGTGAATGCTTATTAGTAACTGGAATAAGAAATTTTATAAATGTGTCAAGTGCAGCGTCTGGTTGCTGCTCATTACACACCACAGACCAGCAAATATTATTATTGTATGACCTCTTATGCACCATATTAGGCCCAGCCTTTGGAACTTTGTTTTTCCTAGAAATGGCTACTAAATTGTGATCACTTCATTCAATGGATTTGGAATCTGCTTTAATGCAGATTTCGGCAGCATTAGTAAAGCTGTGATCAATACATGTTGATGATTTAATTCCTGTGCTGTTTGTAAATACCCCGGTAGGTTGACTGATAGCCTGAACCAGGTTGTAGATACTGGTTACAGTTTGAAGCGTTTTCTTGAGTGGGCAGCTTGATGAAACCCAGTCAATATTTAGGGCACTCAGAAAATATACCTCTCTGTTGATATCACATACATTATCAAGCATTTCACACATATTATCCAGATATTGGTTGTTAGCACTTGGTCTTTAGCAGCTTCCCATAAGAATGGGCTTTAGGTGAGGTAGATTAACCTGTAACCATATTACTTCAACAGTATCTAACATGAGATTCTCTCTAAGCTTTACAGGAATGTGGTTCTGAATATAAACAGCCACATTTCCACCTTTAGCATTTCTGTAGATATTATAGCCATGTATTGCTACCACTGTATCATCAAAGGTAATATCTAAGTGAGTTTCAGATATAGTCAGAATATGAATGTCATCTGTTACTAGCAAGCTATTGATTTCATGAACCTCGTTTCTTAGGCTACATATGTTCATGTGGGCCATTTCTAGCACTTTTCTTGGATGATTGATTGTTTTTATTGCTTTTACTGGGAAGCTTATCAGAAGTAGACATGACAATGTTATTTCTGTTTGAGCTGATAGTGCAGGGTGAACTTCCTACTAGGGCACACCGCCTTAGCGCTAACAGTAGAACTCTGGTTCACAGGCACATGATTACTGTATAAAATAGCTGTAGGATCGACAGAGGCTTTCAGGGGAGTTAGAGGGACATACGTTAGGTTACTTACGTTCATTCAAACCTCTACACAAAAACTCTCACTCAGAAATCCCCCATTTTCTTATTCCCTGAAGAATTCTTCTGTATGTTATTCTCCTTACACCATTTGTTATCTTCACTGTCAAAGTGGAGGCACTTTGCTTAATTGCCCCAATTAGAATGTTTCATTTCCCTCAAACAAACTAACAAATAACATTTACTCACATCCATGGGCCAGGATGCAATCAACATCAACTTCTGTACAGCAGGAATGACTTACAGATGTTTGGGACCATCTCAGAGATAGGCTCAGTTACAGTTGAAGTCGGACGTTTACATACACCTTAGCCAAATACATTTAAACTAAGTTTTTCACAATTCCTGACATTTAAGTAAGTAAAAATCCCCTGTCTTGGGTCAGTTAGGATCACCACTTTATTTTAAGAATGTGAAATGTCAGAATAATAGTAGAGTGAATTATTTACTTCAGCTTTTATTTATTTCATCACTTTCCCAGTGGGTCAGAAGTTTACATACACTCAATTAGTATTTGGTAGCATTGCCTTTAAACTGTTTAACTTGGGTCAAACGTTTCGGGTAGCCTTCCACAAACTTCCCATAATAAGTTGGGTGAATTTTGGCCCATTCCTCCTGACAGAGCTGGTGTAACTGAGTCAGGTTTGTAGGACTCCTTGCTCGCACACGCTTTTTCAGTTCTGCCCACATATTTTCTATAGGATTGAGGTCAGGGCTTTGTGATGGCCACTCCAATAGCTTGACTTTGTTGTCCTTAAGCCATTTAGACACAACTTTGGAAGTATGCTTGGTGTCATTGTCCAATTGGAAGACCCATTTGCGACCAAACTTTAACTTCCTGACTGATGTCTTGAGATGTTGCTTCAATATATCCACATTATTTTCCTGCCTCATGACGCCATCTATTTTGTGAAGTGCACCAGTCCCTCCTGCAGCAAAGCATGTTGCTGCCACCCCCGTACTTCACGGTTGGGATGGTGTTCTTCGGCTTGCAAGCCTTCCCTTTTTCCTCCAAACACAACAATGGTCATTATGGCCAAACAGTTCTATTTTTGTTTTATCAGACCAGTGGACATTTCTCCAAAAAGTACGATCTTTGTCCCCATGTGCAGTTGCAAACTGTAGTCTGGCTTTTTTATGGCAGTTTTGGAGCAGTGGCTTCTTCCATATAGGACTTGTTTTAATGTGGATATAGATACTTTTGCACCTGTTTTCTTCAGCATCTTCACAAGGTCCTTTACTGTTGTTCTGGGATTGATTTGCACTTTTCACACCAAAGTATGTACATCTCTAGGAGACAGAACACATCTCCTTTCTGAGCGGTATGACGGCTGCGTGGTCCCATGGTGTTATACTTGCGTACTATTGTTTGTACAGATGAACGTGGTACCTTCAGTCGTTTAGAAATTGCTCCCAAGGATGAACCAGATTCGTGGAGGTCTACAATTTTTTTTCTGAGGTCTTGGCTGATTTCTTTTGATTTTCCCATGATGTCAAGCAAAGAGGCACTGAGTTTGAAGGTAGGCCTTGAAATACATCCACAGGTACAACTCCAACTGACACAAATGATGTCAATTAGCATCTCAAAAGCTTCTAAAGTCATGACATAATTTTCTGGAATTTTCCAAGCTGTTTAAAGGCACAGTCAACTTAGTGTATGTAAACTTCTGACCCACTGGAATTGTGATACAGTGAATTATAATTGAAATAATCTGTCTGTAAAAGTTTGTTAACAAGGAATTTGTTGAGATGTTGAAAAACTAGTTTTAATGACTTCAACCTAAGTGTATGTAAACCTCCGACTTCAACTGTATATGGTCAGCATTGGTTACAGCATTGGACATTTAGATTAACAGTATACAGTTCACCTCTAAAACATTTGATCGGGTCCTATGGAAATAATAAGTGAGTGTGACTGTGTGTATGTGGGCGCTCATGTGTGCGTGCTTGGTGCATGTGGAGCCCACACACTCGGTGCTCCACCTCTAGAATGGTCTACAACTGACTAGGTATCCCCTTTGTGCTTCCCCTCCCCTTCTGTGAAGTTCAGTCAAGGGAAAAGTGTTGAACATATATATTTGCACATTATTGTTTCAAACCCACACTGGAGTGATTATCATCTCTGTAATCAGAGACAATCTGGCACATCTCACTAGGGAGGGATGCAATAGAAGGGAAATAGAACAAACACGCATGTACACACAATGTGTTCTCTCTACTCTGCTGTACATCATTTTTTGCTCTCACTATCAGTATGACATTTATCGTTAGGGAGTTATGGTAACAACGGGGTGAAAGTAAGGTGGCACCGTCCAGTACGGCATCCCGGGAAAATAAATATTGGGGGTGATCCGTACCGGTTAAACATCACAATAGTTCAAACAAAAGGTGAAGAAAACTGTAGGCTATTTCACCAATATATGTCATTACTGCATGTCAGAGGCATGAAACATTTGCGAAAGGACCTGAAATATGATCGCCTACGTGCCAATATGCTATGTTTTTCCGATGAGAACACTGATATTTTGCCACGGCAGAGATGCGTGGCCGACACAGAGGCTCATGCGGACAGCAGTGGACGCATCAATTCGGGCCTAACATTAGCCTTAATGTCGTGACACTTTTTGGTGTTTTGTGTAAAAGATGTCTCTTTCCATCCACCACTGTTTGAGGGCTGGAAACACAGTAAGTTGTGAGTAGATGAACATGTGCGGGTAGCCTAGTAAAGGAGCCCTTTTGAAATGATTGTTTGACATTCAGATAAAAATACGCCTGGTTGTGATTTACACCACAATAAAAGATCATCCATTTTAAAAGTTAAATGACAAATCTTTACAACGAGCCCCACAGAGATCATGTGTGAAAGCGCTTGCACACATAGGAGGTCCCGTACTGGTAAAAAATTAAATTACCTTTCACCCCTGGGTAACAAACCATTTCCATCCTGTCATGATGATGAATAACAGCGATCACCTTTGGTCCTTTCATTGACCTCTGTTCTCATCAACCAATGGCAGAAATCTACCAGGCAGCCCATAGCTGAACTATAACCTCTAATAGCTCCACCCATAAAGAGGATATGTGTGTGTATGTGTGTGTGTGTGTGTGTGGAGGCCAGGGGGAGGAGTTAAAGGAGGGTGGGCTCATTTTAATGGCTGTAAGGGAATTAATGGAACGGAATCAAACATATGTTTTCCATATCTTTGATACTGTTCCATTTATTCCATTCCAGCCATTACAATGAGCCCACCCTCCTTTAACTCCTACAACTAGCATCCATTGTTGTCTGTGTGTTTAGGCCAAGACATGGGGTATTGCTACACAGAAGGGACAAGGCAAACAGTTTTTTTTATATCCTGAAAAGCCTTATAATGCCATGCTTTGTTCAGGTTTGCTGCACTGGCTCTATGGGACCCCTAGAGAAATGTCACTCTGCTCCTCTGCACACTCCACTGGCTTCCAGTCTAAGCTCGCATCCATTGCAAGACCATGTTGCTTGCCTACGGAGCAGCAAGAGAAACGGCCCCTTCCTACCTTCAGGTTATGCTCAAACCCTACATCCCAACCTGAGTACTCCGTTCTGCCACCTCTGGTCTCTTGGCCCTCCACCCTTACGGTAGGGCAGCTCCTGCTCAGCCAGGTCCAAGCTCTTCTCTGTGCTGGCACCCCAATGGTGGAATCAGTTTCCCCCTGAAGCTAGGACAGCAGAGTCCTGAAACCCCACCTCTTCAAAGAGCATCTTAAATATTCCCCCACCTCACCTCGACCCTTGCACGTGACCCCTGCCTCCCCCCACTTTATTTAGAAAAAGTTAACTTACTATGCTTGTAATGTATGGTTTTCCCACCTAGTGTTCTTAAGATGAACGCACTAACTGTAAGTCGTTCTGGATAAGAGTGTCTGCTAAATGACTAAAATGAGAAGTGGATATGTGTGTGTGTGTGTGTGTGTGTGTGTGTGTGTGTGTGTGTGTGTGTGTGTGTGTGTGTGTGTGTGTGTGTGTGTGTGTGTGTGTGTGTGTGTGTGTGTGTGTGTGTGTGTGTGTGTGTGTAGTTATTTTGTCATAAAACAAATCAAAGCTGCTGGTCAGGTTGATGTCTGATATGGTTAATTATAATGTATCCTCAAAGTTATTCAGTCAGCAACAAGGCAGGAATGCAGGATATTTAGCTTAATTCAAAGCAACTCGACTAGATGTGTGAGGTGGGGAATGAAAATACGTTTATGGGAGCTGAAAACAACACGTTTTATATGACTTCCCTACTTTTGAACAAAAATCCCACAGTTCACGGGCTCAATAACTGAATTAAACTTCAGTCCTCCTTCTCATCGCTTTTCTCATCACCAGGGAGTACCTCCCCCGCTCTCGTCTTGTAACATGAACGAGCGGCACCTTTTTCCATCAAATGTTTTCTTCGTCATGGGCAAATCTCAGTGCAGTGAAGATCTCGCTCACGGCTTTTCATTGCGTTCCGGTTGTTTGATGCGCGGGCGATGATGGGACGCGGTCTTTCACGCACTGACTGGTACCCGACTGGATAACACCTTTTTTTTTTAAAGAGGAATTTTGCTGACTTCTCCAACTTTTATTTTCGAATGCTTGCAGGTATGATTGTTTTGTTAACTCTACAAGCAACTACCATTTCAATACATTCACGTGACAGACGGGAATGTATAGACGCATCAAGCATTACTAATCAAGGATTATCAAATCCAATTTCCACTCTTACAGTTGCATCATTTACTTTGCTTTGTGTGATTAGGCTACTATGACCAATGTGAGAAAGTCTCAGGGTTTTATCACCATTACACTAATAGGCTAAGTGACTCTGATATATCCAGTATTTCCTGTAATCATAATTCGTTGACGTATTAAACAAATCATATTCCTGGTCACTTTCATAACCCAGATGGAGATTTTTTATCAAGCATTTGAATTTGTGCTGCATTCAAACAAATCGTTTATTTGAATTTAAGCTTGGTATGATCATATATTCCTTGTGTAGAGAATAGTTGTAAAACATCAGAGGAATTTAGGCTTATTGTTGGAGCCAATTAAATGTAACAATTTCCCACCCTGTGCCACCAACGAAATGGACTTCACCACCAGCGCTATCTGCCGGTGACAACGCTTTTGCAGAGAGAATACTTCGATAACACTCAAGCAGATGGTGATGACTGTAGAGGATTGAGCGCCCTCTGCTGGCCTCATTTTATACACCAGTCACCTGTTTCTTTTTGCGCAATCTTCCTTCCTCTCTCTGTCTTTTAGGCCCTGGTGGAGCAGTGCGATGACTCCCATTCCCCTGTGTCTGCTGCTGCTCTGTGCCCTGCCCCTGTGTGTTCTTGCCTGGGGGGGCCACGGTGATGGTGTTGATGAAGAGTATGGCTGGTCCATGCAGAGGGTCCCATTAATTCTAGACAGGCACACAGTGCATCTGCGGAGCCCCACGTTTGGTGGGAAGGTTGAGGGGGCAGGTGAGGATGAGGAGGGGGGGTGTGGGATAAAGTGTCAGAGTGCCCGCCCCCCTCCCGACTGGGCCACACTGGAGAGCATGCTGGGATACGAGACGGTGTACGAGAACGGCACGCGCACACACAGCAACGTCACGCTGCAGGGCCTGAATGACACAACCTCACACACGCCCTTACACACCCCCTCACACACTCGCAGGAAACGTCAGGTGTATGGCGAGGACGGGCGCTTTGTCATCTCGGACAGCCACTTCACCACCAGCTACCCGTTCTCCACGGCGGTCCGCCTGTCCACGGGCTGCTCCGGGGTCCAAGTGTCTGAAAAACACATACTGACGGCGGCCCACTGCGTCCACGATGGGAAGGACTACCTGCAGGGGGTCCGCAGGCTGAAAGTGGGGGTCCTACAGGTCAAATCTAAACGAGGTAGGAGGGGTGGGAGGAGAGGGGGGAGGAGAGGAGGAGAAGAGGGGCAAGGAGAGGAAGTGGTAGGAGAAGAGGAGAAAGGGAATGGGATAGATGGAGAAGAACCGAGACAGGAGGAGAGACGGAGAGGAGGGAGGAGAGGAGGAGGAGAGGGGCAAGGAGAGGAAGTGGTAGGAGGAGAGGAGAAAGGGAATGGGATAGATGGAAAAGAACCGAGACAGGAGGAGAGACGGAGAGGAGGGAGGAGAGGAGGAGGAGAGGGGCAAGGAGAGGAAGTGGTAGGAGGAGAAGAGAAAGGGAATGGGATAGATGGAGAAGAACCGAGACAGGAGCAGAGACGGAGAGGAAGGAGAAGGAGGAAGGGAGAAAGGGAGAAACAGAACAGGGTTGATGAGACTGGAGCAGAGGGAGGTGAAGGAGGGAACATGGAGAAGGAGAGGGGACAAGGAGGGGGTAGGCAGAGAAAGAAAGGCAGCAGAATCAGCCGTGTACAACGCAGCACCGAACCCAAAACTCAGCCCTCCTTCCACTGGACACGCGTAAAACAAACCCACATCCCCAAAGGTTGGATACACACAGGAGATAGAACCAACGCCATATCCCACAACTACGACTACGCCCTCCTGGAGCTCAAACAGCCAATTAAACAGAAGCACATGAAACTGGGTGTAGTGGCCCCTACAAAGCCCTTCCCCTTAGGTCGCATCCACTTCTCAGGGTTCGACAACGAGCCAGAGGGAGGACAAAAGGACGAAGGGGGGGAAAAGGTGGTCTATCGCTTCTGTTCAGTGACGGAGGAGTCAGACGACCTGTTGTATCAGCATTGTGATGCCCAGCAGGGGGCGTCAGGCGCTGGTGTATACATCCGCCTCAGACAGGAAGTGGTGGGGTCCAATAAGGGGAAGTGGCAGCGGAAGGTTATCGGGGTGTTCTCAGGGCACCGCCGGGTGGACGGGGACGGGGGTGAACAGAGGGACTATAATGTGGCGGTGAGGATCACTCCGCCTAAATACGCTCAGATCTGCCACTGGATCCATGGGGATCCCAGCATGTGTAGGGAGGCCTGAGACACCAGGGATATGTCCGACTGATCAGAGTAAGAAAAAAATAAGATATGCATTCATGTATCTCCTTTCACTGAGACCTCAAAGCGCTGAGGTGGTGGTGGACAAACTAACCAATGGCCAGCACAGAATGATCAGATGGAATAGAACTTTGGAATATGGGATGATTTTCTTGCTTTGGTCAATCAAACAGATCCCTATCCAGACTGAGGTCTCAAAATTCTATGGTGCGATAAAAACATGTGTCACATGTGCTTTTTGTTTCCAAGAAATACCCATCGTGCACATAATATGGGTGCTAAGATGAGTTCCGTTGGTGATGATTTTTCTTGGGTAAATCTTTGTTTTTAGTGTCTACATGATTCAGTTATCTAGCCAATGCTCTTTTTGTTATCAGAATAAATTTTTTGCAGGGTCTATATTTAGAGTGTAAATGTGTATTTTGTTGAGTATTTCCCTAACATATATTTTGCTTGGAAAAAAATTGGCTCAACAGTGATGTAAAAAAAAAAAGCAAAAATAAAACGTCTTTATATTAAAACCTACCATTGAATACCAAAAAAAAACTTGTGATGGACTGAACATGTTCAAGCATGAATGACAACAGTGGAGACGTAAGTGATGAGGCCTGAAGTCTTTCCACCAGTGTATTTGTATTTTATTGCATCTCAAGGGACTCACATGCAAGTGGGGGAAAGGAGAGGAGTGATGCCATCCAAGAACCAAACTCTGCCTTCAACCAAATATATAGCAAATATTGTTATCCACATTTTTTATTTTATACGTTTTATTCCTCTTTTTCTTTCTCAATACTTTTTTCCCACAACAGATTAAGATAGTCACTTTGGAAGAAAAACAACACATGGAACATCCAGTGTATCAGTGTATCTGAGCGGTTTACAGCTAACGAGTTCCCAACACCTCTGGAGAGTTGCTACGGGAGACAATACAACTCTAACTGATCACTGCTCCACAATGACCTTAGGTGAGGGTTGTCAAAATCATTCCATGAAGTGCCTAGTGTCTGCTGTTTTTTTGGTTTGTCCTTTCAATTAAGCCCTAGACAACCACGTGTGGGGAGTTCCTTACTCATTAGTGACCCTAAATTCATCAATCAATTACAAAGTAGGAGCGAAAACCTGCAGACACTCGGTCCTCCGTGGAATGAGTTTGCCACCTAAGCCTTAGGTTGACATGGGCTGTGTCCCAACAATATTTACAAACCTCCTTTCCTTGTCTCCTTCATTTCATGACCACTGGTTGGTTTTCACCAATTGCCTTTCACCTATCAATTCAATTCAGATAATTGGCCGTTAAGTAAAGGAGACAAGTAAATTAGGATTTTTTAAAAGTATTTGGATGCAGCCTAGATCAACTTCACTTGACATGGTCAAATGCAGTAACATTCCACACCAACAGGGAGAGCCACAGTAAACACTGGGGGCTGAGTTTGCATTCAGTGCTGCCTCCAAATACAGATGAGAGATATTTTTCAAAACTGCTTGAATTTTTTAAAACCCAGAATTCATAGACATAACTAAAATATATGATACATTTTCTCTCAAAATAAAGATTAAAGAAATATATGTATAATCTATACTTAAAAATATTCTAAAATGCATATGTCAATTTGAACATAGTCCATAAATGTTGCATGTAACACACAATCAAAAAAATAGACAAAATAAAAACAAAACATTTTGTCGTATGATTTGTCATCTCGTAAACCCAGATTTGTGGTGACAGTTGTACATATTTCAATATTACTGCATCTGTTCTCAGAGGCTGGGTGGCTCAATTAATGGAGAGGAGTACAACTAAGTGTTGAATGATGTTAGAAAGACAGCAATATACAGAATTTGATTGGATAGCGAGGGAGAGGATAGGGCAGGGATTGGCCAGTGAGGTTTACACACACCGAACACAGTCCACGGTTAACAACACAATCCTCGTCTGGGAAACGCGCAAGAAAATCAACACAGATCCACCATTCCAAGTCAGCTGACACGTGGGAGTTCCAGAACAAATCTAAATACACTATCATTTTTTATGGTACATTTTTTTCTTAGTTTAGGTAAAGGATAACATTGAAGTACACACACACTCATACACAGTTTAGTTTTCTGTGTCTATGATTCACATCCACAGCTTTTGCTACAACAGCAGACAGAGGTTACGGGGAAGTCAGAGGACAGGGGTCGTAGTGCTGATGGTTGATTGGCTGAAGGGGCTGGGGTGTGACAGGAGGGAGACGGGGGTGCACACATCCACATCCACAGCTCCAGACATAACAACAACCTCTGGAGAGAAGAGACAGAGGCAGAGAGATGGATGATTACCACAATATTATTACGTAACTGGCTCTTTTCATTGCATTGTGTGCATGTTGTTTGGTGCCACTGTGAGAGAACCCTACCTCAGAGGGATGGGTTAGAGGGGTTTACATGAAGTCCTTGATGTTGAGGTCATCCAGGGCATTCTTGGGGGGCGGAGGCCTCCTCGGGCTCCCGGCCATCCCTGGAGATCCCATCTGTCACAGGGAACAGTGTTTCATGAAATAGGTGTGTCTTTGTGTGTGTGTCGGTGTGTACTCTGTGTGTGTCTTACCGGTGCTCCTGGGGCTGCAGGGGCTCCAAAGCCTGGCCTAACCATGGGCATCATGGGAGCTCCAGCGCCGGCCGCCCCGCCCTGAGAGAGAGGAAACAGTCAGACACTATGGCAGCCATTTTAGAGATGCGTACATGGGCCACCTAAAGGGGTCATTGGCCATCTTAGGTGCTCCTAATGGTCCTAGGTTGAGGGTGGGGTGGTCTTACCATGCTGAATCCTTGGTAAGACCCCATAAAAGAAGGGGATCCCATTGGAACGTTCTAGGGGTGTGGAGTGGGGGAGAGGAGGTGGGAAATTACCACACTACTTACAACACAGGCACAGTAAAGACAACACTGCAACAACAAACACACAGACATACCACTGACACGCACACATAGTAAACATAGACAAAGACAACAACAACAAAAAAACATTTTAAGACGCACGCAGAGAGAGAACAGCAAAGCACATAAAAACACTCTAACCTCTTAAATCAGGTTCAGGTAATTTGCTTATGCAGAAGCATTTGAAGACCACAGGGTCAATCATAAGAATACATGGATCAGGCAAGCCAGTTTAAATCAGCGACTGATTATCTGATGTTCATGTCAGTGGTGAGGCTTTGGCTAAATGAACAGCTGAAGCCATAGGTTAATACAGTAACTACAGACCCTATAGCAAAACCTTTCTTGGCTAATGGTTAGTGCAGCAATTCAATTATGAAGATTAAGCGATCTACATTTGTATTGTGTTTCTTTTGGACACTGGGAAGAGGAGCTGTTGCTCAAAAAAATGGGGATTGAAATAAGGAAATATGCAGATGAACGGGGCATTTTGGGGTCAGGTGGCTTGTTTGAGGTCAGAACTTTAAGGGAAGAAAAGGAGGGAAGTGGTTTCACAAGCAGCTCCTTGGTTTGGGACAAACCTCAGCGCACTCAGAGCTCTCCAGTATTCCCAGTCCAACCCCTTAGTTTTCCCACAAAATGTTCACCCCTTTAAACCAAACACCAAATTCCAAATGTCCATATTCCAAATGTGATTGGACCACCCTGGAGAGTCAGAGAGGAGAGGTGTGTGTGATTGGCTCCATGCCATGCCTGTCACTGCCATGTGGCTGCACTCCATGCTATATGACAAAGACCAGATTTACCATGGGAGCGCCCCAACTTGGAGGAGCTACCTGAGGAGTTGACCAGCCTCCACTTCCCATCGTGTTCTCCCCCCTGCAGAAGAGATGTCAATCAGTCAGTAAGCAAATAGAAAGAGAGGAAGAAAAGACAAGAGGCCCCCAACCTCTTAGAATGTAAAGCTCATTGAGCTCTTGGAAAATGCTATGTGAATGTAATCCATGACATTAAATGACATGTCGAAACACAAAGTGACACATCCTCAAAACAGGAAAAACGTACGTTTTTTGGCTCCCCATTCCCAGATCTGAAAGAGAGAAAATAAGACATTTCCCAGTCAGACAGAATAATGTACATTTAATATCTTATAATAGTTGCAAGTACTATGTGACATTATTGTACCTCTACTGTAATTACACTATGTGACATTATTGTACCTCTACTGTAATTACACTGTATCTGGCTATGTAACATTATTGTACCTCTACAGTAATTACACTGTATCTGGCTATGTAACATTATTGTACCTCTACTGTATCTGGCTATGTAACATTATTGTACCTCTACTGTAATTACACTGTATCTGGCTATGTAACATTATTGTACCTCTACTGTAATTACACTGTATCTGGCTATGTAACATTATTGTACCTCTACTGTATCTGGCTATGCAACATTATTGTACCTCTACTGTAATTACACTGTATCTGGCTATGTAACATTATTGTACCTCTACAGTAATTACACTGTATCTGGCTATGTAACATTATTGTACCTCTACTGTATCTGGCTATGTAACATTATTGTACCTCTACTGTAATTACACTGTATCTGGCTATGTAACATTATTGTACCTCTACTGTAATTACACTGTATCTGGCTATGTAACATTATTGTACCTCTACTGTAATTACACTGTATCTGGCTATGTGACATTATTGTACCTCTACAGTAATTACACTGTATCTGGCTATGTGACATTATTGTACCTCTACTGTAATTACACTGTATCTGGCTATGTAACAATATTGTACCTCTACTGTAATTACGCTATGTAACATTATTGTACCTCTACTGTAATTACGCTATGTAACATTATTGTACCTCTACTGTATCTGGCTATGTAACTACCATGTACACTCAGTAGCCGTTCATGTAAAAGGTTTGCTCCTACAGACAGTGAGTCACGTGCCCATGGCTTGCCATATAAAGTAGGCAGACAGGTATCGAAGCATTCGGCTCCTGTTCGATTGAACGTTAGATTGGGCAAAACAAGTGACCTAAGCGTCTTTGAGCTTGCTATGATCGTCGGTGCAAGCTAACAGGTGGGTTACAAACAGGCAAATAATAGTGCAGTACAACTGAGGTGTGCAGAACGGCATCTTAGAACCCACAACCCGTCGGTCCTTGTCACGGATGGACTATTGCTGTAGACGGCCACACAGGGTTCCGCTCCGGTCAGATAAAAACAAAGCGGCTCCAGTGAGCACACGATCACCAACACTGGACAATTGAGGAGTGGACCACTGCCTGGTCCGAGGAATCCCGGTTCGTGTTGTGTCATGCTGATGGCAGAGTCAGGATTTGGCATAAGCAGTATGAGTCCATGGCCCCATCCTGCCTGGTGTCAACGGTGCCCCAAATAATTCAGGCTGTTCTAGAGGCAAAGGGGGGTCTGACCCAGTACTAGATGGGTGTACCTAATAAACGGTCCACTGAGTGTAAGTAACGTTACAATAAGGTGAGATTGGTTATAGGAACATGTCTATGCATAGATGGACAGCACCATGATGCTGAAATTATTCAGGCCAAATTGAGAATCCCTGACCTGTGTCTGCTCAGAGACTTTGTTCAGAGACTTACTGCTAGCCATGTTAGCCATGGTGGCGTCTAGGTCCCCTCCCATATGTTTAACTGGAGATGAGGCGGCCCCAGTCTGGGGCGTCATGGCAGGCATCAACACATCCCCTAGACCATCAAACGCTACAGGAGACACATGGGGGGAGGGGGGAGAGAGAGAGAGAGGTGAGAAACAGCCACAATAATCCTCTCTGATCATAACAGAGGGGTCCTCCTTACGAGTGGGATTACCATGACAACCCATCGAGAGGGTCTCCATGACAACAGTGATCAGAGAGGAGCACAACATTGGAATGTTAACAAGAGGCAAGTTCTCATACTGATACTCAGTATGACTGAGGGCTTATACTGTGCCTCAACACACACACACACACACCGTTTAAGTGGTACTCTCCATGTAATATAAATCAACAGCACAAATATGCTGTCTACTCAACTCTACTAAATAGTATTACTATCCTATTAGCTAGCTTGTTTGAGATGGGGCATCATCCTTTGTATCTTGGTGACAGTAAGGATGCAGCCACCACTCTAGAGGGAGGAAGCAAGTACCAAGCTAAATGGGCATTGTGATGTGAGCATCTCACACACCCTATTTATCAGGCATCTGTCAGAGCAGAGGGAAAATAACAGCAGCAGTCGCTCTCTTACTGCAATGCAGCAATGCACTGTGGGAAACAGCGCATCAATGAGCCAGAACACTCACCCAATCAGAGAGCAGGAAGCAAGCAATGAGCCAGCCCCAGAGCCAGATGGAGAGAGAGGAGCAATAGAGGGACGAGAGAGAAAGAGAGAAATAGAACGTGAGAGAGGACAAAGAGTGTGAGAGAGAGCGCGTGAGTGAGATAAAGTGCAGAGGGAAAGAGAGAGAACAGAGGGAGGGAGGGAAAGAGGGAGAGGATGTAAGGGTAAGAAGAAAGGGACAGAAGGACAGTAGTGGAGGGAAAAATAATGGAGTGAGTTAAGAGATGACAAATGTTGCGAGAGAAAGAGATGGAGGAGAGAGAGAGAGTTAAGGCTTAAGCAGTAGTACTTGCAGGTCGTCATTTAGATAACATGCAGGGCAGTGACAGCCTTGATCATAAACCTGGTAAGCACAGGGAACGTTGCCACGGTAAAATGTGAAAAAGTCAACCAATGCACGCATCAACAGAGAGAGACAACTATGGAAAGAATCTAGAATGAGAATGACCATACACAACAGCATGTGCATTGGCCATAAAACCAAGGTACGTTCACAAGATACATACACTCAGGATGTATTCATTCAGACAGACATGTTCATATACAGTACCAGTCAAAAGTTTGGACACACCTACTCATTCAAGAGTTTCTTTATTTTTACTATTTTATACATTGTAGAATAATAGTGAAGACATCAAAACTATGAAATAACACATGGAAACAGGTAGTAACCAAAAAAAGTGTTAAAACAAATCAAAATATATTTTATACTTGAAATTCTTCAAAGTAGCCACACTTTGCCTTGATGACAGCTTTGCACACTCTTGATGACAGCTTTTCACACTCTTGATGACCGCTTTGCACACTCTTGATGACCGCTTTGCACACTCTTGATGACCGCTTTGCACACTCTTGATGACCGCTTTGCACACTCTTGATGACAGCTTTGCACACTCTTGATGACAGCTTTGCACACTCTTGATGACAGCTTTGCACACTCTTGGAATTCTCTCAACCAGCTTCATGAGGAATATATTTTCAACGGTCTTGAAGGACTTCCCACATATGCTGAGCACTTCTTGGCTGCTTTTCCTTCACTCTGTGGTCCAACTCAATTGGGTTGAGGTTGGGTGATTGTGGAGGCGAGGTCATCTGATGCAGCACTCCATCACTCTCCCATCTTGGTCAAAACAGCCCTTACCTGCCCTCCAGGACACCTACAACACCCAATGTCACAGGAGGGCAAAAAATATAATCAAGGTCATTAACCACCGAAGCCACTGCCTGTTCACCCTGCTTCCATCCAGAAGGCGAGGTCAGTACAGGTGCATCAAAGCTGGGACAGAGAGATTGAAAAACAGCTTCTATCTCAAGGCCATCAGATTGTTTAACAGCCATCACTAGCACAGAGAGGCGGATGCCTACCTACAGACTTGATATCATTGGCCACTTTAATAAATGGAACACAAGTCACTTTAATAATGCCACTTTAAGAATGTTTATGTATCTTGCATTACTTATCTCATATGTACAGTTGAAGTCGGAAGTTTACATACACTTAGGTTGGAGTCATTAAAACATGTTTCTTGTTTACAAACTATAGGTTTGGCAAGTCGGTTAGGACATCTACTTTGTGCATGACACAAGTAATTTTTCCAACAATTGTTTACAGACAGATTATTTCACTTATAATTCACTGTATCACAATTCCAGTGGGTGAGAAGTTTACATACACTAAGTTGACTGTGACTTTAAACAGCTTGGAAAATTCCAGGAATGATGTCATGGCTTTAGAAGCTTCTGATAGGCTAATTGACATCATTTAAGTCAATTGGAGGTGTACCTGTGGATGTATTTCAAGGCCTACCTTCAAACTCAGTGCTTCTTTTGCTTGACATCATTGGAAAATCAAAAGAAATCAGCCAAGACCTCAGAAAATAAATTGTAGACCTCCACAAGTCTGGTTCATCCTTGGGAGCAATTTCCAAATGCCTGAAGGTACCACGTTCATCTGTACAAACAACACAGCCTGGAGGTGTGTTTTGGGTTATTGTTCTGTTGAAAAACAAATGATAGTCCCACTATGCGCAAACCACATAGGATGGCGTATCGCTGCAGGATGCTGTGGTAGCCATCCTAGTTAAGTGTGCCTTGAATTTTAAATAAATCACTGACAGTGTCACCAGCAAAGCCACTTCCTCTGTGCATCACGGTTTTAACCACACATGTGGAGATCATCCTTTCACCTACTCTGCGTCTCACAAAGACACGGCGGTTGGAAACAAAAATCTCAAATTTGGCCTCATCAGACCAAATGACAGATTTCCACCGGTCTAATGTCTGTTGCTCGTGACCCAAGCAAGTCTTTTCTTCTTATTGGTGGCCTTTAGTTGTGGTTTCTTTGCAGCAACTCGACCATGAAGGCCTGATTCATGCAGTCTCCTCTGAACAGATGATGTTGAGATCTGTGTTACTTCAACTCTGAAACATTTATTTGGGCTGCAATTTATGAGGCTGGTAACGCTAATGAACTTATTCTCCACAGCAGAGGTAACTCTGGGTCTTCCTTTCCTGTGGCGGTCCTCATGAGAGCCAGTTTCATCATAGCGCTTGATGGTTTTGCGGCTGCACTTGAAGAAACTTTCAAAGTTCTTGACATTTTCTGTATTGACTGACCTTCAGGTCTTAAAGTAATGAAGGACTGTCATTTCTCTTTGCTTATTTCAGCTGTTCATGCCATAATATGGACTTGGTCTTTTACCAAATAGGGCTATCTTCTGTATACCACCCCTACCTAGTCACAACATAACTGATTGGCTCAAATGCATTAAGAAGGAAAGAAATTCCACAAATTAACTTTTAACAAAGCACACCTGTCAATTGCAATGCATTCCAGGTGACTACCTCATGAAGCTGGTTGAGAGAATGCAAAGAGTGTGCAAAGCTGTCATCAAGGCAAAGGGTGGCTACTTGAAGAATCTAAAATAAATTTGGTTTTGTTTAACACTATTTTTGGTTACTACATGATTCCATCTGTGTGTGTGTGTGTGTGTGTGTGTGTGTGTGTGTGTGTGTGTGTGTGTGTGTGTGTGTGTGTGTGTGTATGTGTATATATATAAATAATTATATATAATTACTATATTTATTATAATTATTATTCACAATTATTAATAATCAAATAACCTAATCTATATCTAATATACATTTAATTAAGATTATATTATATATCCGAAGTACCCAAAAAGGCCACTTGATGTCATCTGATAGAAATCCAAATAAACCTTGAAAGTAACCAAAGATCAAGTCGTTTACAGGTAAATTTAGAAAGTTTCCAGTAATACACCCTACTTTGTAACCCTATATGTGGTGTATTTACTGTTATATGTCTTGCATACAATGGGAATGGGTCATGCCTGTTGTTTGTGTCATGCCTCGTGGGTGTGTTGTGCATCGGTAGGTACATTACCTGCCATCAGCTCAGCACCAGAGGCAGCTGCAGGTGCAGCAGGTTGGGTTTCTCCACTGGTGGAGTCTAATGGGTCAAACCAAACCATACCAGGCCAAGGTGGGCCAAGCCATTAACAGTGCAGCATGAGGACAGAGAAGAGTTAAGAAGTCAGCCATCGGCTCCACACTAGGAACGCCAAACAGATAGAACAGCGTTATCATTGTCAGATAGGACCGTAGACATACACAGGTAAACACACGTACACAGCCAATAGTCTCAAACACACCAATAGAAACGCCTTTGATCCCAATATGCTGTGACAAGTCTACATCTACTAAGCAATACAAACTCAAAATTCTGTAGAGGACGTTGAAAAGTCAGAGTCCATCCTGAATACCACAGCTAACAACTTAACTTCAGTAGCAACTTTATTGGTCACCAAAAACATACAGAGAAACGGAATGAGAAATGCTGATGAAGGTGAATGACATGATGAAAAGAATCAATCAAATAATCAGTTAAAGTTAGGGCTTTCCTGCTTCGAAACATTTTTACAAAAGGCCACTCATTTGAAGATCGTCGATCAATAGCAAGGGGGATAGTTAGAGGTGGGGGCGGAGGGTGTACATTTACCCACCCCCAAACATGTCCATGATCGCCCCCTTGTCAGTTGGGGGGTCTGAGGAGAGGAAGGGGGCAGGGGAGGAGAATGCATCTGTTGTAAGGGGAGGGGTAGAGGAGGGTTAGAATTATGTGCAAATGTCATACTCACACAACCAAACAAACCCATACCAACTAAACAAACTCACACAAACAACAAAATACAATAAGTATCCTTGAATTACAATAATGCACAAATGTACATATAAAAAACAGCACTCCAAACACATGCTGAGAAAGAGGGCAGATGGCGTGGGTTTGGGTACCTGCTCCAAACATGTCACCACTGGGGGCAGGGTCTGCTTTGGTGAGGCTTGGATCTGGCATTGAATCAAACATAGCTACAGGACAAGTACACAACACACACACACAATTTAAATGAGAACAGCAGACTACAAACAATGACTCATTAGATTAACAACTGTGATTGAAAGCCAATGCAGGAGCAGAGAGGCAGCTGGGGAGAATGCGTCCAAGCTGAAAGGAAGCAGAGGAAGTGTGATATGTGCAAGTTAGCCTCACAAAGAGAAAGGGACAATGCAGGAGAGGATAGGACACAGATGCAGAGTAGAGGACAAGGACAAAAAGAGAAGAAAAGGTTAAAAAAAAGTACCACACACACGTGTAAACATTTACCACTGAAGAGGTCTATCGATGGGGTGGTGGGGGGGATGGGTGCTGCGATGGTGGATGAGGGGGCAGGAGGGGGCGCCACTGAGTTAAAGCAGTTGTTCTCCATTGGCATCATGGCAAACAGGTCCAGCCCTGGGCCTACTGCATTTGAGCTGCTACCAGTGGGGGCAAAGGGGTCTTTGGGAGGAAAGAACCAGGGAGGGGATGACAAGGGGGATGGAGATATTACACAACCACCATAACACAGTGCGAAATAAACCTAGAGGTATGGCAAGAGCTGTATTCTGTGAAATAGAGAGGAGGAATAGGTGCATTCGGCTGAAATTCTGAAGATACAGGCTTAGTTAGGGAATTCACAGCTCCATATTCTTCATAAACATACAGTACATGTAAAACACTATGAAGTACCGTATGATCAAGAGAATCTGGAAAATAAGCATGTCTGATGAAAAATGATAAGAAAAGAACACGATTTGTGAAAAGAGGGAAACATATTGGAGAAAGCAGTATTAGTAGTATTCACACTCCCTCATTATACTCTCTGAAATACCCATACTAGACCAGATTTACAGAGTGTAACCACAGAGCTTGCAGATGCATTTTGGGATTTACAGCGTGAAAGGAAACCCCAGGTGGTATCTAGCATGGTGGTCAACCACTGTCCTAAAATCAACCTCAGCAACAATCTCCATAGTAACAGCAACAGCCATGCCCAGAAACAAACAGCAGCACCACCTTTCTAGGGAAACTAGCTACACCCGCTCACAGCAATGGGATCAACTGTTGAAACACACTCTCCATACACAAAAACACATAAGCACGGATGCACCGAGCACTCGAATACAGCCAAACACACACACACACACAGCCACAAAACTATACACACAGCCACAAAACTATACACACAGCCATTTACACCAACAGAGACACACGTCCTGCAACCCACCGGCTGCAGCGTCGGCAGCTGGGGTTGGCGTGGGGGCTGGAGCCCCGCCTTCGGCAGAGGCATCAGAGGCGGGAGCAGGGGTCGAAAACGCATCTGATACCCAACACACACACACACAGACGACAGAGAGAGAGGTACAGCGAGAGGCAAGGAGAGAAAAGGACGGGGAAAAGAAACAAGCCAGACAATAAAGAGAGTAAGTCAGAAAAGATGGTCTGTGCCTCTAAGCAGAGTTTAGAAATACTACTTTCACTTTGTTAGGTATTTAATTGACTTAATATACTGTACCTATATTAAATACTTGTAATGTAATGTCAGGCATAAGATATGTAATATACTTATTTTATTGCAGAGAGATACTATTTAACTGAGCCATCTTTTGATTACTGTAGTAAATTCAGTTTAGATTAGTTACAAAACATTGACTTTGTAGCGTGAATGATTGACCGGTGAAGGATAAATGAGAATACAGACCGGAGGCACAGCAAGGCCTATGGAAGGCTATGGAAGGCACAGCAAGGCCTATGGAAGGCTATGGAAGGCACAGCAAGGACTATGGAAGGCTATGGAAGGCACAGCAAGGCCTATGGAAGGCACAGCAAGGCCTATGGAAGGCTATGGAAGGCGGGCTTTAGCTACAACTAAACTAGAAAGCGGGAACTAGGTCTGTTGCACTACATAACCGGAAAAGCAGGCCACAGAATGGAACCAGAAGCAAAGCAATGTGTCTTTTAGGCGGCAATAAAGAACATGACACTGTTTGATAGATTGGCTTTTCTCTGAAGTTAAGAAAAAGCGGTCGGACTATCAAACAAAATGAAGCATGTGAAAATGTATGGGTAGCATGTCTGAGTGCGTCTACAAGTGTGAGCATGCTTGTCTCTGTGTGTAGATCTGTGTCAATGAGCATAAGATGTTAAAAAATGAATGCATACCAGTATGTGTGTTGCTTGACATGTTCTTCCCAAATGGATGTGTTTGTTTTGGGGTATCTGGGTCACTGTGTGTATGTACATGCAGAGACTAAACATGCGCGTTAGGGTGTGTACATGCAGGTAGAGAACACTACATCTCCTGTGTGTGCATGTGGAGGGTTGGTTGGGGTTGAGCTGTCCAGCAGAGATTCTGTGGTTGGGAATCCTCCAGAAGCCCACTGACCTCCCAGCAGATCCATATTCGTCGCACCGGAGGAGGTGGTGGCGGCCGCACTAGGGGGAGGAGCCAGAGTGACTCCTGGCTCTGCGGCTACAGGGGTGGGCGTTACCCCCGCGGGAGAGGGAGCGGTGTCTACAGCGAGGGTGGGGTCAGGAAGCATGGACTCGCCCATTTCTGCAGGTACCCACGTGATGTACCAACCAAACCCAAAACAAGGTACCAAAACAACCCCCAGAAATCATCCCCCAAAATACCCCATAGGAACCAAAGCAACCAGAAAGGCCATGTTAGAACCAAATCAAGATATCAAATCAACCCAATTTCAAAGAAACAACCGAAAAACAAAATCAACCCCAGAATTAAAGCCCCGAATGAACCAAACCAGGGAATGTGGGGGAGGGATAGAGAGCAGAGAGAAACAAAGAAAGAGAAATAGACTATTGAGACTAGAGCAACACTATGAAACACATTGGGAGATCTAGAGATGACACGCTCTGTTAATGTTAATACACTAGAGAGGTTAAAGCCAGGGGCACTGTGGGATAACACTCACCTGATCCAAGGAGGTCTGTGGCAGCATCACCAGAACAGCATGGGAGAAGGTGATGGAGGAAAATGCAATTATATTAATGTTCATTAGATAATTCAAACTTACTGGTAGTTCCATTAAGAATGAAACGATCAAGTTTTGATGTGGGACATTACCTCCCCAGGACATAGGGGCTGCTGAGGCTCCTGCTGATGGACCAGAGGAGGACAGAGGGTCCAGATCCAACAGAGAACTAGAGCGAGATAAAGGGATAGAGAGAGAATGGAAGGGGAAGGAAGAATGGACTCTTATTCACAGTTTTACCAAATAAATGGAACAGATAGAATGCTTGAATGCCAGAACTGAGGAAATCCCTGAGGTGACGAGGTAAACTGTGGTAGGCAGAGGAAGTAGTCACTCACTCAGTGGCTTCTTCGGGTGGCGGCACTAGGGTGGGCACGGCGGCTGCAGATTTGGCGGGGGTGGAGGTCGGGGACACGTTATTGGTGGGGGACCCCTGGAATAGAGAGGGAGAGCCTTTTTAATATCTATGTGTCGACATATAACCAGAAATAGAAAGGCAGGGAAAATCATTTGTATTCTTCAACTCACCTTTGTTGGAGACCTGAAAGAGAGACGGAATAGTTCATATTTAAATTTCATCGGTGCAAGATATCACCTTTCAGAGCTGAAGTCATCTACATTTAAATGACCTTTTAAACTTATTTTCATGACTTTACAATACCCTCATCTGTCAAACCCCCAAAGAATCGTTCATGCTCACCCTTCACTTTGATCCCCAATGATGAGCAGAAAGGAACAAAGAGAGAAGAAGGATTAAAGGAAAAGTTAACACAAAACTGTCTTCGGGAACTGTGGTGTTGAGATAGGATTCAGCCTGGCAACAAGGCCTCATCCAATTTGTGGTGATTGTTATCCACCCATTCACAAACAAGCGAACCATCGTTAAATAGGAATTACATTTCTCAAAACACATAAATGATGTGCACATTTGAAAGATATGTTAATTCTATGTTGACTGAAATGATTGAAAAATGTAAATGTGTGTTATCACGTAGACTAGTAATAGCACCCGGAACACTGAAATGACCAAATTAGCATTCTCAGATTGCAAATATCCTACTGTTATCTACATAAACATTAAGGCACAGTTTCTGTATTTTGTCATTGATATTCTGTGCCTAACACTGTCAGTTCAATAATTGATCTTTGATTGAAAAGGGATAGCCTGTATGCATAATGAGCATTAAACACAGTCTAATATTATGAAGTGTTCTTACTACGTGAAAACAAGTACAATTTTTTTCAATAATATTCCTCAGAATATAATTAACATATATTTCAAATTCTGTGCTCGTTATTTCATAGTTTTAACAAATGTAATTAATATTTAACGATAGTTTTGCTTATTTATGAATGGGCTGGAAGGAGGAAAACCAGCCTGGCCTCAGAGCATTTCGTATGTTTCTGTAAGTAAATCCGAGACACTCCATTTAGTAGGATAAGTTAAGTTTCATATTGTATGTATTAATTTGTGGCTGTCCATCACTCA
Organism: Oncorhynchus tshawytscha; assembly: GCF_018296145.1. NCBI lineage: Eukaryota > Metazoa > Chordata > Actinopteri > Salmoniformes > Salmonidae > Oncorhynchus > Oncorhynchus tshawytscha. The sequence continues at coordinate 26,596,109 of NC_056433.1, read as the reverse complement.
TTTCGTAAGATATGTTACCAATTACAATTAGTTTTATATATGTTCTGAATTTGCAAAACGTATGATATGTTACGAATTCTAACTAGGTGGCTAACGTTAGCTAGGCTAGGGGTTAAGGTTAAGTTTAGGAGTTAGGTTAAAGGGTTAGGTAAGGGGAAGGGTTAGCTAAAAGGGTTAAGGTTAGGGTTGGGGAAGGGTTAGTTAATATGCTAAGTAGTTGTAAAGCAGCTTAAAAGTTGTAAGTAGTTGAAAAGTTGCTAATTAGCTCAAATGCTAATGTTGTCCATCATGAGATTCAAACTTGTAGACTTTGGGCTGCTGTTCGCATTATACGCCTACCCATCCACCCTGACCAACCACCCTACTTTCGTTTTTTCCTTAAGTAACCATTTGTCTTATGTAAACATACCAAACATAATAAATCATACTGTTCCAGATTTACATTTACTATGTTACATCTAGTCTATGAGACCAGGCTGCATTCGATCAGGAACTGGGTCAAGTGGGCAGGGCTAAATAAGGTGAATAGAGCCCAAGTTATGAGTCTATCTAGTTTTTCACCCTCTCATTTCTCAATTCAGATTTTCTCTGTGTACAGACACCAAGAGAGCCATTTCTGCATTTTAGCTCTTTTTGAAATGGTATGGTTAGAGAGGGTCCTCTTACCCCTTCTTCCCCTCCAAGCTGTTCATGTGTGTCTCCAGAGACTCCAGGATGCTACTGGGAGCCTGAGGGCCAGCGAAGAGAGTACCAATCAGAGACACAGAAACAACAGGTTTATGTGACTGACTTCCTTACTCATCTGCATGCCAACACTTCAAATAACACAGCACCCAATTCTATTTCTATGGCAGTACCACTCCAGACCCTCCATTTTGAACTCATCCCACTAACCCCACTTTTCTATGAACTCAACGACCTGTAGAATGAAGTGTTAAGGAACATTTTTACTTAAACTCTTCAGTCGTTTGTGCACGGAAGCACACACACATGCAAATACACACACAGACATGCACTGCAGTCAGAAGTGTCAGCCTGCAGAATTATCCCATGCCAAAACCCCATCCTCCCAAACAGGCACTCTGCCAAGCCACTCCACGTCTCTATGGTTACCGGGTCCTCGATAGGCTTAAAGGAACAGTCCTCATCGTCTGAGTCTATGAGGTTCGTCACCACTCGAGGGTGCTGACACTGGGATCGCAGGAGGAAGATTAGGATGGATGTGTGTGTGTGTTACAACTATGCCATCATCCTTCCAGAGAGAAAGCACAAAGACCAGTGACTTACATAGTTGATGTCTGGAATGTCATTTTTTTCGACACCAACTGTCTGTGGAACAAAACACACACCAGAGACAACTTCACAATCATATCTGTGCATCATAACCTTACGTTCCAAATAGAGACAGACACTGTATGTGAGCAATCACGGTGAGAGTTTCACTTGGATATAAGTCAGTTAGAATACAGACGGTTAGGAAGTTTCCTTTACCTCAGCGAGCTTCATGAACTCTCCAATCTTGGTGACCCTGGTCAGGAACCTCTTATAGATCTCCAAGGCCTCCTTGCAGTCGCTCTTCTTCATCTTAAAGTATTTCTCTACAGACATTTAACAGTTGTTAAGAATAAGAGCATCTCCTAAATCGCCACACGGTGAAAGGAAGTAACTTATCTTTTAATTGGTCTGCTTCCCAAATGGCACCCTATTCCCTTAATAGTACATTACTTTTGACCAGGGCCCATAGATCTGTGGTCAAAAGTGGTGCACTATAAAGGAAATACAGTGCAATTTGGGATGCACACAATGACATGTCTAGCTCACCTAATAGATTGATGACCCCATCGTTGTAGGAGGCAAACAGCTTGACCAGATCCTTGAAGAGCAGCAGGAACGCTGCGTTGATGATAGGGTTATTCAGCTCCTTGGGGTGGACCTGGGAGAGAGAGAGAGACCTTTCAAACGCGTTTTATTCATGTAGTTCAACAGAAGATGAATTAATCTCCAGCAATATTCTGCTGTACTAAAACATTGTACACCCCCACAGAAATATCAGGGTCAATAGAACAGATAGCATCATTGCTATTGAGCGAGAGAGAGAGAAAGAGAAAATGTAACACAGGAAAATAAACAACAGGTAAACAGTATTCTTTGTGACCTGACATAGTACGGTGGTCAGCTTATTCACAAATGACCAAAGGCCCACAGACAGACAGATAGACAGGCAGGCAAACAGTTGTAAACAGATCAATGATAAACAGCATGTCCAACTCACATCAAACTCCAGCAGTGTGTCGATCTGGGTCTGCAGGACGGGCATGCCTTTTAACAGCTTGTCTGGAGCCATTGTCCTCATCACCCCTTCAGCACTGTGGAGGAAACACACAGGGGAAAGCATAACGAGGGCCTCATGGATGAGGTAAATTACAAAATGTCCTCAGTGACGAGGTGAATGACAGTATGAGGTGGGCCTCAGTGACGAGGTGAACAACAGGTGGGCCTCAGTGACGAGGAGAGACAGGGAAGTGACTGACCCCTTCTTGACTTTGGTGAAGTCGAAAGCCATCTGGCGATAGGCAAAGGCCCTCTCATTGAGGTAGCGGCCGTAACGTCTGATGAATGTAGACATGTCATAGCCTAGAGAAAGAAGAAAGCACCACATTCATGTCACACCAAAGGTAAAGCTCCTGATGAAATGTAAAGGCCCTTCTGTTTTGCAAGTCGTGTATCTGATTGTAGGGGAGTTTTGAAGGGGATTGAAGGGGAGGATTGCAGTAGCTCTTTTTTTTGTTTACGTTAGGATGAGAGACAGTATGATGAGACAGGGGATCTATAATGAGACCAGGGCAAGACACTGGTGACAAGTGCAGGAAATCGCAATCAGAGGTAGGAAGCAGTTTAGTGTGCGTGTGAATGTGCGTGCAAGAGTGCATGGATGTGTGTACAGATGTAGGAACTCAATTTGAGCCAGTTTGCTACAGCAGGAAAATAATCCTGCAGCAACAGGAAATGTGAATTATTATGTGGAATATAATTAATGGACATTTTGGTAGGGGTTGATACTTGATTTTCCCTTATGAAAATTTATGAAATTTCAAAGTGGAAATTAAAAACTTTAGAAGCCTTTTTAAACCTCAAATACACTACAAGTTTGAAATGTCCAGCATTGCAGGAAAGTTCTCCTGCAACAGGGTGATCTTGTTGTGGTTCTTAATGTTTTCCTCCATAATCCTGGACTATCAGACCACCATTTTATTACGTTTGCAATCGCAACAAATAATCTGTTCAGACCCCAACCAAGGATCATCAAAAGCCATGCTATAAATTCTCGGACAACCCAAAGATTCCTAGATGCCCTTCCAGACTCCCTCCACATACCCAAGAACGTCAGGGTACAAAAATTGGTTAACCACCTGACTGAGGAACTTAATTTAACCTTGTGCAATACCTTAGATGCAATAGCACCCCTAAAAACAACAAAACATTTGTCATAAGAAACTAGCTCCCTGGTATACAGAAAATACCCGAGCTCTGAAGCAAGTTTCCAGAAAATTGGAATGGAAATGGCGCTACACCAAACTGGAAGTCTTCTGACTAGCTTGGATAGACAGTACCGTGTAGTATCGAAGAGCCCTCACTGCTGCTCGATCATCCTATTTTTCCAACTCAATTGAGGAAAATAAGAACAATCCAAAATTTATTTTTGATACTGTCGCAAAGCTAACTAAAAAGCAGCATTCCCCAAGTGAAGAAGGCTTTCACTTCAGCAGTAATAAATTCATGAAACTCTTTGAGGAAAAGATCATGATCATTAGAAAGCAAATTACGGACTCCTCTTCAAATCTGCGCATTCCTCCAAAGCTCAGTTGTCCTGAATCTGCACAACTCTTCCTGGACCTAGGATCAAGGAAGACACTCAAGTTTTTTAATACTATATCTCTTGACACATTCATGAAAATAATCATGGCTTCTAAACCTTCAAGCTGCATACTGGACCCTATTCCAACTAAACTACTGAAAGAGCTGCTTCCTGTGCCTGGCCCTCCTATGTTGAACATAATAAACGGCTCTTTATCCAACGGATGTGTACCAAACTCACTAAAAGTGTCAGTAATAAAGCCTCTCTTGAAAAAGCCAAACCTTGACCCAGAAAAAAAATATATATATTTAAAAAAAATATATATAAATATATTTTTTTTTAAATCGGCCTGTACCAAAACACCCATTCCTCTCAAAAATTTTAGAAAAAGCTGTTGCGCAGCAACTCACTGCCTTCCTGAAGACAAACAATGTATACGAAATGCTTCAGTCTGGTTTTAGACCCCATCATAGCCTTTTAATGGCGTCAGACCGAAGCTCTGCATCTGTCCTCGTGCTCCTAGACCTTAGTGCTGCTTTTGATACCATCGACCACCACATTCATTTGGAGAGATTGGAAACCCAAATTGGTCTACACAGACAAGTTCTGGCCTGGCTTAGATCTGATCTGTCAGAAAGATATCAGTTTGTCTCTGTAGATGGTTTGTCCTCTGACAAATCAACTGTAAATTTCAGTGTTCCTCAAGGCTCTGTTTTAGGACCACTATTGTTTTCACTATATATTTTACCTCTTGGTAATGTCATTCGGAAACGTAATGTTAACTTTCACTGCTATGTGGACGACACACAGCTGTACATTTTAATGAAACATGGTGAAGCCCCAAAATTGCACTCCCTGGAACCCTGTGTTTAAGACATAAGGAAGTGGATGGCGGAAAATGTTTTACTTTTAAACTCGGACAAAACAGAGATGCTAGTTCTAGGTCCCAAGAAACAAAGATCTTCTGTTGAATCGACACATTACTCTTAATGGTTGTGCATTCGTCTCAAATAAAACTGAAGGACCTCGGATACTTACTTACTCTGGACCCTGATCTCTCTTTTGACGAACATATCAAGACTGCTTCAAGGACAGCTTTTTTCCATCTACGTAACATTGCAAAAATCTGAAACTTTCTGTACAAAAATTATGCAAAAAAATATATCCATGTTTCTGTCACTTCTAGGTTAGACTACTGCAATGCTCTACTTTCCGGCTACCCGGATAAAACACAAAATAAACTTCAGTCAGTGCTAAATACGGCTGCTAGAATCTTGACTAGAACCAAACCTTTTTATCATATTACTCCAGTGCTAGCCTCTCTACACTGACTTCCTGTTAAGGCAAGGGCTGATATCAAGGTTTTACTGCTAACCTACAAAGCATTACATGGGCTTGCTCCTACCGATCTCTCTGATTTGGTCCTGCCGTACATACCTACACGTACGCTACGGTCACAAGACACAGGCCTCCTTATTGTCCCTAGAATTTCTAAACAAGCAGCTGGAGGCAGGGCTTTCTCCTATAGAGCTCAATGTTCATGGAATGGTCTGCCTATCCATGTGAGAGATGCAAACTCGGTCTCAACCTTTATTTATTGAAGACTCATCTCTTCAGTAGGTCCTATGATTGAGTGTAGTCTGGCCCAGGAGTTTGAAGGTGAACGGAAAGGCACTGGAGCAACGAACCACCCTTGCTGTCTCTGCCTGGCCGGTTCACCTCTCTCCACTGGGATTCTCTGCCTCTAACCCTATTACAGGGGCTGAGTCACTGGCTTACTGGTGCTCTTCCATGCCGTCCCTAGGATGGGTGCATCACTTGAGTGGGTTGAGTCTGATGTTATCTTCCTCTCCGAGTTCGTGCCCTCTATTGGTGTGGAGGCTGTGCTTTGGCACAGTGGGTGGTGTTATATCCTGCCTGTTTGGGCCTGTCTGGGGATATCATCGGACAGGGCCACAGTGTCTCCCGACCCCTCCTGTCTCAGCCTCCAGTATTTATGCTGCAATAGATTATGTGTCGGGGGGCTAGGGTCAGTCTATTATATCTGAATTATTTCTCCTGTCCCTAGTCCACCTGGTCATGCTGCTGCTCCAGTTTCAACTGTTCTGTTTCTTCCTAGGTTCTGGCCTTTCTAGGGAGTTTTTCCAAGCCACCGTGCTTCTACACCTGCATTGCTTGCTGTTTGTTGTTTTAGGCTGGGTTTCTGTATAGCACTTGGTGTAAGAAGGGATTTATAAATACATTTGATTGATTGAATGATTGATTAAGATACCACATCTGTACACGTACAGTACTATGTTTCACGTGTGCACATTGCATGCTTGCTGCTGTTCATTATGCAATTAAAAGGCCAGCAATTTCTTCTCTTTCCAGATGGCCCGTCTCCTCCGGTCTCTGCCTCTCCTCCTGTCTCTGCCTCTCCTCCTGTCTCTGTCTCTGCCTCTCCTCCTGTCTCTGTCTCTGCCTCTCCTCCTGTCTCTGCCTCCTCCTGTCTCTGCCTCTCCTCCTCCTGTCTCTGCCTCTCCTCCTGTCTCTGTCTCTGCCTCTCCTCCTGTCTCTGCCTCTCCTCCTGTCTCTGTCTCTGCCTCTCCTCCTGTCTCTGCCTCTCCTCCTGTCTCTGCCTCTCTCTCCTCCTGTCTCTGTCTCTGCCTCTCCTCCTGTCTCTGCCTCTCCTCCTGTCTCTGTCTCTGCCTCTCCTCCTGTCTCTGCCTCTCCTCCTGTCTCTGCCTCTCCTCCTGTCTCTGTCTCTGCCTCTCCTCCTGTCTCTGCCTCTGCCTCTCCTCCTGTCTCTGTCTCTGCCTCTCCTCCTGTCTCTGTCTCTGCCTCTCCTCCTGTCTCTGTCTCTGCCTCTCCTCCTGTCTCTGCCTCTCCTCCTGTCTCTGTCTCTGCCTCTCCTCCTGTCTCTGCCTCTCCTCCTGTCTCTGTCTCTGCCTCTCCTCCTGTCTCTGTCTCTGCCTCTCCTCCTGTCTCTGCCTCTCCTCCTGTCTCTGCCTCTCCTCCTGTCTCTGCCTCTCTTCCTGTCTCTGTCTCTGCCTCTCCTCCTGTCTCTGTCTCTGTCTCTGCCTCTCTCTGTCTCTGCCTCTCTCCTCCTGTCTCTGTCTCTCCTCCTGTCTCTGTCTCTGCCTCTCCTCCTGTCTCTGTCTCTGCCTCTCCTCCTGTCTCTGTCTCTGCCTCTCCTCCTGTCTCTGTCTCTGCCTCTCCTCCTGTCTCTGTCTCTCTCTCCTCCTGTCTCTGTCTCTGCCTCTCCTCCTGTCTCTGTCTCTGCCTCTCCTCCTGTCTCTGCCTCTCCTCCTGTCTCTGCCTCTCCTCCTGTCTCTGCCTCTCCTCCTCTGTCTCTGTCTCTGCCTCTCCTCCTGTCTCTGTCTCTGCCTCTCCTCCTGTCTCTGCCTCTGCCTCTCCTCCTGTCTCTGCCTCTCCTCCTGTCTCTGTCTCTGCCTCTCCTCCTGTCTCTGCCTCTCCTCCTGTCTCTGCCTCTCCTCCTGTCTCTGCCTCTCTCCTCCTGTCTCTGTCTCTGCCTCTCCTCCTGTCTCTGTCTCTGCCTCTCTCCTCCTCTCTGTCTCTCCTCCTGTCTCTGTCTCTGCCTCTCCTCCTGTCTCTGTCTCTGCCTCCTCCTCCTGTCTCTGCCTCCTCCTGTCTCTGTCTCTGCCTCTCCTCCTGTCTCTGCCCTCCTCCTCCTGTCTCTGCCTCCTCCTCCTGTCTCTGTCTCTGCCTCTCCTCCTGTCTCTGTCTCTGCCTCTCCTCCTATCTCTGCCTCCTCCTCCTGTCTCTGCCTCTCCTCCTGTCTCTGCCTCTCCTCCTGTCTCTGCCTCTCCTCCTGTCTCTGTCTCTGCCTCTCCTCCTGTCTCTGTCTCTCCTCCTGTCCTGTCTCTGCCTCTCCTCCTGTCTCTGCCTGCCTCCTCCTGTCTCTGTCTCTGCCTCTCCTGTCCTGTCTCTGCCTCCTCCTGTCTCTGTCTCTGCCTCTCCTCCTGTCTCTGTCCTCCTGTCTCTGCCTCTCCTCCTGTCTCTGCCTCTCCTCCTCCTGTCTCTGCCTCTCCTCCTGTCTCTGCCTCTCCTCCTGTCTCTGCCTCTCCTCCTGTCTCTGTCTCTGCCTCTCCTCCTGTCTCTGTCTCTCTGCCTCTCCTCCTGTCTCTGCCTCTCCTCCTGTCTCTGCCTCTCCTCCTGTCTCTGCCTCTCCTCCTGTCTCTGCCTCTCCTCCTGTCTCTGTCTCTGCCTCTCCTCCTGTCTCTGCCTCTCCTCCTGTCTCTGCCTCTCCTCCTGTCTCTGCCTCTCCTCCTGTCTCTGCCTCTCCTCCTGTCTCTGCCTCTCCTCCTGTCTCTGCCTCTCCTCCTGTCTCTGTCTCTGCCTCTCCTCCTGTCTCTGCCTCTCTCCTGTCTCTCCCTCTCCTCCTCTCTCCTGTCTCTGCCTCCTGTCTCTGTCTCTGCCTCTCCTCCTGTCTCTGTCTCTGCCTCTCCTCCTGTCTCTGTCTCTGCCTCTCCTCCTGTCTCTGCCTCTCCTCCTGTCTCTGCCTCTCCTCCTGTCTCTCTCCTCCTGTCTCTGCCTCTCTCCTCCTGTCTCTGCCTCTCCTCCTGTCTCTGCCTCTCCTCCTGTCTCTGCCTCCTCCTCCTGTCTCTGTCTCTGCCTCTCCTCCTGTCTCTGCCTCTCCTCCTGTCTCTGCCTCCTCCTCCTGTCTCTGCCTCTCCTCCTGTCTCTGTCTCTGCCTCTCCTCCTGTCTCCGCCTCTCCTCATGTCTCTTCCTCTCTCCGCCTGTCTCTTCTTCTCTCCTGTCTCTTCTTCTCTCCGCCTCTACTCCTGTCTCTTCCTCTCTTTGTCTCTCCTCCTGTCTCTTCTTCTCTCTTCTTCTCTCCGCCTCTCCTCATGTCTCTTCTTCTCTCCGCCTGTCTCTTCTTCTCTCTGCCACTCCTCCCGTCTCTTCTTCTCTCCGCCTCTACTCCTGTCTCTTCTTCTCTCCGCCTGTCTCTTCTTCTCTCCTCCTGTCTCTTATTCTCTCCGCCTCTCCTCCTGTCTCTTCTTCTCTCCGCTGTCTGTCTCTTCTTCTTTCTGCCTCTCCTCCCGTCTCCACCTCTCTGCCTCTCCTCCCATCTCCACCTCTCTGCCTCTCCTCCCATCTCCGCCTCTCTATGCCTCTCCTCCTGTCTCTTCTTCTCTCCTCCTGTCTCCGCCTCTCTATGCCTCTCCTCCTGTCTCTTCTTCTCTCCTCCTGTCTCTTCTTCTCTCCACCTCTCCGCCTGTCTCTTCTTCTCTCCTCCTGTCTCTTCTTCTCTCCTCCTGTCTCCTCTTCTCTCCTCCTGTCCTCCTGTCTCCGCCTCTCTATGCCTCTTCTCCTGTCTCTTCTTCTCTCTTCCTGTCCCCGCCTCTCGTCCTGTCTATTCTTCTCTCCGCCTCTCCTCCTGTCTCTTCTTCTCACCTCCTGTCTCCGACTCTCTCTGCCTCTCCTCCCGTCTCTGCCTATCCTCCCGTCTCCGCCTCTCTCTGCCTCTCCTCCCGTCTCTGCCTCTCTCTGCCTCTCCTCCCGTCTCCGCCTCTCTCTACCGCTCCTCTCGTCTCTGCCTCTCCTCCCGTCTCCACCTCTCTCTGCCTCTCCTCCCATCTCCACCTCTCTCTGCCTCTCCTCCCATCTCCGCCTCTCTATGCCTCTCCTCTCCACCTCTCTATGCCTCTCCTCCTGTCTCCGCCTCTCTATGCCTCTCCTCCTGTCCCCGCCTCTCCTCCTGTCTCTTCTTCTCTCCTCCTGTCTCTTCTTCTCTCCGCCTGTCTCTTCTTCTCTCCGCCTGTCCTCCTGTCTCTTCTTCTCTCCACCTCTCCTCCTGTCTCTTCTTCTCTCCTCCTGTCTCTTCTTCTCTCCGCCTGTCCTCCTGTCTCTTCTTCTCTCCACCTCTCCTCCTGTCTCTTCTTCTCTCCTCCTGTCTCTTCTTCTCTCGTCCTGTCTCTTCTTCTCTCCTCCTGTCCTCCTGTCTCCGCCTCTCTATGCCTCTTCTCCTGTCTCTTCTTCTCTCCTCCTGTCCCCGCCACTCGTCCTGTCTATTCTTCTCTCCGCCTCTCCTCCTGTCTCTTCTTCTCACCTCCTGTCTCCGCCTCTCTCTGCCTCTCCTCCCTGTCTCCGCCTCTCTCTGCCTCTCCTCCGTCTCCGCCTCTCTCTGCCTCTCCCCATCTCCGACTCTCTCTGCCTCTCCTCCCGTCTCCGCCTCTCTCTGCCTCTCCTCCCGTCTCCGCCTCTCTCTGCCTCTCCGCCTCTCTCTGCCTCTCCCCCATCTCCGACTCTCTCTGCCTCTCCTCCGTCTCCGCCTCTCTCTGCCTCTCCTCCTATCACTGCCTCTCCTCCCGTCTCCGCTCTCTCCGCCTCTCCTCCTGTCTCTTCCTCTCTCCGCCTCTCCTCCTGTTTCTTCCTCTCTCCTCCTGTCTCTTCCTCTCTCCGCCTCTCCTCATGTCTCTTCCTCTCTCCGCCTGTCTCTTCTTCTCTCCTATCTCTTCTTCTCTCCTGTCTCTTCTCTCCGCCTGCCTCTCCTCCTGTCTCTTCTTCTCTCCTCCTGTCCTCCTGTCTCCGCCTCTCTATGCCTCTTCTCCTGTCTCTTCTTCTCTCCTCCTGTCACCGCCTCTCGTCCTGTCTATTCTTCTCTCCGCCTCTCTATGCCTCTCTCCTGTCTCTTCTTCTCACCTCCTGTCTCCGCCTCTCTCTGCCTCTCCTCCCGTCTCCGCCTCTCTCTGCCTCTCCTCCCGTCTCCGCCTCTCTCTGCCTCTCCCCCATCTCCGACTCTCTCTGCCTCTCCTCCGCCTCCGCCTCTCTCTGCCTCCGCCTCTCTCTGCCTCTGTCTCTTCCTGCCTCTCCGCCTCCTCCTCCTCTCTCCGCCTCTCCTCCTGTCTCTTCCTGTCTCCGCCTCTCCTCCTGTCTCTTGATCTCTCCGCCTCTCCTCCTGTCTCTTCCTCTCTCCGCCTCTCCTCCTGTCTCTTCCTCTCTCCGCCTCTCCTCCTGTCTCTTCCTCTCCGCTCTCCTCCTGTCTCTTCCCTCTCATCCTCTCCTCCTGTCTCTCCTCCTGTCCTCTCTCTCCTGTCTCTCTTCCCTGTCCTCCTGTCTCTTCCTCTCTCCTGTCTCTCTCCTCCTGTCTCTTCTGCCTCTCTCCTGTCTCTGCCTCCTCCTGTCTCTTCTCTCTCCGCCTCTCCTCCTGTCTCTTCCTCTCCGCCTCTCCTCCTGTCTCTTCCTCTCTCCTGCCTCTCCTCCTGTCTCTTCCTCTCTCCGCCTCTCCTCCTGTCTCTTCCTCTCTCCGCCTCTTCTCCTGTTTCTTCTCTCTCCGCCTCTCCTCATGTCTCTTCCTCTCTCCGCCTGTCTCTTCTTCTTCTCTCCTCCTGTCTCTTCTTCTCTCCTGTCTCAACTCCTGTCTCTTCTTCTCTCCACCTGCCTCTCCTCCTGTCTGTTCTTTCTCTCTCCTGCTAATCTCTCTCCTGTCTCTTCTTCTCTCTGCCTCTCCTCCCGTCTCTTCTTCTCTCCACCTCTCCTCCCGTCTCTTCTTCTCTCCGCCTCTCCTCCCGTCTCTTCTTCTCTCCGCCTCTACTCCGGTCTCTTCTTCTCTCCTCCTGTCTCTTCTTCTCTCCTCCTGTCTCTTCTTCTCTCCTCCTGTCTCTTCTTCTCTCCGCCTGTCTCTTCTTCTTTCTGCCTCTTCTCCCGTCTCCACCTCTCTCTGCCTCTCCTCCCGTCTCCACCTCTCTCTGCCACTCCTCCCATCTCCACCTCTCTCTGCCTCTCCGCCTCTCTATGCCTCTCCTCTCGTCTCCACCGCTCTATGCCTCTCCTCCTGTCTCCGCCTCTCTATGCCTCTCCTCCTGTCCCCGCCTCTCCTCCAGTCTCTTCTTCTCTCCTCCTGTCTCTTCTTCTCTCCGCCTGTCTCTTCTTCTCTCCGCCTGTCCTCCTGTCTCTTCTTCTAACCTCCGTCTCTTCTTCTCTCCTCCTGTCCTCCTGTCTCCGCCTCTCTATGCCTCTTCTCCTGTCTCTTCTTCTCTCCTCCTGTCCCCGCCTCTCGTCCTGTCTATTCTTCTCTCCGCCTCTCCTCCTGTCTCTTCTTCTCACCTCCTGTCTCCGCCTCTCTCTGCCTCTCCTCCCGTCTCTTCTTCTCACCTCCTGTCTCTTTTTCTCTCCTCCTGTCTCTTCTTCTCTCCTCCCGTCTCCACCTCTCTCTGCCTCTCCTCCCGTCTCCACCTCTCTCTGCCTCTCCTCCCATCTCCACCTCTCTCTGCCTCTCCTCCCATCTCCACCTCTCTCTGCCTCTCCTCCCGTCTCCACCTCTCTCTGCCTCTCCTCTCGTCTCCACCTCTCTTCTCTCCTCCTGTCTCTTCTTCTCTCCTCCTGTCTCCACCTCTCTCTATGCCTCTCCTCCTGTCTCCACCTCTCCTCTGTCTCTGCCTGTCTCTCTCTCCTCCTGTCTCTTCCTCTCATCTCCTGTCTCTCTCTGCTTCTCTCCTCCTATCTCTTCTTCTCTCCGTCTCCTCCTGTCTCTTCCTCTCTATGCCTCTCCTCTCTGTCTCTTCTTCTCTCCTCCTGTCTCTTCTTCTCTCCTCGCCTCTCTATGCCTCTTCTCCTGTCTCTTCTTCTCTCCTCCTGTCCCCGCCTCTCGTCCTGTCTATTCTTCTCCCCGCCTCTCCTCCTGTCTCTTCTTCTCACCTCCTGTCTCTTCTTCTCACCTCCTGTCTCTTCTTCTCACCTCCTGTCTCCGCCTCTCTCTGCCTCTCCTCCCGTCTCTGCCTCTCCTCCCGTCTCCGCCTCTCTCTGCCTCTCCCCCCGTCTCCGCCTCTCTCTGCCTCTCCTCCCGTCTCCGACTCTCTTTGCCTCTCCTCCCGTCTCCGACTCTCTCTGCCTCTCCTCCCGTCTCCGACTCTCTCTGCCTCTCCTCCCGTCTCCGACTCTCTCTGCCTCTCCCCGTCTCGACTCTCTCTGCCTCTCCTCCCGTCTCCGACTCTCTCTGCCTCTCCTCCCGTCTCTGCCTCTCTCTGCCTCTCCTCCCGTCTCTGCCTCTCTCTGCCCTCCCCCCGTCTCCGCCTCTCTGCCTCTCCCCGTCTCCGCCTCTCTCTGCCTCTCCTCCCGTCTCCGCCTCTCTCTGCCACTCCTCCCGTCTCCGCCTCTCTCTGCCACTCCTCCCGTCTCCGCCTCTCTCTGCCTCTCCTCCTGTCTCCGCTGCTCTCTCTGCCTCTCCTCCTGTCTCCGCCTCTCTCTCTCCCCGTCTCCGCCTCTCTCTTTCTCTCCCCCCGTCTCCGCCTCTCTCTGCCTCTCCCCGTCTCCGCCTCTCTCTGCATCTCCCCGTCTCCGCCTCTCCCTGCCTCTCACGTCTCCGCCTCTCTCTCTGCCTCTCCTCCAGTCTCCTCCTCTCTCCGCCTCTCCTCCCGTCTCTTCCTCTATCCGCCTCTCCTCCCGTATCTTCCTCTCTCCGCCTCTCCTCCCGTCTCTTCCTCTCTCCGCCTCTCCTCCTGTCTCTTCCTCTCTCCGCCTCTCCTCCTGTCTCTTCCTCTCTCCGCCTCTCCTCCTGTCTCTTCCTCTCTCCGCCTCTCCTCCTGTCTCTTCCTCTCTCCGCCTCTCCTCCTGTCTCTTCATGTCTCTTCGCCTCCTCCTGTCTCTTCCTCTCTCCGCCTCTCTCTGTCTCTTCTTCTCTCCGCCTCTCCTCCTGTCTCTGCCTTCTCCGCCTCTTCTCCTGTTTCTTCCTCTCTCCGTCTCTCCTCCCTCTCTTCCTCTCCTCTCTGTCTCTGCTTCTCTCCTCCTGTCTCTTCTTCTCTCCTGTCTCAACTCCTCTCTCTTCTTCTCTCCACCTGCCTCTCCTCCTGTCTGTTCTTCTCTCCGCCTCTACTCCTGTCTCTTCTTCTCTCCGCCTGTCTCTTCTTCTCTCTGCCTCTCCTCCCGTCTCTTCTTCTCTCCACCTCTCCTCCCGTCTCTTCTTCTCTCCGCCTCTCCTCCCGTCTCTTCTTCTCTCCGCCTCTACTCCGGTCTCTTCTTCTCTCCTCCTGTCTCTTCTTCTCTCCTCCTGTCTCTTCTTCTCTCCTCCTGTCTCTTCTTCTCTCCGCCTGTCTCTTCTTCTTTCTGCCTCTTCCCGTCTCCACCTCTCTCTGCCTCTCCTCCCGTCTCCCGCCTCTCTCTGCCACTCCTCCCATCTCCACCTCTCTCTGCCTCTCCTCCCATCTCCGCCTCTCTCTGCCTCTCCTCTGCGTCTCCACCGCTCTATGCCTCTCCTCCTGTCTCCGCCTCTCTATGCCTCTCCTCCTGTCCCCGCCTCTCCTCCAGTCTCTTCTTCTCTCCTCCTGTCTCTTCTTCTCTCCGCCTGTCTCTTCTTCTCTCCGCCTGTCCTCCTGTCTCTTCTTCTAACCTCCGTCTCTTCTTCTCTCCTCCTGTCCTCCTGTCTCCGCCTCTCTATGCCTCTTCTCCTGTCTCTTCTTCTCTCCTCCTGTCCCCGCCTCTCGTCCTGTCTATTCTTCTCTCCGCCTCTCCTCCTGTCTCTTCTTCTCACCTCCTGTCTCCGTCTCTCTCTCTGCCTCTCCTCCCATCTCTTCTTCTCACCTCCTGTCTCTTTTTCTCTCCTCCTGTCTCTTCTTCTCTCCTCCGTCTCCACCTCTCTCTGCCCTCCTCCTGTCTCCACCTCTCTCTGCCTCTCCTCCCCATCTCCCTCTCTCTGCCTCTCCTCCCATCTCCACCTCTCTCTGCCTCTCCTCCGTCTCCGCCTCTCTGCCTCTCCTCTCGTCTCCACCTCTCTTCCTCTCCTCCTGTCTCTTCTTCTCTCCTCCTGTCTCCGCCTCTCTCCTGTCTGCCTCTCCTCCTGTCTCCACCCCTGCCTCTCCTCCTGTCCTCTTCTCTCTCTCCTGTCTCTTCTTCTCTCCGCCTGTCTCTTCTCCCCTCTCCGTCTCTCTCTCCGTCCTCCTGTCTCTTCTTCTCTCCGCCTCTCCTCCTGTCTCTTCTTCTCTCCTCCTGTCTCTTCTTTCTCTCGTATCTCGCCTCTCTCTGCCTCTTCTCCTGTCTCTTCTTCTCTCCTCTGTCCCGTCCTCTCTCGTCCTGTCTATTCTTCTCCTCCGTCTCTCTCCTCCTGTCTCTTCTTCTCACCTCCTGTCTCTTCTTCTCTCCTCCTGTCTCTCTCCCCTTCTCACCTCCTGTCTCCCCCTCTCTGCCTCTCCTCCCGTCTCTGCCTCTCCTCCCGTCTCCGCCTCTCTCTGCCTCTCCCCCGTCTCCGACTCTCTCTGCCTCTCCTCCCGTCTCCGACTCTCTTTGCCTCTCCTCCGTCTCCGCCTCTCTCTGCCTCTCCTCCGTCTCCGACTCTCTCTGCCTCTCCTCCCGTCTCCGACTCTCTCTGCCTCTCCCCGTCTCCGACTCTCTCTGCCTCTCCTCCCGTCTCCGCCTCTCTCTGCCTCTCCTCCCGTCTCTGCCTCTCTCTGCCTCTCCTCCCGTCTCTGCCTCTCTCTGCCACTCCCCCGTCTCCGCCCTCTCTGCCTCTCCCCCCGTCTCCGCCTCTCTCTGCCACTCCTCCCATCTCCGCCTCTCTCTGCCTCTCCTCCCGTCTCCGCCTCTCTCTGCCACTCCTCCCGTCTCCGCCTCTCTCTGCCTCTCCTCCTGTCTCCGCCGCTCTCTTTCTCTTCCCTGTCTCCGCCTCTCTCTCTCTCCCCCGTCTCCGCCTCTCTCTTTCTCTCCCCGTCTCCGCCTCTCTCTGCCTCTCCCCGTCTCCGCCTCTCTCTGCATCTCCCCGTCTCCGCCTCTCCTGCCTCTCCGTCTCCGCCTCTCTCTGCCTCCGCCTCTCTCTGCCTCTCTCCAGTCTCCTCCTCTCTCCGCCTCTCCTCCCGTCTCTTCCTCTCTCCGCCTCTCCTCCCGTATCTTCCTCTCTCCGCCTCTCCTCCCGTCTCTTCCTCTCTCCGCCTCTCCTCCTGTCTCTTCCTCTCTCCGCCTCTCCTCCTGTCTCTTCCTCTCCGCCTCTCCTCCTGTCTCTCTCTCTGCCTCTCTCTTCCTCTCTCCGCCTCTCCTCCTGTCTCTTCTCTCCTCCTGTCTCCTCCTCTCTCTTCCTCTCCTCCTGTCCTTCTCCTCCTCCTGTCTCTTCCTCTCTCCGCCTCTCCTCCTGTCTCTTCCTTCTCTCCTCCTCTCCTCCTGTCTCTTCTCTACCTCTCCTCCTGCCTCTCCTCCTGTCTCTTCCTCTCTCCGCCTCTCCTCCCGTCTCTTCCTCTCTCCGCCTCTCCTCCTGTCTCTTCCTCTCTCTCTCCTCCTGTCTCTCTTCTGTCTCTTCCTGTCTCTCTCCGCCTCTTCTCCTGTCTCTTCCTCTCTCCGCCTGTCTCTTCTTCTCTCCGCCTGTCTCTTCTTCTCTCCCATGTCTCTTCTTCTCTCCGCATGTCTCTTCTTCTCTCCCATGTCTCTTCTTCTCTCCATGTCTCTTCTTCTCTCCCATGTCTCTGTTCTTTTCTCTCCGCATGTCTCTTCTTCTCTCCGCATGTCTCTTCTTCTCTCCGCATGTCTCTTCTTCTCTCCGCCTCTCCACCTGTCTCTTCTTCCCTCCGCCTCTCCTCCTGTCTCTTCTTCTCACCGCCTGTCTTTTCTTCTCTCCTCCCGTCTCCGCCCCTCTCTGCCTCTCCTCCCGTCTCCGCCCCTCTCTGCCTCTCCTCCCGTCTCCGCCCCTCTCTGCCTCTCCTCCCGTCTCCGCCTCTCTCTGCTTCTCCCCCCGTCTCCGCCTCTCTCTGCCTCTCCCCCCGTCTCCGCCTCTCTCTGCCTCCGCCTCTCTCTGCCTCTCCTCCCGTCTCTGCCTCTCTCTCCCTCTCCCCCGTCTCCGCCTCTCTCTGCCTCTCCCCCGTCTCCGCCTCTCTCTGCCTCTCCTCCGTCTCCGCCTCTCTCTGCCCTCCTCCCGTCTCCGCCTCTCTCTGCCCTCCTCCCGTCTCCGCCTCTCTCTGCCTCTCCTCCTGTCTCCGCCCGCTCTCTTTCTCTCCCCCTGTCTCCGCCTCTCTCTCTCTCCCCCGTCTCCGCCTCTCTCTTTCTCTGCCCCCCGTCTCCGCCTCTCTCTGCCTCTCCCCCGTCTCCGCCTCTCTCTGCATCTCCCCCGTCTCCGCCTCTCCCTGCCTCTCCTCACGTCTCCGCCTCTCTCTGCCTCCGCCTCTCTCTGCCTCTCCTCCAGTCTCCTCCTCTCTCCGCCTCTCCTCCCGTCTCTTCCTCTATCCGCCTCTCCTCCCGTCTCTTCCTCTCTCCGCCTCTCCTCCCGTCTCTTCCTCTCTCCGCCTCTCCTCCTGTCTCTTCCTCTCTCCGCCTCTCCTCCTGTCTCTTCCTCTCTCCGCCTCTCCTCCTGTCTCTTCCTCTCTCCGCCTCTCCTCCTGTCTCTTAATCTCTCCACCTCTCCTCCGTCTCTTCCTCTCTCCTGCCTCTCCTCTGTCTCTTCCTCTCTCTGCCTCTCCTCCTGTCTCTTCCTCTCTCTTCCTCTCCTCCTGTCTCTTCCTCTCTCTCTGCCTCTCCTCCGTCTCTTCCTCTCTCTGCCTCTCCTCCTGTCTCTCCGCCTCTCCGCCTGTCTCTTCTTCTCTCCGCCCTCTCTCTGTCTCTTCTTCTCTCCGCCTCTCTCTTCTTCTCTCCCATGTCTCTTCTTCTCTCTCTCCTCTCTTCCCCATCTCCGCCTCTCTTCTTCTCTCCCATGTCTCTTCTTCTCTCCGCCTCTCCCCTCTGCCTCTCCTCTCTCTTCTTCCCTCCGCCTCTCCTCCTGTCTCTTCTTCTCTCCGCCTGTCTTTTCTTCTCTCCTCCCGTCTCCGCCTCTCTCTGCCTCTCCTCCCGTCTCCGCCTCTCTCTGCCTCTCCCCCGTCTCCGCCTCTCTCTGCCTCTCCTCCCGTCTCCGCCTCTCTCTGCATCTCCTCCCGTCTCCGCCTCTCTCTGCCTCTCCTCCCGTCTCCGCCCCTCTCCCCGTCTCCGCCCCTCTCTGCCTCTCCTCCCATCTCCGCCTCTCCTCCCGTCTCTGCCTCTCCTCCCGTCTCCGTCTCTCTCTCTGCCTCTCCTCCGTCTCCGCCTCTCTCTGCCTCTCCTCCCGTCTCCGCCTCTCTCTGCCTCTCCTCCCGTCTCCGCCCCTCTCTGCCTCTCCTCCCGTCTCCGCCCCTCTCTGCCTCTCCTCCCGTCTCCGCCTCTCTCTGCCTCTCCCCCCTCGTCTCCGCCTCTCTCTGTCTCCGCCTCTCTCTGCCTCTCCCCGTCTCCGCCTCTCTCTGCCTCTCTTCTCCGCCTCTCCGCCTCTCCTCCTGTCTCTTCTTCTCTCCGCCTGTCTCTTCTTCTCTTCGCCTCTCTCCTGTCTCTTCTTCTCTCCGCCTGTCTCTTCTTCTCTTCGCCTCTCCTCCTGTCTCTTCTTCTCTCCTGTCTCTTCTTCTCTCCGCCTCTCTCTGCCTCTCCCCCGTCTCCGCCTCTCTCTGCCTCTCTCCCCCCGTCTCCGCCTCTCTCTGCCTCTCCCCCCGTCTCCGCCTCTCTCTGCCTCTCCCCCGTCTCCGCCTCTCTGCCTCTCCCCGTCTCCGCCTCTCTCTGCCTCTCCCCCGTCTCCGCCTCTCTCTGCCTCTCCCCCGTCTCCGCCTCTCTCTGCCTCCCCTCTCTCCCCATCTCCGCCTCTCTCTGCCTCTCTCTGCCTCTCCCCCGTCTCTGCCTCTCCCCCGTCTCTGCCTCTCTCTGCCTCTCCCCCGTCTCCGCCTCTCCTGCCTCTCCCCCCGTCTCCGCCTCTCTGCCTCCCCCCTGTCTTCGCCTCTCTCTGCCTCTCCCCCCGTCTTCGCCTCTCTCTGCCTCTTCCCCCCGTCTTCGCCTCTCTCTGCCCTCCCCCGTCTTCGCCTCTCTCTGCCTCTCCCCGTCTTCGCCTCTCTCTGCCTCTCCCCGTCTCCGCCTCTCCCCGTCTCCACCTCTCTCTGCCTCTCCCCCCGTCTCCACCTCTCTCTGCCTCTCCCCCATCTCCACCTCTCTTTGCCTCTCCTCCTGTTTCTTCTTCTCTCCGCCTCCCCGCCTGTCTCTTCTTCTCTCCACCTCTCCGCCTGTCTCTTCTTCTCTCCGCCTGTCTCTTCTTCTCTCTGCCTCTACTCCTGTCTCTTCTTCTCTCCGCCTCTCCTGCAGTCTCCACCTCTCTCCACTTCTCGCTGCCTCTCCACCTCTCCTCCTGTCTCTTCTTCTCTCCTGTCTCTTCTTCTCTCCGCCTCTCCTCCTGTCTCTTCTTCTCTCCTCCTGTCTCTTCTTCTCTCCTCCTGTCTCTTCTTCTCTCCTCCTGTCTCTTCTTCTCGCTGCCTCTCCACCTCTCGCTGCCTCTCCACCTCTCGCTGCCTCTCCACCTCTCGCTGCCTCTCCACCCGTCTCCTCCCTTCTCCACCTCTCGTCTCCACCTCTCTACCTCTCTCTGCCTCTCCTCCCCTCTCTGCCTCTCTCCACCCGTCTCCACCTCTCTCCACCCGTCTCCACCTCTCTCTGCCTCTCCTCCCATCTCCACCTCTCTCTGCCTCTCCTCCCATCTCCACCTCTCCTCCCATCTCTGACCTCACCTACCGTCTCTTTCCCCCTCTCTCTGCCTCTCCTCCTGTCTCCGCCTCTCCTGCAGTCTCCACCTCTCTCTACCTCTCGCTGCCTCTCCACCTCTCGCTGCCTCTCCACCTCTCTTCCTGTCTCTTCTCTGCCTCTCTCCTGTCTCTTATTCTCTCCGCTCTCCTCCTGTCTCTTCTTCTCTCCACCTCTCCTCCTGTCTCTTCTTTCTCCTCCTGTCTCTTCTCTCTGCCTCTACTCCTGTCTCTTCTTCTCTCCGCCTCTCCTCCTGTCTCCGCCTCTCCACCTCTCTCCACCTCTTGCTGCCTCTCCACCTCTCGCTGCCTCTTTCTCCCTCTCTCTCCTCTCTTCTCTCTGCCTCTCCTCCCCCTCTGCCTCTCCTCCCCCTCTGCCTCTCCTCCCCCTCTGCCTCTCCTCCCGTCTCCTCCTGTCTCTCTCTTCTCCACCTCTCTCCACCTCTCTCCTCCCATCTCCTCCTCTCTCTGCCTCTCCTCATCTCCACCTCTTCTCCATCTCTGACCTCCTTACCGTCTCTTTCCCCCTCTCTCTGCCTCTCCTCCTGTCTCCGCCTCTCTCCACCAGTCTCCACCTCTCTCCACCCGTCTCCACCCTCTCTGCCTCTCCTCCCATCTCCACCTCTCTCTGCCTCTCCTCCCATCTCCACCTCTCCTCCCATCTCTGACCTCACCTACCGTCTCTTTCCCCCTCTCTCTGCCTCTCCTCCTGTCTCCGCCTCTCCTGCAGTCTCCACCTCTCTCTACCTCTCGCTGCCTCTCCACCTCTCGCTGCCTCTCCACCTCTCTTCCTGTCTCTTCTTCTCTCCTGTCTCTTCTTCTCTCCGCCTCTCCTCCTGTCTCTTCTTCTCTCCACCTCTCCTCCTGTCTCATCTTCTCTCCTCCTGTCTCTTCTCTCTGCCTCTACTCCTGTCTCTTCTTCTACTCCTGTCTCTTCTTCTCTCCGCCTCTCCTCCTGTCTCCGCCTCTCCACCTCTCTCCACCTCTTGCTGCCTCTCCACCTCTCGCTGCCTCTTTACCCCTCTCTGCCTCTCCTCCCCTCTCTGCCTCTCCTCCCCCTCTGCCTCTCCTCCCCTCTCTGCCTCTCCTCCCCCTCTGCCTCTCCTCCCGTCTCCGCCTCTCTCTGCTTCTCCACCTCTCTCCACCTCTCTCCTCCCATCTCCACCTCTCTCTGCCTCTCCTCCCATCTCCACCTCTTCTCCAATCTCTGACCTCACCTACCGTCTCTTTCCCCCTCTCTCTGCCTCTCCTCCTGTCTCCGCCTCTCTCTCTCTCACCTGCTTCCCTCCACAAACATACAGGAAGTGCACTTACCGTGGGAGCCTGTTTTGTCGATAAAGTTGCTGAGGTTGAACAGAGCGGTCCTGGAGGCCAGGTATTGGATGAACCTCTGAGGAAGCAGAATGACAATAAGGCACTGACACTCTGAAACACCTCACAATGAAATAGGCTGATTAAACAAAACCAGAATCCATGAAAAAAAAATCAAGACAAATTAGGGCATATTTACTGAAATAGTCAACTACAAATTGAGTGCTAGTATGTTAGTCCAAAATTGAGACTTTATAATTTATAGTGTGTGAAAGCATGTCTTTTGCAATACAGCAACTCAATAAGTAAATATAGCTCCAGACAAACACAATGGTGATTGATGAAACATGAAACCATGTTTCAGAACGAGCTCTAATCTGCAGCCATACTAATAGCACTGTTTCCAGCACCATGGACAGCCACACTCACAGCTCCCCTGGGATGAATCAAGACAGCTGTGTAGCTGTCCATGGTGCTCAAACAGTCCTAATTGGTTTTATTGTGGTTGTGCACTAAATTGCTGCCCTCTGACCTCGTTTCCATGGACACACATGTGGTGTGTGGTGACTAGGGCCTTGAAGACGACAATCCAGCTGGCGTTGGTGGCCCTCTCAAACAGAGTGTCGGCCATCTGAGGGATGTTCACGTTGGTCGCATTGGTAGCCGATATCAGATCTGAAACACATACAGATAGGTTTGTTAGTACTGTGGGGAGAGGCTGTTTGTTCAGCTCAGTGAAACGGTTCTCTTATTGATTGTCGATCCGTGAAACGGTCAGAGATTTTGAGACAGTAGAATATAGCAGGATTTGTTAGGATATCTCAAGGTATTTAAAGAGTTGTAAAATCATGATGAGTAAGTACAATTTCAAAGTGTTAAGACATGCTGACTGCCAAGAAAATGTGTAATGTGCTGCCGTAGCTGATAGTGAAGCCTCACCCCAGGTCAAATGAGATTCAGTCTCCCTTGCTCCATTCATGTGCTCTGTGATTTTTGGAGTAGGACTGCTGGGCTGTGTGTGTGTGTGTGGGGGGGGGAATTCTGCTACTGGAATGTGTGAAAGCCATAAAACAGCCTCTGGGGGTTGTTCACTTCACTGTGTACCTAGTGGAGCTAGGCATTGCCGAGTCAGAAACCCATTTGGGAGTCAGGACACACATACCAAGCCTCAAAGAGCCACCAACTGCTGGAAAGGATCCAACACACCGATAGAAGTATTGCACACACACACACACACACAGAGACAAAGAGACAAACAGACTGCCATTTAGACAGACTGACCGACAGGTCTGCCTCAGAGAGCAATCACCTCAACTCAGCTCTTTGGGATACAGTACATGACAGATTAGCTGCTCGGAAGAGAGAGGGGGATATGGGATATGAGATATGGGATATGAGATCGGGAAGGTGGCTATAAATCATAGCCAAACCGTGTTTCTGTACTTCCAAAAGGCGGAAGCTTGTCCTGCCAAGGGATGGAAAGCTGCAATATTATCAAACAACACTGACCAGACTAAAAAGAGAGAGGGGATGCATGATGAAGGCTTGTTAGTCATTTCATGGTCAAAGGGCAGGGGCTTTGTCCACAGATTAATATAAATCAGTAAGGAGTCTGGTGTGGTGACCCCTCTCCCAACAGCCACACACACACACGAGAACAAAAACACACGTCTCCAATTATAAGCTTTTGTGTCCAGTTTTTGGTAAACGTTGACTGATGTACTGCCTGTACATTCTTATAAACAACAGGTGCCATCTAGAGCCTGAAAGGGTTTTTCGTCAGTCCCCACCGGAGGAACCTTTGAAGAACACTTTTTGGTTTCAGGTAGAACCCCTCTGGGTTCCATGAAGAACCCTTTCCACAGAGGGACAACCGAAGAACCCTTTTATGTTCTCTCTCTCCTAAATGTGTCAGCCTCTCTCAGTAAAACAGTTGGTGATGACAGCCATAATATTCATGTCTGTCCCTGCTTTGCTCGGCTTCCTACACAGCTCAACCATATGTTCCATCTCAACAGACAACCCTGTGTGTGGAATATTTGTGGCCCACTATTTTGTTTCCCACACAAACGTGTTCACACACACACACACACACACACACACACGTTTGTGTGTGTGTGTGTAAGTCTAATGATGATTGACTGATCTAAATAAAGACTCAGTAATCCACAGCAGACAGGAGAGCTGTAAAAATTAACTGGTAGGGGAGTCTATAACAAGGCACACAGGACTGTGTGTGTGCATGTGCGTGTGTGTGCGGGCATGCATATGCTTGTGGCCTGCCTGGGTGTGTGTATTGTTGTACTCACACACCAGACTTCTCCGAGGTTAGAGTGACTGGAATAGGTCAGATTAAAATCAACTAGAAGCCAGAGTATAGACGCCAACCCATTACCCTAACAACACTCCTATGAGACCACACACACACACACACACACACTTGTTAAGCTTGTCCAGAGGTATCAGCTCAATGATTCACTTAGCAGATGACTGAAAACACCCACACACACACACACACACACAAGCTGTGCCCATGCATAAAAACATGCATGCGGGTATAGGCTGCACTGACCACTAAACCAGTGATTTCTGTCGCATCACTGATCTTCAATGTATTTTTATCATATTGCTCAGAAGGAACAAGTTTGTCAAATTTAACGAACTGTGTTTCACCACAAGAGGGAACAAGAAGAGTCCAATCAAAATGAAATATATTTCAGCCATCTCGCTCCTTCAGAGTAAGAACCAATAAAAAAAAACATTGAAACCCATTTCTCACTCTGAAACACCAAAACAAGACAGAAAATATCATTCTAAGGATTTGCTACTGCCCAAAATGACTATCTGTTGAAGCACTCTGGAGTCGTTTGCCCGCCACTGTGCCTTTCCAGAACCCCCCTTTGTGTCAGCCCCAGTCTTTGACCCGCTCTACAATCTGTTTCCATGGCAACCGGACTGCCTCTCAAGGGTCAGCAATCAAGACACAATGATGATGGACAACAACTATCTTCTCTGTTATAATGGCTTCACACAAAGACTAGAGGGGTAATGTTTGATGTATCATCATATTGGCACATCAATGTCTGTGGCAAAGTGTATAGGGTCATTGAGATGTACTATACTCTTATTCCATTTCCATGTCTAGACCATTATCTGTGGAATCTATGCGTTATGCCATCAAACTTAAGGCCAAGAGATATGTAATATACAGTACCAGTCAAAAGTTGGCACACCTACTCATTCCAGGGTTTTTCTTTATTTGTACTATTTTCTACATTGTAGAATACTAGTGAAGACATCAAAACTATGAAACGACACATATGGAATCATGTAGTAATCAAAAAAGTTCAACAAAACCAAATATATTTTAGATTCTTCAAAGTACACACCCTTTTCCTTGATGACAGCTTTGCCCACTCTTGACATTCTCTCAACCAGCTTCATGAGGAGGTCACATAGAATGCATTTCAATTAACAGGTGTGCCTTGTTAAAAGTTCATTTGTGGAATTTCTTTCCTTCCTAATGTGTTTGAGCCAATCAGTTGTGTTGTGACAAGGTAGGGGTGGTATACAGAAGATGGCCCTATTTGGTAAAAGACATACCTTCTTTATTTGTGCTGTATGTATTGTTTTTGCTCCATTTAGAAAACTATTATTATTGAATATCAGTATAAATATGGAATGATCCATTATAGAGCATGGTTGATGAACTCGTTGTTTTTGGTTTTCTAAAAGCATTATGTGTTCCCCTTCCCTTTACCTATTTAGGTTGTTGGCAGAACGGGTCTACTAAGCCTCACGTATGGCGGCACCATACAGTTTTTTGACCTCTACACCACTAAGCTGCTACTAGTCTATACCTTTGTTTACAGTTTAAATCTGACCGCTTTGCCGTTGATTATCTATGGAATATAGCTTATGAAATGACCTTTTGTTTGGAGAACTTTGAACGCTCTGTTCTGTGGTTGCTTTGGAAGCGCGTCTGACTACGGCATCACATACCTGAGGCCTCAAGGCAAGTTTGGAATTGGATTATCCCTGAGGAGATGACAAATAATATGCCCTACTAGAGTTTCCAATAATATATTTAGGTTAGACGGAGCCCTTGCCTAAAAATGTTGGCCTAATTAAATGTTTTGGTGTTTGAAGCCTTGAATGTTGCCTTGAGGGCATTAACTATGTGGCAAGAAAATAAGATAAGGGAGACATTGTGCCCTATTTTTATTTAGTTTTGAAGGGCCATGAAATCCATAAACATTGTACATGCACTAGGATTAACTGCAAGGCAAGAGACATCTCTTGCATCTCTGACGCAATTCGTCAGGGCATGGACTCTACAAGGTGTCGAAAGCGTTCCACAGAGATGCTGGTCAATTCTGACTCCAATGCTTCAATGTCAAGTTGGCTGGATGTCCTTTGGGTGGTGGACCATTCTTGATACACACGGCAAACTGTTGAGTGGGAAAAACCCAACAGCGTTGCAGTTCTTGACACAAACCAGTATGCCTGGCATCTACTACCATACCCTGTTCAAAGGCACTTAAATCTTTTGTCTTGCCCATTCACCCTTTGAATGGCACACCTACACCATCCGTGTCTCAATTGTTCCCAGTCTTAAAGATCCTTCTTCTTCTTCTTCTCCTCCCCTAACAAGTGGCATCAATAAGGGATCATAGCATTCACCTGGTCAGTTTGTGCCATGGAAAGAGCAGGACATATGTGTATTTTATTGGGTAAGAATCTCCCTTCTCTGGACAGCCATACTCTTGTGTTCTCTGCCTCTCGCTCTGTGCAATGCTATGCTAATCCCCAGCAGTCTCCTGCCTACTTTAGCATTAGCATGGTCACCTTTGGCTGTGTAAATAATAGAGGCCAGTCATTGGCTGATTAATGCATTATTCAGTGGGGAGCGTATCACACGACATAAGTTCTGAGTCTTGCTAGACCTAGCCTGAGACTGGGCCGGCCACCTGACCACACACACAGGCAGGTGGAACACCATTCATCCACGACTGCTTTAGTTTGACTCGGGCTGCTAGGCCCTATGCCAGCAATTCATATTGTCTTGTCATGAGGCAGACCCTGATTCTTTATGGAAGTAGCGCTGATGCAGGGAAAATTGGATACTGGTGAATAAGCAGAATTGGACATTAAGGTCTATAGGTCTACAGTAGGCCTACATCTATATGTTTTCTAATCATTGCCCATTTAATTCACACTTGATATAGTGTATAGGCTACACCTTTGAAACCAAGTGAGGAAGCTCTTTAGCTTATCAATAACACAGACAACTACAGTAGCAGACACTGCAGCCGTTGAAGACATCCACTCCTGCCATATGTATCACTTAAGGGAAGCTTGGGAGGTGTAGTGTGCAAGGACAAGTGAACAAGGGAAAATGTCATGTATTGTGACTAGGCCTCTGTGTGAGTCAGTCTGATTTGAGTCATGACCACCTTTCTCTCCAATCACTGTGAGCTACACATGTAGGATGACTAAGGGTCACCATTGGAGTCATCTCCATGGTAACATCAATACATGGTAGGCCTCTGGTCATGCAGGGCAGGAGCATAGAAATGTAATGCATTGGTTGATGATTCAACAAGCTCTCAGTCTCACATCAGAATTAGACAACATTTCTAAGTGGTTCCAAACATCACATTTCTAAATGTTTAGGGTTAAGTTTAGGCATTAACTGGGAAATCTTAAGGTTATGTATTAATTCTGAATGGTTAAGGTAAGGCATGAGATTTGGGATAGTCTTAAAACAAAAATCTCAAAAACAACGTTCTATGGCTGGATTCGAACATGCAACGTTTGGCACCAGAGGCATATGTTTACAATGGATGTCAACCATTTTTCCCCCATAGATATCTAATCAATTCATGATGCAGTGTTCTTCACCTGATAGTGTGTGTGTGTGTGTGAGGGAGAGAGAGAGAAAGGGTGGGGACGAGAATGCACTTACATTCCAGGTGCTTTTTCTTGGGCGCCATCACCTCGTGAGTGGTGGCTTTGCAGACGGCGCGAGATACCTCTGATCCCGTCAACTGGTACTGCGCAGCGGCAATACGATCCGTGAGCGTCTGCCCCGACATTTTCTCCTCGTGTAGTCGACCACCTTAAGAATTTATTTAACCAAAGAGAGAAATAAAAGGCGGTCTTGCTACAGGAATACGGGTATCAACGATGCCAGTGCTGTGCGGTCCTCTCCAAGTCTCCCACGTATAGGCCTGTGACCTTCTGGATGGGCGAACAATTTGCAATATTAGCTCAAATAAATAAATCAATATTTCATTTGACATTAAATAATTGGGTCACGTTGATGTGTGCTCTGACCTGGGTAGACTTAAACAAGATTGCCTTCTTCTGTGTCCCACTATACCGTTCAATTCAGCACCTTGGATAAAGTCACTCTTACGTAACACTACGCTAGAAATACAATGTATTTCCTCAGACCACAGCAATAAAGCAATAATAAAGAAGCAATCAGGAGATTGAAAACGTTGCGACCGCGCAGCGTTTCTTATCCTTACAATGAATGGGTTTGGCCAAATGTCCAACCTTCGTCAAGCATACATAGAATATTCCGTTATCCGTTTTGCAGGAGCATCGGATACACCGTCAGTGTTTCCTTCTCCACGACGCACGGAAAAAAGGCAAACCGAAGGAGTAAAATGCACGGGGGCGCTTTCAAAATAACGATTTTGTAGTGACGCACAGTCGGCTCGTTGATTAAAATCTTCGCTCCGGACGTTTTCTTCCGATCAAGAATATCTGATAGAGAAGGACAACGAGCCTCTGTCGACAGCAGATGTGCCTCTAACCCCTGTGCCAAGAGCCAACACTGACCGGCGCACCAATCCAAGGAGGCTGAATAGGCTACTAGGCTATACTGTATGGAGATGTTGGAAATAATTATGTCTTCCACTCACTCGAATGTATGTTTATTTGGACTATATATCCTCTCCCCCCGTGCAATGTTAGGACAGGGTCAGGTGACACTTCATTAACAAACCGACACACGTCCATCCCACGCTCACCGTGGCGCGTTCTTAAAGGGGAATATTCCTAGGCCTACTGTATAGCCTAGCAATCATATCATTAATATGTCAAGGGGTTTACGAGTGAGCACTACTGCAATGGTGCAAAATATTAAAGAGACAGATTTGAACCCACTGCGCACAGGAATTATATTTTCCAAATGACCCGTGCCCTCGTGATGCTACTCGCTCTCCCATTACTACTGTTAGTATCCTTCCCTGCGGTTGTTTACCCTGGTCATAGACACGTTGCCACACACGTATAGGCTTTATTATGCGCTATAATTAGCATGTATTGCCTAGAGCAAAGTTATTATAGTTTTGTGTTTTTATATTCGTTTTTATTTCTATTCGTTTTTGTATTATTATTTGGAAGTAAGTTTATTTTCAGTTCGTTTTCAGACCTGATTTGATAGTTTTTATTTTAGTTTAGTTATATACAAATATTTATATTTTCAAATCAAATCAAATTGCATTTGTCACATCCACCGAATACAACAGGTGTAGAACTTACAGTGAAATGCTTACTTACAAGGCCTGAACCAACAATGCACTAATAAGAAAATACCTAAAACAAGTAGGAGATAAGAATAACAAATAATTAAAGAGCAGCAGTAAAATAACAATAGGGGGGTACCAGGTACAGAGTCAATGTGTCGTGGTAATTGAGGTAATATGTACATGTAGGTAGAGTTATTAAAGTGACATAGATAATAACAGAGAGTAGCAGCAGCGTAGAAGGGGGGAGGGGGGCAATGCAAATAGTCTGGGTAGCCATTTGATTAGATGTTCAGGAGTCTTATGGCCTGGGGGTAGAAGCTGTTTAGAAGCCTCTTGGACCTAGGCTTGGCGCTCCGGTACCGCTTGCCATGTGGTAGCAGAGAGAACAGTCTGTGACTAGGGTGGCTGGAGTCTTTGACCATTTTTAGGGCTTTCCTCTGACACCGCCTGGTATAGAGATCCTGGATGGCAGGAAGCTTGGCCCCAGTGATGTGTTGGGACGTACGCACTACCCTCTGTAGTGCCTTGCGGTCGGAGGCTGAGCAGTTGCCATATCAGGTAGTGATGCAACCCATCAGGATGCTCTCGATGGTGCAGCTGTAAAAGTGCCTCTCCTTGTTCGGGCAACATTCGGCGGTCATCGTCACCGGCTTTCTAGCCGCCACCGATCTACATTTCTTTTTCCATTTGTTTTGTCTTGATTTTACACACCTGGTCCCCATTACATAATAATTATTTTTCCTATTTAACCCTCTGGTTCCCATGATGTTTTGTGCGTGATTGTTTCTTGTTTAGTGTTAGTCTTCTGTGTTATGGTGTGTTTTCCCTGCGTGGAATTTATGGTTGTTTATTTTTCGAGTAAAGTGCGTTATTTTACTCAGTTCTGTGTCCTGCGCCTGACTCCATCCTCACCTCTGCACACTGACGCCTGACATCACGACTGTATTGGTGTGCTTGGACCATGTTATTTTGTTGGTGATGTGAACACCAAGGAACTTGAAGCTCTCAACCTGCTCCACTACAGCCCGTTGATGAGAAAGGGGTCCACAATCATCTCCTATGTCTTGATCAAGTTGAGGGATAGGTTGTTGTCCTTGCACAACACTGCCAGATCTCTGACCTCCTCCCTATGGGCTGTCTCATTGTTGCCGGTGATAAGGCCTACCACTGTCTCATCGCCAAACTTAATGATGGTGTTGGAGTCGTGTATGGCCGTGCAGTCATGAGTGAATAGGGAGTACAGGAGGGGACTGAGCACGCATCCCAGAGGTATTATTATAGTATTTCGTTTTAGTTTCAGTTTAGGTGTTGAGTACAGAAAGCATGCGTGGGAGTCTAGGAGCCATTTGTGTTTTATAGTTTTGTTTAAGTTTTTTTGGGATGTCATTTCTTGCAACTGGGGGGCACTGGGGATGTAATACATACAGTGCATTCGGAAAGTATTCAGACCCCTTTACTTTTTACACATTTTGTTACATTACAGCCTTATTTGAAAATGGATTTAATATTTTTTGCCCTCAATCTACACAAAATACCCCATAATGACAAAGTGAAGACCTGTTTTCAGATTTTTTTCCAAATGTATTAACAATAAATAACAGAAATACCTTATTTACTATTCAGACCCTTTGCCATGAGACTCGAAATTGAGCTCAGGTGCATCTTGTTTCCATTGATCATCCTTGAGATCTTTCTAAAACTTGGTTGGATGGCATTAATGATAAATTCAATTGATTGGACATGATTTGGAATGGCACACACCTGTCTATACATTGCCTTCAGAAAGTATTCAGACCCCTTGACCATAGAAACTTAAACAGGACACGCCCGTGCTCAGGTCTGTTCAACGCTGGTCCGACCAATCGGATTCCACGCTTCAAGATTGCTTCGATCACGTGGACTAGGATATGTTCCGCATAGCATCGGACAATAACATTGATGAATACGCTGATTCGGTGAGCGAGTTTATTAGCAAGTGCATTGGTGATGTTGTACCCACAGCGACTATTAAAACCTTCCCCAACCAGAAACCGTGGATTGATGGCAGCATTCACGCAAAGCTGAAACTGTGAACCACTGTTTTTAATCAGGGCAAGGCGATCTGAAACATGGCCGATGTAACGGCTTTCCTCCTCTTCGTCTGAGGAGGAGTAAGTATCGGACCAAGACGCAGCGTAGTAAGTGTCCATATTGATTCATTCAAAAAACACAACTGAACACTGGAACAAAATAATAAACGTGAAATATACAAAACTGAAACAGTACCGTGTGGCCCAAACACTCACACGGAAACAAACACCCACCAAACCCAGTTGGAAAAAAAAAACTAACAACACCTGCAACACTAGCAACACAACACACACTTGAGAACCATACTAGGCCGAACACAGAAACCAAACATAGAAAAACAAACGTAGACTGCCCACCCCAAATCGTGCCCTGACCATATAAACAAAGACAAAACAAAGGAACTAAGGTCAGAACGTGACAACCGAATACAAACAGTGTAGCTATTCTCTCCGCAAGGCAATTAAACAAGCTAAGCGTCAGTATACAGACAAAGTAAAGTCGCAATTCAACGGCTCAGACGCGAGAGGTATGTGGCAGGGTCTACAGTCAATCACGGACCGCAAAAAGAAAACCAGCCCTGTCGCGGACCTCGATGTCTTGCTCCCAGACAAACTAAACAACTTATTTGCTCGCTTTGAGGACAATACAGTGCCACCGACATGGCCCTCTACCAAAACCAGCGGGCTCTCCTTCATTGCAGCCAACGTGAGTAAAACATTTAATCGTGTTAATTCTCACAAGGCTACCGGCCCAGACAGCCTCCCTAGCCACGTCCTTAGAGCATGCGCAGACCAGCTGGCTGGTGTCTTTCCGGACATATTCAATCAATCCTTATCCCAGTCTCCTGTTCCCACATGCTTCAAGAGGGCCACCATTGTTCCTGTTCCCAAGAAAGCTAAGGTAACTGAGCTAAATGGCTATCGCCCCGTAGCACTCACTTCCGTCATCGTGAAGTGCTTTGAGAGACTAGTCAAGGACCATTTCACCTCCACCCTACCTGACACCCTAGACCCACTCCAATTTGTTTACCCCGCCAATAGGTCGACGTAATTGCAATCACACCGCACACTGCCCTAACCCATCTGGACAAGAGGAATACCTATGTAAGAATGCTGTTCATCGACTACAGCTCAGCATTTAACACCATAGCACACTCCAAACTCGTCATCAAGCTCGAGACCTTGGGTCTCGACCCCGACCTCTGCAACTGGGTCCTGGACTTCCTGACGGGCCGTCCGTAGGTGGTGAGGGTAGGAAACAAAATCTCCACCCCGCTGATCCTCAACACTGGGGCCCCACAAGGGTGAGTTCTCAGCCCTCTCCTGTACTCCCAGTTCACCCATGACTGCGTGGCCATGTATGCCTCCAACTCAATCATCAAGTTTGCAGACGATACTATAGTGGTAGGTTTGATTACCAACAACGACGAGACGGCCTACAGGGAGGAGGTGAGAGCCCTCGGAGTGTGGTGTCAGGGAAATAACCTCACACTCAATGTCAACAAAACAACGGACATGATCGTGGACTTCAGGAAACAGCAGAGGGAGCAACCCCCTATCCACATCGACGAGACAGTGGTGGAGAAGGTGGAAAGTTTTAAGTTCCTCGGCGTACACATCACGGACAAACTGAAATGGTCCACCCACACAGACAGCGTGGTGAAGAAGGCGCAGCAGCGCCTCTTCAACCTCAGGAGGCTGAAGTAATTTGGCTTGTCACCAAAAACACACAAACTTTTACAGGTTCACAATCGAGAGCATCCTGTCGGGCTGTATCACTGCCTGGTACGGCAACTGCTCCGCCTACAACTGTAAGGCTCTCTAGAGGGGGCAAACTACCTGCCCTCCAGGACACCTCACCACCCGATGTCACAGGAAGGCCAAAAAGATCATCAAGGACAACAACCACCGAGCCACTGCCTGTTCACCCCGTTATCATCCAGAAGGCGAGGTCAGTACAGGTGCATCAAAGCTAGGACCGAGAGACTGAAAAACAGCTTCTATCTCAAGGCCATCAGACTGTTAATGTAACAGATCTTGTCCTCCCCTTTGAGGAGGAGTAGCGAGAAGGATCGGAGGACCAATGCGCAGCGTCATAAGTGTCCATAATGTTTAATCAAACAGAACAGAACACTGGAACAAAACAATAAACGTGAATAAACGAAACAGTCCCGTGTGGTAACAAACACTGACTCGGAAGACAAACACCCACAACTCAAAAGTGAAACCAGGCTACCTAAGTATGTCAGGGACAACGATTGACAGCTGCCTCTGATTGAGAACCATACTAAGCCGAACACAGAAATCCCAAATTATAGAAAAACGAACATAGACAACCCACCCAACTCACACCCTGACCATACTAAAACAAAGACATAACAAAGGAATTAAGGTCAGAACATGACAGTTAAACAGCAATCACTAACATTGAGTGGCTGCTGCCAACATACTGACTCAACTCTAGCCACTTTAATAATTAAAAATTTGATGTAATAAATGTATCGCTAGCCACTTTAAACAATGTCACTTTATATAATGTTTACATACCCTTCATTACTCATCTCATATATATATGCTGTACTCTATACCATCTACTGCATCTTGCATATGCCGTTCGGACATCGCTCATCCATATATTTTCATTCCTTTACACTTGTGTGTATAAGGTAGTTGTGAAATTGTTAGATTACTTGTTAGATATTACTGCATGGTCGGAACTAGAAGCACAAGCATTTCGCCACACTCGCATTAACATCTGCTAACAATTTGATTTGATGTAAGCAAGGGGCACCACAAAGCAAGTGGCACCATGAAGACCAAGGAGCTCTCAAAACAGGTCAGGGACAAAGTTGTGAAGAAGTACAGATCAGGGTTGGGTTATAAATAAATATCAGAAACTTTGAACATCCCACGGAGCACCGTTAAATCCATTATTAAAAAATTGAAAGAATTTGGCACCACAACAAACCTGCCAAGAGAAGGCTGCCCACCAAAACTCACAGACCAGGCAAGGAGGGCATTAATCAGAGAGGCAACAAAGAGACCAAAGATAACCCACAGCGGAGATTGGAGTATCTGTCCATAGTACCAATTTAAGCCGTACACTCCACAGACCTGGGCTTTACAGAAGAGTGTCCAGAAAAAAGCCATTGCTTAAAGAAAAAAATAAGCAAACACATTTGGTGTTCGCCAAAAGGCATGTGGGAGACTCCCCAAACATACGGAAGGAGGTACTCTCGTCAGATGAGACTAAATACGAGCTTTTTAGCCATCAAGGAAAACACTATGTCTGGCACAAACCCAACACCTCTGATCACCCAGGGAACACCATCCCCACAGTGAAGCATGGTGGTGGCAGCATCATGCTGTGGGGGTGTTTTTCATTGGCAGGGACTGGGAAACTGGTCAGAATTGAAGGAATGATGGATGGCGCTAAATACAGGGAAATTCTTGAGGGAAACATGTTTCAGTCTTCCAGAGATTTGAGACTGGGACGGAGGTTCACCTTCTAGCAGGACAATGACCCAAAGCATACTGCTAAAGCAACACTCGGGTGGAATGGCCTAGTCAAAGCCCAGACCTCAATCCAATTGAGAATATGTGGTATGACTTAGCTAGGTAAACTAAATGAACTCATCCAGAAACATGATTAAGCTCCTTCCTCTCTATTGACAGACTGATATCGCAACATACGTGCAAGGTAATTTACTTGTTACAAGACAAATAGAATACATGCTATTAATTTCGAAATATTTACTAAACGTTCCGCAACACCGCACAAAACCAATCATCTGAGCACATAGTAGGCTGCGGAACCCATCCACCTTGAAGGAGCTAGAGCAGTTTTGCCTTGAATAATGGGAAAAAATCTCAGTGGCTAGATGTGCCAAGCATATAGAGACATATCTCAAGAGACTTACAGCTGTAATTGCTGCAAAAGGTGTCTCCACAAAGTATTGCCTTTGGGGGGGTGAATAGTTATGCACGCTCAAGTTTTCTGTTTTTTTGTCTTATTTCTTGTTTGTTTCACAATAAAGAAATATTTTGTATCTTCAAAGTGGTAGGCATGCTGTGTAAATCAAATGATACAACCTCCCCCAAAAATCCATTTTTTTTCCAGGGTGTAAGGCAACGAAATAGGAAAAATGCCAGGAGGGGGATTTTCACAAGCCAATGTATAAGGTCCCACAGTTGACAGTGCATGTCAGAGCAAAAACCAAGCCATGAGGTCGAAGGAATTGTTCCTAGTGCTCTGAGAAAGTATAGAGGCCCAGATCTGGGGAAATGTACCAAAAAATGACTGCAGCATTGAAGTTCCCCAAGAACACAGTGGGTTCCATCATTCTTAAAAGGAAGAAGTTTGGAAGGTGCTTCAACAAAGTCCCGAGTAAAGAGTCTGAATACTTACGTAATAGTGATTTTTCAGTTTGTTACTTTTAATACATTTGCAAAAATAAAAACGTTTTTGCTTTGTCATTACGGGGTATTGCTTGTAGATTCATGAGGGGGAAAAAACGATTGAATCTATTTTAGAAAAAGGCTGTAACTTAACAAAATGTTGAAAAAGTCAAGGGGTCTGATACTTTCCGAATGCACAGTAAGGTCATGGGTCAGGTCATAGGTTAGGTTAGGTTTAAATTATATAGTCAATCTCAATGTGACTTGATTTGAAAGGAATAGCTCCAAGACAAAACATATGGTGGAAGAAACTCTCTCTCGCCCATGTTTACACCAATCGAAGGCGTTTCAACTTTAGTTGTACATATAAGAAGAATAGAGTTAGCTACTTAGCCAATTTTTTATTTCCCTCTTAGCTAGTGATAGCCAGGTGATAGCTAGTGATAGTGACGTGCAAGCTAGTGTCACGACTTCTTCCAAAATCAATGCCTCTACTTGTTTGGGCTGTGTTTGGCGGTCGACGTAGACCGGCCTTCTAGCCATCGCTGATCCATTTTTCATTTTCCATTTGTTTTGTCTCGTTTTCCCACACACCTGGTTCTCATTTCTCTCATTATCTGTTGTGTATTTAATCCTCTGTTTCTCCCAAGTCTTTGTGTGGTATTGTTTATCTGTTTTCATGTATGTGCACGTTAGGCTGGTTGTGCTGGATTATGTTCAACCTGTATTTGCATTTTGTGTTCGTTTGTGCTGTGTGCTTTTGGTTCGCCAAATAAAAGGCTCCGTTTTGCTACCAAATATCTTCTCTCCTGCGCCTGACTTCCTATAGCCCTTCACGCATAACCTTCACAGCTAGGCGTATTTGAAACATTTCTGTCTCCTGGTTGCATTTACCCACCAGATTGAATAAACACACATTCATCCTAGTTTTGTTTTTTATTTTTGTAAATTTTTGGAGTCAAAGATAACTGTTTCAGTGTAGTTTTAGTTTTTCGAATGGGTTTGTTAATTATTTTATTTCAGTTTACTATAGTGTTCTTTCATGATTCATTTTAGTTTACAACACCCGTTGCTGACAGATGTATAACACTGTAAGTGCTGTTATTGTGAAGTGGAAACCTCTACGAGCAACAACGGCTCAGCCACGAAGTGGTAGGCCACCAACAGGATGGTGTAACCTTAATTGGAGAGGACGGGTTTGTGGTAATGGTTGGAGCGGAATCATTGAATGGTATCAAAATCATCAAACACATGGTTTCTGTGTTTGATGTCATTCAATTTACTCCGTTCCATCGAGTGCTGAAGTGCGAAGCATGTAAAAATCGTCTGTCCTCGGGTGCAACACTCACTACCAAGTTCCAAACTGCCTCTGGAAGCAAAGTCATCACAATAACTGTTCATCAGGAGCTTCATGAAATGGGTTTCCATGGCCGAGCATCTGCACACAACCTTAAGATTACCAAGAACAATGCCAAGTGTTGGCTGGAGTGATGTAAAGCTCGCCGCCATTGGACTCTGGAGCAGTGGAAACACAGTCTCTGGAGTGATGAATCACGCTTCAACATCTGGCAGTCCGATGGAGGAGTCTGTGTTTGGCGGATGCCAGGAGAACTCTACCTGTCCCAATGCATAGTGCCAACTGTAAAGTTTGATGGAGGAGGAATAATGGTCTGGGGCTGTTTTTCATGGTTCAGGCTCCTCACTTCCAGTGAAGGGAATATTAACTCTCCAGCATACAATGACGTTATAGATGATTCTGTGCTTCCAACTTTGTGGCAACAGTTGGGGCAGGCCCTTTTCTGTTTCAGCATGATAATGCCCTTGTGTACAAAGCGAAGTCCATACAGAAATGGTTAGTCAAGATCAGTGTGGAAGAACTTGACTGGCCTGCACAGAGCCCTGCACAGAGCCCTGCACTCAACCCCCTCAATCACCTTTAGGATGAATTGGAACGCCGACTGCGAGCCAGGGCTAAACGCCCAACATCAGTGCCCGATCTCACTAATGCTCTTGTGGCTGAATGGAAGCAAGTCCACGCAGCAATGTTCCAACATCTAGTGGAAAGCCTTCCCAGAAGAGTGGAGTTAATGCCCATGATTTTGGAATGAGATGTTCGATGAGCAGGTGTCCACATACCTTTGGCCATGTAGTGTACAATAGGCAAGAACTGCATTTTATATAGGCGCATTTATTCCGGGCACAGTCTTATAATTAAATCGATATGTATATTGAATTGTCTTGAGTCGGTAAAAACATTGGGTAAAGCTTTTAGCCCACTAATTGTCCTTGGGGAAATCGTCCTCTAAAGCTGTGCCCACTGAATAAATGCATCAAAACATGTCTAATCTGCCCAGCCTACTATGTGTTCAGATGATTGGTTTTGTGCGGTGTAGCAAAGCATGACAGTTCAAGGGCGTGGTCAAGGGACGTACAAGGAACTGCAGCCACGTCGCAAGTAGAATCGAGAGGCTTTCAATTCACTCCTTCAACAACTGCAAGTAAGTGAAACTATTTATACGTTTAGTAAATATTTCGAAATTAATAGCCGGTATTCTATTTGTATTGTAACAAGTAAATTACCTTGCACGCATGTTGCAATATCAGTCTGTCAATAGAGAGGAAGGAGCTTAATCATGTTTCTGCATGAGTTGATTTAGTTTACCTAGCTATCAATGGTCAGCAGCAGCACAGATACACCTTTGAAATAAACTTTGCCCCGTAGAGTATGACCTGGTAGTGCCATGGCTACATCATAGTGGATTTAGGACGAATGAGTGAACATGGTTTCTCAGTGCCCTCATTAAATTGACAGATCAAATATTGAAATCGTGTTGATAAAGGGTTGTGGCTATCATTATTATTGTAAACTGTTCAAAATTAATATATTATCACATTTGTATTATTTGGGGTATTTTAAACATGTTCAGCCCCCTGATTAATACAGGCTACATTTTATGAAGGAGATGAGCTGAAGAGAGGAACCCAATTCAAATTATTGAGACATCCCCTTTGTTTTTCTGTTTTGGTGTTTCAGGAATGGCCCAGTTTGAGGAAGTATCCCAGAAGTCTGCTGTCCATCCTAAACCTGTAGGGTTGGTCCTATAGTATGGTACTGCTGGGTTCCGCACCAACTCTAAGCAGTTAGACCATGTCATGTTCCGAATGGGTTTACTGGCCACACTCCGCTCCAAGAAGACTAAGGCCACCATTGGAGTCATGGTCACTGCGTCACACAACCCTGAGGTGTGCCAAACCTAACACTTGCTTCCTTTTAATACCCTTCGCTGTACCTATATGGCTTCAGGGTCATTCCATGTCATTTCAAGCAAACCATGACATCTCAGATTGTTCTGAAATAATTTCTGTAGTTAGAAACAGATAATAGCATTCCTGCAACATTATTTTGTTGAAATATAATTTGATCTATGATAAATTAAGCTAATTGATTGCACCCAAATTGGCCATTTTAATTTATAGGATTCATGTAATATTCAATAAATGTAGTACCTAACATCTGATTTGGACCAATTAGAAAAAAACAATGATTAAGACATGAAGAATCCAAAGAAATGGTCAAAAGCCACACATGGACCCCCCTTCCCCCAACCCTCCCCAACAACCAATAATCTGTGTCTGTTTTCTTTCTGACAAGTACTATGGAGCTGCAGCTCGGAGTATTGTTTTTTCATACTATGTAATATATTCTCAGTGAATTTGGGGAAGTTTTTTTCCAACCCTGTTCAGAGAAGTTAGTCATTGAAGCTGTTAGGTTTGTGTCCCATCCTACATCCTTATAATACCAGGTTCTGACCACTAGATGGTGGTCTTCCTGCTATTAGGTGATTTAAAAATATATATAATAATCCCCCCAATGTTGGAGAGTTCACACAAATTACATATTGGTTTCCTTACCCTGTCAGCAGTTTATGGACAAGTTATGACAGCAACCCATGCTTGGTCCAAATCGGATGTTAGGTATTATATTTATATAATATTATATGAATCTTATAAATTAAGATGGCCAATTTGGGTGCTTAATTGCTCAAATCAAATTATATTTCTAACAACAGAAACCATTTCAGAACAATCTGAGATGGTGGGTGTCAATCCTCTTACTTGTGCTTTTTAAGGTGGAACGATCGGTCTTTGACCGATAGTCCCTGGTTCTATTCTGGTCTGCTCTGAGGGCCACAAATAAAGCTGCTGATATTATTAGAAAAAGGTTGTCTGGAATTGATTTGCTTTCATGGAAACTATTGCTTTTCTGACTTACACAATATCCCAATCTCTATCTTTATCTCTCCCCTCCTCCCTCTCTCCATCTACCTCACCCCTAATATCCACACTATACTACAATCACCCCTTCCTGTTCCTTTCTTACCCCTTCCTTCCTTCTCTCCTCCTCTCCCTTCCCATCCACTATATCCCTCCACCCTCCCTCTCCAGGAGGATAACGGGGTTAAGCTGGTGGACACCATGGGGGAGATGGTGACCCCTGCGTGGGAGGGCTATGCCACCCAGCTGGCCAAAACAGAGGAGGAGGGGCTCCTCACCGCCCTGAAGGACGTAATCGAGAGAGAGGCCATCAGCATGGCCCAGGAGGCCAGCGTGTTTGTGAGTAAAGACACAAGGTACTGGGGTATTAACATTCTCTAGTCTAGAAACTACCGTAATTTCCGGACTATAAACCGCTACTTTATTCCCACATTTTGAACCTCGCGGTTTATACAATGACGCGGCTAATTTATGGATTTTTCCCGCTTTCACAAGATTAATGCCGCCAAAAAACTGAGCACCGTCACATAATGTGACGTAAATCGAGCGTGCTCAAACTTCCCATCATTCTGATTACGGTAGTAATTTTGTCACCCTCATCATGGCAAAGACACGGAGAAATGCATATGATGCAGCTTTCAAGTTGAAGGCGATCGATCTGGCTGTTGGAAAAGGAAATAGAGCTGCTGCATGGGAGCTTGGCCTTAATGAGTCGATGATAAGACGTTGGAAACAGCAGCGTGAGGAACTGACAAA
The DNA here is from genome assembly GCF_018296145.1 of Oncorhynchus tshawytscha. NCBI lineage: Eukaryota > Metazoa > Chordata > Actinopteri > Salmoniformes > Salmonidae > Oncorhynchus > Oncorhynchus tshawytscha. The sequence goes on along the minus strand of NC_056433.1, from coordinate 26,556,426 downwards.
AGCTTTCAGAGGGAAGAAAAGCAGATGGCCCAAAGTATTTGCAGCCACTCGACATCAGTGTAAATCGTGCATTTAAGGTGGCGCTCCTTGTTCAGTGGGAGGCTTGGATGACAAGTGGGGAGAAATCCTTCACTAAAACGGGCCGCAGGCGAAGAGCATCTTATGGTCAAGTCTGCCAGTGGGTCCTGACAGCGTGGAGCATTGTCAAAAAATCCACTATCATCAACGGGTTTCGAAAGGCTGGACTGCTGCGTGTTGAAGGGGCAGCATGAGCTCAGCGGGGTATTTGCCTCCGGATGAAAGTGACGAGAGCGACAATGAAAACGATCCAACACGGATGAAGCAATTCTGAGGCTATTCAACTCTGACACCGAAGGAGATGACTTCAGTGGTTTCAGTGCACAGGAGGAGGAAGATAGTGACCAATGACTTTCTTGGTAGGCTACTGTTTTAATTTTTGTTACAAGCCGTGTTTCGTTAAAGCCTATTTATTTTTGTTACAAGCCGTGTTTCGTTAAAGCCTATTTATTTTTGTTACAAGCCGTGTTTCGTTAAAGCCTATTTATTTTTGTTACAAGCCGTGTTTCGTTAAAGCCTATTTATTTTTGTTACAACGCCGTGTTTCGTTAAAGCCTATTTATTTTTGTTACAAGCCGTGTTTCGTTTAAAAGCTGTGTAAAGTTAATTTGTTTCAATGTACCGGTAGGCACCTGCGGCTTATAGACATGTGCGGCTTATTTATGTACAAAATACATATTTTTTTTATAATTCAGTGGGTGCGGTTTATATTCAGGTGCGCTTAATAGTCCAGCAATTACGGTAAACTATAATCTTGAATGTCAAGGGTTAGCAATATAACAGGGGGCAAGTTCATTTTGCATCACCCGGTGTCCTGGGTGGGTAAAAATGTCACTTTAGGACCAATGGAATGATCGAAAATACTCACCCCATCCGGGGCACCAGGTGATGCAATAAGAACTCAACCAAAGTTACCTCAGATATTTAATGTGATTGGTTGTGTTTCATCAGGCCCAGTAGTGAGAGCCTATCACAGGCAGTACTGGACGGAGTCCACGCCCTGGAAAGCCACAGTAAAGTTGCATTAACTCTTGGGTTTAACTACACCTTGATATTTGATTGTTGGTTTGAATTACAAAAATTGGTCAGCAGTTATAAGCAAGTTTATTCATTTGCAAGAACTTATACTTGCTTGTTATAATTGCTTGCTTGTTATTATAAGGTTAAACCAAGTAGCAGTTCACTGCTAGTAGCAGTTCAGATGTCTTTGTCTTGTCGTGTCCCATGTATATATATTTTTTCCTTTGTATATATTTTTTATATTTTTAACCTCAGTTTCAACATACTCTCCTGCAACCTGCCTCACCCAATGTGGTATGGATCTCCTATTTTCTATACTTAAGAACCGGAACCCCCTACAGAAGCTAGCCAGCTAACTAGCTAGTAGCCAGTTAGCCACTGCTAGCGGCCATCAGCTAACCTTAGCCCTCAACTCCTGTCAGTCTGCACAGCGCAATTCAACCCAGAGCATACCGGACTGCTTTTTCTCCACATCTCCGGATTCCTACCGCAAGCTCTGAACCTTTTCACCTGGATCATTGCAGCTAGCTAGCTGCTATCCGAGTGGCTACACCCTGGCTAACGTCTCTGTCCTGAAGCAAGCACCAGTGAGCCTGGAACTAGCCTTGTGCTAGGCCTATCCCCCAGCTAGCTGAATAGGTCCATTAGCCACTCCTTGGGCGACAATACCTTTTTTGCCAATTGGCCTGGACCCATTTTACTGCTGACACGAGCCCCGCCGTTCCATCACGACTGGTCTAGCGACGTAATCCACCCGAGGGGTTTCAACAGGCTTGTCCGTCGTGACGTCCCCTGAAGGCCCATCCGCTAGCCTGCTAGCCTCGGCCCGCTAGCTGTCTAGAGGTTCATCAGCCAATTTCTTGAGATACAATACCTATTTTGCCAATTGGCCTGGACCCTTTTACTGCCAACACGGAGCCCTGCCGATCAAACACGACTGGACTACCAACGTAAACTCTGAGGGGGCTACAACAGACTCTTCCGTCACAACGTCCCCCTAAGGCCCTTCTGCTAGCCCCGGCCCACTAGCTGTCTGAATCGGCGTGTCTCCAGCTCGCCTAGCTACCCACTGGTCCCTATGATCACTCAGCTACGCATGCCTCTCCCTAATATCAATCTGCCTTGTCCATATTGCTGTTTTGGTTAGTGATTGTCTTATTTCACTGTAGAGCCTCCAGACCTGCTCAATATTCCTTAGCTAGCCCTTTTGTTTCACCTCCCACACATGCGGTGACCTCAACTGGTCTAAATGATGTCTCTAGAGACAAAACCTCTCTCGTCGTCACTCAATGCCTAGGTTTACCTCCACTGTATTCACATCCTACCATACCCTTGTCTGTGCATTATGCCTTGAATCTATTCTTCCGCGCCCAGAAACCTGCTCCTTTTACTGTTCCGAATGCACTAGACGATCAGTTCTTATAGCCTTTAGTCGTACCCTTATCCTACTCCTTTGTTCCTCTGGTGATGTAAAGGTTAATCCAGGCCCTTCAGCGCCTAGCTCCACTCCCAGTCCCCAGGCGCTCTCATTTGTTGACTTCTGGTTTCATGCATGTTTGTGTTTTTAATGTACAATATTTTTGTTGTACTCTATGCGTGTTTATAGTTTTGTTTAATGTTGTGTTAGTGTATGTAAGTTGTTTTGTCAGTAACGTTGTTGCCTCTGCTGCTATTGGACCAGGTCTCTCTTGGAAAAGAGATGTTATCTCAGAGAAAAAACCTGTATAAATAAAGGTAACCTTTAAAAAATATATATATTTTAACATTAGAATCCTCCGCCCTAAGTTTGTTTTATTCACTGCTTTAGCACACTCTGCCAACCCGGATGTCCTAGCCGTGTCTGAATCCTAGCTTAGGAAGGCCACCAAAAATCCTGAAATTTCCATCCCTAACTATAACATTTTCCAACAAGATAGAACTGCCAAAGGGGGCAGAGTTAGCCTGTAGAGTTCTGTCAAACTATCCAGGTCTGTGCCCAAACAATTTGAGTTTCTACTTCTAAAAATCCCCCTTTCCAGAAACAAATCTCTCACCATTGCTGCTTGTTATAGACCACCTTCTGCCCCCAGCTGTGCCCTGGATACCATATGTGAATTGATTGCCCCCCATCTATCTTCAGAGCTCGTACTGTTAGGTGACCTAAACTGGGACATGCTTAACACCCCGGCCGTCCTACAATCTAAGCTAGATGCCCTCAATCTCACACAAATTATCAATGAACCTACCAGGTACAACCCCAAGGATATTGACCTCATTCTGTCAGTAGAGGATGCCTGGTAGTTTTTTAAAAGTGCTTTCCTCACCATCTTAAATAAGCATGCCCCATTCAAAAAATGTAGAACCTGGAACAGATATAGCCCTTGGTACACTCCAGACCTGACTGCCCTTGACCAGCACAAAAACAACCTGTGGTGTACTGCATTAGCATCAAATAGCCCCCGCGATATGCAACTTTTCAGGGAAGTTATACACCGGCAGTTAGGAAAGCAAAGGCTAGCTTTTTCCAAACAGAGATTTACATCCTGTAGCACAAACTCCAAAATGTTCTGGGACACTGTAAAGTCCATGGAGAATAAGAGCACCTCCTCCCAGCTGCCCACTGCACTGAGGCTAGGAAACACTGTCACCACCAATAAATCCACGATAATTGAGAATTTCAATAAGCATTTTTCTACAGCTGGCCATGCTTTCCACCTGGCTACCCCTACCCCAGTCAACAGCCCTGCACCTCCCCACAGCAACTTGCCCAAGCCTCCCCATTTCCCCTTCACCCAAATCCTGATAGCTGATGTTCTGAAAGAGTTGCAAAATCTGGACCCCTACAAATCAGCTGGGATAGACAATCTGGACCCTCTCTTTCTAAAATTATCCACCGCAATTGTTGCAACCCATATTACTAGCTTGTTCAACCTCTCTTTTGTATCGCCTGAGATCCTAAAAGATTGGAAAGCTGCCGCGGTCATCCCCCTCTTCAAAGGGGGAGACACTGGACCCAAACTCTTACAGATCTATATCTATCCTACCCTGCCTTTCTAAGGTCTTCGAAAGCCAAGAGAGATCACTGATCACTGCCATTTCAACAGATCACTGCCATTTCGAATCCCACCATACCTTCTCCACTATGGAATCTGGTTTCCGAGCTGGTCATGGGAGCACCTCAGCCACGCTCAAGGTCCTAAATGATATCATAACCACCATCTATAAAAGACAATACTGTGCAGCCATATTCATCGACCTGGCCAAGGCTTTCGACCCTGTCAATCACCACATTCTTATCGGCAGACTCAATGTGATTGGTTGTGTTACATCAGGCCCAGTAGTGAGAGCCTATCACAGGCAGTACTTGGTTTCTCAAATGACTGCCTCGCCTGGTTCACCAACTACTTCTCAGACAGAGTTCAGAATGTCAAATTGGAGAGCCTGTTGTCCGGCCTCTGGCAGTCTCTATGGGGGTGTCACAGGGTTCAATTCTTGGGCCAACTCTTTTCTCAGTATACATCAATGACATCACTCTTGCTGCTGGTGATTCTCTGATCCACCTCTACGCTGATGACACCATTCTGTATACTTCTGGCCCTTCTTTGGGCACTGTGTTAACTAACCTCCAGACGAGCTTCAATGCCACACAATTCTCCTTCCGTGGCCTCCAACTGCTCTTAAATGCAAGTAAAACTAAATGCATGCTCTTCAACCGATCGCTGCCCGCACCTGCCTCCCGTCCAGCATCACCACTCTGGACGGTTCTGACTTAGAATATGTGGACAATTACAAATACCTAGGTGTCTGGTTAAACTGTAAACTCTTCTTCCAGACTCACATTAAGCATCTCCATTCCAAAGTTAAATCTAGAATTGGCTTCCTATTTTGCAGCATAGCATTCTTCACTCATGCTGCCATACATACCCTCATAAAACTGACTATCCTACCGATCCTTGACTTCGGCGATGTCATTTACAAAATTGCCTCCAACACTCAGCATATTGGATGCAGTCTATCACAGTGCCATCCGTTTTGTCACCAAAGCCCCATATACTACCCACCACTGCGACCGGTATGCTCTCGTTGGCTGGCCCTCGCTTCATATTCGTCGCCAAACCCACTGGCTCCAGGTCATCTATAAGTCTTTGCTAGGTAAAGCCCCGCCTTATCTCAGCTCACTGGTCATCATAGCAGCACCCACCCATAGCAAGCGCTCCAGCAGGTGTATTTCACTGGTCACCCACAAAGCCGCCTTCCCTTCCAGTTCTCTGCTGCCAATGACTGGAATGAATTGCAAAAATCACTGAAGCTGGAGACTCATATCTCCCTCACTAACTTTAAGCATCAGCTGTCAGAGCAGCTCACAGATCATTGCACTTGTACATAGCCCATCTGTAAATAGCCCATCCAACTTCCTCATTCCCATATTGTTATTATTTTTTTGCTCCTTTGCACCCCAGTATCTCTACTTGCACATCTATCACGGCAGTGATAAATTGTAATTACTTCGCCACTACGGCCTGTTTATTTCTTTACCTCCCTAATCTTACCTCATTTGCACATACTGTATATAGGTTTTTTCTATTGTGTTATTGACTGTACGTTTGTTTATTCCATGTGTAACTCTGTGTTTCTGTCGCACTGTTTTCCTTAACTTGGCCAGGTCGCAGTTATAAATGAGAATTTGTTCTCAACTGGCCTACCTGGTTAAATAAAGGTAAAATAATAAATAATTGTTCATTCAAATGAATGTTACCCATTCAACCCCTCTCTCCAGGTGCCTAACCGTACAGATGATCAGAAGGCCCTGCTGGTGGATGGGGCAAATGGTATTGGTGCTCTGAAGGTGTGTGAGATGGAGACCTACCTAAAGAAAGAGCTGCAGCTGTCCCTCTTCAACAACGGCTCCAGCGGAAAACTCAACCACCTGTGTGGAGCCGACTACGTCAAAGTACAACAAAGCTCCCATAGGTGCGAAAAGAGACGAGTTGACCTCAACTTGTCTCTTTTCTATCTATGTCTGCATCTCAATAGACCCCAAATAGCATCCTCTCCCAGTTTCCTTTTTTTTTCTTTTTTTTAATCTGCACTACATCTGTATTGAGGTGTGTGTGTGTGTGTGTGTGTGTGTGTGTGTGTGTGTGTGTGTGTGTGTGTGTGTGTGTGTGTGTGTGTGTGTGTGTATATATATGTATGTATGTATGTATATATATATATATATATATATATATATATATATATATATATATATATATATATATACATTTCATTTTTAAAAAGCAAGCTGTGTGTAGGGAAAGTGAAACAAACTAGGAAAGGAAGCTATTTATGATTGAGACGCATCCTTGGCAGAGGCAGGTCTCAACTCTGGGTGTGTCCAAATCTATGGTGAGATCGTAACAGAACTTCCACCCATGGGTGTCTCTCTCAGGCTACAGGTGACTGAAACTTTTTTATCTCATAATGAAATACAGGACACTCTGATTTGTTATATTATTATGCTGTTCCCATGTTTGTCCACCAGAGAGGAAGACATCTCAATGAATCACATTACGTATACTGCTGGCTTCAGCCAAACTCCTTTAGAGAAGGGTCAGAGCCATCCACTCTCTGTCTGTCTGTATTGCTCTCTCCCTCGTTTTCCCATCCCAATCTTTCTGCTCTTTTGTCTCACATCTCTCTCTAGGTGTGGAGATGAGTGCAGGGGAGCGTTGCTGTTCGTATGATGGTGATGCTGATCGTATTGTTTATTACTACTGCGACTCAGCAGGGAGATTTCACCTGCTAGACAGGAGACAAGATTGCCACCCTCATCAGCACATACCTCAAAGAACTGCTTACACAGGTATACACCCACGCACTCGCTATACTCACCTGTGATGCTTAAACATGCCCCTACATAACACACCAACTCCTCCTCATTCAGAAGTGTGCACACTGACATGTTCCCCTGTGTGTGTTTTGATTTGCGCAGGCTGGTCTTGACCTACAAATAGCCGTAGTACAGGTGGCATACGCTAACGGCAGCTCTACACACTACCTGGAAGACACCATGAAGGTGAGGTCACACAAACACACACACACACACACCTTAGTCGCTCCAACACACATGCGATCAGTGCTGACCTCTCCTCCCTCCAGGTAATAGTGCGGTGTACCAAGACCGGAGTGAAACACCTTCACCATGCAGCCCAGGAGTTTGACATTGGTGTTTACTTCGAGGCCAACGGCCACGGGACTGTGTGTAGGAAACCGACTTGCACATGCTTATACACTGATCTGTGATGGGTAGATTCAGTAAAGAAGCAGAAGTGAAGATCCAGCAGCTAGCCCGGGACTCCAACACCAACGATGAGAGGGAAAACGCTGCACTGCTACTGCAGAACACGGTCAACCTCATCAACCAGGTATGACCACACACGGCCATGGCAACACAATCAACCGTTTTTAGCAATAGTGACTACACACGTTCGTTGCAATTTAAGGGTCCAATCCTGTATGCATAACTGACATTTTCTCTCGCTCTCACTGTAGACCGTAGGAGATGCTATCTCTGACATGCTACTGATTGAGGCAGTGTTAACCATCAGAGGGAAGACCGTACTACAATAGGATGCCATCTACACAGATCTGCCCAACAGACAGCTCAAGTCAAGGTGTGTGTTTGCGTGGGTGGTTGCATCGTATGTTACTTTAAATGCCTGTATAATAAGGAAATCTTGTATATATGTTTAACACTGTTTATTCCAGTGCCTCAGTTGCAGTGTTGTTGTGTGGCCTGTAGGTGGCAGACCGGCGTGTGATTGACACTACAGATGCAGAGAGGAGAACAGTGAGTCCAGCAGGTCTGCAGGAGGCCATAGACAGCCTGGTGAATAAGCACAGACAGGCACGCTCCTTTGTCCGCCCCTCAGGTACTGAGGATGTTGTCCGAGTGTACGCCGAGGCAGACACACAGGTGGGACTTAGACGCTGACACTCAAACCTACTTGAATAAAAAAAAACACTGAGCGATAGGGATTCACTCAATTCACATTTCTTTGTTCACTTACTATGCCTTTACCTTTCTTTACTCTTTCTTTTTCTGTTCTCTCACTGTCTGAGGGTGATGTGTGTTTCAGGAGAGTGCTGATGCCCTGGCACATGAAGTTAGCCTGGCAGTGTACCTGTCGCAGGAGGAGTGGGAGAGGAGGCCAAACCTTTATAAACAGGCATTATGCAATGTCTGTCGAACACATTTTTTAATCGTGCATCTAATGACAACTTCCTCAACCCATGATTCTACGTCAGATTTGTAGTCTTCATCAGGTGCCAAATCATTTTATAATGTGCACTGCATTTAATACTGTGTTATCACTTTTCAATGAGTCTGAACAATTTGATTTGTCAATGTGAATGAAAGGGAATCACTGTATTGGACAATGAAGGGGAAATATGCTAAATAAGGTTAGACTTGTAATCCTCTTCTTTTTTTACCCAACCTTAATCCTCTGTCAAAGTAGTGGTAATTATGTACATGTTTACATTAGCAGTTATTGTAGATCAATTTTGTATTACTGTTTTATAGTGGAGTAATTGCACTGCTTTGAACGGACCTCAACTACAAAGACTGTGCTGCTTACGACTGTCGGCGTTACTCTGGACCCTGATCTCTCTTTTGAAGAACATATCAAGACTGTTTCAAGGACAGCTTTTTCCATCTACGTAACATTGCAAAAATCAGAAACTTTCTGTCCAAAAATGATGCAGAAAAATTTATCCCTGCTTTTGTCACTTCTAGGTTAGACTACTGCAATGCTCTACTTTTCGGCAACCCGGATAAAGCACTAAATAAACTTCAGTTAGTGCTAAATACGGCTGCTAGAATCCTGACTAGGAACAAAACATTTGATCATATTACTCCAGTGCTAGCCTCCCTACACTGGCTTCCTGTCAAGGCAAGGGCTGTTTTCAAGGTTTTACTGCTAACCTACAAAGCATTACATGGGCTTGCTCCTACCTATCTCTCTGATTTGGTCCTGCCGTACATACCTACACGTACGCTACGGTCACAAGACACAGGCCTCCTAATTGTCCCTAGAATTTCTAAACAAACAGCTGGAGGCAGGGCTTTCTCCTATAGATCTCCATTTTTATGGAATGGTCTGCCTACCCATGTGAGAGACGCAAACTCGGTCTCAACCTCAAGTCTTTACTGAAGACTCATCTCTTCAGTGGGTCATATGATTGAGTGTAGTCTGGCCCAGGAGTGTGAAGGTGAACGGAAAGGCTCTGGATCAACGAACCGCCCTTGCTGTCTCTGCCTGGCCGGTTGTTCCCCTCTTTCCACTGGGATTCTCTGCCTCTAACACTATTACAGGGGCTGAGTCACTGGCTTACTAGGGCTCTCTCACACCGTCCCTGGGAGGGGTGCGTCACTTGAGTGGGTTGAGTCACTGATGTGATCTTCCTGTCTGGGTTGGCGCCCCCCCCCCCCTTGGGTTGTGCCGTGGCGGAGATCTTTGTGGGCTATACTCGGCCTTGTCTCAGGATGGTAAGTTGGTGGTTGAAGATATCCCTCTAGTGGTGTGGGGGCTGTGCTTTGGCAAAGTGGGTGGGGTTATATCCTTCCTGTTTGGCCCTGTCCGGGGGTGTCATCGGATGGGGCCACAGTGTCTCCTGACCCCTCCTGTCTCAGCCTCCAGTATTTATGCTGCAGTAGTTTATGTGTTGGGGGGCTAGGGTCAGTTTGTTATATCTGGAGTACTTCTCCTGTCCTATCCGGTGTCCTGTGTGAATTTAAGTATGCTCTCCCTAATTCTTTCTCTCTCTCGGAGGACCTGAGCCCTAGGACCATGCCTCAGGACTACCTGACATGATGACTCCTTGCTGTTCCCAGTCCACCTGGCCATGCTGCTGCTCCAGTTTCAACTGTTCTGCCTGTGATTATTATAATTTGACCATGCTGGTCATTTATGAATATTTGAACATCTCGGCCATGTTCTGTTATAATCTCCACCCGTCACAGACAGAAGAGGACTGGCCACCCCACATAGCCTGATTCCTCTCTAGGTTTTAGCCTTTCTAGGGAGTTTTTCCTAGCCACCGTGCTTCTACACCTGCATTGCTTGCTGTTTGGGGTTTTAGGCTGGGTTTCTGTACAGCACTTTGAGATATCAGCTGATGTACGAAGGGCTATATAAATACATTTGATTTGATGTAATTGTTGAACACCAGGAGTAAAAATAGGAAACTAGACATCAAATTTGTCCAACTTTTTTAGTTTTTTTTGTTGTTGACCTAAATATGTTTGAAAATTACCACATCGAGAGAAAAATACTATAATTGCTTTGCTGTTTTTTTAAAATTTCTTGCTTGTAGAGCGATATGGTTCTCAGACACACACACAGGGAGTTAAAGGCTAACAGAAAGGCAATGTGAGGCTAAGAGGGAGTTTAGTGCAGGCAGAGAAAGAGACACAGAGAAGAGGACCATAGGGGTCCTGATCCTGAAGACCACTATCCTAGGGGGTTGGTGTGGGTTACATTTTTGGGGGCAAGGGTGGAAGGGCTGGGGCTTAGGTCTCAAGGGGTCTAACATTCATTCGGTGGTGTAGGAGTTAGGAGCCTGGACTTCCATCTCTAGTCCTCGTCTGTGTCATCAGCAGCTCCAGAGATGGTAATGGTGCATTCCTGTGTGTCGCTCTCATACATGTCATCTGTCTTAACTGTTCTGAGAGAAAATGGGAAAGGGCAGGGAAAAAGGGGTTTGAAAACAACACTGGGTGACAAATATATTTTATACAAATATATAAAAATGTCCTTAATCACTTATTCAGATGACAAAACAGACTACCAGTATGCCATATTTTATCCACAGATTATTGGTAAGATTATCTCCCAGTATGGTTTAAATTATGACCAAGGCTTGCTCTACCTGATGAGAAGAGTCTTCCGCTCAGTCATCTCCACTGACTGTTCCTCAAAGCTCTCCGTCTGGCTCTCTGGTGATATCACCGCCCCGCCAGGGGCCTCTTTGGTGCCTCCGTATCCAATACCAGGGGCTCTGCCCAGCCCGGCCCCGTATCCGCTGACAGAGGCGGCACTAACCGAGGCAGAGGTGGAGCTAGCGCTGATGGCCACACCTCCTCTTCCTCCACCCAGGGACATGCTCTGTACCATGGTGCTGAGACGGGTGTCCTCGCCTTCGATCAGCGCCCTGCCAAATACACAACCACAGAGAAGACGCGCAAAATCACAGATTACACTTAGCAACTATAAAGTAGGCTGCATATCAAAAGAGTTGTTACTGCATGCCTCCTCTTTTTCATCTCTACAGATTTCACAAACCCAGGATAGCTGAAAGCAATATGGAGGACACCTACTTGGTGCAATCTGCATTTACCTGTCCAGTTATTTTCTCTTCAATGGGAAATGATGAGCAGAAAAGGCCTGTTTAGACTATAGGGGAGTTATGATTGTCACCTGTAGGTGGTGATCTCAATCTCCAGGGCCATCTTGACGTTGAGTAGCTCCTGGTACTCTCTCAGCAGCAGAGCTATCTTCTCCTTCATCACCATCAGCTCCATCTTCAGCCCCTCAATACGCTCCTGTGGGAAACACACACAAGCTTTTAGGTCATAGGGAGCCAATTGTGACCGGCTGTTAGAGTCCATTTGAAAGTACTCTCACTTATTGCCCACTTTGTAGAGCAAATATCCATTCTGACCTCCCATGCTTCTTTCTACAGTAAAGGTGTGTCGTGAGAGTAGTACAACTCACACGCAGTGTCTCCTCTTCTTTCTTGTGTCTCGCCACAGCATCACGAATCTGAACCTCCAGAGACTCATTTCTCGTTTTCATAGACTCCAACTCACGCTCCAGGTTTAAGCTCTACACACAAGAGACAAACTTTTATTGACACCAATCTATTGCCTATTGGTGTCAATAACAGTATTATCGATTATAAGAAAAGAGGGTCCCAGTTACATCTTTCTTGTAACTTGCGATTCCCTCCCTCACACTGCGAACGCTTTGAACGTGTTTGGTTGTCACATTGTTCAGGTCCTGGAACTTTGACTTGTACCAAGCGTCCATCTCCTGAGGAAGACCAGAAACAAAATGGATTCAGTTTTCTGTGTAATTATGTAATCAAGTATGAAGTTATGTGTAATAAATATGTAATAATATCTGCAATTGGTACCTGTAGGTTTCTGGCAGCGATGCTGTCGTACTGGGACTGGATTTGTTTGAGGGCGGAGGAGAGGTCAGGAAGGGCAAAGGTCATGTCCACCTTCGCCACCGCCACATAGATCTGCTGCATCAGTTCCTCAATTTCCTGACCGGGGCAAATAAAATGGAGACTACTGATTCCTTCTGTGAATTTCACTTTCATTCTTATCTGTGGAAACCCTAACTTCCTAACTCAGCCCGCCATGCAGTTTTCACAGTTAGTCGATAAAGTTTGCATCACAAAACTGTCAATCACTAGGCCCATGATACAAACTCTCCCACTTTAACTCATACACTGTCATAAGTAATGTGTGAATCCAGCTGCATGCCTGTGATGGCCACAAATCATAATAAACAGATGCTGCTACAGACACATACAGTATGTAAGATACAGTATGTTACACAGATAGAAAAGGACTACCTCCATCTGAAAATAGATACAAAGGTATTTTGCCCCTCTGTGAATCAAGACAGTGAAAGACACTTATACCTGTGAATACAGCTACCTTCCTCGTTGGGAAAACAGACGTAGCCATAGATATAGACCCAGACGTGTTACCTCTTTGTGAACTCTGGTCAGGAAGGCCAGCTCCACCTCCAGGTTCTCCAGCTGTTTCTCCAGGCCGATACGGGCCGAGGTGGCTCTATCCACATCCTGCCAGACAGGTTAGAGGATGAATTATTTGTTTAGTTTAGAGTTTATACACAGGAATAACTGAGAAGACAGTGAATTGTTTCATGACAGCCTGGTAAATGAGGTAGGTGATTCTGTGTGTACACAATTTGAGTTCATGTTGACTTCATTGTTTAATGTTTATGTCTGCATCTGTGTTTCACTCACGGGGCGGAAGGCTTCGATCTCCAACTCTGCATTCTTCCTGGCCTCCAGAGCCTCCTCATATTTGACCTTGAGCACCTCCACCTGTCCTGCCATGGCCCCCTTGGCCGCTACAGCCAGGTCCTTAGGGTGGAGAAAACACAGTCAAACCCAAAACCTGTCTGTCTCATCCCAGTCCACCATTGTAAAAGTAAATATCATGCATAGGCTATAGGTGGGCCATATTGGTGGTCATAAAGCTCACCCTCTGTACTCTCATCTGCTCCGCGATCCGGTGGAGCTCTCTCAGCTGTCCCTCGTAGAGCTGTCTCAGCCCAGACGGCTTCATATAGCGGTTCTTCAGAGCATCAATCTCAGCCTCCAGCAGCTTGTTCTGCCCCTCCAGAGTACGCACCTGGGACAGAACATGGGTTTGTGAGTGAGAAAGAGCACAGAAAATATAGGTTTGCATGAAAGTGTGACTGGGTGTGGCATAGAGTTTGAGTGAGAGAGAGGAGAGTATGAGTGACAGAATGTGTGAGATGAGGCGTGGTCTTGCCTTCTCGATGTAGATAGCCAGGCGATCGTTGAGGGCCACCATCTCCTTCCTCTCGCCTGTGCGGGTGCTCATGAATTCTTGGTTCTCTGCTGCAGCTGCATCCAGGTCCAGGCTGGGCCCCAGGCCCTTGTTCATTCCGAAGCACAGGGCCCCCATACTCACACTGCTGTGGTGAGGACAGGAGTGAACAAGGCCAGTCATCAACTATCCACTATATTTGACTTCATTACATTTTTAATCTGGATTATTCAGGTAATGAAATAATCAGAATAGGTCTGATACTCAAAGTGAAATATATTTTATCAATAGAAATAAGTGTCCCATTAGGAATCAATTCAGTGAGTATTAGGCTAAGCCTACAATTATAAATGAGGCATTATTGCTGTGAAAGAACAAATGGATAGTTAATGCTGATATTGCATTAAAACCTAAACTGTAGCCTATAATGGTCCTATCCATAGAGAATACAACTTCAAGAGAGTTGTTTTACCTGGTCATACGGGATTTACGGCTGCTGGAGGGGTTCCTCCTACCCATGGTTCCACCGCTGCGACTGTAGCTGGCAGAGCGGTGACGTACATCCCTTCGGGTCGGTGAAGGGCTCGAAACCCGCACCTGGTAGGAAGCAGAGGAGGAGGTAAGGGCGCCCTCGAAGTGGCGGCGGTAAGAAGACATCCTTTCTGGGCTGCGACTCATGATGACTGCCTGTAACTTGTCTTTACCTTCACTCAATACTGGAAACTGTTCACACTTCGTTGGAATGGGATAGTGGTGCTTTTATACCTGGGCTCTCTTCTTCAGCCCTTCCCAGTTTCCACCACCAGGGCAAGACGCACCAGCGGCGAGGAATTTAGAACCTCCCCATTCCGAAGGCTGACCGTCCCTGCAAAAATCTATCATGGTTCCGTGAAGAGACTACAGTGGTAAAAATAGAGGGTTGAATGAGTCTTAATACAATGACTGTTATTACACTGGAATGTTTACTGTAGCCTACAGAGCAGAATAATCTACTCCTCGATGCAGGCTGTATCACAACCGGCCGTGATTGGGAGTCCCATAGTGTCGGCGCACAATTGGCCCAGCGTCGTCCGGGTTTGGCCGGTGTAGGCCGTCATTGTACATAAGAATTTGTTCTTAACTGACTTGCCTAGTTAAATAAAGGTTACATAAAAATGTTGTTTCTGTCTTTTTTTAGTGTGGCCTATCCACAGCTTGGTTATTTATCCATGTAATTATCCCATCTAAAGTTCATATGGGTTAATGAGGATGAATAACAATTATAGTCAATTATTGTATTAAAAACATAGACGTGACAAATATTTAACCTCATTTGCATTACTCATTACCAACCTATTCATGGATAAGGTCGTAAAAAGATGGGGTGTGGACGGCTTCCTGATACTGTCATCTCTCCAAGACTGGAATCATATGATCACTGTGAGGCTGCATAGCGCCATTCTTTCGGGCTTGCATGCATGTGGCAGGTGCACAAAGTCATAGTGTATTGGAGGTGTGAACAGAAACAAAGTAATTGTGCTTGAACTTTGGGCTTCTCAGGCAGTAGCTTATTGTCCTTGCCTTACCGTGTGTGTCTTAGGGTAGACATGGAATTATAATTCCTTAGTAATAGTTTATATACAGTGCATTTGGAAAGTATTCAGACCCCTTGACTTTTCCACATTTTGTGACGTTACAGCCTTATTCTAGAATGGATGAAAAAAAAAGTGTCCTCATCAATCTACACACAATACCCCATAATGACAAAGTGAAAACAGGGTTTTAGATAAAAACATGTTTTCAACTAATTGCACCACCAACTAACCCTAAAATATTAATATCTCTAAACATCTTATAACTTTACTGCCGTAAAATCTCGTACACACAGGTACTGCTCTGCAGCTGCCACCTACAATCATTAAAAACCGACTACCCCATTCCACTACTTTGACCCTATCTGTTCCTGCACCCGTCCTCCTTGACCCGTCCTCCTCTACTTTCTTCACTGCCTCAGCATATGACACCTTCTGCACTATTTTGACTCTGGCCACTTCAACCTGCCATAATGCAATAATAGTGTTTAACATGATTTTTTTATGACTACCTCATCTCTGTACCCCACACATACAAATATATGTAAGGTCCCTCAGTTGAGCAGTGAATTTCAAACACAGATTCTACCACAAAGACCGGGGAGGTTTTCCAATGCATCGCAAAGAAGGGCACTTATTGGTGGATGGGTACAAAATAAAATAAAATACAGACATTGAATATCCCTTTGAGCATGGTGAAGTTATTAATTACATTTTGGATGATGTATCAATACACCCAGTCACTACAAAGATATAGGCGTCCTTCCTAACTCAGTTGCCGGAGAGGAAGGAAACGGCTCAGGGATTTCCCAGTGAGGCCAATGGTGACTTTAAAACAGTTACAGAGTTTAATGGTGTGATAGGAGAAAACTGAGGATGGATCAATAACATTATAGTTACTACACAGTACTAACCTAATTGACAAAGGGAAAAGAAGGAAGCCTGTACAATGCATACCATGCACCCTGTTTGCAACAAGGAACTAAAATGATGGTGCAAAAAAATGTGGTAAAGCAATTAACTTCTTGTCCTGAATACAATATTTTTTAGGGGCAAATTCAATACAAAACATTTCTGAGTACCACTCTCCATATTTTCAAACATAGTGGTGGCTGCATCATGTTATTAGGTATTCTTGTAATCGTTAAGGACTAGGGAGTTTTTCAGGATAAAATAGAAATGGAATGGAGCTAAGCACAGGCAAAATCCTAGAGGAAAACCTGGTTCAGTCGGCTTTCCACCAGACACTTGGAGCTTAATTCACCTTTCAGCAGGACAATAACCTAAAACACAAGGCCAAATCTACGCTGGAGTTGCTTACCAAGAAGACAGTGAATGTTCCTGAGTGGCCAAGTTACAGTTTTTACTTAAATCTACTTGAAAATCTATGGCAAGGCCTGAAAATGGTTGTCTAGCAATGATCAACAATCAATTTGACAGAACTTGAAGAATTTTGAATTGGAATAATGGGCAAATGTTTGTACAATCCAGGTGTGGAATGATCTTAGAGACTCACAGCTGTAATTGTGCTTTACGTGCCTTTTTTGATAACATAAATGCATCAAAATTCACAAAAAGTGATCTTACAAAATGTTTGTTCGTTTTGGCTGTTTGTGAACGCAACATGTTTTCTCGGGGCTGTGATTGGTCAACAGTACTACTCCTAGTAGGAGTGGGAACTATGAACCTGATTCTTCAATGAAGCGTTTGTCATTCATCGAGCGACCACTACTTTCCAAGCACATTTTTCCACTTGAGAAATACTGCACCAAACCTCTTAATTAGATGTAAAATTGCGAGTTTAAGACCTCTTCGGTAAAAAGACTCCATCTTGCTCCTCCCTTCATATAGGCCAGTGGTTCTCAAGCCTGGTCCTGGGGACCCAAAGGGGTGCACATTTTTGTTTTTGCCATAGCACTACACACCTGATTCAAATAAACAACTCCCTGACGAAGGCCATGCTGCCGAAACGCATCGGTTTAAAAAAAAAACTTTGTTTCTATTGAACATGCCATACTAATAAAGGCATTTAAATTAATTATATGAAGAGTGCCTTGGTCCTCCTTTCTTTTTGATGACCAATTTACCCCTTTTACCAAAGAGAACCTTCTATCTACGAAAATGTACTATTGTGTACCTTAGTAGCGCTTCCCTTCCTCCTCTTTCAACTCCTCATCAGGCTTTGATGTTTTGAATCAGGAGTGTAGTGCTAGGGCAAAAACAAAAATGTGCACCCCTTTGGGTCCCCAGGACCAGGATTGAGAACCACTGCTATAGTCAGAAACTCAAACAGGAAGTACCCATGCTAAGAACTATACAACGCTGGTCTGACTATTCGGAATCCAAGCTTCAGGATTGTTTTGATCACGTGGACTGGGATATGTTCCGGCTATCTTGTGAAAATAATCTAGACGCATGCACGGATACGGCGACTGAGTTTATAAGGAAGTGTATAGGAGGTGTAGTACCCACTGTGACTATTAAAATCTACTAAAATCTACCCTAACCAGGAACAGTGGATAGATGGTAGCATTCGCGCAAAACTGAAAGCACGAACCACCACATTTTCACTCCACAAGGCAATCAAATAAGCTAAATGTCAGTATAGAGAGTCACAATTCCACGGCACGAGACCTATGTGGCAGGGACTACAGACAATCACGGGAATACAAAAGGAAAACCAGTCACAACGCCGAGACTGACTTGCTTCCGGACAGGCTAAACATATTTTTCGCAACCTTTGAAGGACTGTGTGTTCTCCGTGGCCGATGAAAGTTAAACATTTAAACATTTTAACCCTCGCAAGGCTGCCGGCCCAGACATCATCCCTAGCCGCGTTCTCAGAACATGCGCAGACCAGCTGGCTGGTGTGTTTATGGGCATATTCAATCTCTCCCTATCCCAGTCTACCTTCCCCACATGCTTCGAGATGTCCACCATTTTTCCTGTACCCAAGAAGCCAAAGGTAACTGAACTTGATGACTATCGCCGCGTAGCACTCAATTCTGTCATCATAAAGTACTTTGAGAGACTAGTCAAGGATCATATCACATCTACCTTACCTGTCACCATATACACACTTCAATTTGCTTACCTCACCAATAGATCCACAGATGATGCAATTGCCATCACTGCCCTTTCCCATCTGGACAAGAGGAATACCTATGTAAGAATGCTGTTTATTGACTATAGTTCAGCATTCAACACCAAAGTACCCTCCAAGTTCATCATTAAGCTCGAGGCTCTGGATCTGAACACCGCCCTGTGCAACTGGGTCCTGGACTTCCTGACGGGCCACCCCCAGGTGGTGAAGGTAGGAAATATCACCTCCACTCCTCTAATCCTCAACACTGGGCCCCACAAGGGTGCATGCTCAGCCCCGTCCTGTACTCCCTGTTCGTCCATGACTGCGTGGCCAATCATGCCTCCAACTCAATCATCAAGTTTGCAGACGACGTTACAGTAGTAGACATGAATACCAACAATCAATAGACCACCTACTGGGAGGAGGTGAGGAATCTGGGAGTATGGTGCCTGGAAAACAACCTGTCACTCAACATCACAGTCCCGTAGATGTAGATAGAGGGTTGTCCACGAACAAGTTCCTTGCTGTACACATCACTGACAAACTGAAATGTACCACCCACACACACAGTGGGGTGAAAAAGGCCCAACAGAGCATCCTCAACCTCAGGAGGCTAAAGAAATTTGGCAAAATTGAAAGCATCCTGTTGGTTCTGTATCACCGCCTGGTACGGCAACTGCAGCGCCAGTAACCGCAAGGCTCTCCAGAGAGTGGTGCGTCTGCTCAACGCATTACCGGGAGCAAACTACCCGACCTCCACGACACCTACAGCACCCAATGTCACAGGAAGGCCAAAAAGGTCATCAAGGACATCAACCACCTGAGCCACTGCCTGTTCACCCCACTATCATCCAGAAGGCGAGGTCAGTACAGGTGCGTCAAAGCTGGGACCGAGAGACTGAAAAACAGCTTCTATCTCAAGGCCATCAAACTGTTAAACAGCCATCACTAGCACATTAGAGGCTGCTGCCTATAAGCACAGACTCACTGTGATTCACTGGCCACTTTAAGGAATAGAACACTAGTCACTTGTCTGGCATTACTCATCTCATATGTACAGTTGAAGTCGGAAGTTTACATACACCTTAGCCAAATACATATAAACTCAGTTTTCACAATTCCTGACATTTAATCCTAATAATAATTAGTTAGGATCACAACTTTATTTTAAGAATGTGAAATGTCAGAATAATAGTAGAGAGAATTATTTACTTTACAGCTTTTATTTCTTTCATCACATTCCCAGTGGGTCAGAAGTTTACATACACTCAATTAGTATTTGGTAGCATTGCCTTTAAATTGTTTATCTTGGGTCAAACGTTTCAGGTAGCTTCCCACAAGCTTCCCCCAATAAGTTGGAGGAATTCTGGCCCATTCTTCCTGACAGAGCTGGTGTACCTGAGTCAGGTTTGTAGGCCTCCTCTCTCACACACGCTTTTTCAGTTCTGCCCACACATTTTCTATAGGATGGAGGTCAGGGCTTTGTGATGGCCACTCCAATACCTTGACTTTGTTGTCCTTAAGCCATTTTGCCACAACTTTGGAAGTATACTTGGGGTCATTGTCCATTTGGAAGACCCATTTGAGACCAAGCTTTAACTTCCTGACTGATGTCTTGAGATGTTGCTTCAATATATTTCCACATAATTTTCCTTCCTCATGATGCCATCTATTTTGTGAAGTGCACCAGTCCCTCCTGCAGCAAAGCATCCCCCACAACATGATGCTGCCACCCCCGTGCTTTATGGTTGGGATGGTGTTCTTCGGCTTGCAAGCATCCTCATTTTTCCTCCAAACATAACGATGGTAATTATGGCCAAACAGTTCTATTTTTGTTTCATCAGATCAGAGGACATTTCTCCAAAAAGTATGATCTTTGTCCACATGTGCAGTTGCAAACCGTAGTCTGCCTTTTTTATGGCGGTTTTGAAGCAGTGGCTTCTTCCTTGCTGAGCGGCTTTTCTGGTTATGTCGATATAGCACTTGTTTGACTGTGGATACAGATACTTTTGTACCTGTTTCCTTCAGCATCTTCACAAGGTTCTTTGCTGTTGTTCTGGGATTGATTTGCACTTTTCGCACCAAAATACGTTCATCTCTAGGAGACAGAACGCATCTCCTTCCTGAGCAGTATGACGGCTGCGTGATCCCATGGTGTTCATACTTACGTACTAATGTTTGTACAGATGGACGTGGTACCTTCAGGCATTTGGAAATTGCTCTCAAGGATGAACCAGACTTGTGGAGGTCTGCAATTTTTTTCTGAGGTCTTAGCTGATTTCTTTTGGTTTTCCCATGATGTCAAGGAAAGAGGCACAGAGTTTGAAGGTAGGCCTTGAAATACATCCACAGGTACACCTCCAATTGACTAAAATTATGTTAATTAGCATATCAGAAGTGTGACGACCCTCCCACTCTGTCTGCCGTATTCTCTCTCTGTTATTTCCTTATTAGGATGCTGGTGGGTGGAGTTGGGAGGGTCGTCAGCTACATGGGAAACACCTGGGCCCGGTGTCTCCCAGGATAAATACACCACTTCCCCATTCATGGAGGAGACTCTCTCCATGCAGACACCTTTATGGATTTTGTTGTGTTTCTTGGTGGTTTTTGGGTTGTTTGCGACAACATCTTTCAACACCCTGCATTATCACATTCATGCATGCAAAACACTCACTTACACTACTGATTACTGATTACACACACCATTGTATATTTCCCTTAGTTGCTTTAGTTAATAAATATATCTTTTGTTACGCCTTATCTCCACATTGTCTCCCTTTTGTTACGGGCTTTGAGCCGGTTCGTGACAGAAGCTACTAAAGCCATGATGTTATTTTCTGGAATTTTCAAAGCTGTTAAAAGGCACAGTCAACTTAGTGTATATAAACTTCTGACCCACTGGAATTGTGATACTGTGAATTATAAGTGATATAATCTGTCTGTAAACAATTGTTGGAAAAATTACTTGTCATGCACAAAGTAGATGTCCTAACCGACTTATCTATAGTTTGTTAACAAAAAAATTGTGAAGTGGTTGAAAAACGAATTTTAATGACTCCAACCTAAGTGTATGTAAACTTCCGACTTCAACTGTATATGTTGTGTAATTTGTTTGATGTTACTTGTTAGATATTACTGCACTGTCAGAGCTAGAAGCACCAGCATTTCCTTACACCCTCAATAACATCTGCTCATCACGTGTTTTTGACCAATAAAATTTGATTTGATTTTAATAGTATTTTTGTCATGAGATGCTGGATTGTTCCCTTCCATACTGCAGTGTTTGATCTAATTCATTCTGGGATTTTCTTTCTTATGTTATTTAAATGAAGGGGAATATGAATTATTATAGACAACCCACAACATGATCTTACAATATTTCCAGACCACTGTAATTATTTGTAATTGTTTTAGGATAATTCGTTTTTAAAATGAAATCTTTCAACCTCATGCTGCATGGTATTGGTAGCCATACATGATTTCAGATTAAACATTGCTATGGTGATATGTACAATAAATAAGCCATTTGAATGACCTGTACATTGAATTTCATTTAATTACATTATTTTTCCTTGAATTAAAATTCTTCTTTCTGTGGAGTGTGAATTCAAATTTAATTCAAATGTAAGAATTGAATTGGAATCAAAGAGCAAGTTGCAACTCAATTCATAATCGACCCCAACCCTGATGGTTAGGCAACATCGATACTGTAACAATTGTATATTTACACGCAAAATTAGACAACAAGAGATGTGCGTTTCCCACCCATTTAGCAACCCAGACCCAGCTAAGTGGAACCCAAGCACATCACGCCCCAGTCGCCGTCAGAACAGCATTGAGTGTTGCACTGCACATTTATTAGCTGACCACTTTCTTCTCTATGTCCCGTATCATCTTTAAAAAGAAAGACAATTTAAAATAACATTTTCTACCTCAACTCATAAGCCATGGCTGGGAACTTCTGGCAGAGCTCGCATTAGTACGTATTCTGTCCGAACGTGATGTATTAGGACTATGTATGGGAAAGAAACTCCATTGATTTGGGGCCTAGCTGGAGTTAGCAAGCTAGCTTGCTACCTAACTTAAGCTTGTCCGCCCACTTGTCCGCCCACGTCTTATATTATGTATGTCAGTATTAGTGTACCGGACGAACATTTCGTGGTAATTTTTCTTAGTGGTAATTAGCTAGATATGAATGCTGAGATTTATTTGTAGAGCCAGCTAAGTATTTTTGTGCCTCTAGCGAGCTAGTTTGACAGCGTAGCCACACAGACATGAACTTTGTGCGTAGGTCATCAAGGCATTTTTGTGTTATTGTTTATTTCTGACGCACCGCTCTCAGATTTCCTATCAGCAGTTTTGTTATGATACTGTGTGTATGAGAGGGCTCGTTGTGGTTGATTGTCTCCTCTTTCACTAGTCTGCAGTGGGTCCTGGACAAGCAGGACCTGATGAAGGAGCGTCAGAAGGACATCAAGTTCATGTCTGAGGAAGACTACTGGAAACTGCAGATCTTCTTTGCCAATGGTATTTCATCAGACTCATATGCTATGATAAATCTGTGTGGTGGGAATGGTTTTACTGTTAGGGAAATGGTACAATGTCACAACATTAATTACCCTCATCTCATTTGACACTACTCCTAGCAATAACCGGCAACAATGACCTATATTTACATTTGAGTCATTTAGCAGGAGCAATTCGGGTTAAGTGCCTTACTCAAGGGCACATGAACAGATTTTTCATCTAGTCTGCTCAAGGATTAGAACCAGCAACCTTTCAATTATGGGCCCAATGCTCTTAACCGCTAGGCTACCTCTTCATACACTACATGACCAAAAGCTTGTTGAACATCTCATTCCAAAATTATGGGCATTAATATGGCGTTGGTCCCCCCCTTTGCTGCTATAACAGCTTCCACTCTTCTGGGAAGGCTTTCCACTAGATGTTGGAACTAGAGGTCGACTGATTAATCGGAATGGCCGATTAATTAGGGCCGTTTTCAAGTTTTTATAACAATCGGAAATTGGTATTTTTGGACACCGTTTATTTTATTATTATTTACACCTTTATTTAATCTTTATTTAACTAGGCAAGTCAGTTAAGAACACATTCTTATTTTCAATGACGCCCTAGGAACGGTGGGTTAACTGCCTCGTTCAGGGGCAGAACGACAGATTTTCACCTTGTCGGCTCGGGGGATTCAATCTTGCAGTAAGCCAAGGTAAGTTGCTAGCTAGCATTAAACTTATCTTATAAAAAACAATGAGTCAATCAATCATAATCACTAGTTAACTACACATGGTTGATGATATTACTAGTTTATCTAGTGTGTCCTGCGTTGCATATAATTGATGCGGTGCGTATCGTAGCTCCAACGTGTACCTAACCATAAACAACAATGCCTTTCTTAAAATCAATACACAGAAGTATATATTTTTAAACCTGCATATTTAGCTAAAAGAATTCCAGGTTAGCAGGCAATATTAACCAGGGGAAATTGTGTCACTTCTCTTGCTTTCATTGCACGCAGAGTCGGTGTATATGCAACAGTTTGGGCTGCCTAATTTGCCAGAATTTTACGTAATTATGACATAACATTGAAGGTTGTGCAATGTAACAGGAATATTTAGACTAATGGATGCCACCCCTTAGATAAAATATGGAACGGTTCCGTATTTCACTGAAAGAATAAACGTCTTGTTTTCGAGATGATAGTTTCCGGATTCAACCATATTAATGACCTAAGGCTCGTATTTCTGTGTGTTATGTTATAACTAAGTATGATTTGATAGAGCAGTCTGACTGAGCGGTGGTAGGCAGCAGTAGGCTCGTAAGCATTCATTCAAACAGCACTTTTGTGTGTTTTGCCAGCAGGTCTTCGTGGTGCATGAAGCATTGCGCTGTTTATGACTTCAAGCCTATCAACTCCCGAGAATTAGGCTCGTGTAACCGATGTGAAATGGCTAGCTAGTTAGCGGGGTGTGCGTTAATAGCGTTTACCCTTGCTCTGCATAGGTAACGCTGCTTCGAGGGTGGCTGTTGTCATTGTGTTCCTGGTTCGAGCCCAGGGAGGAGCGAGGAGAGTGACGGAGGCTATACTGTTACACTGGCAATACTAAAGTGCCTATAAGAACATCTAATTGTCAAAGTTTAATGAAATACAAATGGTATAGCGAGAAATAGTCCTATAATTCCTATAATAACTACAACCTAAAACTTCCTACCTGGGAATATTGAAGACTCATGTTAAAAGGAACCACCAGCTTTTAATATGTTCTCATATTCTGAGAAAGGAACTTAAACGTTAGCTTTCTTACATGGAACATATTGCACTTTTACTTTCTTCTCCAACACTTTGTTTTTGCATTATTTAAACCAAATTGAACATGTTTCATTATTTATTTGAGGCCAAATTGATTTTATTGATGTATTATATTAAGTTAAAATAAGTGTTCATTCAGTATTGTTGTAAGTGTCATTATTACAAATAACTAAAAAATTGGCCGATTAATCTGTATAGGCTTTTTTTGGTCCTCCAATAATTGGTATCGGTATAGGCGTTGAAAAATCATACTCGGTCGACCTCTAGTTGGAACATTGCTGCGGGGACTCGCTTACATGCTTCCACAACAGCATTCGTGAGGTTGGGTACTGATGTTGGGTACTGATTAGGCCTGGCTAGCAGTCGGCGTTCCTATTCATCCCAAAGGTGTTCTATGGGGTTGAGGTCAGGGCTCTGTGCAGGCCAGTCAAGTTCTTCCACACCGATCTCAACAAACCATTTATTATATGGATCTCGCTTTGTGCACGGGGGCATTGTCATGCTGAAAAAAAGTTTGAAGCACAGAATCATCTAGAATGTCATTGTATGCTGTAACATTAAGATTTCCCTTCACTGGAACTAAGGTTCCTAGCCCAAACCATGAAAAACAGCCCCAGACGATTAATTCCTCCTCCACCAAACTTTACAGTTTGCACTGTGCATTCGTTGGACTGCCAAATGGTGAAGTGTGATTCATCACTCCAGAGAACAAGTTTCCTCTGCTCCAGAGTGTAATGGTGGCAAGCTTTGCACCACTCCAGCCAGCGCTTGGCATTGCGCATGGTGATCTTTAGGCTTGTGTGCGGCTGCTCGGCCATGGAAACTCATTTCATGAAGCTCCTGACAAATAGTACTGACGTTGCTTCCAGAGGCAGTTTGGAACTCGGTAGTGAGTGTTGCAATTGACAATTTTTACGCGCTTCAGCGGTCGTTTTCTGTGAGGTTTTGTGGCCTACCACTTTGTTGCTCCTGAAGGTTTCCACTTCACAATAACAGCACTTAAAGTTGTGGGCAGCTCTAGCAGGGCAGAAATTTGACAAACTGACTTGTTGGAAAGGTGTCATCTTATGACGGTGCCGCGTTGAAAGTCACTGAGCTCTTCAGTATGGCCATCCTACTGCCAATGTTTGTCTATGGAGATCGCATGGCTGTGTGCTCGATTTTATACACCTGTCAGAAACGTGTGTGGCTGAAATAGCCGAATTCACTAATTTGAAGGAATGTCAACATACTTTTGTGTATACAGTGCATTCAGAAAGTATAAAGACCCCTTCACTTTTTACACATTTTGTTACAGCCTTATTTTAAAATATATTAAATTGTTCTACATACAATACCACATAATGACTAAGCAAAAACAGGTTTTCGGAAATGTTTGCCAGTTTTATAAAAAAATTAAAAAACTGATGTCACATTGGCAGTGATTACAGCCTCAAGTCTTCTTGGGTATGATGCTACAAGCTTGGGAGTTTTCTCCCATTCTTCTCTGCAGATCCTCTCAAGCTCTGTCCAGTTGGATGGGGAGTGTTGTTGCCCAGCTATTTTCAGGTCTCTCCAGAGATTTTTGATCAGGTTCAAGTCCGGGCTCTGCCTGGGCCACTCAAGGACATTCAGTGAATTGTCCTGAGGCCTGCATGGTCTTGGCTGTGTGTTTAGGGTCATTGTCCTGTTGAAAGGTGAACCTTCACCCCAGTCTGAGGTCCTGAGCGCTCTGGAGTAGGTTTTCATCAAGGATCTTTCTGTACTTTGCTCCGTTCATCTTTCTCTCAATCCTGACTAGTCTCCCAGTCCCTGCCGCTGAAAAACATCCCCACAGCATGATGCTGCCACCACCATGTTTCACCGTAGGGATGGTGCCAGGTTTCCTCCAGACGTGATGCTTTGCATTCAGGACAATTAGTTAAATCTTGGCTTAATCAGACCAGAGAATCTTGCTTCTCCTGGTCTGAGGTGCCTTTTGGCAAACTCCAAGCGGGCTGTCATGTGCCTTTTACTGAGGAGTGGCTTCAGTCTTGCGACTCTACCATAAAGGCCTGAGTGCTGCAGAGATGGTTGTCCTTCTGGAAGGTTCACCCATCTCCTTGGAGGAACTCTGGAGCACTGTCAGAGTGACCATCGAGATCTTTTTCACCTCCCTGACCAAGGCCCTTCTCCCCCAATTGCTCAGTTTGGCCAGCTCTAGGAAATCTTGGTGGTTCCAAACTTATTTCATTTAAGAATGATGGAGGCCACTGTGTTTAAGGGAACTTCAGTGCAGCAGACATTTTTTGGTACCATTCACCAAATCTGTGCCTTGACACAATCCTGTCTTGGAGTTCTATGGACAAATCTTTTAACCTAATGGCTTGGTTTTTGCTCTAACATGCACTGTCAACTGTGGGAACCTATATAGACAGGTGTGTGCCTTTCCAAATCATGTCCAATCAATTGAATTTACCACAGATGGACTACAATCAAGTTGTAGAATTGGCTCAAGGATTATCAATGGAAACAGGATGCACCTGAGCTCATAGCAAAGGGTCTGAATACCTATATAAATAAGGTATTTCTGTTTTTTATTTTTTTTTAATACATTTGCTAAATAAATCTAAACCTGTTTTTGCTTTGTCATTGTGGGGTATTGTGTGTAGATTGATGAGGGAAATGTTTTATTTAATCTATTTTATAATAAGGCTGTAATGTAACAATGTGGATAAAGTCGAGGGGTCTGAATACTTTCCGAGTGCACTGTACAGTGTCATTTGTCTTGTAAGGTTGCTGTTTGACGCAATTGAGGTTAGATGTGCTTTGTGTTCAACGTATTGTTCTGTTCCAGTGATCCAGGCACTGGGGGAACACCTGAAGCTCCGCCAGCAGGTCATTGCTACAGCAACCGTCTACTTCAAACGTTTCTATGCCAGGTGCTTATGCCATTTTCATAACAACAACACTGTGAGAACATCAGCTAATTATAAATGGCACTAGGGGAGCATTGTATAATATCTACAGTGCCACCACATTCGCCTAACTATTTTGCTGTATGACCTGGAATTGTAATTTAGAAAAAAATCACCCAGATGATAATTGTTGGAATTATTATTTCACTGTACCGCAGCCCCTGAGTACCATGGAGAATACACTGAGCTCAGTTTTTCACTGTCATGCTTTCCCCATTACTACAAAGAAAACGTCTTGTTACTTCAAATATTTTGAATTGTGCTCCTACATTTTTCAATTTAGGCGCATACATTTTTTTTTCTTTTAAACAGTCTCTGGAGCCCTGAGCTTTGGGCCTCTTCCAAATCTCTTTCTATCTCTCCCCCTCTTTCTCTCTCTCTTTCTTATTTCTTCCTCTGCAGGTACTCCCTGAAGAGTATAGACCCAGTGCTCATGGCTCCTACATGTGTGTTCCTTGCCTCCAAAGTGGAGGTATGTATGGCCTGATATCCCACTGCCTTTCCAGTTTTCATAGTCTGTGTGGGAGTAGGGATAGGGTTAACTGGTAGGGTTAACTGCTCTGTAACATAGTCTTTGATAGTGCAATTCACCCCCATCCTACTCCATCACAGCATCCTCAAAGCCCTTCTGTTACTGTCTCTTCCAGGAATTCGGTGTTGTTTCAAACACTCGTCTGATCTCTGCAGCTACGTCTGTGTGTAAGTAAGAAGACACGAAGCGTTTCCATTTAGATATGATCTTATATTTAAGATGACAAATACACTCTTGCTGTGGTACAAAGGCTACATTCATTCTGATGGGTTGCGTTCATTTGATGTCAAATCTAACAAGTGTTTTTGTTTTGTACAGTAAAAACAAGATTTTCCTATGCCTTCCCAAAGGAGTTCCCTTACAGAATGAACCATGTACGTCTGACCTAACCTTGCTGTTGAAATCATTTAGGGTGTGCTGTATGAACAGTTCTTAGGCTAAACAATGTAGTATTTATTATGAAGTTAAATGATTGAATATAATTCATTATTGTAGCTAGATGTTACGATCATGTTGCATTGTGGTGGGACCTATCTCTGAGGCAACACACTCACTATATTGTGGAATATTTATACTTAAGCAATAAGGTGGTGTGGTATATGGCCAAAAAGGCTGTTCTTAAGCACAACACAACCGTGGTTTATTGGCCATATACCACAAACCCTGGAGGTGCCTTAGTGCTATTATAAACTGGTTACCAATGTAATTAGAACAGTAAAAAGTAATGTTTAGTTATACCCGTGTTATACGGTCTGATATACCACGTCTTTCAGCCAAACAGCATTGAGTGCTCGAACCACCCAGTTTATAAACCAGTAAGAGTCCTTTATGTTGTGTGTTATAGTTGGGTATCAGTATGTTGGCGTCTACGGAGACGCCACATTCCACAACTAGTGTTCGCAAGCCTATGGCAAAACTTTTGACCGTGGTCGGTTGCGTCTCCTCACCGGGGCGTATCTATCGCTGTGGCGCTAAGTGGAATACGATTGCAGCGCCGGTTATTTATCTACCTATTCCACGGAGTTGCCAGGACCACGTTGAGGCTGTCCTAACACCTTGTAGACAATTATTGATTCTCTGGTGGGGTGGCGCAATGAAGGAGGTGATTATTCACACTGTAGGGGTTCAGTTAGCAGAATGTTGTTATTCCCAGATACTGGAAATATTCCCAGATACTTCCCAGATAATAGAGAGAAAAGGGATACAAGTTGAGACTATGACACTGATATATTTACTAAACTGAGTTTGTACTTCATTTGCTTTCCTCATTACAGGTATTAGAATGTGAGTTCTACCTACTAGAGCTCATGGTAAGTATAGAAGGTTTTTGTCTCTGTCACAATACATTCAATGCTAGATGTCATCAATTTGTTGGATGGATGGATTCATTAACTTATTTCATGAGTGTTCCAGGACTGCTGTTTGATAGTATACCACCCCTACAGACCCCTGCTGCAGTATGTGCAGGACATGGGGCAGGAGGACATGCTACTGCCATTGGCCTGGTATGTGTTTTTTTTCTTCTTTGTTTGCGGGAGCATGTATTGATTTGATATGAGGATATTGAAACACTGTCTTATTTCTCTACAGGAGAGTAGTGAATGACACGTATAGGACAGACCTCTGTTTGCTCTACCCTCCCTTCATGATCGCACTAGGTAAGACACCCCGTCAGGCCTCTCACATCTCCTACTAGTAGATTCAGCTCAATAAAATATAGGTGAGGTGTTACACACATTCTTCCCCCTGCACCCACAGCATGTCTGCATGTTGCCTGTGTGGTGCAGCAGAAAGACGCCAGGCAGTGGTTTGCTGAGCTCTCTGTCGACATGGAGAAGGTACGGCCACACAAAACAAATGGCATATTAATACATCAATCGGAGGGGAAAGCTGATTGTCTGTGCGGTAACGTATATGCTGTGCTCAGATCCTGGAGATCATCCGAGTCATCCTGAAGCTGTACGACCAGTGGAAGAATTTTGACGACAGGAAGGAAATGGCTGCAGTGCTCAACAAGATGCCTAAACCCAAGCCGCCTCCCAACAGGTACAGAGATCTATCCTAATCTCACCTTAGTGTTTCACCTATATACTGTTAACATGACCCATTCACTTCCTGTCTCAACTAACTGTTTTCTGTTTTGTTTGTGTACCAGTGAGAATGACCAGAGCTCCAGTGGAAACCAGAATAACTCTTACATCCAGTCATAGGCAATGGGACGTCCACCTCGGCACATGTATGATAACTCATCAGATGGCCACAGGAATGCTGGCATTAGCCAATTGGCGGCGGCAGTCCTGTGTTTCCATCCCTCAACAGTTAAAGGGCGCGTTCCTGTGCCCAGGTGTTGCTAACGCATGGCAGATCTTAAAACACCTGGATAGGTATTTTATGTATCAGCTAACCACATGTTATAGCAATATAGTGCCCGACCGGCACAGTTGATGACTTCGCTCGCAACCATTGGTTGATGCATTCAACGTCTGAGCAGGGGAACGCGACCAAAACCTTATGGACCTAACTGTGAGAAACAGGAGGATGTAGTGAGGGAGGGGGGGACTATGAGTTGTGATGATCCTGACTTCCTTGAAACACTCTCGGGGAACAATCATATAATATGGAGCTTCTTGGGGCCAGAGAACTTGATCATTAGTGATTGTGATGTGTGAGTGGCCCATTTGGCAGTGTCTTCATTCCTCAGGGAGAATAGTAGTCCTTTTTACTGGTATCGCTAAGATGATTGGACCCTGTACTGTTTGAGGTGCGTTCTGAAAGGATGTAAGTCTGTTCGATTTTGTGACCCGATTGGATGTCCTGTTATCTAAGGTCTACATTGATTGGTTACAGAGCTTAGCAGGTGAAGTCATTGGGGAGAATGGAATTTCTGGGGGTATACCCGCTAGATTCAAGTGTCTTCATTACCTGTTACATCTCCAGCCTTTGTAAATAGCTTTACTCATGTCTTTCATTTCATTGTTTGTGTTTTACTTGATTGGGCAAATTTGCTTGGGTAGAAATCATGAAATGTATTTGCTGTCTGCTTCAAGTAAAACTACTCAAATGTGTTTACTATCATGATGTAATTAGCCTGCAACAAAAACGTTTTATTTTTTATTCTGCTTTTTTTATGTGGAGAATTGTTAGGACCACATTTTTGGTGGGGAAGGCAGGTGGATTTTTAGCTGTGTGTTCTTGATTGCATATTGAATCAGTCCTACACAAGCCAGGGTCCAATGTTTTCTGTCTGCATGTACCATGTATTTAATCAAATTGAAGTGTCACAATACCTTTGTGTGCATATTTACTTGTAGATATTGATATATTTTCTGTACAGTAATACAGTGGGAGTTGTGTGTGTGTGAGGTTGTTTCTCTTGGTTTCTGTGATATGTACGTGTTCATCTGTGTCCAGAACTGGGTGCTTGAATGCCTTACAAAATAAGCTGTTTATCAAGGTAATAAGACTTACAAGCACACTGTCCTATTGCAGGGAAGTGATGTTTTTTGTTTGTTTTCGGGGGTGGGGGGGATATTTTAGTGGTCCCTTTGGGTGCATCCCAATAGTCTGAAGTGAATTCCTCTCCTTGTTATCGGTTGCTTCAAATACACTGATGCAAAGTAAATCTAGATGAAATCAGGCTGTTGGTGGTTGTGCTCCATATTACTTTCACATACCGGCTGTTTGCAAGTCATGAAAGATAAAGGAGAGCGAGGATCCAGCTTTTAGACTATTGAGATACAGCCTTTTGCCTCAGAGTTCCCTTTCCCTTTACAGGCTCCATCATTTGTCATATGTGTTTACTTGACTGACTGGGATTAGCCTACTAAGGTTTTCCCCCTGTCTCTATAGAAACACAACATGAAAATGTGTGGTTTGTCAAGTATTGGCTATTACTTGAACTGTATTTCTTTTTGAAAATCTATTGTGGTAATAAAATGAATATTGCAGTAACCAAATGGGTTGATGCAGCTATAGCTCCTTCTTTGCACGACTGAATGTGTTATATTATTTGTGTTTCAGGGGCATTCAGCTGTTGCCTGACGCATGACCATCCTGACCGACCCGTTCTCGTTTCGCTTCACTTCACTCAAAATATTCAAATCAATGTTTATTGGTCGGTACACATATTTGCAAATATTATCATGGGTGCAGCGTAATGCTTGTGTTTCTAGCTCCAAAAGTGAAGTAATGCAAAACAATACAGACATAATCCAAAATAAATACATTCATTAATCGGTAAAGCGAAACCGACTATAAACTCGCGAGACTTCAGGATGGCTTTAGGCCTACGATACGAGGCTAACTCAGTTGTATAGGCTACCACGTATAACCCTACATTCTAGTGTTGCCTGGATTTAATTTTGTAATGGTCTAAAAGTTTCTAGAACTACTGATCATCTTGCAACAAATAAAAGTCATAGGCTACACCACCATACAATAGTTAGGCCTATATGACTTTAGTGCGATATGTAGTGCAAAGGAGAGTTAATGTAGAGTCGTTACGTATTAGTGTTACCAAAGCTGCAAAGCAGACATGTATATTATAAAGTTTATGGAACGTTTAAAAAAAAAAAGTAGCCTCAGCAATTGGCCTACATTGAAGATATCAGGAAATTGAGTAGCCTATGCTATTGCCCAACTGATCGCAAAAACAGAGTTTCAAAGGTACAGCTATCGTGACGTCACTTATCCGCGGCAGAGTGAGAGAGCGGCGACGATCGGCTGCGGAGGATACCGACCCCGCAGCGGGGACGGGACAACCGCCAGGCGAGATGGCCCCTATCCCCTTCGTCCTTGCATCCCGCATCGCAACGACCCCTTTGCACGCATGAAGCCCCCGTTGATGAAGCCAAAACCGGCCAAAGCAAGGCAGAAAAAGGCCACTGAGAGAGAGAATGTACTGGCGCGTCGGGTTCGCCTGGACGCGATCGTTTGTGGTTGATCTTGGACGGAACCAGAGCTTCTCCTTCGGCTTGTGCGGCTCCAATGAGCAGCTCTCGTTGTATGGGTACATCATCGCTTACCCTCTGCAGGACTACGGCGGGATCATGCCGCTCCTTGGGTCGGACTCGTGGTGGCGGAAAACGCTCTATCTGACCGGGGGCGCTCTGCTTGCCGCCGCTGCCTATCTACTGCACGAGCTGCTCGCCATCAGGTAGGCTTCCAAAATGAATGCAGCCTAACGGCCCGTACCACTTGAAGGAGATTCCTTGTTTGTCCCGTTATGGAAAGAAAATAAATTAACCAATGAATCACGCAAATGTTATGCCTCTTCCTATTCCAGTGATTGTGGCTATTAGGACTAGATGTCAAATTAAAACCATCCATTGATCTGTTCATATGTAGCGTGAAGCCTGGTATTTGAGATATTTGTGTGTAAATACAATAAGATAATTTTCATTGCTGCAAAGGTTGACTCTTTTATTTATTTACGATTTCTCAAGGGCATGGGATGACCGGGCATGTGATATTGGCTAGATGGCTGTACCCAAGCCAAACATGTCTTCTCGTTTTCTGTCGAGTCGAGTCTTGCAGTATAGAAAAACATTGCGGTTGTGATAGAATGACCTTTACTAACCTCACACTTGAGAAAAGTATACAGCTAAAAGCCAGGCCCGGATATGTATTAGCTAACAGGAATTGACCATCTGTGACCGAAAACTGCAGCTTCGCAGTAGAATCCCTAGATTTGAGCTGAAATAATGTCTGGGGGAATTGAGTTTGGTCGCTGCGGTCCTTAAAAAAACCCATCTCGGGTTACCTGCAACGATAACCCCATGGCCAACTCAGCTAGATAAACACACTCTTACAGAGATGGATGCGGGATTCGAGTTGAATTGACTTCACACTACACCAATAGGAATCATTGTGGCCTAAAGCTTGTTGTTGTATACACAGAAGGGCATTTTGATTGACTGTCTTGTTTTTTAAATATATTTTTAAAATTATTATTATTATTTGACATGTGGCTAGCACTGTGTGTGTTTTCTCATAGCTCTTCTTTTTTGCTCCGCCTGTACTCTATCTTAGAGACCCATTTTAAATCGATTTCTAAGTAGTTACTGTCTCATTTACTTTCCCTATATGTCATTACACCGAAGTGCTTTGCATTCTATAGATAACTGGATCAATACGTTTGTTTTTTGATGTTTGTGGGCATTTCAGCACCACTGCTAAATGGACAGCTCCTCAGTATTTCAGAACATGCGGTCCTCGTGTTTCAGCGCCTTCAAAGTAGTAGGCTACCTGTAAACAACCCCCTTTAAACTTTTTTTCATTTAATAAGGCCCCTATTTGAGACTATGTTGGTCAGTACGAACGTGTAATAGGATCAGCTACAGTGACCATGATAATGTGTTGCAATATTTCACTTGGTTGTGTCCTACTCGTTTTGACATTGTAGTTCCCCGGTGGCAATGGCGCCCTTGCCCGAGGAAAGTTTCAGCATGGGTATTGTGCAAAGCGCTCTATGATATATAGCTGTAAAACGGGATCTACTGTAGCACCTGAGATTGTTGTGTAAGATCTAAGAACATTTCCTTGATTATTTTCAAAGTACAATTTGATCATTAGCCTATAATCGACTCCAGATATATGTAAAAGCGTGGAAGTGTCATGGGTGCACTATAGCCTACTAGGGGATCCACATATCCAGAGATTTTAAAATAATGTACAGTGTGTTTGAATTGGGACATCATTTGCACTAATTTAATATGAGGATGGCCTTGCTACTTCGGAGTTGAGGGTTTGATTCCCACACATTTATTTTTTGATTTCCAATTGGTAGTTGCAGTCTTGAACTATCTCCCGTATGGACTCGGGAGAGGTGAAGTTCGAGAGCCATGTGTCCTACAAAACACGACCCGCCAAGCCACACTGCTCGCTTAAACCAGAAACACCAATGTGTCGTAGGAAACACCATACATCTGGCGACCAAAGTCAGCATGGCGACCAAGGCCCGGCCTGCCACAAGGAGTTGCGCGATGGGACAAGGACATCCCAGCCGGCCAAACCCTCCCCTAACCCAGACAACGCTGGGCCAGTTGCCTCATGGGTGTCGCAGTAGCGACACATCCTGGGATCGAACCCGGGACTGTAGTGTCGCCTCTAGCCCTGTGATGTAGTGCCTTTGACCGCTGCGCCACTCGGGAGGCCTGCACACATATTTAATGAATATATGCACTAACTGTAAGTTGCTTTCAATAAAATGTATAAGAATGAGTGATTAGAATGTGGAGCTCAAACTGCCTTGCTCTGGCTGGTTCATAGGAAAGAACAGGAGCTGAACTCTAAAGATACCATCATCCTCCACCAGTTCTCCAGGCCAAAGAGTGGTGTCCCATCTCTCTCCCCCTTCTGCCTCAAGATAGAGACCTACCTGCGCATGGTGGACCTGCCCTACCAGGTGTGTGTGTGTGTGTTTGTGTGTGAGAGAGAGATGGGGAGGGGGAGAGAGACAGAGAAAGAGAGTGATGTTTGGGTTGGTGCGTAGTTGAATTATTTGATGTAACTAACATTGTGTCATTTTCTATTGAAGAGTAACTGACCATTGAAATTCCTTCTTCCTCTTTCCTTTCTCTCTCTCCCTCTGTCATGCAGAACTACTTTGATGGGAAGCTGTCTCCCCAGGGGAAAATGCCATGGATAGAGTACAACCAGGAGCAGGTGTCTGGTGCAGAGTTTATCATCGACTTCCTGGAGGAGAAGCTGGGCGTGAGCCTCAACAAGAACCTCAGTCCTCCGGAGAAGGCTGTGTCCCAGGCTGTAACCAAGATGGTGGAGGAACACTTCTACTGGTGAGACACTTCCTGACACTACAGCAATACATCCACTAGATGCTGCTCTGTTGGGAGACCTAATTTATTTGATACTGAGGGATAAGATGATAAACTAGTGAATGTGATTGGGTCGCAAACCATTACATCTGTCCCTTGAAACTCACAACCCTGGTGTTGCAAACTCCATGCTCCAACCAACTGTGCCATCGGGACCACACTTTATCAGCGTATGGATTTGAGATACTGTTGACCTAACAAGCATCACGTCTGTGTGTGATGACAGGACCATAGCGTACTGTCAGTGGGTGGACAACCTGGAGGAGACCCAGAAGATGCTGGCAGTGAGTGGGCCACTGAGTGACCTACTCAAGTGGATTCTGAGTCGCCTGACTGGCAGCATCGTGAAGAGGGAGATGTACGGCCATGGGATTGGACGATTTACCAGGGAGGAGGTCTACGCTCTAATGGAGAAGGACATGCGGACGCTGGCCACCCTACTCGGTAGGGTGAGGGTATACTGTAGATAATCATTCAAATCATAATCCTACAGATCATCATTCCCCACTAATTTCACAAGGTACAGTCTGCAGCCTTACAAGCCTTGTAAATCTCATAACTAGGGCTAAGGCCAGCTGTAGGTTAACTAAGGCCAGCTGTAGGTTCTACAGCTAACTAAGGCCAGCTGTAGGTTCCATTGTGGTTTAATTGACTTACTTGGGTTTACAGTACTATGGCCAGTTTCAAGTGCTTAAAGGAGCATCCTTTTTATAACAAGATACATTGTACAATTCTGTCCTCTTCTGGAGAAAGTAGGATACTACACCATGAGGACTAATTTCCAGTCAAAATTTTACCCCCATGTCCCTTGTTTCCATACAACATTCTTCTCGACCCCTGATTCTTGGTGTTTTTCTGGGTAGGTGATAAGAAGTACCTGATGGGTCCTAAGCTGTCTATGGTGGATGCCACTGTGTTCAGCCATCTAGCCCCTGCCATGTGGACCCTGCCGGGCACAAGGCCAGAGCAACTCATCAAAGGTGAGTTTCACCAACAAGCCACATTGCGTGTCATGGTTAACATTACTCCCCAGAAACGGCCTACATGGGTTCCAAAAAATAAATAAATAGCAAGTTAGGGCAACAGTGAGGGAAATCACACTACTTAAAAAGAAAGATAAAGTAACCATTGTCATGCAGATCTTACCGCCCAATATTCCTCTTGAATGTGGATTACAAAATCATTGCTAAAGTATTGGCTTTCCGCATACAAACAGTAATACAAAAGTTGATTCACTCAGATCAAACAATCTCTGCCATTTTTTCAATATAATCCGTCATACTAAAAACTTGAATGCTCCAAAAGTGTCAGTATCATTAGATGCTGAAAAGCATTAGATAGGGTGGGATGGGCATATTTGGTGGCTGTCTTTAAAGTGTTTTGTTTTGGTCAGGTATTTATCTCCTGGATTGAGCTATTGT
Organism: Oncorhynchus tshawytscha; assembly: GCF_018296145.1. NCBI lineage: Eukaryota > Metazoa > Chordata > Actinopteri > Salmoniformes > Salmonidae > Oncorhynchus > Oncorhynchus tshawytscha. The sequence goes on along the minus strand of NC_056433.1, from coordinate 26,519,040 downwards.
ACAAATCCCCCAAAGCAGCGTGACAGGGATGACCTTTGTCTAGTTATTTATTTTCTTTAGCCACAGAACCCCTAGCATGAATTTGAACTCATGGCTCAATCCGGGGAATAGAGATTGGTGGAGATCAACAGGTGATATCATTGTATGTAGATTACATTTTACTTTATTTATCTAAACCACAACATTCTCTGTCATTTATTTGACTTCTGTTAGACACATGTGGTGCTGTATCAGGATTCAAAGCGAATTGAAATAATGCCCATTTCAAAGTATGATTTCTCAAGCTTAGAAAGTACATTTTAAAATGAACAAAGATGCATATGACATACCTAGGTGTACTGATACCATGCAATCAGGAGGAGGCATATAAAATCAAATATTTTATATTACTAGATAAGATTGAGTCCAATGTTCAGAGACTGAGATCTCTCTCTATTTCTATGTTAGGTAGGGTCAACATAATCCAAAATGAATATATTACCAAGGTTGATGTATTTCAGGTCCTGCCATTTTCAATTCCATCCAACTTTTTTAATAAAATACATGGCCTGCTCTCCAACTTTATTTAAAATGGAAAGACCTCAAGAGTCAAATTGACTGTTTTACACTTACCCTATGCAGCTGGAGGTCTTGGACTACCTCATATGAAAATGCATTACTGGGGTGCACACCTGCGTTCACTTAACAATGGACAGCAGACTATCCTGTGCATGGAGGAGTATCAAAGCCATAAATGTAATACCTTAAGGATCTAAAATATATTCACTACTTCGGGTCCAAGAAAAAAACGGACAATCCAATGATTCTCCATTCAAAGACCCAATATTGCCAGGCACCTTTGGAGCAACCTGCCGTGTTTAATGACAACACCTTTAAGTCCTGGTTCCAAAGTGGCATCATGCATTTTGAACCTGTGTAATATGATGGATCTCTACTGTCTTTCAATCAACTACAAGACCGATTTGGATTATCCAAGGCCGATTTCTTTAACTTCTTACAGAATTCTTACAGTATTCTGAAATCGTATTCAATTGCGTCAACAGAATCTGGATGTACCTAAGGCATCTAGAATAGACAAAATACTGAAAGAAGCTCATATGCCAAAGAAGTTGATTTGCCAAGTTATGTGAAGGGTTGATTTGAAACTCTATATCTAAAGGATGAAATTGAGGAGAACCCTTGGTCACAGATATGTGCACATGCTAAAACCTGCTCCTACAACCTAAGACATAAACTACTGCAATTTAAGATAATTCATAGGACTTACTACACTCCTGCCATAATGAATATAATGCACCCAGAAATGTCACATCTCTGTTGGATATGGAAATAGCACAAAGGAACCCTATTACCTATGAGGTGGTCTTCTGATAAAGTGATACCATTTTGGGATAATGTATGTTCTATCATTTCATTGGGTCTATGAATGTATATCCATCTATCTCTACGATTATGTCGGTTACGAAATGTAAATATTGATGATCAATATCAGAGAAAGTTTTGTGATCTATGTCTAATTGCTGCAAAAAAGTGGAACCATCAATTGGAAGGCCTCATATTTACCCTCAATAACAAAGTGGAGGACTGAACAATCTAGCTACATAACGTTGGATTTTGTATATTATAAAAAAACATTTTTAAACAGAAGTGTTTAAGGAAATTTGGAAATCATATGTTGATCACCTTGGGGAATGTGTTGTATAGTGGACGTTTTGTTTTTGTGTTGTTTGTGCGGTGATGTGGAAACACACAAAAGAACAAATTGTCAAATGTAAAAAAAAAAAAACGGGGAAAAAACTGTGATGAGGAAGAAACCTTGACAGCAATCAGACTGGAATAGACTCCATCTTTATTGAATATAACACACCACATTTTAACCCATTCTAAGCTGAGCTTGTTGACCTTTGCCTTTGTGTTGACCTTTGACCCACCCTATCCGCTCCAGGCGAGCTGATTAACCTGGCCATTTACTGTGAGAGGATCCGCCGGCGCTTCTGGCCCGAATGGTTCGTTGATCTGGAGGATTTCTGTTACGATGACGCCACAGAGGACGACGACTCCCCGTCCAAACTCCAGGACCTGGGGCTCTACTCCCGTACAGACACCTTCCAGGACGAGGCCAGCCCTCCTCACACACACACAATCTCACCAGACAGTGACCTCACGGGCCACTCGCTCTGCGACTCGGACATGGACACAGAGTGCTCTGAGATGGAGCAGCTCAAGTGTTGACTGCCCTATGACACACACAAGACACACACACAACGCCTGGATGGGTCTCGTGCCCCCCCCTCCCCCCAAACACAACGCCCTGTACCTGTTGAGCAGGGAATAACTACTGGGGTGCATTTCTGTTGCCAGAGGCTGTTGTTTGTGTTAATGAGTGATGGATTCAGAGATTCTACACACACGATGGACTGCAGGAAATGAAAGCCTGAATATAGATAAAGGAATAGAGATAGAGAAGTAGAGAAAAAAACGGAGTAAAATAGGAATAGAGAGAAAAACAGCCAAAGAGTGATAGAAAGAGGTAAAGATAAACCGATGGAGAAAAGAGTTGAGAAAAAGAAAGATCAGGAGTTAATGACGCCATCGCTGTGAAACTCCTCTACCTGGGTGACATCAACGCCTGTTGCCCAGTTTTGCATTGTCGAGTTGTTGTTACCACGGCAACAACGTGGTGTGTGTTACCTGTGTCCCCCAATTTGAGATGCATTGTGTGTTTGACGTACTGACCCCGTGACTTGCGTCCTTGCAAAATATGAATCATTCTATTGATATTATATTGATATGTCAGACACTGTTCAGACAAGATGCAGATGAGTGCAGTTCCATATAAATATGTAATCAGATCCCAAATCTGATTTAATATGAGTATATATAGTATAGATAGCCTGCTAATTACATATATGATCCCAATGTCATATAATGCAAATATGTGGTTCTCCCATACAACATCTCAGTGCTTGTTAAATATGACCAAACTACCTGGTGACCCCCAACTGACACTTTTCATCTGCAGTCAGGCCATTGAATATTTCCTCAATCCTTTTTAGAATAGTCTGATGTTATGGAGGAGTTGCAGATACTGTAGATTGGGGACATCTCAAAAGTCTAAAGTGGCTTCCTTTCCTCATCTCCTCTCTATAATCTGCACAGATCTGAAAACATTGGATAGGTGAAAGCAATATGGTGGATGCCTACTTGTCCAATTCTTCTTCCACTTGTCCAATTCTTTCATAGTAGATGAAGAAAAGAAGAGGAGGAGAGGAAACTACTGGAGATCCTTAGTTGTGTGTACTTTTAGCCATTGAGGGCGGATGTAACAATCATGTAGAAATAGACTAGATAGACATGGAGTTGCATGGCTGATAGGTGCCAATGAAAATCACACTTTATCCTGCTGGTTATCTGTTATCTACGTTTCTACGCTGGCCTGTCTTAATGTTTACTGTGATGCAGTGTGTCTGTGCATATGTGTGTACCTCAGGCCAGAGAAAGAGCACAAAGATGCAATAGATGAAAAGAACACTTAGGCTTTTGCTCAGCATCTCAGTTTTCATCACATATAGCTGGTCTGTCCACCCCACTTTAAGAATGAATCTTATCTAGAAATAGAAGGAAGAGAATGGTCATTGTTGCTTTAAGCATCAATTCACTCTGTGCTAAGTATGAAACCACTACTATAATCCACAGTTTTGGTTGCTAGTCTTACTTAATAGTAGGCTGTGTGGAACAGTGAAACAGTCTATTCTAATTAGCCTATTTCTGGTGTGTGTGGTGTGTGTGGGGCGTAGAGTCATCGTACGTCATGTGTTGATTTCGAGGCGTACAACGTACAGGCATTCAGGCTGGGTGTTCACAGCTGAGCGTGCAGAGTAGTGTACATATATAGACACAGATACATATATAGATACACATAGTTACAGATACATATGTAGACAAAGACACAGATACAGATATAGACACAGACAGAGACACAGATACAGATATAGACACAGTTACAGATACGGACACAGATACAGATATAGACACAGATACAGATATAGACACAGTTACAGATACAGATAGTTACGGACACAGATACATATATAGACAAAGACACAGACACAGATAAGGACACAGATACAGATAGATACATACACAGATATCGATAAAGATACAAATATAGACACAGATACTGATAGACACAGATACATATATAGACACAGATTAAAGATATAGACACAGACACAGATACTGATAGATACAGATACAGCCACAAACACAGAGACAGACACAAATACGTGCTTCCACACCTGCATTGCTTGCTGTTTGGGGTTTTAGGCTGGGTTTCTGTACAGCACTTTGAGATATCAGCTGATGTACGAAGGGCTATATAAATACATTTGATTTGAAATACTGATACAAATATAGACACAGATACTGATAGACACAGATACATATACAGATACGGACACAGATTAAAGATATAGACACAGATACACATACTGATAGATACAGATACAACCACAAACATAGAGACAGACACAGATACTGATACAAATACAAATATAGACACAGATACTGATAGATACATATACAGCCACAGTTACAGATAGATACAGTAACAAACACAGATACATGTACATATACAGATACTGATAGATACAGCCACAGTTACAGATACATACAGTAACAAACACAGATACATGTACATATACAGATACTGATAGATACACATGGCCACATTAGACGTTACAGGGATCTCAACTTGGCAGGGCTCTCAACTTGTCTAATGGCAGCAGAGAATAGTCGTGAAGTAGTGTGGCTAGATTGGGTTCTCTAAGGAGGGAGGAGCGGTTAGTAATGCAAAGATGATAATACTGATTGTAATGGTAACGATGGTGATGCTGATGATGATTAAGATCCTCTACAAACCTTATTGCAACTTTAATTCTCCTGCACAATGAAAGTGTCGCCACATCTGAGTACAAAACAGAGTCCGCCTCCATATGGGGTACCATGGTGTGAATTTACACAGTGATACACAAGCCTTTGTGTATAGATGATGTATACCAGTCTGTCACTGTCTGTGTCACTCCCTATACCCTGTCTGCATGTTTCTTGCCTTCACTTATAAGAGCCAGGGGAGAGACACAGCCTTGGTGTTGGCCGCTTAAGCCAGTGCCAGCATATTATTTATGTATTTATATGTAGTCTACATTATTTATTTTCTATTTATTTGTTTTCTATTTGTTTTGTGTATTTATGGAGGGGATGGGATGTTATGAGGCATTATTTTTGCACTAATGTAATGTAGCTATTTATTTTCTTATATATTTTTGTACGTTTGTTCTAATACTGCCAATTAGGTTTTTTGTTCAGATTCTCTCCTATTTGAACACGGTAACGAGTTGTGTGTCGTTGTACGTCTATGTTGTGTGCAGTTGTCTTATTCTACTGGAACTGGGTTGCCATTGGTTTGTCAAAACTATGATGTAATCTCAATTTCAACCGTGGAATCGTGACATGTTAAAATAATGTTTGATGATTATGATTTGATCCAGTAGACGTGTCAAACCCCTACTACTAATGGGCATGCTTAATGATGTCCCTTATCTAGTACACATCTATTCTCAAAACAAACCAAAAAACGCTTGTGTCATCCTCATCCTACCATACCTCATCGCTTAGCTTTGTGCCAAGTGGAACGTTACCATTGACATAGGCTTTCCAGGGTCCTCTTTAGGATACTAGATAGAAGTTGCCCATGGTCACATATCTTGGATCAGCTGTCCCTCCTCTAATCTATACCTTAACCATGAGGGCCATGCAAAACTGACCTTAGATCAGTGTCTATGGCCAACTTTGTTCCACTCCGTTACAGATAGCAAAGGTCAGGGGTCAGAGTTCAGTCCTATTGTTTCACTTCCTTGTTGAGATCTGTGCTATTAGACTACTAGAGCCATATTACATAGTCAGTCTGTGTTGTGTGTGCTGAAACATGTGTGGACTCTCATAGTGTATACTGGATATAGGTGAGCAAAAAAAAGAAAATGTGTATATGAGCTAAAAGAAAAACTCTGTAACATAATAGATAAGAACTTCCTATGAATGTATTACCACTAGAGATGAGTGGCTGTATGAAAAATAATTACTCCTAATATTTCATTAAATATAGCTGTGTTCATTTTACCATGCGTGATTTTGAAAAGAAAATGGCATTGGATTTGACCTGTTTTTAATTTTTTATTATTGTTTTTTTGGGGGGTAACCTGTGTTTTGTTTTCTATTGTGTTTTACCTGTTTTTTAAAATTTTACTGTGGTTACCTGTGTTTTAGTTTTTATTGTGTTTTTGTTTCTATTGTGTTTTACCTCTGCATGATAGACAGAGATCTGCAATCCTAGATCTGCTATCAGTACTATACTGTCTGACTTTCTTTCTCTCTGTTGGTATCTCTCCCTCTCTCTCTTTCTCTCTCTCTGTCCCTCTCTCTCTCTGTCTCTCTCTCTCTGTCCCTCTCTCTCTCTCTCTCTCTCTGTTGGTCTCTCTCTGTCTCTCTTTGCCCCTCTCTCTCTCTCTCTCTCTCTCTTTCTCTCTCTCTTAGTTCAGCATCTAGGGCTCAACGTCATACAACTCCATAGGTCCCCTAGACATATCTTATCATCACTTACTGTGATATACTATGAGTATATCAATTTGTGTTATCACCCGCACATCTGTCTCAGTGTCCCTCTTAGTGTGCTAAGACAATACTAAGCCAAGCCAACAATATGAGAGGATTAGCCTTGTTGCCCATTTCTTTGTGTATGTATGTGTGAGGAGAGGGGGGTGCATGAGAGAGGGGTCTAAAACGGAGTGGGGAAAGACTGGGGCATGATGGGAAAGACCGAGATAGACAGGGAGAAAGGTAAAGACAGAGAGACAGACAAACAGAAAGGTAAAGACAGAGAATAAGAGCTAAAGAATACGATTTGGAGGACTTTGGCTCATTTTCAGTCTGTGGCCGTATTGTGATTGAAATCCGTTAAGGGTCTCTCCACACAGACAGTGGGTAGCTCTCCTCTCTCATGTCTTGCCTCACTCTGTTTTGAAATGGGAAATCCAGTTCAGACAATGGCACTGGAGCAGCATCCTATTATTATAAAGCTCTGGTGAGTCAGAGATGGCAGACTACAGTGCTGGAGCCGGCGGCAGAGGACTCAGAGAGAGAGAGTGTGTGTGTGTGTGTGTGTGTGTGTGTGTGTGTGTGTGTGTGTGTGTGTGTGTGTGTGTGTGTGTGTGTGTGTGTGTGTGTGTGTGTGTGTGTGTGTGTGTGTGTGTGTGTGTGTGTGTGTGTAATGACATGAATAATGCAGAGAGTGCCTGTAGGAGCTTGAGGGCCGGGAGCAGGGCAGATGGTCGCCTGCTGATAGGACAGAATCGAGGCAGCAGGGTCCTCCAGAGAGCTGGGTTTACACACACACTCTCACTCTCTCATTGCCCCTCTCTCTCCCACACACATAAATGGTGTTTTCTCTCTTTTTTAAAAATGTCCCTTTCTGTCTATTTCCTTTAAACACACACGCACACTTCTCTTTTCACTCTCTTTCTTGTGAACGCATGCATACAAATAGTATGGCCATATTCTGCACAACTGAAATACTGTATATTTCTTACATTTCATAATGAACTATGCTGTGTGTGAAGACATGAGGCTGCATTGCCCTTACTGTAACTTTAGTGTAGAGATCCCTGCAAACTGACATATATGTCCTATTGCCAATATCAAGGATCTGTTTATCCTCGCTGAGGGCAGTCTCTCTTTCTCTCTCTTTCTCTCTCTCTCTCTCTCTCTCTCTCTCAGTTCGATACAGGGTTTCTTCGACTGCAGATGACTTTGTATTAGATTATTACAAGGATATAAAAAGGAGAGTGAGCCAGAAGATGAGATCATCTCTTACAGAGATGTAAGTGCTCAGTGATAAAAACAGCAGCAATAGGCTGTTTGAACCACAAGCCAAACCTGAAGCGATACACAGTACAGTCCACTAGATGGCCCTCTGAGGCTGTTACAGAGGTTGACGGAGCAGCACCCCACCGTGTTTTCCTCCGAGGCAGTAGGACCACATAGACTGCAAAAGGACAGGACACCCTGAAGCAGAAATGGTAAGCTATTATACAGACATCAGGAATGTTTTCGACGATAAACACTCCTATACAACCAATAACAATCCTACATCACCACATAATAATTTGCTGTTCATACATTCTCAAAATTTGGAATTAGCTTTAATTTATAGGCCCAAATAATACAATCCCACCGATGTTCCTGGTAAGCCTGTCTATAGCCACTTATAATGTCTTTCTCCTTTTCCAAAAAAGATGTCATTGGCATTTTGAAAGCGAAAGGTACCAAAAGTGATATTTTACCAGTTTAAATATTTATTCAATAGCGCATTCATGTATTGGTGGTCGAGAATGTAGATTTTTTTTTATTGACTGAATTTGAGAAATTATTAGTACTGGGCCTATATGTTCAAACATGACTGCTAGTTTAGGGTACGCTATCTGACGGTGTGTTGAGTCCTGGTCACAATGTTTGGTGCGTTTGTGTACACATAATAACCTGTAATAGCATATCGTTTTTCTGCGATTTTATTGCATTTCATGTAAGAAATGTGGTTCTTTTTAGAAACACTGTAATCGTATATTCTCCATAAAGACGTCTAAAAGCAAATTGTTTTTATAACTGTCGCAATTGTTTTATTTTGTAGGCCTACACCTTTGCAACATGTAGAAAACGGTGACTCCAATAGTGGACACAGAAATAACGTCGAAGTAAGAACAATATAATTTTTTGTATAAATGTTATTAACAGGCTACTTCTGTAACGACACGATTTCTTTTCCCAAGACAATATCTGTGCAAATCAGCGGTAATATACAGTTATCGGAAACCGCTGAAGGACATTTTGTGCAAGCAACCAAGACAGATTGATAAAATCCATAATTATAACGCAGGTTCGTGCGCTCAAGCCTGTTGCGACAGCGTTGTGCGTGACAGCCGTGATCCATTCGTCAGGCTCAAATAATATGAACAGAATACAAAAGGATTATAAAAAACAAATACATTTTAATGACAAAAAGCATAATATAGAAATTGTGCAATTTTTATTTTATTTTCCCCTTCTTTTGATCAGTCACAGGATCGGGTCAATTCAGAATACGTATGAACTCACATCCAATCCAACCTTTTGAGTTTGAATTTGAATTGTCAAGAAAATATATTTACATTTGAATGTGAATGACAGGAAATACAATTTAATTAAATGGAATTCCACCAATTCTTTGTATTCAATGTGTGGGCCTACTCAATTAGTATTTTCCTAGGGAGCCTTTTCACTAATTCAAGGCCTACTTGTGTCATAGGCATATTTTATGTTACATTTTATTATGTATTATTATGTATTATCAGTGAAATATTAGACTAGTTTGACTGTGTGTGTGTGTGTGTGTGGGGGGTGTATAGATTTGCTATACCAATGTAATCCATTTTTTGTCAGTAGCCTATGTGGAGAATTCCCCATGAATTTAATTCAATTTTCCGTCTTTCAATTTCAAATCCCGAATCAGCCTCCTCCTGACACCATTCAAATTCAAATCCAAGTTCTAGAAATAGCTTACACATTTGGACTATTGTCATTGGTTTTGAATTTAGTCCAGGAATTGCCAAAGTTGACCCCGACCCTGCATGCTGTCAGATAGCCTACATATCACAAGTTGAGTGGCACAAGAGCAAGTGCACGTGTTTGTGCTTTGGCACTGGTCTACAAGAGGAAATTCAACAAACAAACAAACATACAAAGCCATACAAAAACAAATAAAGTTACATCCCACGAATAATTCTTCTTAGTGAATTAATCATTGTATAGATTAATTAGAGCCACTGAAGACAGAGCTGGTACATATATATTCCGTTATTTTCTTCTTACGAAACGAAGGCAAATGGCAGGCTTCAGTGATATGGTATGGGTCTTTACAGTCTCGGTCTTTCTGGTCACAGCATTTTGGAAACACATAAATAAATGTACTAATACAACACATAGCCTACTGTAAAAAGTCGCGCAGAACGGTCAAATGTACACGATGATGGACACGTCACGAAGTGTCAAGGGAAAATACAATGAATTTATTTTCATGGTTATTTTGACCCCGTGGTGTGTGCCTTGCCAAGGCATACAAAAGCCACAATTATTATTACTGTATTATTATTGTTATTGTTATTATGATTATTATTTAGGCCTATTATATGACAGTTTAATGTTTATGAAGAAAATGGGTTTAGATTATTTGGATACAATCTGACCACATATATAACTGAGATAATGTCTCTTGGTAAATATGTTGTTGACAGTGTAATATCTACTGTGTTTACTATTTTTGATGGTCATTAACCAACTGCAATTCAAATATAGGCTAGTTAGTCAAACTGAAACTAATTATGACAAATGTTTGATTAAAATTAACTTGATTAAATATTGATCATATTGATTTATTGATTAAATACATCTCAAAATACATCTCAATATATCCCATGTCCCTTTTCCCATGTATGCATGCCTTATGACTCTGGAAATACACAGTATAACCATGGTATATGCTTTGCCTTTGTGGTAGAAACATAATAATAATAATAATACATTGATAATAACAATACAAATGGGTTAAATAATAATACGCTGGTGATGGCACTGGCTAGTATTAAATGGTTCAGCAGGTGTATTGAGCTTCGACCGTGTTAAACCCCTGTTGCTTTTGTTATGACTGAAAGATGGCGTTTATTTACCGACTGTCGGCTGCAACTTGTATGCCTGTTTCCCGCGGGTAGGCTCGTGCACACAGCCTATACTGTCTTTCTTTTTTACACGTCTTGGCCATAACATCGATTTGATGTCAATGATATTTAACCTTTTTTTGGTTAGCACACACACCAAACACGGTCCATGTAGCCGTTATTGCGCGTAGCATCTCCACTGCATGAAAACTCCACATAGCTCTCGCTGTGTCTGGGGTGTAGTGCTGTAGTTCCAACACTCGGTATTCCCACTGTGTTCCATAGGTCCAAAATTAGCACTGGCGACAGTCCAATGCTAACTGGCCCGGCAGAGAAACATAAAGGTCATTCATATCCTTTAGGGATCCGTGTGTTTACTATAACGGGTTTCAGATCATTGTACAGGGGTTTGAGCGCCGTGGTGAGGTGGTGTGTCCCCATACATGTCCTCAGTTCCAGGTAACTGTCCTCCAATGGGCGTCATCCTCTTCTCTTTCTGCCGTCTGTTACAAAACCAAACCCTCACAACTTCTTTCTCCAGCTGCAGGCTGTCCGCTATGGAGGTGATCTCTGCGCCGCCGGGTTTGGGACTTTTGAGAAAATGGCTCTCCAAAGCCCCCTTGACGCCCACCTCGATGGAGGTTCTCTTTTTCCTCTTCCTCCCCTGCGCCGCGATCTTATCCAGGCTGGTGGGGCTCCCAGAGGTGGAATCCGCCTCCTCCAGCCACTTGTTAAGCAGTGGTTTGAGTTTACACATGTTTTTGAAGCTTAGTTGAAGCGCCTCGAACCTGCAGATAGTGGTCTGGGAAAATACATTTCCATACAGGGTCCCGAGCGCTAGCCCCACGTCAGCTTGGGTAAAGCCCAGTTTGATGCGCCGCTGCTTGAACTGCTTGGCAAACTGCTCCAGGTCGTCTGAAGTTGGCGTGTCCTCGTCCGAGTGGTCGGGGTGTCCCCCGTGCTGGTGGTGCGAGAGAGACGACTGGCCCCCACCTCCATGCTCGCTCAGGTGCGGGCTGTGGCTGTGGTGGTCTTCGTCCCGCAAGGAGTGGTGGTGCATCTGCTCTGCTCCCCCCAGGCCGAACCCAGACTGGGAATACACCAGGCTCTGGCCGTCAGACGTCGCCATACCGGGGATGTGCGTGGTGGCCGTGCTCGTTCGCCATGCCCTGGCGTCGTGATGCGCCTGGTGCGCTAGGTGAGGATGTCGCTGCTGCTGCTGTTGCTGTAGACTAGCGGAATTCTGCTGCTCCTCCCGGTCGCTCTGTAGAATTGGCTTCACGTCCTGCTCTCCAAGGGGACTCGACGGCCACGGAGCCCCGTCCCCGTGCGACAGAGCCGTTATCCACTGGTGCGCGTGGCTGAGGGGATGACCGCTGCCGGGTAGCGTGTAGTCGTTCTGGAGCAGGGTGTGCGCGTCCCTGTACGCCGCTGCCTGCTGCATGCTCCCGGACTCCGAGTGCGGCGGCGGCGCGCTGCTGGGGGTAGTCAGGACGCTGTAGTGGTTGGACGCTGCGGTCGCCATAACTCTCGGAGCCGAAGTGATAGCTCTCTTGTTAAAGAAGCTGCCTTTGACAGTTACTCTTTTCCGCCACGGGGCAGCTAGGATTCTCTCTCGTTCTCCCTGGCGCCGTGCCAAGGGGACGCAGAGGCGCGCACCTGAGGTCCGCCTCGCTCCGCTCTTTATTGGCCAAGAACGGTTGACAGATGTGGTTACCCCTGACAGCACCACGCTCATTGGTCACGGGAGGTTCTATAGAAGCCCCTATCACTCGCCCCAACAATACTGCCAGTCCTGCTGCAAACTACAAGGCAAGAGTGAAAAGCTGGGGTTGACTGAGAAACACTGGATATACTCTTATCTCAGTGGAAAAAACGAGTCATTAAACTTTACCTTCGGATAAAGTTTTATTAGTATGTTCGATTAATGTAATGTATCCTGAATAAGTAGGCTATTAATATTTTTTTTGTGAGAAACATCCACAAACTGAATGCGTAAAAATTCATAAGAACCATGGGCTATATCATTTGTGCAAATGTTTATAATTTTTTGCTCAAATATTTGTATTTTATTTCACCTTTATTTAACTAGGTAGGCTAGCTGAGAACAAGTTATCATTTACAACTGCTACCTGGCATAAATATAGCCTAGACCTATTCACCAAACATTTTTTATAGAGTTGCATTTTGAGAAAATCCTTGTTTTGTGTAGACCTGTATTTATGGAGGCTTGCGCTCAGAGCAGTGGGATATTAACTGTCACGGAGCCTCCAGCTGCCTCTCGCGATGCTGTCCAAAGAGAAGGGGCGCATTTTTCCCGGCCCTCTGCCCCGTTGCCATAGCGAGCGCATTGAATGGAACAACAACGCCCACGTCACAGCTGCATTTGCCTCTTCTTTTCGTTCCATTCCAAAGGGCCCATTCGAGCAGCTTGCTCGGCCGACACAGCAAATAAAAGGAGGCAAGCGAAGAGGGCACCTCGGGGCCAAGGAGAGAGTGGTGAATAAATATCCTCTCTAACCCACTGGCGCCCACAGTGCCCCTATATTCTGTGCCTGTTTGGTAAACTTCGCAATTCATGCACCCACACTGGAACCCGGTACCAATACACGCCCCATACACAGTAGCCTACTAGGTAGTTCAATAGCTAGTTTGTATTATTTTAGCCAGTTTGTTTGTATAATTTTTGTTGTTGTATTGTTTCTATATTATTGTATTTGACATTTGTGTGACTGTCGTTGTCTATCAGTGTTTTGTTGTTGTCTGTCAATGTTTAATTACTTGTCAGGTCATTTGTTTTTTTTGTGGACCCCAGAAAGAGTAGCTGCTGCTTCTGCAAAAGCTAATGTGGATCCAAATAGGTGGTGGGCCATATCAAGCTAGCTACCTGCTTTAGTTTTTGAGATGATCATCTCTGTCTAGGGAGGAGCTGGTTTTGACATATTGTGTATATGCATTTATTCTGAACACATTTCTGTTTGTTGGCAATGTCAATTCTTGCAATTTTCTAATGACTTATTTTTATGTTCTCTAGCTGGTCTGTCAAACGCTGCCTAGTACTAAACTGTAAACCAATCAAAACTTGTGTACTATCTGTGGTACTTTCTCTGCTCAACACCTCTGCTAATCAATTTATCAGTACCTAAGGCAGTAGACAGCTGGTGACAGCTCAAGAGAGATCTCCCTGACACACTATTATCGGGTAAAGTATTTATTTATTTGTAATCTAACTATTTAGCAAGCTGTAAAATTTCTCCCAATTTACAACCCAGCAACCATAGTAATGTAGCAGCTTTCTAGTTAGCGAGCGAGTTACAACAAGTAGATCTGTTGCTAGCTAGCAGGATTAGATAGCTTTATCTCTAGCTAGCAGGATTAGATAGCTTTATCACTAGCTAGCATGTCATTCCTGGACACGGATTGTTTTAGCTTTTCGTTTATTCCAAGTAATAATTTAAGACTACAAAAATCTATTGGACAAGTAGTGTAAATATAACAGAGTCATAAAGGCAGGATCCACTAATTTCATTCATACTCACAAATAAGAAATGCCACATTATCCCTGTCTATAGTTGGAGTAGGATGATTGCAGAGAACCCCGCCTCAGACTGTCAGGATGTTCATTTTCAAGCTCACAAACTACATTCCTTCACAGTGATGATTTATTGTATTAATTCTTGTCTCTCACTTTTTTTTTGTCTCAGATGATCTATTCAGCTCTCCTGTGTCCCTCTCCCAGAGATCAACCAAGTGCTATTCACCAAGCATGGGCCAATTCACTCACCTGTGAGGAGAACCATTCTACTGCTGTTTGAACTAACTCTGCCATCACTATTTAGACATTGGGACCACATAAGCATTTGAATGTTGTCTTTTTTGAGGGGATTTTGTCTGCACAGTCTTGTGCATTTTAGAGTAGAGGAACACCCACTACAGATACACGTGCTTGTTTGAGCATTTCAAATACTAAATTCAATGTAGAATCAGTTTAACAGGTTACAGACAGATTATTTTACTATTGTAAAATGCAGTGGGGAGAATTCTATTGTCCCAATCAGGAGCTCAGACTTTTGCCATAGATGGTTGAGTTCTCGTCTCTGGACCACACACATTATGCTAAAGCACTTGTCTCTCTCAACATCGGTCAGCTACATTGGTGACCAGGGTGGGCTTATTTTGATATGCCTAACGGGCCTGGGCACACAAATGCTCCTAGAGAGAAGGGAGGGGTACTGAAGCATGTGTTGTTGACAGTTCTACAGTCTACATCAGAAACCCAGACGTTTTGGCAGATGGTAAAGCTCTCATTTCTGTACTGCAACATTGTAAGATTGTGCCTTCCATGGCACCTGATATACATTGATTGGTTACACTATATTTAGATACTTCAAATACTGCCTGAGACACCTTTACTATTTGTCTCCGTACCCAATAAATGGTGAAACACTATTTGGGATGGTGTTCTTTGTTCCAATGTATATGCATGAAACTAGGGCCGGCTCTAGCCATTTGGGGGCCCTAAGGAAGATTTGGTTGAGGGGCCCCCCACCTTGCAGCAAAACATTTTAGTGGCCCCGGGAGAGAACATTTTAATTTGTAAAAGTTAATTTCCTGCAATTCTAAACATTTTTCCATGCTGTGGAGAGAAAATGTTGCAATTTTATAACAAATTGAATGCATTTCTAAAAAAAATTGCCATGGGGCAGATACATTTTTTTTGTTCCGTTTTACAGCTAATTTCCTGCAATTCTACACATTTTCCATGGGGTGGAAATACATCTTTGTAGTTTTAAACACCCACAGGAGTGGATTTTTTTTCCAGCTGAAAGATAATGCCCATATCATACCCATAACGTTGCACAATGATTTAAGTCAATAAGTAATTGTTTTAGTCAAAGTATGATATATTTGGGGTTGAAGTGGGAAATCCAGTGGTAACTTTGGATATTTTCTGTGTCAATGCCATATGTTTCACCTATGTTATGACGTGCTAATACTTTTCACTCTTCGTTTCTTTTCAGGGCTATTTAAAAAAAAATGTTACCACCCACCATTGTTTATTAATCAGAAACACCTGCAATGTTCTTCCTCTTTACAAGTTGTGACTGAGCTGAGCAATATAATATATCATCTTTGGCTGATCCAAACAGCTTTTTGCCATAGCCTACACTTGGCCATTTGAGCCATGCAGAAAATGAAAATAGGCTTTGCAAACTTGCATTTTTGCACCTCCACTTTTTACCAGCAAAGTATTATATTCTATTGGATAATTTGTACATTTTCACTTATTTTTCAGCTAGTCTGTATTCAAAAAATGCTATTTTATAAATGGTAAAATTGTGTGTGATATGATATCATTTTGGAACCTCGCTCCCCCCATCGCCACAAGATGAATGGTTTTGATTGGTGCAGCAAGAAATAACAAGTGTCTACTTGTTGTTAATTTTTGAATCCACGTGGAAATCACCACAACGTTCACCACCCTAATTTGTGAATATGCATTAGCAGCTTGCGTCATTCTTTGGAGGTGGATCCTAAATAATTTATTTCCGCTATCGGACAGAAATTACGTAGAAATAGTGGTGGCATTGCCCTCTGGTGGGAGCCTTTAATGCTAAATTCCTGCAATTCTACACATTTTGCCATGACTTATGCCATGTTAATATGATATCTGAATGAGAATGACCAACAAAATCAATGGGAGCCTTCTGGAGGTCAGGGCTCCTGGGCATGTGCCCTGTGTGCCCAGTCAGTATTCGGCCATGATTACAACAATTTTAGATAGTTAATCTAGCTATCAGTCAAACAATTGACATGGCTAATTGTCAGCTAATTGAGTGACTGACATAACAAGAGAAAAACTGCTGATGCATAGCCAAATATATAAATTGCACTTGGTGTATTTTACTAGTCTTATTCTCAATAATACATTTTTTGTGTGTGTGTGTGTGGGGGGGGTATATTTTGATTCAGAGAGTTTGTTAGTCACATGCACAGGGGTGCAGATGTAAATGCAGGGTACAGTGGACATCTTAAGTGCCGAGCTCCAACAGTGTAGGTCAAAGGGAATGAAACACTTCCCCTTTGTGGACGGTTGGAGACTTTGAAGAGAAATCCATAGCTCGTAGTTAGTAGAATGATGGATGGATTAGTCAGATTTTGGTATCATCAACTTTTAGAAAGTTAGTAGGAAAGTTAATAATTTGAACCACCTAAATATACTCACATTCACTGAACTCAAACATTCATTTCCCTACTGCTTTTTCTATAATCCTACAGCCTCTATCATTCTCCATACCTTATATTCCAATGCATCCAACTCTATGCAGGCCCACCATGGTATTGGGCAGCAGCTATTTGAGAACTCATCTGGTTTAGAAATCAAACTCTGGTTATCTTATTGCAGAGTACATTGTACAACTGTTTTTAGAGAAGATTGTATTACAATTTGCAAAGTACGCTATGTGTAGGCTATGCCATATGTATTGGCTAATATGCATATGCAGCTGTCTAGCGTTCATGACACCTCTGCATGCTTTTATTCGGGTTTCTATGCAAAGTATATAATTGAATGATTCTTTAAGCCTGCTGCTAGTCACTTCAAATGAGACATAATCATGCCAAAACATGATAAAACATTTTTAATTCACAGACATATAGCTAATGAAACACAAATGGACATTTACAATAGCTGGCTAGGCTAGTCAAAACTGTAACATTGGCTAACTTTCAATAAATTGGCTAAATGGTCAACGGAGATACCTCTTCATATGATCAAGACCATTCGTATTGGATTCTGCATCAAGTGCACTCGAAAACAGATATTTCTCTTACTTCAGTTTGGGAGCTAGCTAGCTATATCTGGTCCACTTCATCAGACAGCAGCTGGTGTTTTTACATAGCTGTGTTTACATGGTAAATAGAAACAGGCCATTGGCTGCCTTCATCATGAGGGATATGTACAGGAGTTCTGATTGGTACCAAGTTTAGCAGTTCTGCATATTTTCTTGAGCAGACAGTGTGTTGAAATATACTTTTTATGAGAACATGTGCAGGAATTGAAGGGGCCAACAAATGTTATAGTCATCATATGAATGTTTTATTGTAATTTACAAAAAAAATCATCTCTTCCCTCGTCAGGGATTGATCAACTTCACGTTTTTTGGCTTTGGCCCACCACCTAAAATAAATAAATAAAGATGAACATGAATAATTACAAATAATCAAAGGCAAATACACCTGTGCTCCATAGTTTTCTTGAACACAGTAGGGGATAATGTAGTCTAGAACACAGGATGAAGGGCATTTGTTTTGTGATATTAATTAGGACTGATAATAAATATAGTTTTCTATGCATAACATGAGAGAGAAGGCAAAACAGTGTTGGATATTAAGTGACACTTATTATAAACTGTATAGGTGCCAACTATATAAATCATTTCAAATATTGAAATAAAGCCTACACTATTGTTTTGGGGAGATTTGTGAAATAATTTTGTAGTTACTTTCCACCAAAACTGAATTATTTGCAGGGATGTTAAATTTAATTTGTTCTATTTTGTTCAATGTTTGTTCTACCTCCAAGAACCAGAACTAGCAGGGAATCAGGAAGATGGTGCTGTTTGTAAACTGAAAATGCTGTCTGTCCTACCTACCACTCTGTGGCAATAGATTAAACAAGAAACTTGATAGGCATGCCATTAAAAAAATTATCAAGGAATTGTATTCCGTCATTTATTTGCCTATTACAGACTCATCATTGACAGGGCTATTTGATTGTGGAAAGTTTACGGAATGCAACTTTAAGATAATTTTGAGATCAAGTTACTTCAATGCAAGTTGCATACCATAGCTTAAAGAATTGGTTAAAAAGTCATGCACTTTTCCATATATAACATATAAATCAATGAATTGAAGAATCAAATAAAGTAGCCGATCTGGGCATCAATCAAGCCTATAATGAATCACCCAGATCGAAAGAACATTTGTGATGATTAGGTCATAATTCCGAGAATTACCGAACTTGTCACCGGGGGCCTCCAACGGTCATGGGCAGAGAGAAGCAAAACATATTACCCTAATGGTGTAATATGCAAACTACTGACCGCCCAATTACAATACTTAATAACGCATAAACGATGTGTGTCCTGTTTTTAAGACGGACAGGCTACAGTATGTGTTAATTCAGTCAAAGGACTGGCACGGCTGTCAACACAGGCCAGTTAGAAAGGCTTTGTCTCTCTGTTTCAGGAGCCTCAGCTGACTATATATTCAAAAGACTGAGAGTTAATGACAGAGAATCTGAGTGTTAAATTAACAGTAATTATATGGCCTTCATGCTGTAAAGATTCAATTTCTCCAACTCTAATGGGGTAAGTGTCCCCACGCGCAGTGAGTTTCCGCTTTATGATATTTATAATACAGATAGTACACACTCTTGGCAAGGAGCAGGCTAATTGTGTGTATGTGTGTACAACGGGGTGACCACAGCATGGCCCTCCCCCTGTGGGAACCCTAAAGCAGGGGTGAGTGAGGCTGGGGGGTTTCCTTTATGCTGCTGGATACAGGGAGATAATGGCCATTCCTCCACAGCTGGCCCACATAATCAAAGGGAGAGGGGCTCGGAGGATTCCAGCTTTAACCAGGCCTTTGTGTCGACTAATTACATCTGAATGCAAGACCCCAAGAACCCACCTCCCCCATCTCGACCTGTGCAGAACACACCAAACAGCCCTTTAGACAGAGCGAGACACACACACACACACGCATGCACGCACGCACGCACCCACCCCCAGTGAGTTTCTCTTCAAAGTTCCCCGTCTCCAACACATGTGGCACTCGGCATTAGATCAGGTCTCAGTGGGCTGGCTGCACTCAGGAGAGAAGAGGTTTGGAGGACTGCAGGAGAATGGAAAAGACTGAAGAGCCTTGGCCCTATTCCCCAACCTCAACCTCAATCTCTATACCTCAAACTCAATCTCTATACCCCAACCCCCACTCCTATCACCATAGCTCTCCTCTGAAGACTTGTATGCTCCAGCTTGCACTTACACAAGCTTACGCGTCGTATTCGTATTTCCATTGTGAAAACAAATGTGTAATAGCATAATGTTTGAGATTGTAAAATTGTTTTGGGTGGGCTATTTAATAATGTATACTCTGTTTTATGTACAGGATATGATGTGTGTGTGCATGCGTGTTTGAGTCTTCCTTTTCCCAGTGCAAATACACCCAGTCCTGGTCGTATTGTTCTCCCTATAGTGCAGTGTGTTTGAGTCAGGGTTATGAGGTCTCTCTCTCTCTCCCTCTTCGTCCCTCCTTTTCTCTCTTCCTTCCTCCCTCCCTCCCTTCCTCTCTCTGGATATAATGTGCCTGTGTGTGTGTGTGCGCCTGTGTGTGAGTCAGGGTTAGGAGGTCTCGCTGGCGCTCAGTTTAGCATTGATTTATTCTCTTTCTCCAATTTATTTCCCCTCCGCCTGATCTGCCTCTGGGAGGACGAATGGAGGAGAAACGCCAAGCACACTCTCCGTCTCCCACACTACGTTCAGCACCCCACACACACACACACACACACACACACACACACACACACACACACACACACACACACACACACACACACACACACACACACACACACACACACACACACACACACACACACACACACACACACACACACACACACACACACACACACACACAGTATAATAAACTCATATTCTGCCAATCACACACACAGAGACAGCACGAATATCAGGATGAGTGCAAATTCACACACAGCCGCATGCACACACACACACGGATGGAACCACAGAATGTAGCATATGACCATCTAAAATGTACCCATAAAGAAACAAGGGAACATCTCCCACCACTCGGTGAGTGGTCATATTTCACTGGGGAGCATTCTAACAGTGACATATATTAATGAATCTTGTGTTACGCTGTATAATGTCCTGAACAAACCCAGGATAGAGGAGCTGTACATATGGTCATATTTAACAGTTTTACTGGAGGAGCATTGTAACGGTGTGTAATGTCCTGGAGAGAGGTATGTCTGTCACATCTGCTTCTGTACATGATAGTGAATCCCTTTTAGCCCCTCTCCTCCACTCCTCCACTCCTCTTCCACTTCTCCACTCGGATGAGTAATGAAAGAAGAGCAAGAAAGAAAGAGCGTAGAAACAGAGGAGAGGGGAAGGGGGTGTTAAACCCACTTGAAAGCTCCCCCCGATCGATAGTGACGGGCCAAGCACGGATTATACCCAGGCTAAGTCCACTCTAATCAATACTGATGGCCAACTCAGGGGTTAAAACACAAGTCAATCTCAGTAGAACTATACTGACAATATAGCGCTGTGGCCCATAAAACGGATGCATCTACAGCCATCCATACAAATGGACGCACCACGGGGTAACATTTACACATATTCAGTATGGATGACTCCCACTATGGGCTGGAACAGTGGTAAATCTAGATGTATGGATGGGTCCGTTGACAGTCCACAATCTTCACTTGTTATTGGAGATGGGCAGGTAAATCTATCATAAATGCATTTGATGGAAGTGCTTGAGATATGATGCATTTGTGTGTGAGCGTGTGTGTGTATGTGTGGTTTTGTCTGTTTCTGATATTGTAAGACAGAAAGGGAGAGAAAGAGAGAGAAGGGAAGGGAAAAGGAGAGAAAGCAATTGGGTTCTCACTCATGATTGACTTTGTCAGACCCCGCACAAGAGATGTACGCTGGACTGCAGGACTGACCAAATTGATCCAGCAATCACACGCCAAAGTATCAATGACCAATACTGATCAATAAAGCCATTGATGGGTGACGATCCAAACTTCAAATCAAGGAAGCTTATGTGATAGTCTATAGTGGTCATCCTGGAGAGCTATGACAGGTGCAGGTTTGAGTTCCAGCCCAGCAGTAACACACCTGATTTCACTAACCAATTATCAAGCTTGCTGGGTTGGAACAAAAGCCTGCACGCCCTGTAGCTCTCCGGGACTAGGGTTGGTGATCACTAAAACTTCACCATGTTGATCCTACACAAAATACTTTCTCCCTCTTTTCTCTACAATTATTCAATGTACGGACTCCAGCTGTCTCTTCATTGTTCCCTCTTTCCCCATTTCTTGACTCTCTTTCTGTGGCTTTAAAGATGGGAACGTGTATGGAGGACGACCATTCAGGGACCCTCTTATTTTTGTCCCCCCTTAAGGTAAATCTACACACTATGGAGACGGAAGGTACGGAGCGTAACGCTGTGTTGCAATGTCGTTTTTCGTCACAAAATGGGCGGCCCCTTGTATTCAACGTACTGTATATTATGAAGATCAGTCCTTTCGGGGGCCCAGATCATTTATTTATAAATCCCATCATTGGATGGTTTGGTAGTTGGGTTTCCCAAGGGACTCCATATGCCATCATAACTGACCTAAGTTGTACATTTTGAAAAAAGGAGTTGCCTGGTAATGTGTATGTCTTTCAAATCTTGGAATGTTCTCAAACCATTATCGTCCATGATATCGGCAAGGGCACATATTTCACATTTTGGATCATTGAGGGGATACAAAAGTCTACTCTTCAGATCGCAAGGCATTATTGTGAAATATTGGAGTATGTGAATGCCATTTTGATTCCCAGTAATATTGTTTTTCAATTTTGAGACAAATAGAGATTTTTTAGCAATAATAGGACCGAATCTTAGTTTACATTGTCTAAGGGATATATTAGTGAAAACCACCTCTTCCAGGGCAATAGGATACCATATTTCTCAATACTCAGCCAGGGTGTGAAAGAATCATGTCTAAACCAATTTAGGATGGGACAAAATACAAGTTTGGTACGGATAGTCCTCCTACATCTTTCCCTCTTTGTAAGTATGTTCATTTTATCCGGGATCGCTTACCTTGCCATGCGGAAACCACACTATGGACTTTATCACAATAGTCAGAAGGGGGAGACAAGGGAAGAATTGACCTACAGAAATTCAGTCTTGGCGATATATTCATTTTGACAATAGATATTCTGCTGGTTCCTGGTTACAATTTTTTTTAAATAACTCGCTTAATTTCTGTTTATGTGACAAAATAAGCAAGTATAGTGTAGAGAATCATTGTACCTTCTAAACAGCTGTGAAATGTATTTTCCATAACCAAAAATATTGTATTTTCTACTTTTTGAAGCTGGTGTACAAAACCGAAAGTAAAAGACTGGGAAGCATAGAAATATGCACATAGAACAGATCTGCTTCTTAGAATTGCTTTCAATAAGAATGACATCCATAATTCACAAATGTGAATTTGATTAGTCCCCAAAAAGTTACATATTGAAACTTTAAGCTTTAAAGCAACTGGGATGTTAGTCCATCTAGTTGAGGTCGGATTAACTTAATTTGAGTGTTCTATTAAAGTTTCTGGCAATCGTTTTATCTAAGGAAGGAAATAATATGTATTCCCAAATATGAATGGGAAATTATTGTGATTCCATAAGTAGAGATGGAGTCTTCCATCGGGGTCTTGAGAGGCAGTAGGGCAGATTTGGGGTGATTTATTTTATAACTTGAGATGGAGCTGAATTTGTCTATGATCTTCAAAGCGTTTGGGAGGGATATAGATACATTGCCTAGATAAAGTAAGATATCATCAGCATATAATGAGATGATCTGTAGAATTGAGAGATATTAGAGATGATTTCTTTCAATTGTCTAATTACCTGGGCCAATGGCTTCATAGACAATAAAAATAGCGGAGGTGAGATGGGATCACCTTGTCTGCTACTTGTAGTTATTCTGAATGGAACAGAGCAGGTATCGCCTGTTATAACTTTGGCTGAGGGATTGGCATATAGTATTTTAATCATATTAATGAAATTGGAGCCATGCCCCATATGTTTCAAAATCGACCAAAGATATGACCATTCTATTCTATCAAAAGCTTTATCTGTATCGAGAGATAGAACTGCCCAATAAGCTTTAGTTTCTGATGAAGTATGTAAGATATGTAAAACAAATAATATATAATGTATTGGTCGGGTACACATATTTTGCAGATGTTATCACAGGTGCAGTGAAATACAGTGCAGTGATTCCGAACAATACAAAACAATACACACAAATCCCCAAAATGTAAAGAAAGGAATTAAAAAATATCAGAACGAGCAATGTCAGAGTCCGGAATATAGATTACAGTGCCTTCATAAAGTATTCATACCCCTTAACTTTTTCCACATTTTGTTGTGTTACAGTTTGAATTCAAAATGGATTAAATTGTTTTTATGATCTCACCCATCTACACACAATACCCCATAATGACAAAGTGAAAACATGTTTTTAGTAATGTTTGCTAATTTATTGAAAATGAAATACAGAAACATCTTATTTACATAAGTATTCATACCCCTGAGTCAATATGTTAGAATCACCTATGGCAGCGATTACACCTTTCTGGGAAAGTCTCTAAAAGCGTTGTACACCTGGATTGTACAATATTTGCACATTATTATTTTTAAAACTCTTCAAGCTCTGTCAAGTTGGTTGTTGATCATTGATAGACAGCCATTTTCAAGTCTTGCCATAGATTTTCAAGCCAATTTAATTAAAACCTGCAACTTTGCAATGTCGTCTTGGTAAGCAACTCATGTATATTTGGTCTCGTGTTTTAGGTTATTGTCCTGCTGAAAGGTTAACTTGTTTCCCAGTGTCTGTTGGAAAGCAGACTGAACCAGGTTTTCCTCTAGGATTTTGCCTTTGCTTAGTTCTATTCCGTTTATCTTTATCCTAAAAAACATTGGAAAACCTCCCTGGACCTTACAGATAATTGTATGTGTGGGGTACAGATATGAGCTAGTCATTCGAAAATCATGTTAAACACTATTTTTGAAAACAGAGTGAGTCCATGCAACTCATTATGTGACTAGTTAAGCACATTTTTATTCATGAACCTATTTAGCCTTGTCATAACAAAGGGTTTGAATGCTTATTGACTCAAGACATTTCAGCTTTTAATTTTTTATTAATTTGTAAGAATTTCTAAAAACATATTTCCACTTTTACATTATAGTGGTGTGTATGGACACTATGTGAATAGAAAAGGTGTGTACAGCAGTAGTTATACAGGATGAGCCTTGACTAGAATACAGTATATACATATAAAGTCGGTAAAACAGTATGTAAACATTATTAAAGTGACCAGTGTTCAATGAGGTGGCAGGTAGCCTAGTGGTTAGAGTGTTGGACTAATAACCAGAAGGTTGCAAGATTGAATCCCTGAGCTGACAAGGTAAACATCTGTTGTTCTGCCCCTGAACAAGGCAGTTAACCCACTGTTCCTAGGCTGTTATTGAAAATAAGAATTTGTTCTTAACTGACTTGCCTAGTTAAGTAAAGGTACAAAAACAACAACAAAAATGACTCTAACATGTAGGGTTGAGTACTGGGTGGTAGCTGGCTAGTAACAGCAACTAAGTTCAGGACAGGAGCCTGGCTAGTGGTGACGATTTAACAGTCGGATGGCCTCAGTTTCTCGGTCCCAGCTTTGATGCACCTTTACTGTCTCCGCCTTCTAGATGGTAGCGGGGTGAACAGGTCATCAAGGACCTCAGGTGGCTGAGGTCCTTGATGATCTTCATTGGCCTTCCTGTGACTCCGGGTGCTGAAAGACGTCCTGGAGGACAGGCAGTGTGCCCCCAGTGATGGATTGGGCTGAGCTCACCCACCTCTCCAGACCCCTGTGGTTGTGGATGGTGCAATTGCCGTACCTTTTAAAAATATAATTTTTATTTGACATACAGTCAGTGCATTCGGAAACTATTCACAACCCTTGACTTTTTCCACATTGTTACGTTTAAAATGTAGTAAATTGTTTTTTTCCCTCACCAATTTGCACATAATACCCCATAATGACAAAGCAAAATCAGGTTTTTAGAAATGTTTGCAAACGCTACAAGCTTGGCACACCTGTATTTGGAGAGTTTCTCCCATTCTTCTCTGCAGATCCTCCCAAGCTTTGTCAGGATGGAGAGCATTGCTGCACAGCTATTTTCAGGTCTTTTCAGACATGTTCGATCGGGTTCAAGTCCAGGCTCTGGTTGGGCCACTCAAGGAAATTCAGAGACTTGTGTCAAAGCCACTCCTGCGTTGTCTTGGCTGTGTGCTTAGGGTCGTTGTCCTGTTGGAAGGTGAACCTTCACCCCAGTCTGAGGTCCTGAGCGCTCTGGAGCAGGTTTTCATCAAGGAACTCTCTTTAGTTTGTTTAGTTTGTTTTTTCTGACATTCACTGTCAACTGTGGGACCTTATATAGACAGGTGTGTGCCTTTCCAAATCATGTCCAATCAATAGAATTTTCCACAGGTGGACTCCAATCAAGTTGTAGAAACATTTCAAGGATTATCAATGGAAACAGGATGCACCTGAGCTAATTTCAAGCCTCATAGCCAAGGGTCTGAATGCTTATGTAAATAAGGTATTTCTGTTTTCGCTTTGTCATTATGGGGTATAGCGTGTAGATTGCAGAGGACTTTTGACATTTAAAAAAAAATCAATTTTAGAATAAAGCAGTAACGTAAAAAAAAGTGGGAAAAATCAAGGGGTCTGAATAGTTCCGAAGGCAATGCACATAGAAAAAACAATAGACTTAACATTTACATACATTTCTCAGAACCACATGTTCCCACCGTATCCACACCCAATGTTGTTTCTAATGCTTGTAAGACTTTATATTGTGTTATGTTGTTTCTGTCCGTAGACAGATTCTTTTTCAATATTTAAATGATAAAGCATTTGATTATTCTATTGTCCTAACGTTGGGGGGTATCGTTTGACTTCCAGTATTTAAGTAATGAGGAAAAATGAAAGAAAATGAAAAGAAAGATATGACAGATATGCAAGCCTAGTGCCTAAACCATCAGAAATAGGATAGCTGTAGAACCAATAGCACTTAATCCATTATCTTAATTTTTTTTAAATGACCTTAAACCTACATTTGCCCTCTTTCAAGTGCTCTATGCTATTTACAAAAAAAGAAGAGGGTGTGAGTAACAAGTGGAGTCTTTACTCTAGATCTTCTATAATAATCCATCATTGTCTGTAGGGCAAGTCCTCCCTGGGAGATACATTCTGTAACCTAACCAGCTGGGGACCGAAGGGGACAGGAATCAACAGGAAGAAAAGACTCAAATCAATTGTGAGGTAGTATCTCATACGGGAGTGGCCATCTCTCCTTGCCAGTAGCAAAAAAATGAATACAAAATGAAAGAAAAATTAGTATGGGGATAGCTATCAATTTATATGGTCATATTTAGTCTAAATTGATTCAATGCGCTGTACCCACTCAAGAAACAGTCACAGTACTAATGACACAGCCATATATTGTCCATTGTTCATTAATTGGTGTGGTGTCATCACTGTGTAAATGTCCTGGAACATAGGCAATATAATTACGGCAAGTTCAATGCTCAGCAATAATAGCAACATCGTTCCTTGTAACCAAACATGATGGGTGTCCTCATCATTTTCTTATGCTGAGGGCAGCATCATAGCCATAGGCTAGGCTGTGTGATTGTGCATGGACAGCATACCTGAATAATGAGCCAGTTATGGGGTTCCATCTGTCGGCTTGTCCCCTTGTGTGTTGGGTTTGATGTGCTTTGCGAAGAAGTCTTGAGCCTCCATGGCAGTGAAAAACGTGTTGTGTTGTGAAAGGTCAGTATGAGTTTTGCCAGGTAGATGAAGCCACATCTCAGGTTTAGCTTTCGTAGCTGTAATCTCACTTTGTTGTAGGTCTCCCTCGGTTTTAGCAGTTTGTCACTTAGGTCTGGGTAGATGCTGATCCTCTTCCCTGCATAGGTCAGAGCCCCGGATTCCGCTGCAAGGTGAACAATTCGCTGCTTAACTTCGAAGCTGTGGATCCCTACAATCATACAGTGAGAGCCGTTGTGGAGTTGATCCGTGTGGTGCACAATGTTAATGAGTGGCATGGGACCCAGCTTCTCCTGCCCAAACAGAAGGAAGGAAGTTGTGTTGCCCGCTTCCACTCTAGTTTCAAGTCCTGTGACCCCGCACATTACATTTACAAGAATGATTTTCAAGTGATTTCATTTTCTCTTTTAGGAGTTTGATTATCCCTTCCAACTTAGCTTGTTGTTTCTAGTTCATGAAGTCTTCAGATTTCCCATTTTGTTGAATAGGTATCTCTTTTAGCAATGAACACTGCCATTGGTTAATTTAACGATTTTAATTGCAGAGGGCTGTGGTAATCTTCTCACAAACAATCCCCGTATAGTAGCCCCCCTCGGCTACTAATAAAATCACCCGTGGGCCAAATTCCTAGTAGTTGGGGAAACCTGCTCTAGTGTGACTCCAGTAATTGATTACTGTAGTGTTCAAGCTGTCTTTAATCATTTCTAAGGTCACATTTCCCTGGTGGCCATTTGTCCTGGTCATGTTTAGGATACCGGTCAGTTGTCTTTGACCCTTTCCCTATTCACTCAGATGTACACCACAGTAAGTGTTGTGTCTAATGGGCCGGCTGGGAGGCTGGACTATACTACTACTGCATCTAAAGATCCCATTCTGACACAGAGCCAAAATGGAGACCCAGATGGACCCGGAATGGATGAAGCCAAGACCTCAGGGAGCAATAAGCAAGCAACTCTGTCTTGTTCTCTCTCTCTCTGCGTCTACACATACGTACACAACATTGTGTAAGTATTTGTTGTTGTCTTTTAATGTCTCCCAGGCAGTGTTGACATAATGATTCTCTCCTTTACTTCCTATAGTAGTTACTTCTGTTCTGCCACTTTCCTAGGTTTCTAACCCAGCTTTCAGCTCACTACTATCTCCATACTTCCTGATTATGGTTACCCCTGGTTACCCCGGGGCACAGAGATATTCATGAGCTCAATAAGGTATCCCTAAGCATTGGGAATTTGAGAGTTTTAATGGGCAAGTAGAAAGACAGACTGCCAGAGCGACAGTGTGTGTGTGTGTGTGTGTGTGTGTGTGTGTGTGTGTGTGTGTGTGTGTGTGTGTGTGTGTGTGTGTGTGTGTGTGTGTGTGTGTGTGTAGGAATGGGGTTGTAGTGTGTTGTGTTCTGTACACTCTTATAAAAAAGGGTTCCAAATGGGGTTTGCGGCTGAAACCTTTTTCTAGATAGCACCTTTTTTTCTAAGAGTGTAGGAATGTATGTGTTCAGGAGCACATTTTTATGTACCAACCCTAGCAAACATTTTCCCTCCACAAGAGAATGGCTGAGCCACAAAAAGAAAGAAAGAAAGAAAGAAAGAAAGAAAGAAAGAAAGAAAGAAAGAAAAAAAAAGAAAGACAGATTGCTTTTGTCAAGGCACAATAGCAAATATGTTCTTTCCATGCATATCAAGTGAGCTTTTGGAGGACGGGATAAAAAATTATTCCGTAAGAATAAAACGAAACTCCAGCAACCTAGCCAATTAATTTGGTCCTGTGATCTCAAAGGGTTAGAAGAGAGTTGCTTGGCTACATAGCGCTAAGCTAATTCATGTAGCATATCCCATCTCTATGCATGAGACTAAATCCGTTAGTGGTAGCCCTGTAGCATGAATTTGTGGGGAGCTAGTTCCCATTAGCGATAATCCGCCTCCAGTGGAATCAGGCTGGTTGAGGCCAACACTGCTTTTTTGCATAAAGCAAACAAAATTTAATTTGCTTTGCTAAATCAAAGCGTGGCACCGCAGATTCTGGATCCTGCCTCTCCCTCTGTTTCTTTCTTTCTCTCTCTCCCTCCCCCTCTTCCTCTCACTCTTTCTGTTTCTTTCTTTCTCTCTCTCTCTCCCTCACTCTCTCCTCTCACCCTCTCTCTCTCTGCATCAATCTTTCATGTCCTACTTCCTCTCTCTCTTCTCTCTATCTTTTTCTACCCCTTTACCACTCTCTCTTTACCACTCATCCTCTCTCTCCCTCTCTATTTCTCAATTTTTCTCAGTCTCTCCATTGCCCCCCCCCTCCTTTCTGAATCTCTTTCTTTTTCCTTCTCTCTCAGTGGGATAAATTACTCCAGAATCATAACAGAATAAAAATTACAGAGCGAGGGAAGAGACACTTTTAGCAGAGTGGGATCCCCCCACCAACCCCCACCTTCCTTCACATACACACAACCTCACCCTGAGATTTAATTATGTGTGTGCGCACACACAAATGGATGTGCACACACACACAGTTACAGAAATGGTGTGATGGTGTGTAGTGAAATAAAAAACACGAGGTTCTGATTTGGTTGATGTTTTATGTGTATCTCAGAGGTACATGGCGTGTGTTTTGGGTGGTTTCCAGGTCAGGGCCGGAGCCTATGAGACACAGTTGTGTTATGGAGTGTGTGGATGAGTGTGCATGCCTGCATGACTATGTGTCTATTGCTCTGTGTGTGCGTGCAAAATAGTGAACGTGTGTGTGTGAGCTCCTTGCGGTGCACTGCAGAACCATGCACTGCAGAACAATCTGAAAAAAGAGCAGTTTGGATGTTCCTATTGAACTTGACCTGCGGGCCAGATCAATGTGTGTGTGTGTGTGTGTGTGTGTGTGTGTGTGTGTGTGTGTGTGTGTGTGCGAACCAGATCAATGTGTGTCCGTGTGCCACGGAATGAGAGAGCACCCTGATTACCCAGGGGTATGTGGGGGAGGGGAAAGCAAGGGAGGGAGGGAATGAAGGATGAGCGAGAGAGGGAGGTAAGGGAGGGATGGGTTGAGATTGAGCGGAGGAAAGGGCTGAGACCAGGATCAGAGAGAAGAGCATCTCATTTAATTTTATTTTCATTTCATTTCACTCTATCTGGGGAAGCAGGAATGCACAGCGTTCTCCCCTGCTGGAGTTACAATCACATCCAAATCCAAATATATCAGATATTCTCTGAATAACAATAAAACGTGGACAAACTGGCTTATGTAACAAGCCCTTTCCCAGCTTAATCACTAGAAACAGACTTTGATTTCAGACGTTTGAAACGGTCCTAAGAATGTCGATACACAGTGCGTTCGGAAAGTATTCAGACACCTTGACTTTTTCCACATTTTGTTACGTTACAGACTTATTCTAAAATTGATTAAATAAATAGAAAATCCTCATCAATCTACACACAATACCCCATAATGACAAAGTGTACGTTTTTCATGCAAATGTATAAAAAAACGTTTAAAAAACTGAAATACCTTATTTACATAAGTATTCAGACCCTTTGCTATGAGGCTTGAAATTAGCTCAGGTCCATCCTGTTTCTATTGATCATCCTTGAGATGTTTCTACAACTTGATTGGAGTCCACCTGTGGAAAATTACATTTATTGGACATGATTTGGAAAGGCACACAGCTGTCTATATAAGGTCCCACAGTTGACAGCGCATGTCACAGCAAAAACCAAGCCATGAGTTTGAAGGAATTGTCTGTAGAGCTCTGAGACAGGATTGTGTCGAGGCATCTGGGGATCTGGGGAAGGGTACCAAAACGTTTCTGCAGCATTGAACGTCCCCAAGAACACAGTGGCCCCATCATTCTAAAATGGAAGAAGTTTGGAACCACCAAGTTTCTTCCTAGAGCTGGCCGCCCGGCCAAACTGAGCAATCGGAGGAGAAAGGCCTTGGTCAGGGAGGTGACCAAGATCTCAAAGGTCACTCTGACAGAGCTCCAGAGTTCCTCTGTGGAGATGGGAGAATCTTCCAGAAGGACAACCATCTCTGCAGCACTCCACCAATCAGGCCTTTATGGTAGACCGGCCAGACGCAAAACACTCCTCAGTAAAAGGCACATGACAGCCCGCTTGGAGTTTGCCAAAAGGCACCTAAAGGACTCTCAGACTATAAGAAACAAGATTGTCTGGCCTGATGAAACCAATATTGAACTCTTTGGCCTGAATGCCAAGCATCACATCTGGAGAAAACCTGGCACCATCCCTAGGGCATCATGCTGTTGGGATGTTTTTCAGCGGCAGGGACTGGGAGACTAGATAGGATCAAGGGACGATGAATGGAGCAAAGTACAGAGAGATCTTTAATGAAAACCAAAGCGCTCCAAAGCACTCAGGACCTCAGACTGGGGTGAAGGTTCACTTTCCAACAGGACAATGACCCTAAGAACACAGCCAAGACAACGCAGGAGTGGCTTCGGGTCAAGTCTCTGAATGTCTTTGAGTGGCCCAGCCAAAGCCCGGACTTGAACCTGATCGAACATCTCTGAAGAGACCTGAAAATAGCTGTGCAGTGACGCTCCCCAACCAACCTGATAGAGCTCGAGAGGATCTGCAGAAAATAATGGCAGAAACTCCCCAAATACAGGTGTGCCAAGCTTGTAGAGTCATACCCAAGAAGACTCGAGGCTGTAATCGCTGCCAAAGATGCTTCAACAAAGTTCTGAGTAAAGGGTCTGAATACTTCTAGAAATATGATATTTCAGTTTTTTTAAATATACATTTCCAAAAACGTCTAAAAACTTGTTTTTGCTTCGTCGTTATGGGGTATTGTGTGTAAATTGTGTGTAAAAAATGAGGGGAAAAAACTATTTAATCCATTGTCAAAGACTCCAGCCACCCTAGTCATTGACTGTTCTCTCTGCTACCGCACGGCAAGCGGTTCCGGAGTGCCAAGTCTAGATCCAAGAGGCTTCTAAACAGCTTCTACCACCAAGCCATAATACTCCTGAACATCTAATCAAATGGCTACCCAGACTATTTGCATTGCCCCCCCCCTTCTCACCTTTTTTTACACCACTGTTATTCTCTTTTGTTATCATCTATGCATATTCACTTTAATAACTATACCTACATGTGCATATTCCCTCAACTAACCGGTGCCCTGCACATTGACTCTGTACCGGGACCCCCTGTATATAGTCTCGCTATTGTTATTTTACTGCTCTTTAATTACTTGTTACTTTTATTTCTTATTCTAATCCATATGTTTTTTAAAACTGTGTTGTTGGTTAGGGGCTCGTAAGTAAGCATTTCACTGTAAGGTTGTATTCGTCGCATGTGACTAATGCAATTTGATTTGATTTTAGAATAAGGCTGTAACGTAACAAAATCAAGGGGTCTGAATACTTTCCGAATGCACTGTAAAAGTATCTTTACCATAGATTAATAGGGTACTTTTAATTATATTTGCTGACACCCTACAGTCAAATTTTGGCACTGGTAAAGTAGCTATCTAATTGTATAAACGATAGTGCACACGCACGCACCCACACGCACGCACGCACGCACGCACACACCCACACACAAACACACACACACACACACACACACACACACACACACACACACACACACACACACACACACACACACACACACACACACACACACACACACACACACACACACATACACACACACACACCATTATTGTTTTGCGCTTGCTAATGACTCTATTACCCACCTGCCAACTCTGCCTGCCCATACACACATGCACACAGCTCTGCCCAGGTGAGAGTATAGGGCTGTGGGGTTAACGAGAGACCAGCCCTCCAGAGTTCCAGAGACAGTCAGGCTCAACCCGCAGCCCAGCAGGAAGCTCATCAGTGGTGTGTTTATGGTGAGTGCCTGAGTCGATGGACTGTGTTTGTGTGTGCGTGCGTGTGTATGTGTGTGTCCACGGATCATTAACATCTAACGGTGTGTGGTCATAGTCATGGTCAAGGTCGGAGGAACTGGCATGACACACTCTGATCAGGGTCATGGCTGCAGCCAATGGTCAGTGTTATTGACGCTCTACAACAAAACATACTGTATCCATTTGAAGCATTGCAATTGAGAAATACTTCAAGATTAAAGTAAGAAAAAAATGGTACAGGCTGCAAGTAGTGTAAGGATAACACACACACACACCGACTGTGAATCAAATCCATTTTCTTCATTGATTGTTTGTTTTTCAATAAAATCGCACACACATGTCAGGTAGGGTCAACCCAGCAAATCCCTTCGATTCAATTTCCTGTGAAGAGAGAGAGAGAGAGAGAGAGAGAGAGAGAGAGAGAGAGAGAGAGAGAGAGAGAGAGAGAGAGGAGAGGGAGAGAGAGGGGGTGTTGGGTTCATAAACACACACATTGCATTATTTACAATCTGATACACTGGCTACATACAGTAGGAGCAGTGGTTTGTAAACAGCACCGCTGAGAGAGAGAGAGAGAGAGCTCCTGCAGTGTATGAGTTTGCTGCATAACTGAAACATAGACACAGTACATTCACATAGGTTTGAGGTGCATCTTTTCGTCTTGGAAAAAGAGCTAGATAACTTCTGATTCCAGTTTGAGTGATTAGGTACCGAAACACCAATGAAATGTTATACATGCAGCTCAATGTTTTATGATGGAGTGAGATTGTGACGCCCAACAAAGTCTGTGTCAGACTCAGTACATTGCCACCCTTTATCTTCAACAGAAAACCACAATGATAGACAGCACACTGGGAGATGAGGGTGTGTGATACATCTGTCAGTATAGTACAACACACACACACACACACACACACACACACACACACACACACACACACACACACACACACACACACACACACACACACACACACACACACACACACACACTCGGGCACACACACACGCACAAACACACACACACACTCACATTTGTTCCAGTAACAACTCTGAAAATAGGCTCATAAATACAGAAGGTTATTACAAGACAAATAAAAAAACCTAAATGAGAATGTAAATAAAACAACAGGCCATCAGTTATCCAGGCTTTCCCAGGCTTCGGCTCGAAGGGCTAATAGCTCAATAGGAGATTGTTAGTGTAATAGTTTAATAGGGCGAGTAGTGGACTACCATGCACCCAGACTGGGGTAGGTCTATTACAGCAATAAAGATTGGGCGTATGGGATATAATTTACCTTAGAGTTGTTGGCAGATTACACATACACACCAAACACGCACACACAGACACAAGTATGCACACACACACCATCACACACAGACACACGTACACTGTGCTAGGGTTAGGATCAGTGGATAGTTAGTTGAGCAGTTTGTATGGTGACTATTCCCATACAGTATACAGCGCAAGAATAGAGGGAACCGATGCCTCACAGATTTCTACAACACCTCTTGCATCTCTCTCTCTCTCTCTTACACACACCGTGGTGGTATTATTTCATCATATTTCCAGGCCTGCATGGCGTGGTTGTGCCCTGCACAGCAATCCATCAGAATGCAAAGAGCACTCAGAACCAATCTACAGCACATCTATTTCCTGCATGTCACACCACATAGAGGGTAGTGTTTATTAAAGCCTAAACACAGGTGAGGAGGGAGGAAACACACACAGACTCACACACACACCTACACCCCCCCCCCACACACACATCGATACATACTAACTGGAGGGGTTGAATGTGCCATACACACGCTCGCACACACAAACAAACATACTGATGCCTCGCCTAGCTCCGACCCATGATGGATTGGCTGCACCCCCGCCGTGACAGACGAGCGATGGATGGAGCATGGGGCAGATGAAGGGAAGGAGAGAAAAAAGAGAAAGGAGGAAAAGAGCTGAGTGCAGCGGTCTCCATTCTAGGGAGGATCTTACACAGGCAAAGGAGTCATTTCCTGGGAAGGCGAACATGTCGTTTCCTCTAAACAAACAGAACCTATGTGTAATGGATAAGACCCAGAGCGTCACCTTGACAATCCTCCCTTCTCCTCTTCCTAGCTGCTGCTTGTCCCCTCTCTTCTCTGCTATCGCCTTCATTCTTCCTCTTCCTCCACCACCCTCTCCCTTTCTCTCTCCTCCATCTCCTCTCTCACACACAACACACGTGTCAATCAATCCTGTCTAACCCCTCCCCCTCCCATGGCCCCTCCCAGAGGATGTGTCAACCTGCCAGTAGATGAAAATGTCATCTCTCTGTCTCTACCCCCTCCTACAGTACACACACACACACACACACACACACACACAAACACACACACTTCACTCCTTAGAGCTCCAGCCAATCGATCCAAACCTGTAACCCTTACATCTCAAGTCTCTAAGAGCTTTATTGACATGGCCAGGTGTGTGTGTGTGTCTGTGTGTGTAGATGTTTGATATCATGAGGGTTCTGTGTGTGTATGTGTCTACATTGATATGACGATGGGCCGTTGGTTGGCTGGTTAGTTCAGGTGACGTGTGTGTTTTCCAACCTGAAGCCTGCCTTATGTATACACCACCAATTACACATGCAGCTAATTACTGTGTTAATGACATAATTAGCACTGCCTCTTCCACAGCTACACAACGAGATATCCCCAACTACACACAGTGAGAGAGGAACTCGGCCTACACACAGAGAACATATCGACACACACATATTTACTGAGGAGAAATAAGCGATTTATCCAAATCCTGAAGAATAACATGTAGAATTACTTTACATAAGTTTAGTACTACTTTCTCACCTGATTATAATCTCAAAACATCCATTGCAGGGATGTGAAGTAGTGTTGGTGTTTATGGTTTCCTAAATCAGAAAGACAGTGCTGTTTGTACAGTATACGCTGAAGGTGTCTGGTTACTTAAGCAAGTATAGTTTCAGCAGGTTTTCAAAATAGTTTACTTTTCTCATGGATGATGATTCCTTAAATACTGTAAAGCAATAAAGCAAAGTCTTTACACTTACAGACAGGGAAATCTGCACAAACACGTATACCAAATCCCGCGTAGGGCTGGGAACTGCCAGGGACCTCACGATACGATATTATCACAATACTTTGGTGTCGATACAATGCATATTGCGATTCTCACGATTCTGTACGTACTGCAATTCGATACTGTGATTTTATTGCTACTATGGAAGCACAGACAAACTCTAGTTTGAGCATATGTACCTGAACCCTGTGTGTGTGTTCAGTTGTGCGCACGCCTGCGCTTCTCAGCCTGTGAGTGTGTGTGTATCCAGCAGCCCCTCACTCCATCTTGCTGGCTGCTTAAGAATCCAGTCACATCTCTTGCTAGCAGGCAGGCAGTAAGGCACTTTCACTCGCAGGTTTGCTTTGGTTGCCTAATAACCCCTCCTCTTTGCGTGTGTGTGTGTGCGTATCTGAACTTGTGCGCGTGTGATTTAACCTGTGTGTGTCTGCTTGTCTGTGTGTGCTTCTGTGTGTGTGTGTGTATTATCCCCACTCTTTGTGTCTTGGAGGGGGGGGGTGCTCTACGCCGGACTGATAAACCCACTTAGGCTTGGTCCTGATCCGTCAGCCCAGGGCTGGCAGCCCTGCTTTAGCTGGGAGCTGATCTGTGACGGCCTGCCACTCAAAAGCCAGCACCACTGAGACACAGCACAAAGGAGGAGAGGAGAGAGGGAGGAGGGGAGGAGGAGGGGAGGATGAGCACGAAGAGAGGGGAGAAGAAGCAGGAGAGGGTATCAGTGTTTTTCGTGAGCGTGCTAGCTCTCCCTCTCGCTGGCTGTCTCTTTATCTCCCTCGCCCCCTCTCTCACTCACTTGTTTTGCTTCTGTCTCTTTCTCTTTCCCTCTCCCTCTCTCTCTCTGGCTACATTGCAACATCTCCTCTCAGCTCTCCTCTCAGCTCTCCTCTCAGTTTGCTCTCTCTTGCACACACGCTCACGTCTCTCTTCTGAGAAGCAGAAAAAAAGAGGGAGGGGAGGAGGGAAAAGAGGATAGTATCAGTAGTCGGATGAATGACAAGGTTGTGCTGGACTGCTATCACAGTTGAGAGCCCCTGGGAAGGTGTGTGTGTGTGTGAGAGAGAGAGAGAGATAGAGAGAGAGAAAGAGAGAGAGAGAGAGAGAGAGAGAGAGAGAGAGAGAGAGAGAGAGAGACAAAGTATTTCAGAGAGTAAAAGACAAGGAGAGACACAGAGACAATCAGAGAGAGAGAGAGAGAGAGAGAGAGAGAGAGCACAGAGAAATGTCATTCTTCATATTTGTCTGCAGAGGCTGTATCTCTGGACTGCAACTACAACACACACACACACACACACACACACACACACACACACACACACACACACACACACACACACACACACACACACACACACACACACACACACACACACACACACACACACACACACACACACACACACAGCTATCCCTCTGCTGGTATTTTATTTGAAGCTACATAAGTTTAGGCATGGTCTGTGAAAATCAGAATTCTGGTGCTGGAGGGCCACTAAGGGACACTTCCTTCTGGTCTGAAAGCTGACGGGGATACTTCCCTGCAAGGGGTGCCGTCCTGTGGGCAATGTTACACCAAGGACCTCACTCTGTTAATACATGGGAACTAAATGTTCCATGACACTCGTGGCAGTGTTAACCCCAGTGTCCTGGCTGAAGTCCCAATTCACAGTACGTCACCTAATTATCCCCAGCTTCTTGTTGGCACAACCACTGCTCGGCTCGCCACTGCCTGTGTGTGGTGAGTGTTCTGGCACAAAATGGCTGCTGTGCCTCACCTGGGTGGGCAGGTCAGATTGATGTGGTTGGTAGGGTGAGTTACTTGCATGCATCAGCCAGGCCTAACTCAAAAGCCTGGGAGAGTGAGGGGGAGACAGGAAAACGAGCAGAGAAGAGAGAGTGAAGGGAAGTGATCCCGAAAGAGACGGGAGAAAAAACAGATAAGAGAAATGATATAAATGGAGTTGAAGAAGAGATGAGAGGGAAGGGGGGAGGAAGCCAGAGAAAAGAGGAAGAGAGAGAAGACTTTAGAGCCAACTTTGCTCGGAGAAAGAGTCAGCTCAGCAGTATAGAGTTAGCCCAGGGTTACTGCATAGGGTTCCTCATCAGCATCTTCTGCTATGAATATCAATGACGCATCACTGCTACAGCACACCAACTCCTTCATCCTCATCATCCTCATCATCCTCATCCTCATCCTCAGGACCTAACACATAACCTCTAGATGATCATCCTCATCTTCCCCAATGCACCTACCCAAATACTTTGAGTAACCTCTTCTTCTTTACCATCTTCTTCTTCATCCTCCTCCTCATCCTCACCAATGACAAAAGACAATGATTAGCTTGTTTCAATACAGTAATTTTCATCAATTTCTAGGTGAAGTTCACTTGGCAAATGGCAAGGTTTATTGGACTTCTCTCACAGACCTATACACACCTGCCCCTGAAGCAGAGTAAAAGGGAGAATAACTATGCCTGCCTGCCTCTCTCTCTCTCTCTCTCTCTCTCTCTCTCTCTCTCTCTCTCTTTCTTTCTCTCTCTCTCTCTCTCTCTCTCTCTCTCTCTCTCTCTCTCTCTCTCTCTCTCTCTCTCTCTCTCTCTCTCTCTCTCTCTCTCTCTCTCCATTTTTAATTACAGAAAAGCAAAGAACTGCATAAAACCTGCTACTAATTACACAGCCCTCTCTTTCTCTCTCTCTCTCTCTCTCTCTCTCTCTCTCTCTCTTTCTCTCTCTCTCTCTCTCTCTCTCTCTCTTTCTCTCTCTCTCTCTCTCTCTCTCTTTCTCTCTCTCTCTCTCTCCATTTTTAATTACAGAAAAGCAAAGAACTGCATAAAACCTGCTACTAATTACACAGCCCCTGCCTCTCTCTCCCTTTCCCCTCGATCTGCATCTCTTCTCTCTTCCTCTCTTAATTCCATCTCTCTCTTCTCTCTCCTCTCTTTCCTTTTCCCTTCTGAGCTCCATTGGCTCAATGCCAACAGCCTGTGGAATCACTCACTCGCTGCTGAGATGAGGACACACTCTCACACACAAACATACACACACACTGATGCCACACAAAAATAAAAGCTCAAGCATATGTGTCTGTGTGTGTGTGTGTGTGCATAAGCGAACGTGTGTGAGGGGGCTGGCACGAGGCTGATCAGCTCCCTAATGAGAGAGAACACTAATCATATTTCACACTGACACAAAAACAATCACAACATCTGTATCTGCTGCCTGCGACCCTCCTCCTCCCCTCTCCACCTCCCTCCTTCCCCCCCTCTTCACCTCCCTCCCTCCTTCCCTCCCTCTCTAGGATAGAGAGTCTTGGGAATGATGATCACGATGAGTCCACTGAACACCTGAGACAAGATCAACTCTGAACAACATACAAACTCCTTTGTCCCAGGTGGCCACACTCCCGCTCTCCCTCCCTCTCCCTCCTTCTCCTTCTCCACCTCCCTCAATCCATCTCCTTATCGCTCATTTTCACTCTTCCCTTCTCTCTCTTCCTCTCTCTCCCTCTCTCGATCTCAATATAGAGGAGTGTTTTTATTTAAGCTTGGGGGTGGAGGCGACACACTGTAATTTACCCATGGGTAGTCCTATCCATCACACAGACAATGTACACACTACTGCCATGCATCACTTGGGTCTGCAGGAGAACTGTATATGTGTGTGTGTGTGTGTGTGTGTGTGTGTGTGTGTGTGTGTGTGTGTGTGTGTGTGTGTGTGTGTGTGTGTGTGTGTGTGTGTGTGTGTGTGTGTGTGTGTGTGTGTGTGCGTGTGTTTGAGAGAGAGAGAGAGAGAGGAAGGGGAGGAGACAAAGGGAAGAAAGGAGAGGTTGTGAGTAAATGAGTAGAGAGAGCTTTAGAATAAAGGGAAAATACAGAGATAAGTTGATGGAGAACACAGAGACAGTATAGAAACAGATCCAGGGAGAGAGTAAATAGAGAGCCCAGAGACAACAAGAGGAGGGATAGAGAAGTGATAGAAGATAGAGGAGTGTAGTTGGACAGCAGGAGTGGGTGGTACGCAGAAGCCCCTCTGCTGCAATCAAGGCTCTGTCACCATCTGGACGCCATTTTAAAACCATCAGCTTCAGCTCCCCATATAAACAAGGGCGTGACCTCAAACATGGCCCCCTTTCTAAATGGCTCCGCTTTTCTGTAATGGACCCGAAATGGCTGACTGTGCTGTACAGGGGTTACTCTATAATGGAGCCAACATGGCCGACTGTGAGGTACAGGGGTTAGTCTATAATGGAGCCAACATGGCTGACTTTGTGAGATAGGGGTTAGTCGATAATGGATCCAACATGGCTGACTGTGAGATACTCTGCACAAAACAGAAACTTACCTCGTTGGTTAAGTTTAGGAATTAATTCCGAGGCTTTGGTTAAATTTAGGCAACAGTGTTAAATGTAGGCATTCATTCTGAGTGGTTAAAGTAAGGGTTAAAGTTTGGGATAGGGTTAAAACTAATCTCGCTCACCCAGAAGTAAAATTATTTAGGGAAAGTTGTAATTTCCTGTTTTACAAAGATTGTTGACATAATATATATAATATTTGTATCTAAAAGCATAATTGAGAAATAATTGATCATATTTTGCATATTTATGACATTGTGGCCTTACCCACTAACCACTACTCCATAAAGTTTCAAAGCTAAAAGTAAAACTTGATATCATATAAAGCTTTACTGCTTGTTCTGTAATATCAATAGTTATTTGATTTCAATGCCAATTTTCTTACATTAATATTGAAAAATTATAGACATGAATAATAAAAATGAACATTTTTGATGTACATTTGTTTCAAGTTTCAAGTTTTTAATGTCACATGCACGAGCACAGTGAAATGACTTTCTTGCAAACTCAAAACCCAACAATGCAATAATCAATTAAATGTAATACTAGAAAAAACACACTAAAAATAAGAAGAAATATTAAGAACACAGTAAGTAAGTAAGTAAGTAAGTAAGTATACTATATACAAAGCCAGTTCCATTACCATATTTACAATGTGCAGGGACAGTAGATCAATAGATGTAGATACTGTATATATAGGGGTAAGGTGGCAAGGCAACAGGAAATAAGAAACAGAGTAGCAACTGCTTGTGTTTGAGTGAGTCTGCGTGTGTGTAGAGTCAGTATAAATGTATGTGCATATTATGTGTGAGTGAGCAGATGATGGAATGAGTATATGTGTGTGTGTAGGGCCCTGTGAGTGCGTAGGGCCCTGTGAGTGCGTAGGGCCCTGCGAGTGCGTAGGGCCCTTCGAGTGTGTAGGACCCTGTGAGTGTGTAGGGCCCTGTGAGTGTGTAGGACCCTGTGAGTGTGTAGGACCCTGTGAGTGTGTAGGGCCCTGTGAGTGTGTAGGACCCTGTGAGTGTGTAGGACCCTGTGAGTGTGTAGGACCCTGTGAGTGTGTAGGACCCTGTGAGTGTGTAGGGCCCTGTGAGTATGTAGGACCCTGTGAGTGTGTAGGGCCCTGTGAGTGTGTAGGACCCTGTGAGTGTGTAGGACCCTGTGAGTGTGTAGGGCCCTGCGAGTGTGTAGGACCTTGTGAGTGTGTAGGACCCTGTGAGTGTGTAGGACCCTGTGAGTGTGTAGGACCCTGTGAGTGTGTAGGGCCCTGTGAGTGTGTAGGGCCCTGTGAGTGTGTAGGACCCTGTGAGTGTGTAGGACCTTGTGAGTGTGTAGGACCCTGTGAGTGTGTAGAGCCCTGTGAGTGTGTAGGACCCTGTGAGTGTGTAGGACCCTGTGAGTGTGTAGGACCCTGTGAGTGTGTAGGGCCCTGTGAGTGTGTAGGACCTTGTGAGTGTGTAGGACCCTGTGAGTGTGTAGGGCCCTGTGAGTGTGTAGGACCCTGTGAGTGTGTAGGACCCTGTGAGTGTGCACAGAGACAGTGTAAAACTAAAACTAAATAATACAGATACAAAGTTAACTCAGATAGTCTGTGTCTTATTGCTTGTGGATAGAAGCTGTTCAAGAGCTTGTTGGTGCCAAGACTTGATGCACCAGTACCACCTGCCGTGCGGAAGCAGAGAGAATAGTCTATGGCTTGGGGGGTTGGAGTCTTTAACAATTTTCCAAGCCTTTCTTCCACACCGCCTGATAGCAGGTTGAAAACAGCAGGTTGAAAAAGGTTCTACAGCTGTACCATTGAGAGCATCTTGACTGGCTGCATCACTGCCTGGCATGGCTATATCACCGCCCTCGATCGCATGGCGCTACAGAGGGTGACCATTTTGAATCCATTTTCACATTCATTCTGTTGGTAATGCTTACAAATTGGGTCATCAATCTAAAAGTATCAGAGGTCCCACTCTGGAACTTATGCCAGTAGAGTATACAGTATTATGTTCAACAATATATTGAATAATTAGCCAAATAAAACATTTCGTTTTTTTAATAATCATGTTTATATGTAAGGAAAATATTATTGAACTCAAAATACTACTCATATTACAGAGCAAGTGATAAAGATTCATATGGCACATATGTAGCACTTACAGATGAAACATTATTACGAGGCCTGTGCAAGGCCAAAACGTCATTAATATGCCAACTTTGATCAATTATTTTTCAATTATGCGTTTAAATACAATAGTCAAACATATGGCAACAATCCATACTCCAAAGGACCATTCTATTGATTAAATCTCGTGGAAATCCCAAAACTCATGGTTTCTTTTTGTCCTGGTTTCTTGAGAAATCACTCCATTTCAAACATGCATTATTAGCTCGTAATCCAATAGAGTCTGGCTTGATAAAACAGCAAGTATACCTGCTTTTACAGTCAAAAGTACAACACAGAGAATGGATTTCTTAGGTCCATCCATCCATTAAAAATAAGTGGCCATCATGAAATGGACATTGCACTGATGGGAAAGTGCTAATTGCTGTTATTTCAATTAGCATACTGGCATTATCAATGTCACAATACTATGTTTACATGAAAAGAGGAGAGACAATATACGAAAGAGAAAAAGAGTGTCAGAGAGAGAAAGAGAGCGAGGGGGGTAGAGATAGAGAGGGACGGAGAGAGTGAGAGCGAGAGAGAGAGAGAGAGAGCAAGAGAGAAAGAGAGAGAGAAAGGGATAGAGAGAGAGTTGATGATCTGATACTGAGTCCACACACACCATCACAGGCAGCGGTAAGGTAATGACATGGAAATTATATGGTAATGATATGGTAATCTGGCAGAGTTATTCTACTCACCAGAGACAGAGAGGGAGAGGAACTGCCACACGCTGTATACACACACAAGCGCACACATACACACACACACACACACACACACACACACACACACACACACACACACACACACACACACACACACACACACACACACACACACACACACACACACACACACACACACACACAGAGCACAAACTAACTGACTGAGAGAATAAAGAGACTATAGGGACGGGAGGTAGGGGAGGTGTGCTATCAAGTTGTAAGAAAGGAGAATGCTGAAAGCTGGGGTAGTGAGGATAGTTTGAATGCTCT
The DNA here is from genome assembly GCF_018296145.1 of Oncorhynchus tshawytscha. Lineage (NCBI taxonomy): Eukaryota > Metazoa > Chordata > Actinopteri > Salmoniformes > Salmonidae > Oncorhynchus > Oncorhynchus tshawytscha. The sequence goes on along the minus strand of NC_056433.1, from coordinate 26,475,070 downwards.
TCTCAGCAAAGAAGTCAGTGGACTTATAGCCAAACAGTGTGTGTTAAGACGAGGGAGCTTTAATTAAAAAGTCTTGTTTTCAACACAATACAACACCATAGCCCACAACATGAACCGCAATACCAGAATGTAGCCTTACCCATGAGCTTGAACTGAAAAAGATGTTGACCTGCAGGGTTTCCTCTAGTTACCACAGCCACAAATAAAAAAAATAGTCCGTACAGTAAAAATTGATGAAAACAAAAAAATGTTGATCTTGCTTTAAGGTTAGGGTTAGGCATAAGGTTAGCAGTGTGGTTAAGGTTAAGGTTTAAAATCAGATTGTAAGAAGATAAATTGTGCCAATGGGCGGGGTTTATGACTTTGTGGCTGTGGTAACTAGTGACGACCCTGCTCTAGAGCGCTCTTCTCTCATATTTTCTCGTATTTTCTCTCGTGTTTTCCTCTTCCTCTCTGAGGATGGCGTGGAGCATATGCCTGTCAGTGCAACAGTGCCACCCTCTGTTCAACTTACACTACTGCAGTGTAAGAAGACATAAAATGAGTAAGATCATCAACTGAGAGAAGTGAGAGAAGCTGTCCACATTCAATGATAGATCTGTCTGAAATAGACCAGACACACTCATCGCCGTCATGACCCCATACTATTGCTGCCTTATGTGTAGAAAAACAAGGTAAATACTTGGTACGTCCTGTTTACTGAGTAACATTTTATAATAGCTGCTTGTGCTTTTCATTTGAAAATGTACCCAAGTTTTTGAAGCATAAAGAACTGAAACATGTATGAATAATTCCAAACAGACAGAAAACCAAAATGCAACGTTGCCATGCCAGCACCACCGTTCCTCCCAACCAGCCAGCCTCCCAGCTCCTCTAAGTGTGTCTGATTGACAGGTGGGCTATATCCATTCAATATCGCTAGACGCACGTTCCTATTCCCTCCCGGCCGCTCCATCCGACGGCCAAATTAACCTTCCATGCCGACGGGAGGGGTTGTTCAGCGAGGGCCAATCAGCAGGTGATTAGGGCGGGGGTGGGCGGGGTGAAGGGTCACGGCGGTGGGGCCATCGCAAGCCTGATTGGTTTCAATCAGTGGCCGGCCGCAGGGACAGCTGGGAACTGAGCCACAGCGGGGCACTAATCAATGCATCCCACAGCGAGGCATTAACGGTCACACACACACAGAGTGGGCCGCGCACACACACAAACAGATACACACACAAGGCGAGATGTGAGGATTGGAAATAAATAAACAGTCAAAGATAAAATGGATAAACAGAAAATTGGGTAGGCGAACAACCACACACGGTCAGGCATACTGTATATACATGTCGCAGACACAAACACACAACACACACACACACACACACACACACACACACACACACACACACACACACACACACACACACACACACACACACACACAGTATGAGTGTGGCAAAATGAACAATCAAGCAAAATAGACACAGACAGAGCGAAAGAGAGGGGAAAAGGCATTGGGGGAGAGAAAGAGAGAGAGAGAGAGAGACATAGGGGGAGAGAGAAAGAGAGAGGGAGAGAGAGTGTCCTACACGCATAACTCTGCAGTAACTCTGTGGTAAAGAGAAGGCCTCAGTAAATTGGAGGAGTAATTTGATTAGACTTGTTAATTTGTCTACTACAGGAGCTGTTCCTGGACCATGTCATTGGGTGGTGTCCTCTGTCCCGTAGCCTGCTCTGACACAATGCCAGCGTTTCTCTACAAGTGGGATAATACACGTTCTCCCTGCTATATGCCACACTGAAGTTCTCAGAAACTCCACTATAGTTCAGATCAAGCGACTCCTCTTGGTTGATCGTAAAGAGGCTGTGTAAGGGCTATTTGACCAAGAAGGAGAGTGATGGAGTGCTGCGTCAGATGACCTGGCCTCCACAATCACCTGACCTCAAATGGTTTGGGATGAATTGGACCGCAGAATGAAGGAAAAGCAGCCAACAAGTGCTCAGCATATGTGAGAACTCCTTCAAGTCTTTTGGAAAAGCATTCCTCATGAATCTGGTTGAGAGAATGCCAAGGGTGAAAAAGCTGTCATCAAGGCAAAGGGCCTTTTTTGATTTGTTTAACACTTTTTGCTTACTACATGATTCCATATGTGTTATTTCATAGTTTTAATGTCTTCACTACTATTCTACAATGTAGAAAATAGTACAAAAATAAAGAAAAACCCTGGAATGAGTAGGTGTGTCCAAACTTTTGACTGGTACTGTATATCTAGCTCACAACCACAAACAAACAGATGGATGAGTGTGTGAAATGAGGATAACTGACACCCCCCATATGGCATGTGTGTCAATGTGTGTGTGTGTGTGAAGGTGCTCCTTCAGAGTCAGTCAATCACTGACAATGCCATCGTTGTGATGTGACGTGATCACATTCCCAAGTAACAGGTATTCTATAACTTTTTTGAGTTCCATGGAAAGAATCCTTGAGGAAATGAGGGAGGATCTAGACAGGTATTTAAAAAGCTGGTTTTCTTCTGGAGGGCTCAGTTAGTTTAGTGACAACCTGCAGAGAAGGAGAGGTAAATGGAAAGTAGTCATACAGTGCCTGTGCGAAAGTATTCACCCCCCTTGGCATTTTTCCCATTTTGTTGCCTTACAACCTGGAATTAAAATTTATTTTATTTTTTTTGGGGGGGGATTGTATCATTTCATTTACACAACATGCCTACCCCTTTGAAGACACTTTTTTTTTTTTTAAATGGCGAAACAAACAATAAATAAGACAAAAAACTGAAAACTTGAGCAAGCATAACTATTCACCCCCCCAAAGTCAATACTATGTAGAGCCACCTTTTGCAGCAATTGCAGCTGCACGTCTCTTGGGGTATGTCTCTATAAGCTTGGCACATCTAGCCACTGGGAGTTTTGCCCATTCTTCAAGGCAAAACTGCTCAAGCTCCTTCAAGTTGAATGGGTTCCGCTGGTGTACAGCAATCTTTAAATCACACCACAGATTCTCAATTGGATTGCGGTCTGGGCTTTGACAAGGCCATTCGAATACATTTAAATGTTTCCCCTTAAACCACTCGAGTGTTGCTTTAGCAGTATGCTTAGGGCCATTGTTCTGCTGGAAGGTGAACCTCCGTCCCAGTCTCAAATCTCTGGAAGACTGAAACAGGTTTCCCTCAAGAATTTCTCTGTATTTAGCGCTATCCATCATTCCTTCAATTCTGACCAGTTTCCCAGTCCCTGATGATGTTCTCTAGGTGATGAGAGGTGTTGGGTTTGCGCCATACAAAGCATTTTCCTTGATGGGCAAAAAGCTCAATTTTAGTCTAATCTGACCAGAGTACCTTCTTCCATCTGTTTGGGGAGTCTCCCACATGCCCTTTGGCGAATACCAAACGTGTTTGCTTATTTTCTTTTCTTTAAGCAATGGCTTTTTCCTGGCCACTCTTCTGTAAAGCCCAGCTCTGTGGAGTGTACATCTTAAAGTGGTCCTATGGACAGATACCCCAATCTCCGCTGTGGAGCTTTGCAGCTCCTTCAGGGTTATCTTTGGTCTCTTTGTTGCCTCTCTGATTAATGCCCTCCTTGCGTGGCCTGTGAGTTTTTGTGGGTGGCCTTCTCTTGGCAGGTTTGTAGTGGTGCCATATTCTTTCCATTTTTTAATAATAGATTTAATGGTGCTCCGTGGGATGTTCAAAGTTTCAATATTCTTTTTTTTACTCAACCCTGATCTGTACTTCTCCACAACTTTGTCCCTGACCTGTTTGGAGAGCTCCTTGGTCTTCATGGTGCCGCTTGCTTGGTGGTGCCTCTTGCTTAGTGGTATTGCAGACTCTGAGGCCTTTCAGAACAGGTGTATATATACTGAGATCATGTGACAGATCATGTGACACTTAGATTGCACACAGGTGGACTTTATTTAACAAATGATGTGACTTCTGAAGGTAATTGGTTGCACCAGATCTTATTTAGGGGCTTCATAGCAAAGGGGGTGAATACATATGCACACAACAATTTTCCGTTTTAATATATATATATATTTTTTGTAACAAGTTACTTTTTTCATTTCACAATTTTACCCCCCTTTCTCCCCAATTTCGTGGTATCCAATTGGTTTTAGTAGCTACTATCTTGTCTCATCGCAACAACTACTTATTGTCTATGGTGGGGAAGACCTGAACACAGGATATGACGTCACACTGTGGCGCGAGTTGCCGTCTCAGTCTCACGCGTTGGACGTGCATTACATCGTGACTCACTACAGCATCAAGAACAACAGCCTCTCTTTCTTGTCACAAGAAGCACAGCAGAATGGTAAGAAAGTAAGAAAGGTTCTTACACTGCACTCTCACTCTCTCCTCCTGCACTCTCGCTCTCCTCTTGCACTCCTTCCTCCTGGACACTCTTACTCTCCTCTTGCACTCTCTCTTTCTCTTCGCCCTCTCATCCTGCACTCTCTCTTTCTCTCCGCCCTCTCCTCCTGCGCTCTCTCTCTCTCTCCTTCTGCACTCCTTCCTCCTGCAGTATGTCTCCTCCTGCACTCTCCACCCTCTCCTCCTGCACTCTCTCTCCCCCTGCACTCTTTCTTCTCCTGCACTCTCTCCATCCTACTGCACTTTCCCTTCTCCTGCATTCTCTCCATCCTCCTGCACTCTCTCTCCCCCTGCACTCTCTCCATCCTCCTGCACTCTCTCTCCCCCTGCACTCTCTCCATCCTCCTTTTCACTGACACCTAATATGTATGGCCCATATGTACATGTCTCCTTTCTGCTGTTTTTAGGGTTCTATCCAGCATGTCTAGGACAATGAGCATTTATTTAACTTCTTATGGCTGGGGGCAGTATTGAGTAGCTTGGATGAATAATGTGCCCAGAGTAAACTACCTGCTACTCAGTCCCAGTTGCTAATATATGCATAGCATATTTGGATAGAAAACACTCTGAAGTTTCTAAAACTGTTTGAATGATGTCTGTGAGTATAACAGAACTCACACGGCAGGCAAAAACCTGAGAAAAAATCCAACCAGGAAGTGGGAAATCTGAGGTTGGTCGTTTTTCAACTCATTCCCTATTGAAGATACAGTGGGATATTGTTCTTCTTGCACTTCCTAAGGCTTCCACTAGATGTCAACAGTCTTCAGAACCTTGTTTGATGCTTCTACTGTAAAGGAGGGGCTCATAAGGCCTCTTTGAGTCAGTGATCTGGCAGAGTGCCACAAGCTTGTGACGCTCGTTCACTTGAGAGTTAGCTCGTGTTCCATTGCATTTCTGAAGACAAAGGAATTCTCAGTTTGGAACATTATTGAAGATTTATGTTAAAAACATCCTAAAGATTGATTCATTGTTTGACATGTTTCTACAGACTGTAACTGAACTTTTTGACATTTCGTCTGCTCCTAGTGACATGCTTCGTGAGTTTGGATTTGTTTACAAAATGCGCTAACAAAAGTAGCTATTCGGACATAAATGATGGATATTATCGAACCGAACAAACATTTATTGTGGAACTGGGATTCCTGGGAGTGCATTCTGATGAAAATCATCAAAGGTAAGTGAATATTTATAATGTTATTTCTGACTTCTGTTGACTGCACAATATGGCTGATATCTTTTTGGCTTGTTTGGTCTCTGAGCGCGGTACTCAGGTTATTGCATGATTTGCTTTTTCGGTAAAGCTTTTTTGAAATCTGACACAGCGGTTGCATTAAAGAGAAGTGTATCTAAAGTTCCATGCATAACACTTGTATTTTCATCAACATTTATTATGAGTATTTCTGTAAATTTATGTGGCTCTCTGCAAAATCACTGGATGTTTTTGGAACTACTGAACATAACGCGCCAATGTATACTGAGATTTTTTGATATAAATATGAACTTTATCGAACAAAACATACATGTATTGTGTAACATAAAGTCCTATGAGTGTCATCTGATGAAGATCATGAAAGGTTAGTGATTAATTTGATCTCTATTTTGTATTTTTGTGACTCCTCTCTTTGGCTGGAAAAATGGCTGTGTTTTTCTGTGACTTGGCTCTGACCTAACATAATCGTTTGTGGTGTTTTTGCCATATGCCTATTTGAAATCGGACACTGTGGTGGGATTAACAAGAAGTGTATCTTTAAAATGGTGTGAAATACTTCTGTGTTTGAGGAATTTTGATTATGGGATTTCTGTTGTTTTGAATTTGGCGTCCTGCACTTTCACTGGCTGCTGTCATATCAATCCCATTAGCGGGATCTCAGCCCTAAGAAGTTTTAATGAACATCCTTAACATTCTCTCCTATGTCTGTAACACAACCACTACTCCATCATGAACAATTACTCCTGCACACCAAAAACGTGTTTCTTTGGCTGGAATGAAATCTACGTCAACGTCCTGTTAGCACTGGCTGTCCTGGGGGCCCTGCTAACCCTCATAGGCACCGTAATCTCTGTGGCGCGCTGGAACACCCAAATGGTGCGAGCGTCCGTGGGCCCCATCTCCCTCCTCATCCTACTCTCTTCTGGAAAGACATTACTCCCCCTACGTTATCATCAGTGTTTGCATGTCCCTGTAGGTTGTCATCTGCACCTTGTGGCTGTCCATCAAGCCCCAGCAGACCAAGTGCGAGGGTCTTGAGCACAAGCAGGAAAGACAGTTCTATTACAACAAAAGGCCCTCGTCGGATTTGCTTTCACCTTCAAAGGCAGGAAGCTGCCAGGCAGCTACAACGAAGCTGAGTTCATCACCTTCGGCATGCTCATCTACTTAATCTGCTGGGTCATCTTCGGCCTTGTCTACACCAACACCCGGGACAGTATCATCCTGCCTTGGAGATGGTGGTCATCCTCATCTCTTCCTATGGCATCCTGTTCTGTCACTTCCTGCCAAAGTGCTACATCATCCTTTTCAAGAAGGAAGCGAACACACAATGTGCCTTCCAGAGGACGATTTGGAGCTTCAAGGAATAACAAGGAATAACTCTCAGGAGGGGTGGAGAACCTGGGTTTGCAGCCGGAACGCCCCCTCGCTCCTTATTCTACCTTACGAGGAAAATGTTACGGAGCCTTTTTCTCAAATGAGTTGGAGAACACATTGGGATAGATCTTAGACCATTCCTCAATGCAGAATTTTTCCAGGTCCTTGATATCCTTCGTCTGCACTTATTGATTGCCCTCTTCAATTCAAACCACAGGTTTTCTATGGGTTTCAAGTTCGGAGACTGAGATGTTATCATCATCATCATCATAAGGAGAAGGATTCGGTGAATGCCCCCTCACTCATTATTCCTCAGATGGTACCAGAGAGCAGTGTCATTCCAAGCACACCCCGGAACAATGAGATCAGGAAGCTAAGAGAGGTCCATAAGGTCTGTAAGAGGTGTGACAGTGTGCCGTGATGTGTACAATGGGCTGAAAGTGCTGAGGACCTCGTTTTGAAGTATGAAATCAGCAACAAACAAAAAAACATTTACATGTGGGTGGGCTTTTCCTTTAAGAGAATCATAAGCTCAGTGGTGTCTAAAATTATTGACAACCTTGATAAAGGTGAGCAAAAATGACTGTATAAAATAAATAATTCAAATAGATATATTGTATGCTAAAGAAATTGGGCAATTATATTATTTTATACTAATACAATTGCTCAGAGAAAGATTTTATTTAACATGTAATAAAAACAAATCTCAAGGTAGGGATCAAAATTCACACCCGTTTTCAATACCTTACAATACCTCACCTTGCGAGGATAACAGCACTGAGCCTTTTTCTAAAATGTTTTAAGAGTTGGAGAACACATTGAGAGGGATCTTAGACCATTCCTCAATGAAAAACCTTTCCAGACCTTTTCCTTTGCCTGCGCTTGTGGATTGCCTTCTTCTGTTCAAGCCACAGGCTTTCAATGGGTTTCAAGTCCGGATACTGAGATGGTCATTGCAAAATGTAAATTTTGTGACCAATTAACCATTTCTTTGTGGATTTTGATGTGTGCTTGGGGACAGTTATTGTCTTGCTGGAAGATCCACTTGCGGCCAAGTTTCAGCCCCCTGGCAGAGGCAACCAAGTTTTTGTCAAAAATGTCCTGGTACTTGGTAAAGTTCATGATGATGTTGACCTTAACAAGGGCCCCAGGACCAGTGGAAGCAAAATAGCCCAATGACATCAAAGATCCAAAACCATACTTTACAGTAGATACGGGCTTCTTTTTTACTCTTACGATCTCATTTCGACACCAAACCTACCACTGGTGTGCGTGGCCAAAGAGATACGCTAGCGTTCAAAAGTTTGAGGTCACTTAGAAATTTCCTTGTTTTAAAAAGAAAAGCTAATGTTTTGCCCATTAACATAACATCAAATTGATCAGAAACACAGTGTAGACATTGTTAATGTTGTAAATGACTATTGTGGCTGGAAACAACAGATTGTTTTTATGGAATATCTACATAGACATCAGGAACCATCACTCCTGTGTTCCAATGGCACGTTGTGTGAGCTAATCCAAGTTCATAATTAAAAAAAAAAAACTTTAGAAAACCCCTTTGCAATTATGTTAGCACAGCTGAAAACTGTTGTGCTGATTAAAGAAGCATTAAAACTGGCCTTCTTTAGACTAGTTGAGGATCTGGAGCATCAGCATTACAGGCTCAAAATGGCAAGAAACAAAGAACTTTCTTCTGAAACTCGTCAGTCTATTCTTGTTCTGAGAAATGAAGGCTATTCCATGTGAGAGATTGCTAAGAAACTGAAGATCTTGTACAACGCTGTGTACTACTCCCTTCACAGAACAGAGCAAACTGGCTAATCAGAATAGAAAGAGGAGTGGAAGGCCCCGGTGCACAACTGAGCAAGAGGACAAGTACATTAGAGTGTCTAGTTTGAGAAACATACGTCTCACAAGTCCTCATTTGGCAGCTTCATTAAATAGTCCCCGCAAAACACCAGTCTCAACGTCAACAGTGAAGAGGCGACTCAGGGATGCTGGCCTTCTAGGCAGAGTTCCTCTGTCCAGTGTCTGTGTTCTTTTGCCCATCTTAATATTACATTTTTTTGGCCAGAGATATGGCTTTTTCTTTGCAACTCTGCCTAGAAAGCCAGCATCCCGGAGTCGTGTCTTCACCCTTGACGTCGAGACTGTTGTTTTACGGGTACTATTTAATGAAGCTTCCAGTATACGAGTCATATCTCAGATTTTTTAAAGTGTTGGTAATTTATGTTGGAATCATACTGCCTTGGGATCTCATTTTGTCATATTCACTGTTATATTGTTTAAAAAGAATTACCATTGTTCATGTTTTGAGGGATTGTAGACAATAACACAGACATAGTCAAAGAAGCCAATATTACCTAATTGGAATAGTTTTTTTTCGAAGGGACATTTTGTTTATTTTTAATAAAGATACCTATGAACTATTTGACATGTCTATATGAGTCATTTTTAGTCTTCCGAGAAAATGTCATTACCTATAAATGCATTATCTGATCCTAGGACTCTCTCAGTTGGTTTACGGTTTCATGTTCAAAGGATGAAGAGGTTTGAGGAAGAATTACTTTAGTTATATTTTCCATCTGTTCCTTTGCAGATAATTATACCTAACACTGGTCTATCCAGTTCTACTGAAACTGATATAGTAAACAGATGTAGAACTGTTATTTGATCACCCTGTTGCAGGATAACTTTCCTGCAATAAAGGTTGTAGTGTACTTGGGGGTTTAAAAGGCTTTTGATGTTTGTAATTTCTATTTAGAAATTTCAGAGTTGATTTTTCCCTTACAAAAAATGTATCAACCCCTACAACCCCTTCAACCCTCTCTCTCTCACACACTCACTCACACACTCACACACACTCACACTCTCTCTCTCTCTTTCTTTCTTCTCTTCTCTCTCTCTCTCTCTCTCTCTCTCTCTCTCTCTCTCTCTCTCTCTCTCTCTCTCTCTCTCTCTCTCTCTCTCTCTCTCTCTCTCTCTAATGCGTATTAGGGTTTTTATTCACCCAAATTACAGCGTGCCATGTAAAGGCATGGAGATGAAGACCACACAAACACGTATACAAAACACAAGGTTGAAACCCAAACAAAAGAGCGAGGAGTACCTCAAATAAATACACAAGCGCACAATGATACTACCACATGGGATGAGACCTGTAAGCATCTGCACAATACACGCATCATGAAAGCCAAAACAACACAGCACAGGGACACCCACGACCAAAGGACATTGGAACAATAATCAACAGCCCAATGGTGAACCAAAGGGCACATTTATACAATTACAACCAGGAAAGAATATGGGGACCAGGTGTGCGTAAAGACACAGTTCAGTTCCTAGAGGCCGGTGACATAGACCTCCGAAACTGGTGCACGGAATGAGCAACAGTACCAGCCAGACTTATAGTGGTCTACCCATCCCTTTTAATGCTCTTATGCTCATCCTTTAAAAATGCCATAAGGTCTGAAATGGACACCAAAGTCAACTGTAGAAACAATTATCTAGGCTAAGGAAAACAAAAGTATTTTTTTATCTATTTCTCTGCTAACTAGCTACCTAAAGTTTATTTAGTGGCTAGCTAAAACAGAGAAAGGGGACATAAGAAGTTCATGGATTGGACACAGAAGGTCTCAGATCGTGCTGGTGAACTGTAGCTGACAGTGACAATTTGTAATCTTTCTAAGGCCTTCTCAGTTGCTAAATAGCATTTAAGATTTCTGAGAGAAAATTGAGGCTAATATTGATCAAACGCATTTTGTGCAAGAGAGTAGAACATCGTTATCATAACATTACGCCAGGGTAAGCCTACACCAAACACAAACCTTATATGAAGTAGTTCTAAAATCCCAGACGCAAAAATTAACTGTGAAAAAAATATTGGGTTTTACCACTAGGTTTTATGGGCATTATGACAAGTCCACTGTGCTAGACTCTTGTGGTCTTGAAAACACAAACCATGATATTGAAGTGCCAGAAGTCGGTATTTTTGTTTATCGGCTGTGTAGTGCATTGGCACAGAAACCAGTTGGCAGATAGCCTAGCGGTTAAGCGTGTTGGGCCAGTAACTGAATGGTCACTGATTCGAATCCCTAAGCTAACTAGGTAAAAAATCTGTTGATGTGCCCTTGAGCAAGGCACTTAAACATAATTCCAATTTTTTGTGGCTAACTTTAGCTGGTGGCAAGGTGACAAATGCTATTGTTAACTAGGGGATATGGTTAGGGCTAGTGGAAGTGTTAGCTAACATGCTAAGTAGTAAGTAGTTGCTCATTAGCAAAAATGCTAAAGTTGTCCGGGATGAGATTCAAACTCGCAACCTTTAGGTTGCTAGATGTTCGCGTTTTACGCATACATTAAAACCAGTATTTATAGGGCTGTCATCATCCACATATTCCTATGGAAACTCCCTATGGGGCATGAAGTCGGAAGTATTTGAATTTGAAGCGTGCCATATTGCTGAATGGGGCTGAATGGCCCCAAAAAATCACTAAGGATCATGGTCAAAGGGAGTTACATTGTCTACTAGCCTATTATACCATTTTGTCTGCTCAGCTAACTTAATGCACCCGTGTCATTCTAATTTGATCTATTTACACAGTAAAAAAGTTTGAAAAAAACAATACTTAAATGTTTTGTCTACCAAAGGTTCCTGCATTGTCATAAAATGTGGAGTATAGGGCTTATAGCCAAGTTTAGAACTATGCTACTAGATCGTAGGCTATTAGATGCACTAGACCAGGACTATAAGTTATATTTAAACCTCCTTTCCATAACCACATTATTACTTTGTCATCAAAACCAAGATGACCCAATTCAATTAACTAAATCAGGTCCGGTGGCTAGGAAAAACTCCCTAGAAAGGCAGGAACCTAGGGAGAAACCTAAAGAGGAACCAGGCTCTGAGGGGTGACCAGTCCTCTTCTGGTTGTGCCGGGTGGAGATTATAACAGTACATGGCCATCAAGGCCAGATTGTTCTTCAAGATGTTCAAACGTTCATAGATGACCAACAGGGTCAAATAATAATCACAGTGGTTGTAGAGGGTGCAACATGTCAGTACATCACAAGTAAATGTCAGTTGGCTTTTCATAGCTGAGCATTCAGAGGTTGAGACAGCAGGTGCGGTAGAGAGGAAGAGTCAAAAACAGCAGGTCCGGGAAAAGGTAGCATATCCAGTGAACAGGTCAGGGTTCCATAGCAGCCGGCAGTACAGTTGAAACTGGAGCAGCATCATAACCAGGTGGTCCTGAGGCATGGTCCTAGGGCTCAGGTCCTCCGGGAGGGGGGGAGAGAATTAGAGCGAGCATACTTAAATTAACAAAGGATATCAGATAATTACACCAGATATAACAGACTGACCCTAGCCCCCTGGCACATAGACTATTGCAAGGGGGGGGGAATACCCCCTGACAGGGACTACCAGGCAGGATATAACCCCACCCACTTTGCCAGAGCAGAGCACCCACACCACTAGAGTGATATCAACAGACCACCAACTTTTTACCCTGAGGCAAGGCTGAGTACATCCCACAAAGATGTCTTCCACCTCACGAGCCAGAGGGGGCGCAAAACCGGACAGGAAGATCACGTCTGTGACTCAACCCACTCAAGTGACATAGGGATGGCAGGAAGAGCACTGGTGAGCTAGTGACTCAGCCCCCTGTAATAGGGTCAGAGGCAGAGAATCTCAGTGGAGAGAGGGGAGCTGGCCAGGCAGAGACAGCAAGGGCAGTTCGTCGCTCCAGTGCCTTGCACCCCTTGGCCAGACTACACTCAATCATAGGACCTACTGAGGTGATCGAGACCGAGTCTGCGTCTCTCACATGGATAGGCAGACCCTTCCATAAAAATGGAGCTCTATAGGAGAAAGCCCTGCCTCCAGCTGTTTGCATAAGAATTCTAGGGACAATAAGGAGGCCTGCATCTTGTGACCGTAGCGTAAGTGTAGGTCTGTACGACAGGACTAAATCGGAGAGACAGGTAGGAGCAAGCCCATGTAATGCTTTGTAGGTTAGCAGTAAAACCTTGATATCAGCCCTAGCCTTAACAGGAAGCCAGCACTGGAGTAATATGATACATTTTTTTGGTTCTAGTCGAGATTCTAGCAGCCGTGTTTAGCACTATCTGAAGTTTATTTAGTGCTTTATCCAGGTAGCAGGAGAGTAGGGCATTGCAGTATTCTAATCTAGAAATTACAAAAACATGGATTAGGTTTTCTGCATCATTTTTTGGACAAAAGGTTTCATATTTTTGCAATGATAATGAAGATGGAAAATAGCTGTCCTGAGCTACTGAGAGGGTTATCACACAGTCATCCAGAACAGCTGGTGCTCTTGTGCATGCTTCAGTGTTGCTTGCCTCGAAGCGAGCATAAAAGGCATTTAGCTCATCTGGTAGGCGCGCGTCAGTTAGGGATCATGTTATTCACTGAAAATAAGCAAATGTTCTTGCACTCAGAATTTTTGCAGCGTTTCCGTTAAAAAAGCTTGCATCCTTGGTATCTGTAGGTGAAGAAGGATGAGGATGCCGTGGATGTATCGGCAGACAGCAGCATGGTCAGTAACAGCTTTATTCCTTCATCATTAATTTATTTAGGGAACCTCAAATCTGTTGAAGGGGAGAAACAAGATAGTGTAAGCCATCTCCTTGTTCTGCCCAATTCTTTCACAAAAATGAGGAAAAGCCCATTTAAGAGTTTCAGAACACTTCTCTCTGTGTCCACAGGTTTACATTCCCAGGGTGCTTAGAACTGACTCCCCCGACTTGACGGCTGCGTCACCAGATCGGTGTAAAACCTCTCAGTTGTACGGGACCACAGACAGCAGCCCAGTCTGTCAGAGCCCGGCAGCTGATGAATTGTTAGTGAACGCCTGAACCTGAGACGCTACCCTCTGGTGGGGCACCCCAGACCTGAGGTGATGGCATAGGGGAGTAGATCCCTAAATGTATTGCTGTACCATCCAACAGAGTTTACCACAGACCCTTCCAATGATCTTGAAAATGCATCCTTTCTTTCCCCTTTCATTGAACTTAGCATGTATCTTATATCAATAGATTGGCCTTTGCTCTCACTTATTCAATAGTGCTTGATCAGTGATTCTTTCCAGGAAGGGAGGAGAGAAGAAGTGGTTACGGGGCTCCGGCGACAACTCTGTCAAGGCACCACCAAGAGCTGGGAGCCACTCAGAAGCAAAGCCATCCGTCAGAATTGCCCTAATAGACAAACCTGCCAAGCTTGCCTTAGCATAGATTACTTTCTGAAGACCTGCATATAAGGACCGCCTCGGCTGAAAAGTGCCTTTATAGCATAACATGGTTTAGAAATGACATTTTAAAGATCAACCCAGAGTGCATTTCCAGTTTGCTCTTGATATCCAGGTTGCCGGAATCGAAGGCATTTTGTTTCTCTGACCGACAGAGGGCACTCTTGTTGCACACTAAACCAGGGCCTTTCAAATCTGGACCTCAAGGTTTGCAGTACTGCTGCCTCTCATCCTTCCACTCTAATATTTACCTGAGTACCCCAGAACAAGACTGAACAACCTTTCTTCTACAGCAACCTTATATTTGAAACCAGAAACACAACATTTCAAATGTAGAAAATCCTACCATAGTGCAGCTGTGATTGATTATTTATTACATCATTGTTACTGTAGTTAAGAAGCTTAATTTGCCCGTTTAAAAGCATTATGCATAGGATAAGAATGATACTGTCAAGTATTTTGGGAATAGCGAACCAGTAGCTTTTCTTCATACTTTGCACATACAGTAGGTACTGTACATGGAAATCACGTTTTAAAGTTTTAAAAAACTACAGCCATGCAGTATCTTTACAAATACTTTTTTGTATTATTTAACAAGGACCTTTTATTTCATTGACTGAATCATGTTTTACAAATGTTTAATACTAATCTGATAGCACACATTTATTTGACATTTCTATTAGACTTTTGACCCGACAAAATCTGTCATGAATTGACAGATGACAATTGATTATAAATGAGAGTATTTGTGTGCAAATAAACATCATGGAACTTTTCAGTGTTAAATAGAATGCTCTGAACTCGTTGAAAGGTCAAATGGTTAATACATTATGAGCTTTTGTTGATAATTGAAGAGTTATTTCCAAAACGCTATATCCACCAATTTTTCACATTTCTGTTTTTTTTATCAGACATTATTGCTTATGTGTTCCTTCATGAGTGTGTAAGATATGACTGCTCTCAGATTTTTTATTAATAGATTTTAGATGTGAATGAAAATATATACTGTATGTATCCATTGTTCGTATCCTGTATCCTGTACACTGAGGATACCAAACACTAGGAAAACCTTCCTAATATTTAATTGATTTTCAACAAATAAATGTCTGTCACTGAATAACCCCATGTCATGACTAGATAAAAGTATATATTTCATAATTTCTTTAACCCTAGAAATGACCCGGCCTAATGTTTTTTTGTTGCTGTATTGATCCCCCCCCAAATTGTTATCATCTAATATTCCAGGAATTCCTTAAATAATGTCTTTAATGTTCTAACATCCTAGTTTTTTTTCTTATTATTTTTTAAGTAAAAATAGTTTTTGCATCGCTACCCCAAGTTTTCATATGTGGGTCAAATATGACCGTATGTATTTCCTATGGAATTCACCGCATTGCACTTGTCAAACTGACCTTCCTTTTTTTCTTTTTTTGAGGTATCCAATTCAGATGACACACACTATGTGCCTGTGGGTCAAGTTGGAGTTGTGGATGCACCTGGTAGTCCAGCTATCTTAGATAATTCTACAGATGAGGAGGAGAGTGAAAACCAGTCAAATAGACTGAGTAAAAAGGTGTCTTACTGGAGTGAACCCCCCTCCAATCTTGGTTTCATCAGACCAGGGAATCTTGTTTCTCGTGGTCTGAGAGTTTTGTAGGTGCCTTTTGGCAAAATCCAAGTGGGCTGTCATGTGCCTTTTACTGAGCAGTGGCTTCCGTCTGGCCATTCTATCATAAAGGCCTGATTGTTGGAGTGCTGCAGAGATGGTTGTCCTTCTGGAAGGTTCTCCCATCTCCACAGAAGAACTGAGGCAATGGAAAGATGTGGGGTGATGAAAGAGAGCCATGCCACCACCACTCAGAGCAGCCAGGGCCAGAAGAGGAAGAGGTGCCAGCTCTACCCACCACTCAGAGCAGCCAGGGCCAGAAGAGGAAGAGGTGCCAGCTCTGCTCACCACTCAGAGCAGCCAGGGCCAGAAGAGGGAGAGGTGCCAGCTCTGCTCACCACTCAGAGCAGCCAGGGCCAGAAGAGGAAGAGGTGCCAGCTCTGCTCACCACTCAGAGCAGCCAGGGCCAGAAGAGGAAGAGGTGCCAGCTCTGCTCACCACTCAGAGCAGCCAGGGCCAGAAGAGGAAGAGGTGCCAGCTCTGCTCACCACTCAGAGCAGCCAGGGCCAGAAGAGGAAGAGGTGCCAGCTCTACTCACCACTCAGAGCAGCCAGGGCCAGAAGAGGAAGAGGTGCCAGCTCTGCTCACCACTCAGAGCAGCCAGGGCCAGAAGAGGAAGAGGTGCCAGCTCTGCTCACCACTCAGAGCAGCCAGGGCCAGAAGAGGGATAGGTGCCAGCTCTGCTCACCACTCAGAGCAGCCAGGGCCAGAAGAGGGAGAGGTGCCAGCTCTGCTCACCACTCAGAGCAGCCAGGGCCAGAAGAGGGAGAGGTGCCAGCTCTACCCACCACTCAGAGCAGCCAGGGCCAGAAGAGGAAGAGGTGCCAGCTCTGCTCACCACTCAGAGCAGCCAGGGCCAGAAGAGGAAGAGCCAGGTGCCAGCCTGCCATCTCTGCTCACCACTCAGAGCAGCCAGGGCCAGAAGATGAAGAGGTGGCCTCAGAGCAGCCAGGGCCAGAAGAAGAGGTGCCAGCTCTGCTCACCACTCAGAGCAGCCAGGGCCAGAAGAGGGAGAGGTGCCAGCTCTACTCACCACTCAGAGCAGCCAGGGCCTGAAGAGGAAGAGGTGCCAGCTCTGCCCAAGCGCAAAGGATAGAAAAGTCAGCTGCTGGTGTTCTCATTACAACACACCCGTCTGCAAAGAACACAGTCACAGGCTTTTGGTTTGTAACAAATGCATGGGCTAAGACAGCATAAGTAAGCATCACACACACTTTGTTCCTTTTAGTGTTCATGCTTTCTAAATTCACAATTGTTAGTGTTGTCATTTATATTGATGATGAACTTTCGATTTTCAAATAAACATTTTGAAATATTATAAAACATGCTTACGGTGGTTTTATTTTGTTCTTCACACTAAAGGGGTGAATTTGAAACTTTGATTGTAAGAAAAATATGCTAACATTTTCAATAGCCGTTATGAATTTTCATAATATGTTATCATTGAAATGAGTATCAAACTGTTGAAGAGCGACTAAAAACATTTCAAACAATAAAATAATTATTGAAAGGTCCAAATCATCACTCAAAATAATTATGTTCCTCAAAATTGCTAATGTTTTAGACCCGTATAAATAAAACACAGATATTACATTATCGGGTTATTTTGACCCGGCATATGCATTCTTGGGGGCCATGTTTACTATACATTCTATGTACCATTTCAGAATGAAACATTTCAATTCTTAGTGTTTGCGCTTATGTGTCAAAGAGTTATTGATGTATGAGTTATTGATGTATACTGTAAGTAAGTATCCATAACAACAGGGGCACTGCCTGAGATATTGTTCTATTAGTATTTAACATTATCTTGAACAGTGTCTTGTAACCACAGGACTTTTCTTAATTTTTTCCCTTGCTTTCTGCTCTCTCTCTCACCAGTGTGTGTCAAGTTTTCAAAAGGCCTCTTTTAGGTCATATGTTTTTTAGAACATGAGATTAGCCAAGTAGGGTTAATGAAGTGCTAAACATGCCAGATATCTGGTTGGAGGCTTTTCACAGAGCAGAAAGAGAAAGTTTTGTTATTGGATTGGATCAGTGTAAATTCACCTTGTTTTGGGGGAGGAATGAATGGAACATATCAGGAACAGTAGCGAGCTGCAGAAGTGGGTCTTATTGGCTTACTACAAATGAGTACTTCCTGGTTTTGTAGTTTCACTACTGACACACTTTGTTATTCACTATTAATTAGCTGTCACACACACACACACACACACACACACACACACACACACACACACACACACACACACACACACACACACACACACACACACACACACACACACACACACACACACACACACACACACACACACACACAGAGAGACAGACATAGTTCAGTTCCCCCAAAAGCCTCTTAAACGAACAGAATAATCAGCACAACAAATTGTTTTAGCCCAGCTGTGATCTGGTCAACTCAGCTCTGATCAAGGTCTTTCATTCATTCATGGACAAAGATGCAACATAAAGCAGGTAAAGTAACCATTGTGTAACAGCCATCTCTAGAGACTGGGAAAGAACGTTTGGCAGTATTAAGCTTAGACACCATCTCCTTACCCCTATCACATGTACACACGTGAATATTTACACACATACAGTACATACAAACAAACCTGTAATTGAACATACTTAAATTTAGGGGGCCCTTAAGACATACTTTTCATTCTCTTGCTGTTGAACGCTCAAGGAGCTCATGGGTCATATGGGTATAGGTTTGTTTGGCCATTGTTGGACAGAGATTTTCAGTTGCACAAGAAGTGAAACTCTTTCCCTTTTTATGTTAAGGTTGTGTGTGGGTTGGTGTTTGTGAATATGAAAGAGGGAGAGTGTGTGCAGCATGCAGTGTATAGTGTGTGTGTGTGAGAGTGTATGCTTATGTATGTGCCTGTGCGTGCGTGAAGTCCGTTAATAAATGGTAGATTTCATCAGAATGGATTAATGTTGTCAGCCTGTACCTCCCTGGAGTGTGTATTGGGTAATTGGGTAGCAGAACACCCAGAAAGCAATTAAAGAGTCATTGAGACTGCAGGCAATAATCTGCACCAGCAACTCATAATGGCAAATGTATCAACTACTATTCAAATCTCTATGCCTGTGTATGACACACACACACACACACACACACACACACACACACACACACACACACACACACACACACACACACACACACACACACACACACACACACACACACACACACACACACACACACACACACAGAGACGAAACATGAGTGTTAAACAGTAAGTGTCTGCGGGGGCTCTAATTGCTTGCAGGCATGCTGGAAGCTCTAAGGATGAGTCAGGATAGAGATGTGTGTGAGTGGGACACCTGTTGTCTGGTGTGTGTCTATCTATCTGGGGAGGTGATGGAATTGATGAATGCTTGATACACTATACAGTACCAGTCAAAAGTTTGGACAAACCTACTCATTCAAGGGTTTAATATGATTTATTTTTTATTTAGGTAGGCTAGTTGAGAACAAGTTCTCATTTGCAACTGCGACCTGGTCAAGATAAAGCAAAGCAGTTTGACACATACAACAACACAGAGTTACACATGGAATAAACAAACATACAATCAATAATACAGTAGAAAAAGTCTATATACAGCATGTGCAAATGAGGTAGGATAAGAGAGGTAAGGCAATAAATAGGCCATGGTGGTGAAGTAATTATAATATAGCAACTAAACACTGGAATGGTAGAATGTGCAGAAGATGAATGTGCAAGTAGAGATACTGGGGTGCAAAGGAACCAAATAAATAAATACATACAGTATGGGGATGAGGTAGTTGGACGGGCTATTTACAGATGGGCTGTGTACAGGTGCAGAGATCTGTGAGCTGCTCTGACAGCTGGTGCTTAAAGCTTGTGAGGGAGATAAGAGTCTCCAGCTTTAGTGATTTTTTTTGTATGTATATGGACATCCCTTCAAATGAGTGGATTCGTCTGTTTCAGCCACACCCGTTGCTGACTGGTGTGTAAAATCGAGCACACAGCCATGCAATCTCCACATACAGACATTGGCAGTAAAATGGCCCATACTGAAGAGTTCAGTGAATTTTAACGTGGCACCGTCATAGGATGCCACCTTTTTAACAAGTCAGTTTGTAAAATGTATGCCATGCTAGAGCTGCCCCAGTCAACTGTTAGTTCTGTTATTGTGAAGTGGAAACATCTAGGAGCAACAAGTGCCAAAGCGAGTGCTGAAGTGTTTGTTTTGGCTGGAGTGGTGTAAAGCTCACCGCCATTGGACTCTGGAGCAGTGGAAACGCTTTATTTGGATTAATGAATCACGCTTCACCATCTGGCAGTCCGGCCGACGAATCTGGATTTGGCGGATGCCAGTAGAACGCTATCTGCCCCATGCATAGGGCCAACTGTAAGGTTTGGTGGAGGAGGAATAATGGTCTGGGGCACAGGAGGTTGGTGACACTTTAATTGGGGAGAACGGGCTCGTAGTGTAATGGTATCCAATACATCAAGCACATAGGTTCCATATGTTTGATGCCATTCTATTCCAGCCATTATTATGAGCCGTCCTCCCCTCAGCAGCCTCCACCGGTCTGGGGCAGCTTTTCATGGTTCGGGTTAGGCCCCTTAGTTCCAGTGAAGGGAATTCTTAACACTACAGCATACAATGACATTCTGGATGAATCTGTGCTTCCAACTTTGTGGCAACAGTTTGCTGAAGGCCCTTTCCTGTTTCAGCATGTGTTACAGGTCCCAGTTTAGGGACTGGTGCAGTAGATAATAATGAATGTAACACAGGATAAATGATGGAACAGGAGAACGTGGCTTCTCTTTCAAAGTTTCTCAATTATTTTATTTAATATTCCCTCAAGTGCAAATCGTATTTTTCTGTCTTTTCATTGTATTTCAATGTTGTTGTTTTTTTCTTCTTTAAAGTGTATTTACTAATTTGTCTCAGAAATCCCTGACATATTATTTAATAAACATATCAAAAATACATACATTTACACATAAAAAAATATTAAATTCCAATTCAATTCACATCCTAAAATTATTTGCATTTATACCCCAAACACATTTACTTTTAACTTGAATTCACCTGTTTAGGTTATAATGATGTAGTTGGCTGTTGCCCACTATAGCCCCATAGGAGACTCTAAATCATGAAAGCCTTTAAAGACTGGTATAATTTATTTGAAGTTACTTCATACCCATGATCAAAATACATTCACCCAGTGTACGAAGGGCTGATAGAAAGACCAGACTATTACA
Source organism: Oncorhynchus tshawytscha (assembly GCF_018296145.1). Classification (NCBI taxonomy): domain Eukaryota; kingdom Metazoa; phylum Chordata; class Actinopteri; order Salmoniformes; family Salmonidae; genus Oncorhynchus; species Oncorhynchus tshawytscha. The sequence goes on along the minus strand of NC_056433.1, from coordinate 26,453,930 downwards.
AATGACATTAATGCTAATTATTGGGAAATTACTGAACAAGCTAGCAAAAACCTAGCAAGCTAGCAACCAACTGACCGGAGTTAGCAAACAGCTAACAGGAGTTAGCCAAAAGCTAGCGGCTTTTCTAACATTTACAGCACAACAATTAAAAAGTTCTTAAACATCACAGTTACAACATTATGTTCTCTAAACCCTTAGGACATTGTCAGGAGTGTCTTTTTCAAAAATATAAATGGTCATGAGTTAACTTAGTTTTTTCCTAGATCAAAGGAAAGCACCGCCATCATTTCATTTTACACTCGACATGCGTTTTCTGTATAGTACAAAGTTTTACAATTCCTATGTTTTTCACAACCATTACATTCACCTCATCAGGCAAGTTACAAAACTATATTTTTGTAATCAGCGTAATTTTGCACTTTACTGACCTGTAACACAGGATTAATGATGAAACAGGAGAAAGTGGCTCCTCTTTCTAAGGTTCTCTCAATTATGAGAACACACAGGTGCAGGATCACATATAGTCCCAGTGTGAAGTGAACACCTGTCACTGTCCCCTACTGGCCAACAGTAGAATAAATGTATCGCAATGGCAAAACCTTGGAGGACTGACATTTCAGTAAAAGGATTCTTCCCCAATACAAAGAAACAATACATAAACACAAATGTGACCATACATTTTGTGTGCATCACACATGACAATGCCCTCGTGCACAAAGCGAGGTCCATACAGAAATGGTTAGTCGAGATCGGTGTGGAAGAACTTGACAACTTGACACAAATGTGGGAAGCATTGGAGTCAACATGGGCCAGTGTCCCTGTGGAACACCTTCGACACCTTGTAGAGTCCATGCCCTGACAAAATTAGGTTGTTCTGAGGGCAAAAGGGTGCAACTCAATATTAGGAAGGTGTTTGGTATACTCAGTGTATTTGTGTGTGTGTGTGTGTGTGTGTGTGTGTGTGTGTATGTGTGTATGTGTGTGTGTGTGTGTATGTGTGTGTGTGTGTGTGTGTGTGTGTGTGTGTGTGTGTGTGTGTGTGTGTGTGTGTGTGTGTGTGTGAGAGAGAGAGAGATAGCCAGCACTGCTGGTGAGCAGTGGGAAGAGCACCAGTTTGTTGCCAGCTCAGTAGAGCATAATTAATCTGGAGTTAAGAGCAAAGGAGCCTGGGAACCTGCCTACTCCAGACCCAGCAGTTGAGAAGCAGTTCAAACCTCACAGTGAAGCCTGACCCTGACCTGACCAGCGGTCAGACTGCAAACACAGTGGATCTGTTCTGACAAAATTAGGTTTGGGCTGCAGTGGAGGGGTGTGAGAAAATGTGTGACAGTTTCAATAAATTAGCCTATCATAATGAAGTGGGATATGGACCAATGCACTGAGTCAAAAGGCCGCGACACCAACACACAATCCCTTTGGAAATGAAGCCATAGATTTAGAGTACTGTGATTGTGACACAGCCCATTGCTGTGTTGAATATGTAGGTGTTGGGCAAGGCAGAATCATTCACCATGTAAAGGGGATAGCGGATCAGTTGAGACTGGGATGCAGTCCTAGTCTGGATCAAGACATTTATCCACTGCTAATCCAGACTTGCTGCAAGGAGTATGTTTATCCACGTACGTGCAAAGATGTGTGTGTACATTCACACACTATGAACGTGTGTGTGTGTGAGAAACCCATCGAACCCAGGGCTCTCACCACATTCTTGGCATTGTGTCTCAGCGCTCCATTACACCACAGACACTTCTTTATTAAGTCATCTCTCTCCCTCTTTCTCTTTTCTTGATCTTTCTGTCTACTCTCAGCTCAGTGCAAATAACTTACCCATGGCCTATCGCAAGATGAAGGGGTGGTGTGTGTGTGTGTGTGTGTGTGTGTGTGTGTGTGTGTGTGTGTGTGTGTGTGTGTGTGTGTGTGTGTGTGTGTGTGTGTGTGTGTGTGTGTGAGATGTGTTGAATGGGTATAAACCAAGTATGTACAGTACCAGTCAAAAGTCTGGACACACCTACTCATTCCAGCTTTTTACTATGTTCTACATTGTAGAATAGTAAAGACATCAAAACTATGAAATAATACAAATGGAATGAAGTAGTAACCAAAAAAGTGTTAAACAAATCAAAATATATTTTATATTTGAGATTCTTAAAAGTAGTCAGCCTTTGCCCTGATGACAGTTTTGCACACTCTTGGCATTATCTCAACATGCTTCTCACCTGGAATGCATTTCAATTAACAGCTGTACCTTGTTGAAAGTACATTTTTGGAATGTCCTTCTTAATTAATGAGTTTTAGTCAATCAGTTGTGTTGTGACAAGGTAGGGGTGGTATACAGAAGATAACCCTATTTGGTAAAAGTCCATATTATGGCAAGAACAGCTCAAATAAGCAAAGAGAAACGACAGTCCATCATTTCTTTAAGACATTAAGGTCAGTCAATGCAGAACATTTCGAGAACTTTGAAAGTTTCTTCAAGTGCAGTCGCATAACCCATCAAGCGCTATGATGAAACTGACTCTCATGAGGACTGCCACAGGAAAGGAAGACCCACAGTTACCTCTGCTGCAGAGGTTAAGTTCATTAGAGTTAACTGCAGCCTCAGAAATTGCATCCCAAATAAATGCTTCACAGAGTTCAAGTAACAGACACATCTCAACATTAACTGCTCAGAGGAGACTGTGAATCAGGCCTTCATGGTTGAATTGCTGCAAATAAACCACTACTAATGGACACCAATAAGAAGAAAAGATTTGCTTTGGCCAAGAAACACAAGCAATGGACATTAGAGCGGTGGAAATTTGTTCTGACACGGTCAGTGATTTATTTAGAATTCAATTTAACCTGTCACGTTCGTCGTAAGAATTATCGGACCAAGGAGCGCGATATGGTTTACACATGTTTATTAACGGAAACGCACAAAAACAATAACGAATGACCGAAACGTGACGACAATGAGTGCTCACAGGCACAAGATCCCACAAACACAGGTGGGAAAAATAACTACTTAAATTTGATCCCCAATTAGAGACAATGATACCAGCTGCCTTTAATTGGGAATCATACAAAACACCAACATAGAAAAAGAAACTAGAAAACAACATAGACATAGATATACTAGATCACCCCCTAGTCACGCTCTGACCTACTACACCATAGAGAAACAATGGCTCTCTATGGTCAGGGCGTGACATAACCATGGCTGCCACAGCATTCTGCAGTGTTACACGATCCCACCTGGCTTGTGCTTAGTGTGACTAATATCATTTGTTTTTCAAAAGGACAATGACTTAACACACCTCCAGGCTGTGTAAGGGCTATCTGACCAAGAAGGAGAGTGATGGAGTGCTGCATCAGGTTACTACATGATTCCATATGTGTTATTGCATAATTTTGATGTCTTCACCATTATTCTACAATGTAGAAAATAGTAAAAAATAAAGAGAAACCCTTGAATGAGTAGGTATGTCCAAATATTGGACTGGTACTGTATATAAACTCTGCATTGCCAATGCTATGTATTAGCCATTAAGAGGCTATGAAGCCACTGTTTGGCCATATTGTCACTCCCCAGTAGGAGCAGTCCTCTAAAGGAATTAATGGAATTCTACACTATTTCAAAGACAGAATTACATGTATTTAAGTATGTTTGTTGTTGTAGTTGGATAGTAACAGTACTCTCCAAAAAAAAACTTTAAGGAAAATCTTTCTATATATTTGTTCATCTTAATATAATTTCAAAGTATGCATTAAGGTGTCTGTAATATAATAAATGTGTCAAAAACGAATGTAGATATTAATAAATGCATTTCTATAGCTTCCAAAATCTTTTTTTTTACACTGGAGGAGTACCAAGATGGCTGCGTGGTGGTTTCAATACAGCCCCCCTGTCAGTCATCCAGGGTTTAAACACATCATTGGTATAAATCATGTTTGAGTTCCATGGGGGTCACTCTTACTCCATGTCACCGCCATGATCGATGGATCTGACCTCTGACCCTGTGAGTTTGTTCCAGCTAATCAGACGATTGCGTGGCCCAACGCCAACCAATCAGATGCTGTAGAGCAAGGTTTCTCTCTGATTTTATTTGGCCCTCCAAGTTTTCTGTGAGTTTTTTTTCATGGTTGTTCATAAAATACTGTAAAAACACCAACAAATCAGCTTCAAGTGATTTTAAATTTGGAAATCTGTTCTAAACTATTCCCACACATAATAGATAGATATACGTGATCGTATACAAAGGTAAGCAAGGTTTGAAATGATGATGTTTTAGTCAAATATTATATCTGTTTGGGCAGTCAAATTGCAGTCTAAAAAATTATTTGTAATTATGTTACGGCCCCATGACCAAAAATCGGCCTGCAGCTTAATCTAGTTGATGATCCCTGCTATGGAGGCATCGTATTCCACCCCGTTCCCACCTTTTGTCCCTCAGGATTAGTTCCTTGGCAACACTGGTCGCCTGGGAGGTGAGGTTCCCAGAGGAGTGGGACCACAGCCTACCAACTCCAACATCAGGGCGATGGGGGGTGACAAAGCCTTCTGTGGGTGTAATAGGGAGATATATGTTGAAAGTGTTTAAGCATTAGTGTGTTTCAGTATGACTGTGTGCGAGTACATGCTCATGTGCATGTTTAGTATGCAGAAAGTAAACATGAGCTGCACCTGTGTATATGTTTGTGTATGTGTTTGTGAGAGAGTGTGTATACACAGGAAAAGTCACCCCACTCTGTCTCTTTGTGTTCTCTGGCTGCAGTCAGGGCCATGGGGAGGACAAGGGAGGGAGGGAGGTAGGAAGGTAGGAGGATGAGTGAGGGCGCTGTAGTCTCCAGTCTCCACTGAGGCAGTAGCACCTGATTCCCGCCCGAGGCAATTACACTAAACAAACAGATCCCGGGAAACAGTAAGGTTCTGGTGCCCTGGCGGAAGGCATGGGAATAGCCAGCCAGGACAGAATGGGTAGAGAACACAAAGCAGGATTTATGAGAACCGTTTTACCTACTGGGCCTTAAAGGAGTAGTTCACTATTTTACAAGTTGATATTAGATGGTTCATCACACTGAAAGTAGTCTATGGACCAGGAGAAACTGTAATCCATGGTTCAGTTCTCTTTAAGTAGTCAATACAAACTTCAGCTAACTTTAGTCACCACAAGCTAACACTGAATGGAAGTGATGGGGACATGTGAGCATACTTCTCTTCCTCCTTTCTGTTGCATCCACTCTGCTCTCTTTCCGGTCCCAAATCCTCCTTTCATGAGATCTCAGACAGACAGTAGACCTAAACTGGTAAATGCAATTAAATAAACCAAAAGTTCTTTATCACAAGTAATGTGCAGTTTGTGAGCTCATCAAACAATTCTCCAGTTGGAGAATGAGAATGCTATGAATGTATATTATATTGAATGAATTATCAACATTTACAGAATCCAACATTCTAAATTAATGGGGGGATATTTTGTCATTAACAGTAACTTCATTGATGAATATGTATTTCACGGGGCATTGATAAACATTGACAAACAATTGGCACAATGAAACAAAGAGCGCACACAAATAGGTGGGAGTCAGTGAGCAATAGCGGAGAGAGAAGTGCCTATCTTCGCCACACACCCTTCCCCTTTTTTATCTAAGCCTGGGGAAAGGGTCAGAGCACACCCTCCCCTCCCCAGTCTCAATGTCGGGATGAACACACCTCACACACCCCATCATAGGGCAGACATTCCTGCAGAGTGCCTCCCATAGGAACAGTAGAGGAGCAGGATAGTTTGGCATCCAGCCCTGCTTCCTCACCAGAGCCTGGTAATCTTGAACCTGCCCATATAAATCAACATCTAATATTACAGTCGGACTCATATCACGTTATTCACTTTGCCTACCACAGAGACAACAAGTGTTTTTCCCCGCCTTTTCTGGAAACCAAAAGGAGTAATACATAACCACCCCAGTGGCTTTCCATAGCCCCCTACACACACCGCAGCGCGCTCTGTCCATTGTGCTGACACAGGGCAGCGGAGATACCGATTGTTTTGGGCCGCCAACCTGTCACTCAATCATTTGACATGTTTTTCTATGTTTATATAGGGACAAAAAAACTAAAACTGAGAGGGCACACGCTTGAATTGGGGGGGCTAAGCCTCCTTTAGCCCCCTCGTGGAACTGGGTACAGCATAAAGTAGAGAATCTTGCACAAGTTACAGAAGCTTCAGGACCTTTAGCTGCCGAGAAGAAAGGTCCAGAAAAGTCAGATTCGAGCAGTCACTACATCATTTTTGCAGCAGGACTGCCATAAATTAGGATTTCAAATACAAAATGGACAAGTATTTTCTTATTATGGTATAAAAGGTCAGCCATTTTGGTAAGGGAGTTGGTCAACCTTGGTGCCAGTGCTGTGATAAGATATTGTGTAAAACAAAGAATTTGAAGATTATCTGCACTGTTTGCTCGCTAGCTAGCCAGTTTTAAAGGAATCATTTCATTATTTTTTCAAAATAAATAAAGTGCAGCAGGTTTATACAGGAAACCCGAGTGATAGCATCAGGTGATATTGCACCGATTAGAGTCAACACACAACCTTAATATGTCAGTCTACTAGTTGACCAGGTTTGCACACACTGATGGCTGCAATCCGCAAGCTATGTGCTAGTAGTCTTGGTGACATCCTGTTACATGCGTTACTCGCTATGCATGTCTGTTTTCTGCTTTTTCACCACCCAACCCAGCCTCCATCTGCTTGGGCTCAGCTTTGTTTGGTCAGGGGGATTGGCATACCATGTTCTCTGCCTGTTATTATTACATTTTACATGATGTATGCTCTGGCGGTGAGCTACCCCTGAAGGAGCAGAGCCTAGCGCTAAGACTAATGTACTGCATGTAACCTTCGAATAACTGGTTAAACGAATATGTGGTGTTTCCTGTATGAATATGTCAACATTCCATTCAAACAATACAGTCAATCCACAGCCATACACTGTCTGAAGTCAGTTGATGATAGGACTTAGACAAGTTTTAAATGCAACAAGTACTGATATGGTATCATATAATAACACTCACAGCTTTCCAAGGAAACAAAAATGTATACATTTATGGTCTGTTTACATATATTTTAGAGGCTATTTATACAGAAAATTGGTATAAAACCCTTATAAACTGTATTTATAATTGTTTGACAGTATTTTATGTTGACAATAATTCTATTACACAATTTCTCATATATCACATGCCTTACTTTTATTTTCTGAATAACTAAAATCAGGAAATAATCACCTGCTATTCATTCCAATTGGACTGGTTTAGGTTTCTCCCTGACCACAACGGCTGCGATTTTCAGACCATTGTTGAACTTTAAAGGGTTAGGAATTAGGATCTCTATGGCGACTGCTTTGTACGAGGTCTGGAACGCGGCCTCCTTTTGGGGGAGCAACCAGCAGTTGCTGTGACTAAACGTAACTAAGGAGATGTGTTTACATTGGCAACTGGGCCTGCTTAGCAGCTGTCCCCTTCTTTATTTTATAGAAATAAAAGCATTTACTTTTCAGTGATACAGACTGTATATATGCAATGGAATCCAAGACGTTATTCTACTCTCTGGACCTCGTTTCTGGCAACGGTTTAACTTTGAGCAGTGAGCAAAAAGCTGCCCTGCAGACTTCCCTGGTCATCCTGAGGAACTATCTACAAATTCTGGGCATACAGGGTGACTATTTCATTGCACAAGGGGTCTCAGATGACGAGATGAGTCATAAAAATAGCCTTTTCATGTAAGGGGTGCAAAGGAAATAGTTTAGAACCTCTTTCACCACAATGTTTATAGCCAGCTTGCTTTTAGCAAGTCACTCTTGTGGCTTTGGGGGTTGTGATCCCTTCTCCTTTTCAGATGTTCTCTCTTGATCTATATATCTCTCTCTCTACTTTCTCTGTGTGCCCTGTTGTACACATGTGTTTGTATCCTCTCCCCACTCCAGTTTCAACTGTGTGGACTGGCACCGGCTTCCCCCTGCCGCACTGAGGCAATGCGAGCGGAGGTTTCTTCTGCAGCAGTGGGAGACACCTCACATAAGTATGAGCACACAGAGACAAGGGGAGGGGGGCGAGGCTATGGAGGAGGATGTCATGGTGAGGAGAAGTGTGTGACAAATGATGTTGTTTGAATGTTGAACTGGGCTAATGGTGTTTTGCTTATTAATAAGTGATGAATGTGCAGTGACTTGATGCAGATGACAGTGGTGACTGTGTGTGGTATTATTGCAGAGTGATGAGTAATGGATGTTGTGACGGATATTTGGTAATGGTTGTTGTTTGGTTTGGGTTGCAGATCAAGGTGAATGAGGAGAATAGGCTGCCCACCACTGTCCACACCATTGATAAGCAGGTGTCTGTGGTCCTGCGTGGCACCTCCATTAAGAGTCCCCATGGTCTCTGGTGCAGAGGGTAGCGCTACTGTTCAAAGTAGTTAATGAAATGGGTGGCTCCACGTAGAGTGTGGTGGTTACCAGTTAAGAATATGCTCAGTCTTTTGGGAGATGGGACACAGCTGTGTGTGTTTTTGCCTGGAGATGATGACTCAGCTGTGTGGTTTTTAGCCCAGAGTGTGTTGGAAGTTGGAACCAGAATCCAGACCATCATATATTACACACTGCACATTGTGCATCTGTAGTGTACACATATGTTGTACTGTGTTTTCACTCTCATACATGGACATAATCATATCATGCTGTCAGTGACTGAGTGAGGGAATGAGTGATTTTGTGTGTGTTCTGTCTATCCTGCAGGTCTGTCCTCCTCAGAGATGGATAAACTCAGGTGCTTCCTGCACTTCACTGAGCCGAAAAACCTGAAGAAAAATTCCATCCTGGACTTGGCTGACCTCGATCCCTCCATCAACTTTGTGGACCCTCTGAGTTAGGACATCCCCAAAGGTAACAGAGTGCCAAATCTCTCACTACACCACTTCTTTACCAGGGCCATTCTAACAGGTACAGTTGGTCTAACTTTCCCCCCATGGGAGGAGTTTCCTTCCAATAAATTGTCTGTCTTTACAAATAGATCCAGTTCCTTGAGTTCCTTGAAAAGCCCTTCAAAGAGTCTTTGTGGGAGACAAAATGTAATATGAACATGAGGTTACTTCTGTTGGACATGCTCTGGTGGCCATGCACTATTATACTAAACCAGCCTTGTTATTGGCACTGACATTGATTTGGGTTGGCAGTTGAGAGCCCAGTCTTTCTGTGAGGAAACTATCCAGGCATCCTCTTCTGGATCTTGACTCCATATTTTATTGTTCTGCTCTGTAAAGCTGGCTGTTTTGGCTAACACATCATATAAAACAGCTGTAGGCCTATCTGCTGACAGCAGTTCCAGTCGTGGGTCAGTAGCGAGGACGTGAGCAAGGCTGAATGGATAAACTCATGAGTCTGCAAAATGGTCAATGGAAGCCTTGCTCTGCTGATTGTGGATCTTCACCAGATGGAATGTACATTCTAGAACATGGTTAAGTAATTCCCTGGGTAGTATTCAACCTGGTCTTCAGTGCTCAATCTGGGATGGAATTGAAAGAAAGTGTCACGTTCTGACCGTTATTTCCTTTGTTTTGTATTTATTTAGTATGGTCAGGGCGTGAGTTGGGTGGGCAGTCTATGTTTGTTTTTCTATAATTTGGGTATTTCTATGTTTCGGCCTAGTATGGTTCTCAATCAGAGGCAGGTGTCATTAGTTGTCTCTGATTGAGAATCATACTTAGGTAGCCTGGGTTTCACTGTGTGTTTGTGGGTGTTTGTTCCTGTCTCTGTCTTTGCACCAGATAGGACTGTTTAGGGTTTCACATGTTCCATGTTTATTGTTTTGTAGTGTTCATGTGTACATTTACATATTAAAAGAACCATGGACACTTACCACGCCGCATATTGGTCCTCTGATCCTTCTCGCCTCTCCTCTTCGGAAGAAGAGGAGGAAATCCTTGACAGAAAGCTGACAGCCTTTCCCTTTAGATAGTTATATTTCAGGCCAAGCCTTGGGCACACCACCCACTGTTAGTCTAGCCTTGAGTTTTAGAATGATACATTTCAGACAATATTATATACAGTCACCATATTTTTCACAAGGGAAGCCAACATGATTCAACCAGAAGCCAAAACAGAGGGCCAGGGATAAATGTAATACCGTATATATGGATGTAGTTAGTCTGAACATGTATCAAAATGTGTTTGTTGCGTGTTCAACAGAATGATTGCTATGGACAAGTGATAGATAATACTGTGTGTGTGTCCTGACCCTGTGCCTAAAACATCTCACAGCTGTTCATTTAACGGGGATGAGTGTCTCTGTGGTGTGTAAATGTGTGTGTGTGTTTGTGTGTGTGTGTGTGTGCATGTGTGCGGTGGTGATTTTAGCATGTAAATCTGCATGCCAGCAAAGCCACTACACAAAACTGAACAATACATTAATTGGACTATAACAGTGACAAACGGTGCCCACAAACTGTTAGGGCCTACAGAAAGCTGTCCCAACAGCGGTACCAACACCTTACCACTGTTACATCTGGCTATGAGCGAAGCCATGTCTGGAAGAAAAATAGTTAATTCAACCTCATTTACAGCCTTTAAAAAAAAACAAGGTCGAGTCATGACATTAGTGATCTTCAGGTCGGAGCTCTAGAAAAAGGTCAGAGTTCCCGACTTGGAATTTAGAGTTGGGATGACCGTTCAAAACATATTTTTTTCTTGTTTTTGTCCGAGTTCCCAGTTTTCTGGAACTCACTGAAGTCTGAGACTTCCCAATTCTGAGTTTCCAGGTGTTTTGAAAGCGACAGAAGTCATGCTGGACTGACAGCATGGCCAATGTTGAATGTTTACCTTTTAAACTTGGAAAAGAGACCCTTAAACCCAGACTTGGACCACACATCTACTCCACTGAGTAGCAGACTAGTGATTGCTTTGCAATGCTTGCAGTTAGACACTGATTCCTTCCAAACCAAACCACTGTTGTGTAATGTTTATAGCTGATGAGCACTGATTCGTTTTATCTATAATTTCTCTTCATAATTTCTCTTCATATGACAAAGATTGAAAAGTATTTGCCAGTAGATTGTCAACTTGATTCACGATGATGACTTCTAGCTTGCTAGCTAAGATTTTGAAAGTATGATGTTGACATGATCAGTCCAATCAAAGCTACAGTAGATATAACGTGATTTGAAGTCATTTTATCTATGGCCAATGACCTTGAGCCTTCTTGGATGGGCACTTCTAATGTAACTCTATGGCAGCACCCAAGGGGCTTGAATTTCTTTGCTCTCCCCGTAGATTTTGCGGTGACGTAGTGTCCCCATGAGTGACAGAATACTGAACCAATCACAGCACAACTAGAGAACATTACGAACCACTACACTCCCAATTTTCCGCTGGCTGCACCACCACCACCACCGCCACCGCCACCGCCACCGCCACCGCCGCAGCATCGCCCTCACTGAGAACTCGTTATTGGCCAGACCTCCAGCTTTGCTGAATGGGAGAGAGAGAGACCCAGGCTGATGACAGTCTCTAGGGACAACGTGGTAGATCTCCACCCAATGACAGGTGCTTTCCTCTGGGATTCCTGAGTAAAGCTCCCCCTCTCACCAAATAGATCCTCTAGACTTGCCTGGAAGTATGTGGCAAGTTTCTGTAATCCACTCCACATTTATGCTAATACACCAGCCATGCCTGTCCTCCTACCAGGTTCCTCCCTATGCCTCGAGTATGGGACATCCACACGCTGAGTTTGAAACCACCTATGTGAGTTTCAGTGGAAAGTAGACACCATTGCAGAGCGGTTTCTCTGAAAAAAGTTGTAATCAATAAGAATTTTTGGCCCTTGACTCAAACTGAATTGATGAAATCACTTGTTGAAATCACATCAACCTGGCTGGAGAGTTTATTTTGTTCATGGAACTGCAATACGTGATAAGTATATTATCAACAGAATAACAGACCCAATTTACTGGAATAGCTGTTCATAGATAGCTCTGGCACAGAGCAGGTTCATGCTTTACATTACAACATGTAGAGTACAACCATACCTGACACAGGAAGCGGCACAGGTCCTAATCCAGGCAGTTGTAATGTCCCGTCTGGACTACTGCAGCTCGCTGTTGGCACAAGCGGGGAGCTCCTGCAATTTATCCAAAACGCTGCAGCCCACATGGTGTTCAACCATCCCAAGTTCTCCCATGTCACCCTGCTCCTCTGCACACTCCACTGGCTTCCAGTCGATGCTCACATCCACTACAAGACCATGGTACTTGCCTACGGAGCAGCAAGAGAAACTGCCCCTCCCTACCTTCAGGCTATGCTCAAACCCTACATCCCAACCTGGGTACTCCGTCTCAGGTGCATCTCCAAATTGGATCCTTGCAAGTAGGCCATCAATTACACTTTGGTATAATGACACAGCATTTCATACTTCACTGTGGTAAAGGGGCATAAATACCTGTCATGTTATGATATGCCTTTCACATTCATGCCATATAACTGGTTTCCCGTTCTTCTCCAGCGATCATAAGGTAAAATAGACCTAAAACAATAGTAATGTAGCCTATTTAGTACCTTCAGAAAGTATTCATACCCCTTGACTTATTCCACATTTTGTTATGTTAGAGCCTGAATTCAAAATAGATTAAATCGGGGGGTTTCTCACACCCATCTACACACAATACCCCATAATGACCAAATAAAACATGTTTTTAGAAATGTTTGCAAATTTATTGAGAATGAAGTACAGAAATAACTCATTAAAGTAAGTATTTACACCCCTGAGTGAATACAAGTTCAAATCACAAGAGCTTGGCACACCTGGATTGTACAATATATGCACATTATTATTTGTTTAATTCTTCAAGCTCTGTCAAGTTGGTTGTTGACCATTGCTAGACAGCCATTTTCAATTCTTGCCATAGATTTTCAAGACTATTTAAGTTAAAACTGTAACTAAACCACTCAGGAAAATTAAATGTCATCTTGGTAAGCAACTCCAGTGTATATTTGGTCTAATGTTTTAGGTTAATGTCTTGCTGAAAGGTGAATTTGTCTCCCAGTGTCTATTGGAAAGCAAACTGAACCAGGTTTTCCTCTAGGATTTTGTCTGTGCTTAGCTCTTTTCCATTTCTTTTTACCCTAAAAAAACTCAGTGATCTGTTGTGTTGGATTTGCCCCAAACATAATGCTTTGGGCTCCATTTCTGGCTAGCGTTAAAGCGGTGCTAGTGTCAAACGCATGTTAGTTTGCAATTTCATCATGCAAAAACTGGAGCACTGGCATTTTCAAGCCCTAACGCCAGGTTTGGCAATTTACCTGTCTTATATCAGCTTGCTTGTGCTCAGATGGGAGGGATGGAAATATTTGTCGTGTGTCCTTAAATACATGATCCCAAGTGCTAATTTCAGGCAGCGCTGATTAGGATATTTAAGACCAACCAAAAGCTGGTTTTATCGGTAACGCAGTTGGTTATGGCATGCATTTTGACAGTGGAAACAGCCTATCCAAGAGAAGCCTAATGTGCTTTTGGTGCCTATGTACTTCGCATCTAGGTTCAAAATCAAGCATAGCCTCCCCTCCTCTCAATTAAGGCTTTTTTCTTGTCCTGTCCAATGCAATCGCATAGTCAAGACAGTCAACAAAGGCGTCGGCTCCTCCACTTGGAAATGAATCCTTCTCACCAAAGCTTTATTAAAATGTGAAGTTTGAGCAGAGTAAAACAGTGAGCTGACATTCCCTTTTTATCTATGAATTGTAGGCAGGCCCCACATTATTTGAGCCATGCAGGTCCCGTTTTGAACGTGTGTAAAACCCCTTCCATGATGTAGGCTACGTGTCCATGCCCATCATTAAACGAGAGATGAGAACCTTGGTGAAAACACCTGAACCTCGTATTTAGAAGTTATCTGTAACCTGTAATTACTTGTTTCCCGTTTCATTTGTTCAAAACCCAAGCCCTCCCATAACGAAGGCTGGTTCAAAAGCAATATGTGGCTTTTTTTTAATCCTATGGATTTTACAGTATTACATGTATTTATAGTTTAAAAAAAACAACAGATTGGTTGTAATAAAATTAAACGAAAAACAAGCAATCTTATTAGAATGATTGAACTTCCTGGATTTATGTTTACTACGTCTGTGGCGAGCATGCACTGCAACTTCTGGAGATATGTGACTGCGATCTGATGTATAAAATGGTTCCGGTTATGTTCGTAAAACATAGGCCTATTTGGGAGCAGTATAATAGCGAGTGTTAAGAATTTAATTAAAATGATTCTGTCTCTTTTTGGGCCGTTTTAATAATCCAATTTACAGTAAGACTTTCCCCTATATCAGTGTGAATGCTATTGAAGCCCTGCAATTACTTAGAACAATGTGGACAACTTGAAGCAATCACATATTTTGCCATGGAGCACGTTCTGATTGACAAGTGAGGGGCCAAGCCTCGACCCACCTACAACTTGATAATTCATCAAAACCCAGCCCTTTTGCGCCAACACCAGCAAGTGCGCCAATAATTGTGATACTGAAAATAGCTCAAATATTTCTGACACACCCCTGAACCAACAGTATAGCGCAACTGCCTGTGCTTCTTAGACTTACCATTGCATTAGGTTTGTTAAAATAGAGTCCTTCATATTCAGAACGAAGTTCATTTCTTTGCCACATTTTTTGCAGTTTTACTTTAGTGCCATATTGCAAGCAGGATGCATGTTTTATAATATTTTCATTATGCACAGGCTTCCTTATTTTTACTCTGTAATTTAGGTTAGTATTGTGGAGTAACTACAATGTTGTTGATCCATCCTCAGTTTTCTCCTATCACAGCCATTAAACTCTGCAAGTCTTTTAAAGTCACCATTGGCTTCAAGGTGAAATCCCTGAGGTTTCCTTCCTCTCCAACAACTTGAGTTAGGAAGGGCGCCTTTATCTTTGTAGTGACTAGGCGTATTGATACACCATCCAAAGTGTAATAACTTCACCATACTCAATTGGATATTCAATATCCGTTTTTTTTTTTTTTACACATCTACCAATAGCACTTTGCGAGGCATTGGAAAACCTCCCTGGTTTTGTGATCGAGTTCGTTTGAAATTCACAGTTTTAAAAGAAAAATGTAAATTGAACCTTTATTTAACTAGGCAAGTCAGTTAAGAACAACTTCTTCTTTATAATGACAGCCTACCCCGGACAATGCTGGGCCAATTGTGTGCCACCTTTTGGGACTCCCAATCACGGATGGATGTGATACAGCACTGCTCAACTGAGGGACCTTACAGATAACTGTATGTGTGGGGTAGAGATAAGGTAGTCCTTAAAAAAATAATGTTAAAAGACTATTATTTCACACAGTGAGTCCATGCAACTTATGTGACTTGTTAAGCACATCATTACACTTGAACTTATTTAGGCTTGCCATAACAAAGGGTTGAATACTTAGTGACTCAAGATATTTAAACAAAACATTTTTAACTCCACTTTGACATTATGGGGTATTGTGGATAGGCCAGTGACACAAAATATAAATGTGAAATTCAGGCTGTAACACAACAAAATGTGGAAAAAGGGGTGTGAATACTTTCTAAAGGCACTGTATTTACAATAGTTTTATCCAACCAGATTGCTCATATACCTAGCTCTTATCAATGTATAAATTACAGTGCATGGAGAAAGCTGTTATTTTTATCTAAAAAGAGAAAGTAGAGGTTTTTCCACTTGGAACGGAAAGGTTCACTTGACCTTATTCATGATTTCTTCACGTGTAAAGATGGTAGAATTAAGTTAAGGTCAGAATAAGTATATCAGTAGACAGACCTCTGCCACACCTCCATTTCTGTGATCTCCACCCCAAACAAATAGCTGCCTGGTACCGGTTTCCTCATGCTTAAGTTCAAGGTCAGAATGCGCAGTGAGAAAAAATAATAAGTTCCATTTACACCTGCGTATCTTGCAACTTGATTCCCCCCATTGGGAATAGCGGAATCAGTAATGGGAGTAATGGGAGACCTGTACGTGGTCCCGATTTATGAAGAGTCATTTGAGGAGCAGCAGATGGGGGTTATAAAGACTTTCAAACCATCAGTGTGTGTGTAGGGTTGTGGATCTAGCAGTTTGAGCACAGCAGTACTGTGTGTGATCAGCAGCATGCTGTGGCTGGGCCTGACCACCTTTGAAGAACCCTTGACACCCTAGCACAGATTCATCTACATGGGCGACAGTCTCAAAGCACCTGGGCATGCCCTTCATGTTTTAAAAGAGCCAGTGAGACACTGAAAAAAAAAAAAACCCACTCATCTGAGAAAAGCAGTGTTTCATCCCCACCCACACTGAAAGCAGCTAGAACTGAGTTATATTTATGCAAGAGATGTTTCTTTCCAGTTATTTAACGTAAATAAACAGAAACAAAAATCATTCCGTTTACTTCCACATGCACTTGGCTACTTCTGCTAATAGGGCCAGTAAATGCTTACTCATGCAATCACACACAGTATACAGCTAGTGGAGGGAGAGTAAGCAGATTTGTTTTATTTGCACATCTGTCTTGAAGTACACAATGTCAACATACCACCTACATTGAAACAGTTGTTCCACTGGCCCAATTGCTCTTGCGATAAATGTAGTTTTTCCAGAGGTAATTTTCAGGGCATCTTCAAAGGCCGAATGACAGAATGGGTGTTGTTTCTGGGTATTGCTCCGAATGACTTGTTCCAATGTGTAACGGCCACTAAATAGGTTGGACAAATACAAATGCTCCCTCAGCTGTTCAAAAGGCTAGTTTTCAAAGTCAATGGACGAGTCCCAAATGAGGCAGAAGTTCCATGGGGATAGACATCCGATAGAATTGCTGCACCCCATCTATGTCCCGCCCACACCGACTCCTACTGCTGTGGGTTGACATGCCCCTATGTCGTCAATGTTTCAGGTAGAGGATTTTCTTGCCGTATTGTACATTGTTTCTGAGAGCTGGGTGGCCGACAGAGATGCGATTTTTACACCACTTCAGCCCTGCCCTATAGATGGGCTTCACCGAATCAATGGACCAGCGAGTCAGGTATCTGTGTGATAAAACGACACAGGTGTGAGTTGGCCAGAGACAACAGAAAGTTAGCGAAAGACGACGTACAAGTGTTAATGTTAAAGGTAATGTTATGAGAGGTCTAACAAGAAACAATACAGGTGTGAGAAGGTACATTCGGAGACACTTCAGGAGTCAAAAACACACGCACTAGTTACCTGTTGAGCTGGGGCTTGGGCTTCTTTGGTACGTGTCCCTCTGGGAGAGGTGGTTTGTGATCGGGGAGAAGACCTGGAATAGAGTACGTTTACCATCTTGAAGAAAATACACGTCACAATAGTAGAGTATCCAGAGCTGACACACAGAGTATCGTACCTGCTCTATGCGCCATTTGCACACAGATGGCGATCTTGCGGTGTTCTTGGGCACAGAGACTAGTGACTCTACGAGGCAGCATTCCTCCATCAGACCTGATGAACTGACTGAGCAACAGGACATCCTGACAAAGACAAAACACAGGGAATTACTGTAGGTCTGAGCTCACAGAACAGGCACACATACTGATAGACAGAAACACAGGCAGACAGGCAGACATACTGATATAAAATGCATGAGACACATAGATGTGAGTGTGTGGACCAGCACTGATCATGGCCACCGTATTATTTCTGCGGAGCAGTCGAGAGGCAGTAGTTAAGTATTCAGTCAGGTGTCAATGAAAACACTTACTGTGTAGTTGTATTTGTTCTGCAGGTTCCATCGGTAGATGGGGCACTGGGCTGTGGGGTTGGGTGGCTGTGGTCCGGCTGGAGTATCCTGTGTTAACCCCTCAATCTGAGAAAGAATGCAATGACAGTCAATAACAAAATAAGCACCGCACAAATACTTCCAATCTACTGTAGACATTTACTAGCTAGATAAGTGTTGATAGCTAACATGGTATAGAGATCGTCTTAAATATCTTGAAATGTGTGGCTACCATATTGACTAGTACTATTAAGTTAAAAGCAATACATCGACATAGCTAGAGATAAACGCAACACATCACCACAGAAAACACAAAATGAGTAGTGTGCAATGAAGAACCAACAGGTTAGATAGCTTATCACTTACTATTGTTGTTTTGCCTTCTTTCTTTTCCACGACTGAAAACAAACAAAATAGGCAGTCAGTTAGTACAATTCCAGGCCGCAGTTTCATAACAAACAGGTGTTGTGTCGAAAATCACCCCACCCCCCTTCGCGTGAACGCGCATACATAAATTATTCATTGCAAGTTCTTCACTCCGTTGTCAGTTTAGCCTACATTTCACTGATCTTAGTAGCAGAAAGTATTTTTTATTTGTGTCCTTCAAGGAAGCTGTCAATGATCACGTTAGGCTGAGTTTCATTTTAGTATGGCGGTTTGATCGCGGAGGAGGCACTAGTAATGTCTGCAGTTTGGCTATGTTTCAAGTGTATTAGTCTAAATAAATCTCTTTGCCAGAATTCGTGATCTCTCCCATGTCTTATTCGACTAGTAGTTGTTCTGAATGTTTATTGCTTGCCTACATTTGACTCCCTATGTTTAATATAACACACATTAATTATTAATTTCGGTTGCCTATCCTGACATGACGTTTGGTCTATAGAAAGTTGACTATGATGTGTGCCTCAGAAAGTATGACTCTAGCCACAAAACTAAGGAAAATAGAAAGTGGGTGTGGTGTTTCGGCAAGGCCATTTTCTTGCCTGCCGAAATCCTAAAGGTAAACTGACAACGGAGTGAAGAGCAGAAATCTTAACTAGCAAGCAAGTCGCAACAATGAGGGAATCGGGTGTGCGCGTTCACGCGAGGGGGATTTTCGGCATAACACTGGCAAGCTAATTTAGCTTGTGCTTCTAGTCAGTTTTAAAAAAGAAATTAAACTACAACGTGGTCGTTCAAATGATTTTATTCTTATAATCAACTACCACAACTATCTTTAACGCCTAAAATAACCCTTATCGAAGGGCAAAGCTTACCGAATGAATGCGCTACTGCTAGCAGCGCGAGCTGTCATATGGCTACAACAGGATTCAAGGAGAATCTCACCTTGTCGAATTCCTCTACTTTGAATAATCCCAAAAACCGAGAGTTGAGGGTAATTGGTTATACTCTGAAAGACACTCATATTGCTGCTGCTGGCCACACTTTTAACACCAGATAGAGAGGTCCAAATAGACCCCAGCACACAGCGCGCTGCCATCTTGGAATTGTGACCTTCTCTCCTTCCTGCTTCTTCTTTGAAGGTTTATTGGCAGCCTACACCCAAAAACGTGTATTGCTGCCAGGTACTGTGCGGGATGAAAACAAAACGTTCCCAACTTTATAACTGAACAAAAATATAAACGTGTTAGTCCCATGTAGTTTGGTCACCAGATGTACTGTGTTTCCTCCGACACATTATTGGTGCGGTTGGCTTCCGGGTTAAGAGTGCAGTGTGTCAAGAAGCAGTGCAGCTTGACGGGGTTGTATTTCGGAGGACGCTTGGCTCTCGACCTTCGTTTCTCCCAAGTCCGTACTGGAGTTGCAGCGATGGGACTAGACTGTAACTACCAATTGGATATCAAAATTTGGCAGAAAAAAAGGGTAAAAAATAATAAAAGTTTAAAATCCAGGGTTACTCCAACTTGCTCAATTTCCACATGATTCATTACAAGATTTAGTTGAGGTTCAGGGTTTAGTGAATGATTTGTCCCAAATATCTAAGAATGGCGCCAGAGAGGATGGCTGCCGTTTTATGTGCTCCTAACCAATTGTGCTATTTTGTGTTTTTTCACATTGTTTGTAACTTCATTTGTACATAATCTTGATGCTACCGTCTCTTCCGGGTATCAGAACAGTAATTACTAAACTCGAACTGGACAAAGATTTTTTTCTTTAATCAGTCTGACGCAAAGGATATAATGTTGCTCCCAGACAAAGCCCAAATCCACGTCGGCGAGTGGGTAACCCGCCTCTACCATCTGTTCTATTGGTCAACGTGCAATCACTAGAGAATAAATTGGATGAGCTCAGTTTGAGACTATCCTACCAACAGGACATTAGAAACTGTAATATCTTATGTTTCACCGAATCATGGCTGAACAATGACACGGATAATATACAGTTGGCTGGGTTTTCCGTGCATCGGCAGGACAGAACACTTATGTCCGGTATGACGAGGGTTGGTGGTGTGTGTCTATTTGTCAATAACAGCTGGTGTGCGATGTCTAATTTTAAGGTAGTCTCGAGGTATTGCTCGCCTCTCATGATAAGCTATAGACCACACTACCTACCAAGAGAGTTTATCCATATTTTTCGTAGCTATCTATTTACCACCACAAACTGATAATGGCACTAAGACCACACTCAACGAGCTGTATAAGGCCATAAGCGTACAATAAAATGCTCATCCAGAAGCGGCACTCCTAGTGCAGGCAAACTTAAATCCGTTTTACTTCATTTCTACCAGCATGTCACGTGTAACCAGATGAAAAAAAACTAGACCACCTTTACTCCTCACACAGAGACATGTACAAAGCTCTCCCTCGTCCTCCATTTGAAAAATCTGACCATAATTCTATCTCCTGATTCCTGCTAACAAGCCAAAACTAAAGCAAGAAGTACCAGTGACTCGCTGTGGCCAGATGACGCTATAGGACTGTTTTGCTAGCACAGACTGGAATATGTTCTGTTATTCAGTCAATGGCATTGAGGAGTAAACCACCTAAGTCACCGGCTTCATCAATAAGTGCATTGACAACGTCATCCCCACATTTGAAGCCTGAAGTTTACATACACTTTAGCCAAATACATTTAAACTCAGTTTTTCACAATTCCTGACATTTAATCGTAGTAAAAATTAATTCCCTGTCGTAGGTCAGTTAGGATCACCACTTAAGAATGTGAAATGTCAGAACAATAGTAGAGAGAATGATTTATTTCAGCTTTTATTTCTTTCATCATATTCCCAATGAGTCAGAAGTTTAGTGTTTGGTAGAATTGCCTTTAAATTGTTTAACTTGGGTAAAATGTTTCAGGTAGCCTTCCACAAGCTTCCCACAATAAGTTGGGTGACTTTTGGCCCATTCCTCCTGACAGAGCTGGTGCAATTGAGTCAGGTTTGCTCGCACACACTTTTCCAGTTCTGCCCACAAATTTTCAGGGGATTTGTGATGGCCACACCAATACCTTGACTTTGTTGTCCTTAAGCCATTTTCCCATAACTTTGGAAGTATGCTTGGTGTCATTGGACCCATTGCGACCAAGCTTTAAATTCCTGACTGATGTCTTGAGATGCTGCTTCAATATATCCACATAATTTTACTGCCTCATGATGCCATCTATTTTGTGAAGTGCACCAGTCCTTCCTGCAGCAAAGCACCCCCACAACATGATGCTGCCACCTACGTGCTTCGCGGTTGGGATGGTGTTCTTCAGCTTGCAAACATCCCTTTGGTGCACCCTCCGCTGTTTCCTGAAGTCCACGATCAGCTCCTTCGTTTTGTTGACATTGAGGGAGAGGTTATTTTCCTGTTTCCTGTTATTTTCCTGAGTACGCACCCTTGTGTGTCCCCTGTGTTGAGAATCAGTGAAGTGGAGATGTTGTTTCCTACCTTCACCACCTGGGGGTGGCCCGTCCGGAAGTACAGGACCCAGTTGCACAGTGCGGGGTTCAGACCCAGCGTCCCGAGCTTAATGATGATCTTTTAGGGTACTATGGTGTTGAAGGCTTAGCTACATGACCCGCTAAACCGCGCACTTTAACACCCGCCGGCTTAACCCGGAAGCCAGCTGCACCAATGTGTTGGAGGAAACACTTTTCAATTTAAGACCAAAGTCAGCTTGCAGGCGCCCGGTCCACCACAAGGAGTCACTAGAGCGCAATGAGCCAAAGAAAGCCTCCCGGGCCAAACCCTCGCCTAACCCGGATGACGTTGGGCCAATTGTGAGCCGCCTTATGGGATTCCCGGTCATGGCCAGTTACACATCCTGGGATTGAATCCGGCTCTGTAGGGACACCTCAAACACTGCGATCTTACCACCCATTCTGAAACTAACTGCAGCTCTTTGTTAATTGTTGCAGTCATTTCAGTCGCTGTAGTAGCTGACATGTAGAGTGTTGAGTCATCCGCATACATAAACACACTGGCTTTACTCAAGGTATGTCGTTAGTAAAGATTGAAAAAAGTAAGGGGCCTCGACAGCTGCCCTGGGTAATTCCTGATTCTACCTGGATTATGTTGGAGAGGCTTCTGTTAAAAACACCCTCTGTGTTCTGTTAGACAGGTACATCGTTATCCACATTATAGCAGGTGGTGTAAAGCCATAACACATAGGTTTTTCCAGCGGCGGACTATAATCAATAATGTCAAAAGCCGCACGGAAGTCTAACATAACAGCCCCCACAATCTTTTTATCATCAATTTCCCTCAGCCAATCAGTCATTTGTATGATAGTGCATTGATCAGATACAGTTTAAAGACATACTTTTTTCTTTTTTTTTGCCCAGTTGACCTTTTAAGGGCTACCTATCTGTTGTCTAATGTACACAGGATCACAAGTTACAATGACATTTTTTTCAGAAACACTTTGGCCAGCAGGGCACACTACTGGAAGACCCCTCAGCATGGTTATCCCTAAAAGCAGCTAATGGATTGAACATTTCATATTTGTGGTATGTACTGTTGGATGTGTAAATGGTTGATGTTCTCGTTCCTGACTGTGGTATTGTGGTTGCCCAAGACCATTGTTTAGCCAATACAGATGGCCTAGTGGGAACAAACATAATAAAAAACTGCCTGGACACCTTGACAAAAGACAATTTGACTGTGCCTTGCCTTTCTAGTGGACACGTCTAGCAGCAGGTGTGGTAAAGGCCATGAAGGTGTGCACCAAAGTTTGCAGCCACCAATGGGATTACAGGGTATGTACGTACCATTAATTGCTATCCTCTGAAGACTCCAGGTTAAAAGTGAAATCCTGGTGTGGGGTCGGACCAGAGCGGGAGAAGAGGGCAAGAACTACCAGTGTCTAGTGGAGCCAATCATTGAGAATGAGTTGCTCATCACCCAAGCTGTGTTCAGAGTCCAGCAGGGAAGGCTGCCTATCCGACTGAGGAACATCGGAGACTGCCCTACGTCGACACCAAACACTTGCCATGGCCTTCATAGTGAACCCTGCAGACGTCATATAAGAGAATGATGTGAGTATATCCAGGGTGGGGGAACAGGCTTTGCAAGACAGTTTAGCACATGTATAACCACCAACAACAGACTACAGAACAGCCTATACTAGTTGACCTGACAGGTGTAGACATTTCCCCTTAACAGAGAATGAAACTGCAAGCACTGTTACAAAAGCATCAGGCTACATTTGCTGCCCATGGTAAAGATTATGGAATACAACCATGTGCTGTTAGGCGGGGCGGAGCAGGTGAACCCAAGTGCAGACTCAGACGAGGAGACAGGAATAAGGTAACTAAGGTATTTATTGAAAAGCAGGGGGGAGATGGGGTGCAGGCCAGGTGAAACTCAGGCGGGTAGCAGGGAACCAGGAACTGAGGCTGGCTCAAGAGGAGTAGGGTCATGGTGACCAGGTCCGAAGTGGAATCCAAGGAAGCAGTAGAGCGGGGGTCCAGGACAGGGAAGCAGGACTGACGAGACGAGGGACTTGAGAAAGGTACCAGAGTCAGAGCGTACTGAACTGTAGCAGAGAGAAAAGCAGCGTCAGGCTAGGGAAAAACTGGCACAACAGGATAACAAGATCTAAGCAGGAACAAACGGCTTGAAATGACTGCGCAGAGGCTACGATCTGGCAGCGTGGAAGTGGTGGGGCTGAGTATTTGTAGAGGTCTTGATTATGGAACAGGTTGCAGCTGGTGGGGATATGCTCAGCCTCCAGCACACCTGTCTCTACTCACACAATCACATAAACCCACAGAGGGAGAGAGCACTGGGGGAGTGGTGGCAGGTTAGGGAGACATGATGAGAAGTAGAGGGCATGGCAGGAGCAGATGTAACAAGTGCAGCATGTGATCTCCACTGGAGATATAGCCCCAGTCAGAGAGCGCCACAGACAAATCCCTCCCAAAATGTACCAAGAAGTGAAAACTGTCACGTCTGCTCCCGCTCCCTCTCTCTGGCGCTCGAGGTCGCCAGGCTGCTCAGCATTGCGCACACCTGTCACAATTGTTAAGCGCCCCTGCTCTTCGTCAGACTCACCTGGACTCCATCACGTCATTGATTGCCTCCCCTATATCTGTCACTTCCTCTGTTTCATTCCTGTGTTTGCATTGATGTTGTTATGTTTCTCCAGTCCAGACGCTGGTCTTGGTTTATGGCTATTAATTATTAAATACACACCCTGTACTTGCTTCTTGTCTTCCAGCTTCTGTTGTTACAGAATCGTTACAGAAAGCATTGATTCAAGGTATGTTGAACTCAGGAATTGTTAACCCATGCACTAGCCCATGGGCAGCCCCTATTGTTTTGGTTAGAAAGAAGGATGGCATATTGAGATTTTGTGTGTACTATCGTAAACTAAGCTAAACTAAAGTCACAAACCCACAATGGTGCTTACCCACTCCCTCGTATAGAGGAATCTCTAGCCAGTTTGACCAAAGCCAAGTACTTCTCAACTTTAGACCTTGCTATTGGCAGGACCAGATGTCTCCAGCACATTATGGAAAAGACTGCCTTTACAACTCCAATGGATTTGTTCGAGTTTGATCGGATGGCATTTGGGGTTATGCAACTGGCCTTCTACATTCCAAAGATTGATCCAAACATGTTTAGGATAGCAAACTCTAGAACACTTTCTGATCTATCTGGATGATGTTATTGTGTTTTCTAAATATCTACATCAGCCCATCTAAATCACATGGATTTAGTGTTCAGCAGACTAGCTAAGTATGGACTCAAACTGAAACCAAACAAATGCATCTTTCTGAAGCAAGAAGTACAGTACCTGGGGCATCGGGTATCTCCTGAAGGAGTATCATCAGACCCGGACAAGGTCAAGTGTGTGTGCAGGACTGGCCCACACCCAAAACGGTAAAGGAACTTCATTAATTTCTTGGCTTAGCAGGATACTACCTTAGATTTGTAAAGGACTTTGCCAGAGTGCCAGCCCTTTACTGTTAACAGGGCTGGCCCCTAAACAAACAAGAAAGTCTCTCGACTTTCCTACCCACACTGGCTGGAATCAGGCATGTAATATGTCTTTTGCAATCTTAAAACGGTCCCTCACTACCTCTCCAACTCTAGCTGACATCTGTATACAGATGCCAGTAAGAGAGGCTTGGGGGCAGTTCTAGCCCAGGTACAAGAGGGTAAAAAACAGGTAATCTCATTTGCAAGTAGAAGCCTCCATCCCTCAGAAAGAAATTACAGTAACTATAGATTTAAACTTCCTTGCATTCCTTGCACTGAAGTGGGGTGGAGTACAAACAAGCCGTCAGAAGACCAGGATGCAGAAGAAGGACACGGCAAGCCACTCATACCAGAGATAACTGGCTCAGAGGAAGAGCCTTGAAGAACCGCACTGTGCTTTCTATCTTCTCATACTTATAAGAGAAAAATGACATGATCATTAAGGTTACACTTTTACATTATCTCTATCAGAGATCCATTCCTGTTACTGAAACATGGTATCGTACTTTAAGAGTTTTAAATGGAAATGTGAGATAGTTAGAAAACTGAAATGGTTGTTATATGGTAGGCCTAGTTTACATGTACATTCAAAAACCTTTCCAATAACAGTAGATGTCTAAATGTGTGCTGTGTTAATTAACACAGGTCAGGCAAGGTTTCCATAAAGAATTCTTAAACACTCCCACTGGGCACACAGTGGTTGAATCAACATTGTTTCCACGTCATTTCAATTAAATTACGCTGAACCAACGTGGAATAGACATTGAACTGACGTCTGTGCCCAGTGGGCTATGACTTCAGGGAGAGGATGAGGGCAGCCACCTGACAGACAGGAACGAGAATCGAAAGAGGCCCTAGATGTGCTCCGGGAATGGAATCATCTTACATGGAAAGAGGGTGTGTTGTGTCAGACATTCCAGGACCTCAAAGAGGTAGAGCCGATTGTCCAGCTGGTTGTCCCTACTGGTGAGAGACAGCTGGGAACTGTATCATGGGAGGGCAGGCTACTGGGAGGCAGAAAAGACCACAGCGCTAATCCATGCCAGATTCTATTGGCCAAACCTAGCCAGGGACATTCCAAATTGGTGTGCCACTTGTCAGCTTTGTGTCTAACGAAAGCCCCAGTTTGTCTGAAACAAGCACCTTCAGTGCCAATAAAAATGTCAGCCCCTCTTGAACTAATGTCTATAGACTACCTGAGCATAGGTCATCCAGAGACCCTCATCACAACGTGCTGGTAATGGTAGACCATTTCACTAAATATACTTGGGCCACTCCTACTAGGGACCAGACGGAGACTACTACTGCAAATGCACTGTGGCAGAAGGTAATTCAGCCTTTTGGTGCTCCCTGGCGCTTATTGGACATTTTGAATATCAGTTTATAGAGAATCTATGTGGATTGTATGGAATAATCAAAAGTCACACTACTCCTTATCATCCATCAGGGAACGGCGGGTGTGAAAGATTTAATAGAATGATCATAGGTTTGCTGGGGACGCTTGGAGTGGAAAGACGGAAAGACGGCTCTGGCATTTCCTGCAGGAAATTATTGAGATATACAACAACACGTTGCACAGCACTACAGGATATACTGTACACCTGCTGAAGAATCCCCTCTGCTGCCTGGGGTGTAGACACTCGTGAGAGACATTAGAGCAAGGGGCCGGGGTAAGCTTGCAGACAATTTGGAGCAGCTCCCTCATGTGGTAGTAAAACAATCTGACCCAGAACTGCCGGTCTATGTGGTCAGACCAGAAAAAGTCATGGGAGAGGGTTTTGTACCGTAATCTTGTTCATTTCTCCCAGTAGAGAGACCAGCACAACCCACTAGTGAAGTTGATCTCCCTTTTAGACTAAACAAAGCCCCCAGCCACCCTCTGACTAACACGCCATTGAGAGATACAATTATAGCCCCTGTTGCTGTCTCCTGGATTGGGTTTTGGGTCCCTACAGGTGCTGAGCCGGAAGCTGGAGATGGGTGCCATGGTGATGCAGAGAAACCACGAGTGGGAGATGGGTGCCATCGTGCCACGGAAGACTGCAGGTGGGAGATGGGTGGCCGTGGGACTCCAATCTGAAGATGGGGACCGCTGTGGCAGGAGATCTACAAGGACCACCAAGGGAGTTCACCCCATAAGAAACAGAGACTTAGGTTAAACGGTTTTGTTATGTTATGGGCATTGGGGACACTGACCTTTCAGCGGGGAAGGATGTAACAGGGTTCTACAAACCTGCTTAACGTTATAACTCCTGTCACTAGTGTGGTTTGACTGAGCACATATTTTACTTCCTTCACTTGACTGTTTTCACATTTTGAATTATTTGCACGATTGAGAATTGCACTTAACGATTGATTTTGCGCACGTCACCATAGTTTGCTGTGTTTCATGATTGATTTAAGGTGTGTACAGTGCTGGTTACACCCCTCCCCCTCTCTCTCTTTCTCTCTCTCTCTTCCCTTCCTACATAACGATCTCCAGTCAGTTCTCTGGTAACAATGTCTGACACCAGGTGTTTCTGTTAAGGTTGGTCCGCTATCCTTTTCCTCATGGTCGTGTGCCCTATTGTATAATTATTGGAATGCTGTCTGATATCGGGTGTATGTGGCAAGGTCTGTGCTGGGCCGCAACTGGATCGTTGGAAACCCTGAGCTGCCCGTGAGCTATCCACGCAACTGTTGATGCTACTGTAGATACTGCCGCTGAGCAGCTACTGAGCTACTAAATGAACTGAGCTCAACTGAATGTGCGCAGTACGTGAAGCAGACTACAGTGGGCCGCTCTGCTTGAACACCCCAACAGCAACGGATGAACTGAACTAGCCTACTGGACTGCTGGCAATCCTTTTTAATCAATAACCTTTTTCCTGACTCCCTTTCCTCTTCCCTTAGAATATTTAATCAATATTGTTATTTTGAATAGAGCGTGGGTGTGGTTTCTCTTGGTCATCCGGGTGTCAATGCTCAAACCTGGTTTATTCTGAAAGTATTTGCGTCTAGTCTCGCCCGACACATACCGTTCCTTATAGAAGCACCTGGTTTAGTGATTGTTGTGATCAGTGTCTAGGCAGCAGAATCCTCATAACATATTTCCAAGCTCTTTGATATATCTGGATGATGGTTGGTTCTTAAGTGGAGCTTGTACAGACGTGCTCACATTTGTTAGTACCCCATCCACAAAAAAATGAAGAATGCACAATTTTCTCTGAAATAACTTGAAACTGACAAAAGTAATTGGCATCCACCATTGTTTATTCCATATTTAATTGAAATCAGACCTTGGTTATTTTATTCAACATTATATTGTAAAAAACAAACAAATGAAAATG
Organism: Oncorhynchus tshawytscha; assembly: GCF_018296145.1. NCBI lineage: Eukaryota > Metazoa > Chordata > Actinopteri > Salmoniformes > Salmonidae > Oncorhynchus > Oncorhynchus tshawytscha. The sequence goes on along the minus strand of NC_056433.1, from coordinate 26,425,423 downwards.
GCATGGGCAAAAATGATGGGACCCTTAACCTAATATTTTGTTGCACAACATTTAGAGGCAATCACTGCAATTAAATGTTTTCTGTAGCTCTCAATGAGACTTCTGCTCCAGCTGTCTCAGGTTTGATGGGTGTCTTCTCCAGACTGCAAGTTTCAGCCCTTTCCATAGAGCTTTCTGACACTGGGCAGTACATTTCACTCCAGAATGCCTTGATGGTCTTGATTTCATTGTGCCCTGCACAGATTCAAGGCACCCTGTGCCAGGCGCAGCCCCAAAACATAACCGAGCCGCCTCCATGTTTCACTGTAGGTATGGTGTTCTTTTCTTTCAAAGCTTCATTTTTTTGTCTCTGAACACAGAGCTGATATGAGTCAAAATTTGATATTTTTGCAGGTCACCTGTCCAAAGGACATTCTCCCAGAAAGATTGTGGCTTGTCAATATGCGTCTTAGCAAATTCCAGTCTGGCTTTGTTTTTCTTTCAAAAGTAGTCCCCTGGGGTCTTCTTCCATGGAGCCCACTTTTGCTCAAAAAGCGACTGATGGTGCGTTCAGAAACTGACGTACCTTCACCCTGGAGTTCAGCTTGCATCTCTTTGGCAGTTATCCTTGGTTCTTTTTCTACCATTCACACTATCGTTCTGCTCAATCTGGGGTTGATTTTCCTCTTGCTGCCTTGCCCAGGGAGGTTGGCTACAGTTCCATGGACCTTAAACTTCTTAATAATATTTGTAACTGTTGTCACAGTAACATCAAGCTGCTAGGAGATGGTCTTGTAGCCTTTACCATTACCATGCTTGTCTATTCTTTTCTTTCTGATCTCCTCAGACAAATCTCTCCTTTGTTTTCTCTGGTCCATGTTCAGTGTGGTGCACACAATGATACCAAACAGCACAGTGACTACTTTACTCTGGTCCATGTTCAGTGTGGTGCACACAATGATACCAAACAGCACAGTGACTACTTTACTCTGGTCCATGTTCAGTGTGGTGCACACAATGATACCAAACAGCACAGTGACTACTTTACTCTGGTCCATGTTCAGTGTGGTGCACACAATCATTCATCTCAATCATTCATCTCTTTTCACAGGTTCTTTGCTTTATTATATGACATACCAAAGGCATGCAAGTATACATGATGAAATAGCTTTCAATTTCAAAACTTTTCAGGAGGAATGAAGCATTATTTCAATGAGCTGTAAGGGTACCAACACATTTGAGCACATCTGTTAGTGGACCTTGTTGGCCTAGTTAAATTTAGCCTAATGGCAGTAGAATCAACCTAGTGCATGAGCAATGGGTATTCAATAGGGGACGTACAAAGGGGAGGTATTTGCTGTTTTTCTGACGTTGACCTACCTTAAACTGATATGAATGATAAAAGGTCCATGTACTGCATGATTAGACTAGATACTAATGTTGATGCAGGAAACTCCAGAGACTGGGCTAAAGGGCACAGATATTTGTTTTTTGTCCTCATACATTTAAGAATGAAACAAGTAGAAGCGGGTGTCTTGTCACAATAACTCCGCTGTAGCTCCATTTCACCATGTGTTGTACAGGAGGCCCATGTTATCTTCTGGATTGGATAAGAGAAAATAGAAGAGAAATAGGTTTTCTGTATGTATTTTGTATTTATTATGGATCCCCATTAGCTGAGGCAGGTAATACCCTGCCTCAGGCAGGGTATTAACAGTACTGTATGTTTGTAGGAGCAAGGGAGTGATGTCATAGCAGTAACGCTAGGTTCCTCTGAATGGCAACAATTCGTTGGCCTATTCCTGAGGCCTGAATAGGCTACTCTGTGATGATACCTTGAAATCGAATCAGTGACCACGAAAAATTGCTCAGTGATAGCCATTGATTTAATTTCTCTATTTAAGACCAGGCAGGGAAAAAACACCTCTACCACCGCACCGCAATATTTCAGTTTATGTTGGAACTTTGTCTTGGCATTTTACTATTCAGTAAGCACAGCTGACTTTGCCAAATCTTTTTTCAAGTGGACTATTTTTTTTAATGGACTACACTTTTATTTCTAAGTTATATATGCAGATACCTCTTGAAGGCATATACAACTTCTGATGAAATGCCATACACAGGCGTGAAGTGGGACAGGGTCTTGCATGTACTCAATTCATGTTACTCTTTCAGCATGAGCTAAGACTTCCTGCCCCACTTCACGTCCCTCGGAATTTACGATCGGTCATGTAAAGGAAGCACAGCATTTCCAGATGTGTGCAGCACATGCACGCTGTGATTTGTACCCATGTGAGGATGTAAGTCCAAATTTATCAGCATGTGCCGTTGCAAGGTATAGTTCTGTAATGTATACGAACATATAACATGTCTATTGGACCACAAAGTTCTCACCGCTTTTGGTTTCTCCCGTTGCTGTTGTTAAGATTTACATCGTGTCGGCAAAGATAGGGATGTAGATATTGTTGCTATGCTCTAGCTCATTGTCAGATGAAACGATGAGGTATTGAGAAAGACAATGCAGGAACATGTCCTGACTTTGTTACAAAAAAACTAAGATAGAGGTGGATTTGTTAAGCCCAGACAGCCAGATAAAGAGACTCAGCTGATGCTTGATAGTGTTATCAGACCATTGCATGCCTCTGCCTCCTCCTACATAAGCAGAGGACAGAGAGCATAAAAGCAGGTTGATGATAAACGTCACAGAAACCGCACAGAGATTAATTAAAGAATTTCTTTCATTCAGGATTTAGATGGGTTCTGTCACTGGCATGAAAGAAACCATTCATTGTGGTAAGATCTGCTTATAGGCTAGAGGTATTTTGTTGTCAGGGGTCTGAATGAACTCAATGCTCTCAGCCAACTTAGTTTAACAACTAACTATATAAAATTGCATAGACTTCTGATTTACTCAAGTCTTTTCCCAGTGGAAGGGGAGGGATGGGCTGGTCACCTCTTCTGTGCAAGTACAAATGCATAAATCCAAGAATAATATTCTTGGCCTCTACACCCCTGCCCCTTGGTTTTGCCATCCCTTTGATTTTTGACACCTTCAGTAGAATTATTCATTTGGGAATTTGTGAAAGGGAAACCATTGATATGGCCCGGAGCCCCTTTGAAAATATAGGGTGATCTCACATGATTTACAGGTGTACCCCATTTTCAGGATCTGCCTCAGAGAGAGGTCAACATAGCACAAAAAGAAATTCCAGAACAATAGCAATGCCTTTCTCCATTTTAGTGGAGATAAAGTCAGCAGCATTGCACCCTGCATCCTACTGCTGTCTTGTCTCTGAAATTAAGCAGGGTTGGTCCTGGTCAGTCCCTACATGCGAGACCAGATCCACTCTTCCCTCTGGTCTAAGGAGATCTTAATGCCCAAGGCAGTGAAAGGGAATTTGCCCGTGTAGAATGCCGTCTTTCGGATGAGACGTTAAGTGGGTGTAAAGATCTCATGGCACTGGTTGTGAAAGTAAGGGTGTTTTACCCCTGTGTCCTGTCCCCATTCAATCATGGCCACCTAATCATCCCCCTGATTCCCAATTGACATATATCAGTTTTAACCATGATAGCTGATGTGTGATGAGCATTCTGGCACAAAATGGTTGCCGTGCATCACCCAAGTGGGTGCTACACATTGGTGGTAGAAGAAGTGAGTTTCCCCCCTTACTATGTAAAGCACTTTGAGCACCTACTGTAGGTGGAAAGGCCCTATATAAATCCAGTCAATTATTATGATTCATTTAATGCATTGATTGAGATGACAAAACCTGTCTGGATGAATTCCTGGTTTTTCACTGATATTGGATTGAGGCAGAGCATTGGAACACAGCATTGGAATTTAGCTTACTCCTTGAAATAAAGGATTCAACAAGGACAAGTCACCCATTTGTCAAACAGAGCATTTGATGTTTTGTTTCCTGAATGATTTACAATACTTTTTTTCACCCATTTGTCTTTTTGCATTGTGACAACTGTCACCAGAGGCCCCAGTGTGTCTCTCTCTCCTCAGTATTTCCCATAGTCACCATGTACACTTTGACAGGAAGAACAGTATGGAGACTGAATGTGCTGGAATGTGACAAGGGGGCGTCAGAGGCATGTTAACACTCACAGCTTTGTTGCACAAACTCTAGTGGTCTGCTATTCAAAAATTCAACCAATTTAATTTCATCCCAATGGCGAAACCTTAAAAGAGCTGTATACCGAGATGCAAATGTACGTTTTCCGGTAATCGTCTCATCAATGGTGTGGAAGGTTGAAAGACAGAGATTACTATGGACCTGTAATGACAAAGCAGGGATTGTTTCGGTGACCCTCTCCTTTCGTCGTGGACACTTAATCAGTTAAAGTTCTTGAAAGACACCCCCAAAAAATGGCATTTAAAGTGTCTGGGCACCTTCTCGTGGGCTTTGATATTCAAATGAAACACAGTGCTATACAAACAGGCGCCTCGGCAGAGGAACAGGGAGTAAATCATATAGGATTTCGCTCGGATGAAAAGAGCTGCTCTGACATTTTCATAGTGAGCACTGGGGGACACAGGCAATGTTGGTTTAATGGGCCACTTTGATGGGGGTGGGGGCCACAAAAAATCTGAACTCACCGTGAGGGGCCGCAGTTTCTCTCTGGTCTGTGTACCCACATCCATACCCCCCCCGCCACACACACTGCGAGCAAAACATTTTAGTGGCCCCTCTCTTGACAGCAGAGATACATTTATTTACATTTCAGAGTTCATTTCATGCAATTCTACACATTTTGCCATGGGCTGGAGAAAATGGCAAAACATTCTCTAACTCATTTCATGCAATTCTGCTCATTTTGCACTGGGGTGGAGATGAAAATGAACTGTTTTACACATTTTGGGGTGGGGGGGCTTCAAAAGGGGGTACTGGTTGCCCTTCCCTGGTTTAATGTCATGGTGGGAAGTTATGGCTGTGTGGAAATTTTACCTTCCTAACCCTGCTCCTCTGGAAAAACTGCTAAGCACAACATGAAATGGTCAGAGGAACCAAAATAGAGAGAATGACGCCACACGTAACCCTGTTTCGTGATCCACCCATCACTACTTAATGTCATTGTGGGAAGAAATAGCATAATAGTTTGTTTTGCAATCAATGTTTTGCCAATGGGGATGATCTATTGGCTGTTACCCCAAGGAAGAACCCCAAAATATAAGAGATTGGCATGACTCCAGGAATAAATTACTAGGTCCATGTCTATGTTAAAATCTAACCCAATTCTTCAATGCTCATGATCCTATCTCGTACTTGAAGCACGGCAAAGCTAGTTTATTTAATTCCCATGTGGTGGAATGTCTGGATTTCTCCAAATTGATGGGCACAGTCTGGTATGCAATTAAGGTGTAGCTGTCACTAAGAGGCTTTCCAGGGTGAGTAACTTATAAGGGCTGTTGCATCCAATGAAGTCAACTGGACACAATTAGCCTATTTGGAGAAAAGGGGCTTTGCAAAAAGGCCCCTTTCTGTAATATTAAGTGTGAAATAAAACTAGCAAAGCACAGACAAAGATTTACTAGAACAGCAGTCCTCTCAGACTCTGTCCTGTCAGTCAGCTCCAAGTCTAGCCTGAAAGAGAGAGGCATGACTGAATGATGACATTCACAGTATCCACAGTGTGTGTTCATCGCTCATCTTTTGATGTGATGCCAGGCGGTGCCTTGATGTGCCAGCGACGTGAAACTTCACCCATCTGAGCACCAACAAGGGTATCCCCCCTTTCACTGTCTTTCTCCCGCTCTCTCTGCCCAGCCAAGCACCCCTCCCATACCCTTGTCTGCCAAATGAAGGGGCCTGTGAAAAATCAATGCTCTTTGGAGAGGTGCTTATCCTCTCCTTCCCCCTCCGCTTGGCTCTCCCAGAGCGCCAGCTTCTATCCTCACGTACTCCAATGTCGCCTTTGTTACACACACACACACACGCACACACACAGACATACTACTCACAGAAATACAAATGATCTCACACACAAACTTTGTGCTTTGCGTGCCACCAGCAGCCGGCCCCTGGGTCCATTAATGTAAATCCCATACAGGACACATCGCCTGTGATACAATGACGCTATAGGCTCCTGAGAGCTCTCATTTAAATGTTTGAAAACTTTTCAACTCTTCCTGCAGCGGGGTGCGTTTTTGTTTTAGTTTGGAGCTTCTGGAGTATCTCCTGAGTTCAGTATTATTCTTTGGTTGAGTTGTGTTTGTCTGACCTTTTTAAAAGGGTCACCCCTGGGAGGTGGCCAGTGAGAAGACCAATTTTTGTAAAAAGGAAAATATTATTAAGAGCCTGAGGTATACAATGATAAAACATTTCCATATTGGCTGAACCGAAGTGCTTGTGTATCCAAATGTTCTTGTGTCTATTTTTGCTGTGTATTTAGTTTAAGTTCGTGCCTCTGCTGAGACTTGATTAGATTTCAGTAGGAGGGCTGCCCAGGAAGGAATAACAATTAAGCTTCATCAAAGGTCACATCGACCTGGCACAGGACCGTCACTACATCTCCACCAAATGGTTTCAGGGACAACAAACATAACCGATGATTCAATTAAGTTGCAAGAGCTCTCTGGTATGATGTCAGGGTTTCTCATGCTGTGCAGATCTGTGAAGCACTACCCAGATTAGATTCCCACCACTGCTGTTGTCCTTTTGCTGTTCACTTCCTCTTTGTGCGTTGCAGAGGTGCCCCAGAGCGGCATTCTCACACAGACTAGATGGTTTCCTGACACAGTTCTCCTCAGTGGTGAAAGCTACCCACAGGTGGCTAACAGGTGGTCATGTGACCTCAGCGCTGACCAGCACCATTAAACATACAGGAACTGGCACTTTAATCTCTCTCAGCACAGCGGGGATAGCCAAGATTACTTGCTTTTAGCCTGCACTATAGCAAATGTGCCAGAGTCTTGCTCGATGGAGCATGAGCTATTCTACCCTTATGTATTGGGTTGACCCTTTAGAGTCCTATGAGTCTCAAGAATCCTCTGAGTGGTCAGAATGTGGAGGTGGAAGTGGATTGTCAATATGGAGGTAGACCATCGAGACATGAGTCATGAGTGACATTTTCAGTTTGACAAAGGTCTCTGCTCACTGCCTTGGGAAACTTAACAATTGCACTCCAAGTGCCTCTCATGGGCCTAACTGAGCAGAAGTCAAATAGGTGCTATACCAACTTTGTGGCCTTGTGGTTAGAGTGCCCACTCTGAAAATGAAAGGTTGCGAGTTGGATCCCCGGGCCGAGTCATACCAAAGACTGTAAAAATGGGATCCGGTACATCTCTGCTTGGCATTCAGCATTAAGGAGACAGAATGGAGGTAAGGTCCAGCGATACACTTGTGTCCCTCCAGGGGGTGTACTTGTGCATCAAGCTGGCTCACGCTACAGAAACAGGAGATAGGCTCCTGTTCCTAAAAGCCATGATAGCTTGCACCCGCCAATGCTCGTGCAAGGGTACTTACTACATATGTAGTGGGCAGTAATATTTGATATGTTAATATACATTAGATTATACAGTGCCTTCTTGAAAGTATTCAGACCCCTTGATTTTTAAATAATAATCCTCAGAAATCTACACACACTACCCCATAATGACAAAGTGAAAACAGGTTTTTAGAATTTTAGCAAATGTATTAAACATAAAAACAGATACCTTATTTACATAAGTATTCAGACCCTTTGCTATGAGACTTGATATTGAGCACAGGTACATCCTGTTTCCATTGATCATCCTTGAGATGTTTCTACAACTTGATTGGAGTCCACCTGTGGTAAATTCAATTGATTGGACATGATATGGAAAGGCACACAGCGGTCTATCTAAGGTCTCACAGTTGACAGTGTATGCCAGTGCAAAAAACAAGCCATGAGATTGAAGGGATTGTCCGTAGAGCTCCAAGATAGGATTGTGTCGCGGCACAGATCTGGGGAAGGGTACCATAAAATGTCTGCATCATTGAAAGTCCCCAAGAACACAGTGGCCTCCATCATTCTTAAATGGAAGAAGTTTGGAACCACGAAGACTCTTCCTAGAGCTGGCCGTCCGGCTAAACTGAGCAATTGGGGGAGAAGGGCCTTGGTGAGGAAGGTGAACAAGAACCAGATGGTCACTCTGACCGAGCTTTAGAGTTCCTCTGTGGAGATGGGAGAGCCTTCCAGAAGGACAACCATCTCTGCAGCACACCACCAATCAGGCCTTTATTGTAGAGTGGCCAGACGGAAGGCACTCCTTAGTAAAAGGCACATGACAGCCCGCTTGGAGTTTGCCAAAAGGCACCTAAAGACTCTCAAACCATGAGAAACAAGATTCTCTGGTCTGATGAAACCAAGAATGAAGTCTTTGACCTGAATGCCAAGCGTCACATCTGGAGGAAACCTGGCACCATCCCTACGGTGAAGCAAAGTGGTGGCAGCATCATGCTGTGGGGATATTTTTCAGCAACAGGTACGAGGAGACTAGTCAGGATTGAGGCAAAGATGAATGGAGAAAAGTACAGAGAGATCCTTGATTAAAACCTGCTCCAGAACGCTCAGGACTGGGGTGAAGTGTCACCTTCCAACTGGACAACGACCCTAAGCACACAGCCAAGACAACGAGGAGTCTCTCAATGTCCTTGAGTGGCTCAGCCAAAGCCCAGAGCCCAGAACATTTCTTGAGAGATCTGAAAATAGCTGGGCAGCAATGCTCCCCATCCAACTTGACAGAGCTTTAGACAGGATCTGCAGAGAAGAATGGGGGAAACTCCCCTTCCAGTTCTCTGCTCCAATGACTGGAACGAACTGCAAAAATCTCTGAAACTGGAAACACTTTATCCCCCTCACTAGCTTTAAGCACCAGCTGTCAGAGCAGCTCACAGATTACTGCACCTGTACATAGCCCATCTATAATTTAGCCCAAATAACTACCTCTCCCCCTACTGTATTTATTTATTATCTCTACTTTGCACATTCTTCCACTGCAAATCTACCATTCAAGTGTTTATTTTTTATTTTATATTTATTTTTTACTTGCTATATTGTATTTACTTCGCCACCATGGCCTTTTTTTTGTTGCCTGTACCTCCCTTATCTCACCTCATTTGCTCACATTGTATATAGACTCATTTTTCTACTGTATTGTTGACTGTATGTTTGTTTTACTCCATGTGTATCTGTGTTGTTGTATGTGTCGAACTGTTTTGCTTTATCTTGGCCAGGTTCGCATTTGTAAATGAGAACTTGTTCTCAACTTGCCTACCTGGTTAAATAAAGATTAAATTAAAAATAAATTAAAAAATACCGGTGTGCCAAGCTTGTAGCGTCATACCCAAGACGATTCAATACTGTAATCGCTGCCAAAGGTGCTTCAACAAAGTACTGAGTAAAGGGTCTGAATACTTGTGTGAATGTATATTTCAGTTTTTTATTTGTAATATTTTTGCCCAAATTTCTAAAAACCTGTTTTTGCTTTGTCATTATGGGGTATTGTGTGTAGATTTATGAGGAAAAAAAACATTTAAGCAATTTTAGAATCAGACTTTAACGTAACACAATGTGGAAAATGTCAAGGGGTATGAAAACTTTCTGTATATACCTCACATGCCTATTAAAACGTTTCTGACTCCATAAAGATAATTAGCCATATGCAAGAGACTATGGTTGAATTACACTAATAGACAATGAAGAAATATCCGAGAATGGAATTTTAAGTGTATTTAATTACTTTGTAAAAATGATTGGATTCACATTCAAGGCATAAAGCTTAATTTACAAAGCATTAACAAGCATTACAAGACATTATTCTTAACATGGTCAGAGAGAGAGAAACCATCGCCTGAAAAGCCCTGCCCCAAAAGTCCATGGGGTGGAGAGAGAAGGAAAGAACACAGCAGGTCAGGAACAAATAAGAGGAAGAACAATGAATCCAATACCCTCGTATAAGCATCTGAGTTGCTTGGATTCAAAATATGAATTGTTGACCAATAGTATTACTGTGAAGTTAACCTCCAATCAGGTATCAGACCTACATGATGTCACCTCTGCTTCTCAGAGGTGGGATAATGGGGGTTAGCAAGGTCAACACAGAGAATGGTGAATTCCTACAACAACACAGAGGAAATTCTTGGATGAGGTTGATAAGAAGAGTCACTTCGGGAGGTGCCCTACACATACAGTGCCTTCAGAACGTATTCACATCCCTTGACTTTGTCCACATTTTGTTGTGTTTCAAGGTGGATTTAAAATGGATTTGATTGTAATTTTTTGCAATTTTCAAGTCTTGCCATAGAGTTTTTACTTAAATCAGCTTGAAAATCTAACTAGGCCACTCACTCAGGAACATTCAGTGTCATCTTGGTAAGCAACTCCTGTGTATACTTGGCCTTGTGTTTTAGGTTATGGTCATGCTGCAAGGTGAATGTGTCTCCCAGTGTCTGTTGGAAAGCAGACTGAACCTAGGATTTTGCCTGTGCTTAGCTCTATTCTGTTTCTTTTTATCCTGAAAAACTCCCTAGTCCCTGTCGATGACAAGCATACCCAACCATAACATGATGCAGCCACCACCACGCTTGAAAATATGAAGATTGGTACTCAGTGATGTGTTGGTTTGGATTTACCACAAACAACGCTTTGTATTCAGGATATTTTTTGCAATTTTACTTTAGTGTTTTGCAATTGTTTTATTCTATACAGACTTTCTTCTTTTCACTGTGTCATTTTAGGTTAGTATTGTGTAGTAACTACAATGGTAAAACTACAAAGTAGCTGACATGGTAAAACATCTGCTGTTCTACCCCTGAACAAGGCAGTTAACCCACTGTTCCCCACTAGGCTGTCATTGTAAAAAAAAAATAGTTCTTAACTGACTTGCCTAGTTAAATAAAGGTTACATTTTTTAAAAATGAAATTGTTGATCCATCCTCAGTTTTCTCCTATCACAGCCATTAAAACTTTAAAGTCACCATTGGCCTTATGGTGTAATCCCTGAGCCAGTTCATTCCTCTCCGGTAACTGAGTTAGGAAGGACACCTGTATCTTTGTAGTGACTGGGTATATTAATACACCATCCAAAGTGTAATTAATAACTTGCTAACTGCTCAAAGGCTTATTCAATGTCTGCTTTGTTTTGCCATCTACCAAAAAGTGCCCTTCTCTGCTAAGCATTGGAAAACGTATCTGGCCTTGTGATTGAATCTGTGTTTGAAATTCACTGCTTGACTGAGGGACCTTACATATAATTGTATGTGAGGGGTACATAGATGAGGTAGTTATTCAAAAATCATGTTAAACACTATTATTGCACACAGAGTGAGTCCATGCAACTTATTTTGTGACTTGTTAAGCCAAATTTTACTCAGTTTTTCATTTTTAATTCATTTGTAAAAATGGCTAAAAACATAATTCCAATTGGACATTATGGTGTATTGTGTGTAGGCCAGTGACACAACATCTCAATTGAATCAATTTTATATTCAGGCTGTAACACAACCAAATGTGGAGAAACTCAAGGGGTGTGAAAACTTTCTCAAGGTACAGTACAGTAGGTGTTATGAACAGGTGTGTAATACGTTCAGCCCAGCAGGGGGAAGTGGTGAATCTCAGTTGCTGTTTCACTCAATGGACACCATCAGACCACACTCCATGGAGTCAAATCAAATCGAATTATATTGGTCGCGTACACATATTTTGCTGATGTTATCGCAGGTGCAGCAAAATGCTTCTGTTTCTAGCTCCAACCATGCAGTATATCTAACTATGGAAAACAATACACACAAATCCCCAAAATGGAAAGAAAGACATTTTCAGGATACAGCCATTTCAACTTCACTTTCTCCCCTGAAAATTGGAAGAGGAGACTTCGTTCAGGTGCCTTTCAATGCCTACTACGTTAGGTTACTATCACACTGTCTTTATCCCTGTTGAGATGTTCTACATACCCAGGTCTGCAGGACTGGAGCAAGGCCAAACATAGCAGACAGTGTGGAAAGAAACTCAACTGGATATTACTGAGGTCACTTGCATTTATAGCCATACCTTTGATAAAAGCAGATGTGGTCTTTATTTTTCATGGTCCAGATCAAGTATAGCCCTCATAGAAATATATACAAACCTTTAAAATAACCAGAGTCTAGGGAGTTTACAGAACAGCTCTGGAAACCATGCAGAGGAATGAGCCATGCCTCACTGAGAGGTTCCTAAGTTAAAAGATAAGATGACAACATACAGTATTTATAAAAGATTGTTGCTATTATCAGTGAACTGCATTAGCCCTTTTCGGCTTTGAAATATAAACAGGGGATAAATTACTCTTTCTCTCTCAAGTCTACAATACTTCCTGAAGAAAGTGAAGAATTCACATTTTTTGTCCATGTGGGGGTTATTGTTCTTCGGGTTTTTAGACATCCTCTCTGAATAGTTCTCAGTGAAGATCATTCCTCTGACGTGATCTTTGTCCCCAGCTCTGTTCCTCTCCCAGTTGGGGGTCATTCATAAAAACAACTTGAGACTGTCTTTCTTCACCACCATGTCCAAAGAGTTTTCCTTGACTAAGGACAATAAAAACACATTTCTGTGTTTTCTTGCCTTGGGTATTTCTTGAGTGGGGAGCAGCACAGTGAACTGCAGTCAGTCAAGAGCTTCTGGTCTGAAGCATCAGACTAATTTGGAGAAATTTACTCTGACCAAAAGACAGGAAAAAACAAAAGGAGGAGATCTGGACCTGGACTCCCCCCACCCACTCACATCCACCTGGCAGGCATCCATAAACCTTTAAAACCAGGCCCGGTCTTGGCCATTCTGCCAACCAATACAAGAGCAAAAGTAATTGCTGCCCTCCTCGTATACCCCCACGGAACTAGAATAGTCCCAGTAAGCAAAATTATGTTGAAGACGTCTTTAATGATGTCTTTTTTCCAGACATTGAAGTTAGGTTAATTTTAGGTTCTGATAGAAAGGTGAAAATATGCATTTCACGGACGCTTAAAATACATATTTTACGGGCGTTGAAAACCGGTATTTTTTCAGGTTCTGAACAAAAGTTGAAAACACATTTAGAGAGTACATTAGAGTAAAGTATGGTACAATACAGTACTTTATACATTACTCTATTGTGCTGTACTCTTCTACTGTACTGAACTATACTGTACTGTGCTCCAGTGTACTGTACTTTACTGTAATGTACTGTACTCTGCTGTACTGTGTTGTCCAAACTTGTGAAACATAGATGTCTATGATTTTGTTCAGATTTGGTCCTTTTAAATGTTTGGGCCAAGTGAAGGCCGGTCCGAACCGGATGTCTGTGGACTTTGAAATCAAGGCCGATCCAGACCGGACCAAGTCTGTACAAAACATAGACGTCTCTGTTTGGTTCAGATTTGGACCCGGTCTGTGGATGTTGAAATCAAGGACAGTCCGGAACACCCCCCCTACCCATTTATTTTTATTTTTATATACAGTACACGTAGTCGGCGTTGGTCTGTGCTTACTGGGGTTTAGCCTACAGTGTCGGCCCACAATGGAATTTTATGAATGCCCATCATAGGAGGTTAGAGGCACCTTCATTGGGGAGGATGGGCTCATGGTAATGGCTATAGCGGAATGAGTGGAATGATATCAAATACATCAAACACATGGTTTCCATGTGCTTGATTCCATTCCATTTGCTTTGTTCCAGCCATTATTATGAGACGTCCTCCCCTCAGCAGCCTCCTGTGATGCCCATCCACGTGGTAGGCCTGCTGTTTGTAAAACAGCATTGGCTTTATTATTCCTGTGGCTCATAATTCTGACTATTAAGCTCTGAATACCACCTACTCAACTTTATCAGGAGTGAATCCATGTGTTTACACAACGGGAAATGCAGAAGTATTTTTATTTCCCCACATGGTGAAATTCCTGGACAGTAGTTGTGAGGAGCCTGATTTTCCATTCCATATTGTCCATTTTACTCTGACCTGTCCTGTTTGTAGGATATGATGTTTCTTAACATGCCATATTCATAGAGGCACATTTTTTTAAATTTAATTGGGCGCCATTTAGGTTAGGCTATTTGATTGGAGAAAGGAGAGTGATGTAAAAGTGTCTGTCTCATGACATTGTCAAAAGTCCATATACTCTTTCTACCATAGGCTATAGGCAGGGGTGGCCTTAGTAATTTGGAGGCCCCAGGCAGAGGTTAGTCTGATTTTTACTAAAGAGATGCGTATTTGATTCCCCTAGTCTAAGGGCACGGGGCTGGGTTTCTACTAAGCTAACATATGGAATTGTTTTAAGATGGTCATACCAAGGATCATTTAGCTATGAATTTTAGGATCCCTGTAGGTATATACAGTGCCTTGCGAAAGTATTCGGCCCCCTTGAACTTTGCGACCTTTGCCACATTTCAGGCTCCAAACATAAAGATATAAAACTGTATTTTTTTGTGAAGAATCAACAACAAGTGGGACACAATCATGAAGTGGAACAACATTTATTGGATATTTCAAACTTTTTTAACAAATCAAAAACTGAAAAATTGGGCGCGCAAAATTATTCAGCCCCCTTAAGTTAATACTTTGTAGCGCCACCTTTTGCTGAGATTACAGCTGTAAGTCGCTTGGGGTATAAATCTATCAGTTTTGCACATCGAGAGACTGAAATTTTTTCCCATTCCTCCTTGCAAAACAGCTCGAGCTCAGTGAGGTTGGATGGAGAGCATTTGTGAACAGCAGTTTTCAGTTCTTTCCACAGATTCTCGATTGGATTCAGGTCTGGACTTTGACTTGGCCATTCTAACACCTGGATATGTTTATTTTTGAACCATTCCATTGTAGATTTTGCTTTATGTTTTGGATCATTGTCTTGTTGGAAGACAAAACTCCGTCCCAGTCTCAGGTCTTTTGCAGACTCCATCAGGTTTTCTTCCAGAATGGTCCTGTATTTGGCTCCATCCATCTTCCCATCAATTTTAACCATCTTCCCTGTCCCTGCTGAAGAAAAGCAGGCTCAAACCATGATGCTGCCACCACCATGTTTGACAGTGGGGATGCTGTGTTCAGGGTGATGAGCTGTGTTGCTTTTACGCCAAACATAACATTTTGCATTGTTGCCAAAAAGTTCCATTTTGGTTTCATCTGACCAGAGCACATTCTTCCACATGTTTGGTGTGTCTCCCAGGTGGCTTGTGGCAAACTTTAAATGACACTTTTTATGGATATCTTTAAGAAATGGCTTTCTTCTTGCCACTCTTCCATAAAGGCCAGATTTGTGCAATATACAACTGATTGTTGTCCTATGGACAGAGTCTCCCACCTCAGCTGTAGATCTCTGCAGTTCATCCAGAGTGATCATGGGCCTCTTGGCTGCATCTCTGATCAGTCTTCTCCTTGTATGAGCTGAAAGTTTAGAGGGATGGCCAGGTTTTGGTAGATTTGCAGTGGTCTGGTACTCCTTCCATTTCAATATTATCGCTTGCACAGTGCTCCTTTGGATGTTTAAAGCTTGGGAAATCTTTTTGTATCCAAATCTGCCTTTAAACTTCTTCACAACAGTATCTCGGACCTGCCTGGTGTGTTCCTTGTTCTTCATGATGCTCTCTGCGCTTTTAACGGACCTCTGAGACTATCACAGTGCAGGTGCATTTATACGGTGACTTGATTACACACAGGTGGATTGTATTTATCATCATTAGTCATTTAGGTCAACATTGGATCATTCAGAGATCCTCACTGAACTTCTGGAGAGAGTTTGCTGCACTGAAAGTAAAAGGCTGAATAATTTTGCACGCCCAATTTTTCAGTTTTTGATTTGTTAAAAAAGTTTGAAATATCCAATAAATGTCGTTCCACTTCATGATTGTGTCCCACTTGTTGTTGATTCTTCACAAAAAAATACAGTTTTATATCTTTATGTTTGAAGCTTGAAATGTGGCAAAAGGTCGCAAAGTTCAAGGGGGGCGAATACTTTCGCAAGGCACTGTAACTTCACAGATCTTCATTGTAAAGGGTTTAAACACTGTTTCCCATGCTTGTTCAATCAAATCAAATCAAATGTATTTATATAGCCCTTTGTACATCAGCTGATATCTCAAAGTGCTGTACAGAAACCCAGCCTACAACCCCAAACAGCAAGCAATGCAGGTGTAGAAGCACGGTGGCTAGGAAAAACTCCCTAGAAAGGCCAAAACCTAGGAAGAAACCTAGAGAGGAACCAGGCTATGTGGGGTGGCCAGTCCTCTTCTGGCTGTGCCGGGTGGAGATTATAACAGAACATGGCCAAGATGTTCAAATGTTCATAAATGACCAGCATGGTCGAATAATAAGAAGGCAGAACAGTTGAAACTGGAGCAGCAGCATGGCCAGGTGGACTGGGGACAGCAAGGAGTCATCATGTCAGGTAATCCTAGGGCATGGTCCTGGCACAACCCAAGGGGGGCGCCAACCCAGACAGGATGGGCTCAGGTCCTCCAGGGACGAGAGAACCGGCCAGCAGCAAGAGGCAGAGGTTCGTTGCTCCAGAGCCTTTCCGTTCACCTTCCCACTCCTGGGCCAGACTACACTCAATCATATGACCCACTGAAGAGATGAGTCTTCAGTAAAGACTTAAAGGTTGAGACCGAGTTTGCGTCTCTGACATGGGTAGGCAGACCGTTCCATAAAAATGGAGCTCTATAGGAGAAAGCCCTGCCTCCAGCTGTTTGCTTAGAAATTCTAGGGACAATTAGGAGGCCTGCGTCTTGTGACCGTAGCGTACGTGTAGGTATGTACGGCAGGACCAAATCAGAGAGATAGGTAGGAGCAAGCCCATGTAATGCTTTGTAGGTTAGCAATAAAACCTTGAAATCAGCCCTTGCTTTGACAGGAAGCCAGTGTAGAGAGGCTAGCACTGGAGTAATATGATCAATTTTTTTGGTTCTAGTCAGGATCCTAGCAGCCGTATTTAGCACCAACTGAAGTTCATTTAGTGCTTTATCCGGGTAGCCGGAAAGTAGAGCATTGCAGTAGTCTAAGCTAGAAGTGACAAAAGCTTGGATTCATTTTTCTGCATCATTTTTGGACAGAAAGTTTCTGATTTTTGCAATGTTACGTAGATGGAAAAAAGCTGTCCTTGAAATGGTCTTGATATGTTCTTCAAAAGAGAGATCAGGGTCCAGAGTAACGCCGATGTCCTTCACAGTTTTATTTGAGACGACTGTACAACCATTAAGATTAATTGTCAGATTCAACAGAAGATCTTTGTTTCTTGGGACCTAGAACAAGCATCTCTGTTTTGTCCGAGTTTAAAAGTAGAAAGTTTGCAGCCATCCACTTCCTTATGTCTGAAACACATGCTTCTAGCAAGGGCAATTTTGGGGCTTCACCATGTTTTATTGAAATGTACAGCTGTGTGTCATCCGCATAGCAGTGAACGTTAACATTATGTTTTCGAATAACATCCCCAAGAGGTAAAATATATAGTGAAAACAATAGTGGTCCTAAAACGGAACCTTGAGGAACACCAAAATTTACAGTTGATTTGTCAGAGGACAAACCATTCACAGAGACAAACTGATATCTTTCCGACAGATAAGATCTAAACCAGGCCAGAACTTGTCCGTGTAGACCAATTTGGGTTTCCAATCTCTCCAAAAGAATGTGGTGATCGATGGTATCAAAAGCAGCACTCAATGAACCATGAACAGTTAATGAACATGCACCTGTGGAACAGTCATTAAGACACTAACAGCTTACAGACGGTAGGCAATTAAGGTCACAGTTATGAAGACTTAGGACACTACAGAGGCCTTTCTACTGACTCTGAAAAAATACCAAAAGAAAGATGCCCAGGGTCCCTGCTCATCAGTGTGAACGTGCCTTAGGCATGCTACAGGGAGGCATGTAGTAGGACTGCAGATGTGGTCAGGTCAATAAATTGCAATGTCCGTACTGTGAGACACCTAAGACAGCACTACAGGGAGACAGGATGGACAGCTGATCATCCTAGCAGTGGCAAGACCACATGTAACAACACCTGCACAGGATCAGTACATCCGAACATCACACCTGCGGGACAGGTACAGGATGGCAACAACAACTGCCCGAGTTACACCAGGAACGCACAATCCCTCTATCAGTGCTCAGACTGTCCGCAATAGGCTGAGAGAGTCTGGACTGAGGGCTTGTAGGCCTGTTGTAAGGCAGGTCCTCACCAGACATCACCGACAATAACGTTGCCTATGGGCACAAACCCACCGTCACTGGACCAGATAGGATTGGCAAAAAGTGCTCTTCTCTGACGAGTCACGGTTTTGTCTCACCAGGGGTGACGGTCGGATTCATGTTTATCGTCGAAGGAATTAGCGTTACACCGAGGCTTGTACTCTGGAGCAGGATCGATTTGGAGGTGGAGGGTCCGTCATGGTCTGGGGCAGTGTGTCACAGCATCATCGGACTGAGCTTGTTGTCACTGCCGGCAATCTCAACGCTGTGCGTTACAGGGAAGACATCCTCCTCCCTCATGTGGTAACCTTCCTGCTCATCCTGACATGACCCTCCAGCATGACAATGACATCAGCCATACTTCTCGTTCTATACGTGATTTCCTGCAAGACAGGAATGTCAGTGTTCTGCCATGGCCAGCAAAGAGCCCGGATCTCAATCCCATTGAGTACGTCTGGGACCTTTTATTTATTTTATTTTTTTATTTCACCTTTATTTAACCAGGTAGGCCAGTTGAGAACAAGTTCTCATTTGCAACTGCGACCTGGCCAAGATAAAGCATAGCAGTGTGAGCAGACAACACAGAGTTACACATGGAATAAACAATTAACAAGTCAATAACACAGTAGAAAACAAAGGGGGGAGTCTATATACAATGTGTGCAAAAGGCATGAGGAGGTAGGCGAATAATTACAATTTTGCAGATTAACACTGGAGTGATAAATGATCAGATGGTCATGTACAGGTAGAGATATTGGTGTGCAAAAGAGCAAGTAAATAAATAAAAACAGTATGGGGATGAGGTAGGTGAAAATGGGTGGGCTATTTACCAATAGACTATGTACAGCAGCAGCGATCGGTTAGCTGCTCAGATAGCTGATGTTTGAAGTTGGTGAGGGAGATAAAAGTCTCCAACTTCAGCGATTTTTGCAATTCGTTCCAGTCACAGGCAGCAGAGTACTGGACCGAAAGGCGGCCAAATGAGGTGTTGGCTTTAGGGATGATCAGTGAGATACACCTGCTGGAGCGCGTGCTACGGATGGGTGTTGCCATCGTGACCAGTGAACTGAGATAAGGCGGAGCTTTACCTAGCATGGACTTGTAGATGACCTGGAGCCAGTGGGTCTGGCGACGAATATGTAACGAGGGCCAGCCGACCAGAGCATACAGGTCGCAGTGGTGGGTGGTATAAGGTGCTTTAGTGACAAAACGGATGGCAATGTGATAGACTGCAGCCAGTTTGCTGAGTAGGGTGTTGGAAGCCATTTTGTAGATGACATCGCCGAAGTCGAGGATCGGAAGGATAGTCAGTTTTACTAGGGTAAGCTTGGCGGCGTGAGTGAAGGAGGCTTTGTTGCGGAATAGGAAGCCGACTCTTGATTTGATTTTCGATTGGAGATGTTTGATATGAGTCTGGAAGGAGAATTTGCAGTCTAGCCAGACACCTAGGTACTTATAGATGTCCACATATTCAAGGTCGGAACCATCCAGGGTGGTGATGCTAGTCGGGCATGCGGGTGCAGGCAGCGATCGGTTGAAAAGCATGCATTTGGTTTTACTAGCGTTTAAGAGCAGTTAGAGGCCAGGGAAGGAGTGTTGTATGGCATTGAAGCTTGTTTGGAGGTTAGATAGCACAGTGTCCAATGACGGGCCGAAAGTATATAGAATGGTGTCGTCTGCGTAGAGGTGGATCAGGGAATCGCCCGCAGCAAGAGCAACATCATTGATATATACAGAGAAAAGAGTCGGCCCGAGAATTGAACCCTGTGGCACCCCCATAGAGACTGCCAGAGGACCGGACAGCATGCCCTCCGATTTGACACACTGAACTCTGTCTGCAAAGTAATTGGTGTACCAGGCAAGGCAGTCATCCGAAAAACCGAGGCTACTGAGTCTGCCGATAAGAATATGGTGATTGACAGAGTCGAAAGCCTTGGCAAGGTCAATGAAGACGGCTGCACAGTACTGTCTTTTATCGATGGCGGTTATGATATCGTTTAGTACCTTGAGTGTTGCTGAGGTGCACCTGTGACCGGCTCGGAAACCAGATTGCACAGCGGAGAAGGTACGGTGGGATTCGAGATGGTCAGTGACCTGTTTGTTGACTTGGCTTTCGAAGACCTTAGATAGGCAGGGCAGGATGGATATAGGTCTGTAACAGTTTGGGTCCAGGGTGTCTCCCCCTTTGAAGAGGGGGATGACTGCGGCAGCTTTCAATCCTTGGGGATCTCAGACGATATGAAAGAGAGATTGAACAGGCTGGTAATAGGGGTTGCGACAATGGCGGCGGAAAGTTTCAGAAATAGGGGGTCCAGATTGTCAAGCCCAGCTGATTTGTATGGGTCCAGGTTTTGCAGCTCTTTCAGAACATCTGCTATCTGGATTTGGGTAAAGGAGAACCTGGAGAGGCTTGGGCGAGGAGCTGCCGGGGGGGCAGAGCTGTTGGCCGAGGTTGGAGTAGCCAGGCGGAAGGCATGGCCAGCCGTTGAGAAATGCTTATTGAAGTTTTCGATAATCATGGATTTATCGGTGGTGACCGTGTTACCTAGCCTCAGTGCAGTGGGCAGCTGGGAGGAGGTGCTCTTGTTCTCCATGGACTTCACAACTTTTTGGAGTTGGAGCTACAGGATGCAAACTTCTGCCTGAAGAAGCTGGCCTTAGCTTTCCTGACTGACTGCGTGTATTGGTTCCGGACTTCCCTGAACAGTTGCATATCCCGGGGACTATTTGATGCTATTGCAGTCCGCCACAGGATGTTTTTGTGCTGGTCGAGGGCAGTCAGGTCTGGGGTGAACCAAGGACTGTATCTGTTCTTAGTTCTGCATTTTTTGAACGGAGCATGCTTATCTAAAATGGTAAGGAAGTTACTTTTAAAGAATGACCAGGCATCCTCAACTGTTGGATCAGAGGGTGAGGGCTAGGGCCATTCCCCTCAGAAATGTCTGGGAACTTGCAGGTGCCTTGGTGGAAGAGTGGGGTAACATCTCACAGCAAGAACTGGCAAATCTGGTGCAGTACCTAATGCAGCTGGTGGCCACACCAGATACTGACTGTTACTTTTGATTTTGACCCCCCCTTTGTTTAGAGACACATTATTCCATTTCTGTTAGTCACGTGTCTGTGGGACTTGTTCCGTTTATGTCTCAGTTTTGAATCTTGTTATGTTCATACAAATATTTACACATGTTAAGTTTGCTGGAACTCAACACAGTTAACAGTGAGAGGACATTTCTTTTTTTGCTGAGTTTAGCACAGTTTTCAAAAGGTTACTGTGTTTGCATGCCTTGGTTATAATTTGTATGCTTTATGGTCCTGGTTTATTAAAGTTTACTTGGTAGGCACCCTGTTTAATTTTTCAGGATGTTATTATCAACTGGAACCAAGTTGAATAATCAAATTATCATGACTTTACTGACCAAGTGGGTCTGGCTCTAATGATCGGAGAGAAATGCTGTTCCACGGTACTGATCTGCTCACAAGGAAATAAAAATGTTTTATCACTATAATATGCTGATTTTACTCATGTAGCAAGCATTTCAGGGAGAACTTTTCAGCTGGCACAAAAACAGTTTTGAAATGTCTTTGCCCTACTTTATGAGGGCTGGCTGAGTGGGTTTTTGTATTGGTGGTTTGTTAGCAATGTTTCAGTGATGGAATCAGCTGATAACTCATTCATATGTAGGGGAGAGTAAGGTGAGTTGACCCAATGGGTTAGATCCCTTGTTTCTATGAAAACATACACAAAATGAATCATGTGACCAAAAATGTAGGAAGAGGTCAGGTCATAATTTTTCTGTGAAGGAAGAAACCACATGGAAACATTTATATATTGTGTTATAGGTTTCATGATCCTTGTAAAAGTACATAGCTTTATGATTGTTTTGTGGTCTCCGATCACATTTTCGATTCAAGCATAAATTGGCTTTCATGTAGTCAAAATGTTTGCCAGATGCCACCATACCCCATGCAAATGATGATTAGATTTTGTCCGTTTTATGCATAATAATTTTGCAATGTGTCATGCATATTAACTCAAGATGCCCCCTGTATACAAACATAAAACAAGCAGGGGTCTAGCCTCCCTTGAGGTTCTAGAGAGAGCAGCCAAGGAAGTGAGTGAAGGGAAGGAGTCCATTTAAGTCCATTTAAGCAGCAGGGATGAACAAATAGACTGAATGACACTGAAGATGTACATTGTCAAAAAAGAAAACAAACATGAGCGAAAGAGAGGCCATGACAGAGTAGCAGAGGCACACAAGGTCTTATCTGATGACATGGAGTCTGAGCTTGCTGAACATATCAAGAATCTCTCAGACCAGTTTCATGGGCTTAGTAGCCTCAAAGAAGAACAGAGAACTACAAATTCGCATATCGAAACACCATCGCTGTCCCAGACAACTGGTCAAGAAATTGAAGGCTAAGTGATACTGAACAGAGAGATTAACACTGATTATTCTAAACATTAGAAACACCTTCCTAATATTGAGTTGGACCTCCCCTTTTGCCCTCAAAACAACCTCAATTTGTCGTGGCATGGACTCTACAAGGTGTCGAAGGGTTCCACAGGGATGCTGGCCCATGTTGATTCCAATGCTTCCCACAGTTGTGTCAAGTTGGCTGGATGTCCTTTGGGTGGTGGACCATTCTTGATACACACAGGAAACTGTTGAGCGGGAAAAACCAACAGCATTGCAGTTCTTGACACAAACTGGTGCGCCGGGCATCTACTACCATACCCTGTTCAAAGGCACTTCAATCGTTTGTCTTGCCCATTTACCCTCTGATTGGCAAACATACACAATCCATGTCTCAAGGCTTAAAATTCCTTCTTTAACCTATCTCCTCCCCTTCATATACATTGATTGAAGTGTTTTTAACAAGACATCAATAAGGGATCCCAGCTTGGATTCACCTGGTCAATCAATCAATCAATCAATCAAATGTATTTATAAAGCCCTTCTTACATCAGCTGATGTCACAAAGTGCTGTACAGAAACCCAGCCTAAAACCCTAAACTGCAAGCAATGCAGGTGTCGAAGCACGGTGGCTAGGAAAAACTCCCTAGGAAGGCCAGAACCTAGGAAGAAACCTAGAGACGAACCAGGCTATCAGGGGTGGCCAATCCTCTTCTGGCTCTCCCAGGTGGAGATTATAACAGAACATGGCCAAGATGTTCAAATGTTCATAGATGACTAGCAGGGTCAAATAATAATAATCACAGTGGTTGTCGAGTGTGCTACAGGTCAGCACGTCAGGAGTAAATGTCAGTTGGCTTTTCATAGCCAATCATTCAGAGTATCTCTACCACTCCTGCTGTCTCTAGAGAGTTGAAAACAGCAGGTCTGGGACAGGTAGCATGTCCGGTGAACAGGTCAGGGTTCCATAGCCACAGGCAGAACAGTTGAATCTGGAGCCTCAGCACGGCCAGGTGGACTGGGGACAGCAAGGAGTCATCGGACCAGGTAGTCCTGAGGCATGGTCCTAGGGCTCAGGTCCTCTGAGAGAGAGAAAGACAGAAAGAGAAAGAAAGAGAGAAAATTAGAGAGAGCATACTTAAAATCACACAGGACACCGGATAAGACAGGAGAAATACTCCAGATATAAACAGACTGACCCTAGCCCCCTGACACAAACTACTGCAACGTAAATACTGGAGGCTGAGACAGAAGGGGTCGGGAGACCCTGTGGCCCCGTCCGACGATACCCCCGGACAGGGCCAAACAGGCATTATATAACCCCACCCACTTTGCCAAAGCACAGCCACCACACCACTAGAGGGATATCTTCAACCACCAACTTACCATCCTGAGACAAGTCTGAGTATAACCCACAAAGATCTCCGCCACGCCACAACCCAAGGGGGGGAGGCAGGAAGATCACCTCAGTGACTCACCCCTCCTAGGGACGGCATTGAAGAGCACCAGTAAGCCAGTGACGCAGCCCCTGTAATAGGGTTAGAGGCATCCCAGTGGAGAGAGGGGAACCGGCCAGGCAGAGACAGCGAGGGCGGTTCGTTGCTCCAGTGCCTTTCCGTTCACCTTCACACCTGGTCAGTCTATGTCATGGAAACTCAGTGAATACCTGAATGTATACATACATTTAAGATATACAATATCCCACAACCCCATTCCATGAAATAATCTTTGACCTCCCAGCACCATCACCCACTTACCCCAAGGCAGCTCAATTTACCCTGTACTTATGCTAAACTTACCCCCATGATAAGTTGTTTGCCAAGATAATACTTTTGGACAAGCTATGTTTGAAACTTTTATGTTGACATGAAATCTGATTTCCAGGGATATACAGTTGAAGTCAGAAGTTTACATACACCTTAGCCAAATACATTTAAACTCTAACTCTAAACGTTAAAAATTCCCTGTATTAGATCAGTTAGGATCACCGCTTTATTTTAAGAATGTGAAATGTCAGAATAATAGTAGAGAGGATTATTTATTTCAGCTTTTATTTCTTTCATCACATTCCCAGTGGGTCAGAAGTTTACATACACTCAATTAGTATTTGGTAGCATTGCCTTTAAATTGTTTAACTTGGGTCAAACATTTTGCGTAGCCTTCCACAAGCTTCCCACAATAAGTTGGGTGAATTTTGTCCCATTCCTCCTGACAGAGCTGGTGTAACTGAGTCAGGTTTGTAGGCCTCTTTGCTCAAACACGCTTTTTCAGTTATGCCCACAAATTGTCTACAGGATTGAGGTTAGGGCTTTGTTATGGACACTCCAATACATTGACTTTGTTGTCCTTAAGCCATTTTGGCACAACTTTGGAAGTATGCTTGGGGTCATTGTCCATTTGGAAGCCCCATTTGTGACCAAGCTTTAACTTCCTGACTGATGTCTTGAGATGTTGCTTCAATATATCCACATAATTTTCCTGCATCGTGATGCTATCTATTTTGTGAAGTGCACCAGTCCCTCTTGCAGCAAAGCACCCCCACATCATGATGCCATCTATTTTGTGAAGTGAACCAGTCCCTCCTGCAGCAAAGCACCCCCACAACATGATGCTGCCACCCCCATGCTTCATGGTTGGGATGGTTTTCTTTGGCTTGCAAGCCTCCCCCATTTTCCTCCAAACGTAACGATGGTCATTATGGCCAAACAGTTCTATTTTTGTTTCATCAAACCAG
Source organism: Oncorhynchus tshawytscha (assembly GCF_018296145.1). NCBI lineage: Eukaryota > Metazoa > Chordata > Actinopteri > Salmoniformes > Salmonidae > Oncorhynchus > Oncorhynchus tshawytscha. Next base: position 26,400,134 of record NC_056433.1, on the reverse strand, counting down.
AGGACATTTCTCAAAAAGGTACGATCTTCGTCCCAATGTGCAGTTGCAAACCGTAGTCTGGCTTTTTTTATGGCGGTTTTAGAGCAGTTGCTTCTTCCTTGCTGAGCGGCCTTTCAGGGTATATCGATATAGGACTCCTTTTACTGTGGATATAGATACTTTTGTACCTGTTTCCTCCAGCATCTTCACACGGTCCTTTGCTGTTGTTCTGGGATTGATTTGCCCTTTTCGCACTAAAGTACATTCATCTCTAGGAGACAGAACACATCTCCTTCCTGAGCGGAATGAAGGCTGCGTGGTACCATGGTGTTATACTTGCGTACTATTGTTTGTACAGATGAACATGGTACCTTCAGGCATTTGGAAATTGCTCTCAAGGATGAACCCGACTTGTGCAATTCTACCATTTTCTTTCCGAGGACTTGGCTGATTTCTTTTGATTTCCCCATGATGTCAAGCAAAGAGGCACTGAGTTTGACGGTAGGCTTTGAAATACATCCACAGGTATATCATAGCATATCAGAAGCTTCTAAAGCCATGACATCATTTTCTGGGATTTTCCAAGCTGTTTAAAGGCACAGTCAACTTAGTGTATGTGAACTTCTGACCCACTGGAATTGTGATACAGTGAATTATAAGTCTGTAAACAACTGTTGGAAAAATGACTTGTGTCATGCAAGAAGTAGATGTCCTAACCGACTTTCCAAAACTATAGTTGGTTAACAAGAAATTTGTGGAGTGGTTGAAAAACAAGTTTAAATGACTCCAACCTAAGTGTATGTAAATTTCCGACTTCAACTATTAGGTACCTCCCACATTTTTCTTACTCTAGGCTCTGATTAAGGCGATTCATGTCGAATCATAAGCTAGTTGTTTACTTGTCCTGTCAATAAATCTATTCGATTTATGCAGCAACAGAGTGCTCCTTTTTATTTATTCTCCCGGATCGTCACCAACTGAAGTATCCTGGGGTAAGGAATGTTTTTTGGATCATCAGCAAGTTTTCAAGATGCTCTGGCAGAGGACCTCAAATTCAGTTCCACGTTTTCCTCCTTCTCACCTCGTCACATGGAGATGAGAGAAAATAAGAACAACAGAATTGTGCTTGAAAGGAAGTGTCAAATCTGGGAGGCATTGCCAAGGACTGATCGTATTTGATCATACGTTATGGCCTCAAACTCATGCCGCTGGCTCCAGATATTTAGGAGAGGTTTTTTTCTCTCCCAATGCACTGTTTTTGAGAGTCTCTCTTCAGCTGTGGTTTAGTGAAATGATCCCAAGCCTTGGGACCCCACAGGGGACTCTCATGCACAGCACTGGGTAGAGAGATACTCTTTCAGTTGACACAATTCATTCACTTGAACTTGTGAATATACAATGTCAGGACAGGGTCTAGGTGCTGTGGTCCCCCTCCTTTATCACATCTGAGCAAATGTTCATTCGTGGAACCTAATCTTGGGAGCTATGCAGCCCAACCTCGGCAACTGTGGATCAGGCTGCACTTTGTTGGGGAAGGAGAGGTGCCTAGTAGAGAGCACCTGGCAGAAAACCTACTGCTTGAATCCCAGTGGATCACTCCTGCAGACATCTATTCTTACATAGTCTTCCCAAACCGGTGAGAATTTGAATTGTGTTTTTTCTCAGCCAACTCCCTATGCTAGTTTTGAGCACCGCAACGCAAATGCACATGAGCAGAAATGGAGTGACTGGGAAGTGGAGTCCCCATTCAATGTGGATGAGAAGACTATAACGGTCAAGTTCTGGACAGAAAGAGTCCCTGACCATGACATAAAGCTATATCTGTAACACTACTGCACTCTCCTTCAGCTTGCCATGAAATCAGTAGACAACAATTTCCTAAGGAGGTACAAGGTCCGGACCAAGAGAGGAACCAATGGTGAAGCTGTAGAGATTCCCAACAACATCATGTTGGGTCCACACAGTGGCAGAATCCTCTACTCAGGACAGACCACCCACTGCTATGTCTGTAATGCCACGGACCTCCAGGTGAAGGATTGTAAGACTGTCAAGTGCTGGAGATGCAGTGAGTTCGGCCACAAGTCCAGAGAGTGTGCGAGTGGAAGCAAGTGCACACTCTGCAATGGTGATGGGCACACCTACTTCAACTGTCCACAAGCCTACAGCAAAAGAGCAAAAACCGTGGAAGGCAAGCAAAACCTGAAACGCAACAACCAATAGTAGATAAGCCTGAAGAGCCCCAGATCCCACAGCATGTCCCCAAACAGATGAGCAGCAGAGAAGTGAGGAAGAGAGGGGACAAGGCAGTAGAGAAAGGTGAAGAGGAGAGACAACACAAACCCAGAGCAACAGCCAGTCATACGCCAGTCTTGTCGTCAGTACTGACAGCACAGCAGAGAACAAGAGTGACGAGGAGAGTAATGACAGTTTTGATTCCTCCAGTGAAGAGCCATCCCAAGACTCTCCCCTCCCTGATGACACAGGTCCGGCAGCCGAATGGTCCATTCAAATGGAGGCTAATGATCACGACCCACCAAACCTTACCAGTACTCCGGCGGCCTCCCTCCTCTCTGGTGGCTACCCTCCTCTGCCCCTAGACACTTCCAGCTCCATCGAAGGTACTTGTCTGTCAAAACGTGGTAAGAAACATCCTGTCTCTTCCTCTCAGGAAGAGGGGACCACAAAAAGACAAAGGAAATATAATTTAAATGAGTATCAATAAATAGAAAAATAATAAACAACTTTACACAAGCAAAACATAAACAAGGTAAATATTTACAGGACTTCTTTATTATCAGTATGTCTGCCAAATAATATTCTAAATTCTAAACATTGACGTGATTATGTCTAATGACAACAACATTTATTTTTGAAATGTGTGCCTTCTATTATACAATGTGTATAAATACAATTGTCAGTCATGAATTTGATTAATTATTGATTGAAAATAGATACAGTGGGGCAAAATAAGTATTTAGTCAGCCACCAATTGTGCAAGTTCTCCCACTTAAAAAGATGAGAGAGGCCTGTAATTTTCATCATAGGTACACTTCAACTATGACAGACAAAATGAGAAAAGAAATCCAGAAAATCACATTGTAGGATTTTTAATGAATTTATTTGCAAATTATGGTGGAAAATAAGTATTTGGTCACCTACAAACAAGCAAGATTTCTGGCTCTCACAGACCTGTAACTTCTTCTTTAAGAGGCTCCTCTGTCCTCCACTCGTTACCTGTATTAATGGCACCTGCTTGGACTTGTTATCAGTATAAAAGACACCTGTCCACAACCTCAAACAGTCACACCCCAAACTCCACAATGCCAAGACCAAAGAGCTGTCAAAGGACACCAGAAACAAAATTGTAGACCTGCACCAGGCTGGGAAGACTGAATCTGCAATAGGTAAGCAGCTTGGTTTGAAGAAATCAACTGTGGGAGCAATTATTAGGAAATGGAAGATATACAAGACCACTGATCTCCCTCGATCTAGGGCTCCATGCAAGATCTCACCCCGTGGGGTCAAAATGATCACAAGAATGGTGAGCAAAAATCCCAGAACCACACGGGGGGGACCTAGTGAATGACCTGCAGAGAGCTGGGACCAAAGCAACAAAGCCTACCATCAGTAACACACTACGCCGCCAGGGACTCAAATCCTGCAATGCCAGATGTGTCCCCCTGCTTAAGCCAGTACATGTCCAGGCCCGTCTGAAGTTTGCTAGAGAGCATTTGGATGATCCAGAAAAAGATTGGGAGAATGTCATATGGTCAGATGAAACCAAAATATAAAACTTTTTGGTAAAAACTCAACTCGGCGTGTTTGGAGGACAAAGAATGCCAAATAGCATCCAAAGAACACCGTACCTACTGTGAAGCATGGGGGTGGAAACATCATGCTTTGGGGCTGTTTTTCTGCAAAGGGACCAGGATGACTGATCCGTGTAAAGGAAAGAATGAATGGGGCCATGTATCGTGAGATTTTGAGTGAAAACCTCCTTCCATCAGCAAGAGCATTGAAGATAAAACGTGGCTGGGTCTTTCAGCATGACAATGATCCCAAACACACCGCCCGGGCAATGAAGGAGTGGCTTCCTAAGAAGAATTTCAAGGTCCTGGAGTGGCCTAGCCAGTCTCCAGATCTCAACCCCATAGAAAATCTTTGGAGGGAGTTGAAAGTTCATGTTGCCCAGCAACAGCCCCAAAACATCACTGCTCTAGAGGAGATATGCATGAAGGAATGGGCCAAAATACCAGCAACAGTGTGTGAAAACCTTGTGAAGACGTACAGAAAACATTTGACCTCTGTCCTTGCCAACAAAGGGTACATAACAAAGTATTGAGATAAACTTTTGTTATTGACCAAATACTTATTTTCCACCATAATTTGCAAATAAATTCATTAAAAATCCTACAATGTGATTTTCTGGATTTTTTTTCTCATTTTGTCTGTCATAGTTGAAGTGTACCTATGATGAAAATTACAGGCCTCTCTCATCTTTTTAAGTGGGAGAACTTGCACAATTGGTGGCTGACTAAATACTTTTTTTGCCCCACTGTACTTATATATACAAAATGAATAAAGATTATATTAAAACTAAAATGAACAACAAAAAAGCAAGATATGATGCAAAACAACTTGTCTGTATCTCATAAACGAGGAAGAGAAACAGCTTGGAAAATTATAGAAAATGGTGTCATGGCTTTACAAACGTATGATAGGCTAATTGACATCATTTGAGTCAATTGGAGGTGTACAAGTGAATGTATTTCAAGGCCTACCTTCAAACTCAGTGCCTCTTTGCTTGACATCATGGGAAAATCAAAAGAAATCTGCCAAGTCCTCAGAAGAAAATTGTAGACTTCCACAAGTCTGATTCATCCTTGGGAACCATTTCCAAATGCCTGAAGGTACCACGTTCATCTGTACAAACAATAGTATGCAAGTATAAACATACTGCTCAAGAAGGAGATGTGTTCTGTCTCCTAGAGATGACTGGTGCATTTCACAAAATAGATGACATAATGAGGCAGGAAAATTATGTGGATATATTAAAGCAACATCGCAAGACATCAGTCAGGATGTTAAAGCTTGTTCGCAAATGGGTCTTCCAAATGGACAATGACCCCAAGCATACTTCCAAAGTTGTGCCAAAATGGCTTAAGGACAACAAAGTCAAGGTATTGGAGTGGCCATCACAAAGCCCTGACCTCAATCCTATAGAAAATGTGTGGACAGAACTGAAAAAGCGTGTGTGAGCAAGTGTAACAGTATGACTTTAGACCGTCCCCTCGCCCATACCCGGGCGCGAACCAGGGACCCTCTGCACACATCAACAACAGTCACCCACGAAGCATCGTTACCCATCACTCCACAAAAGCCGCGGCCCTTGCAGAGCAAGGGGAACTACTACTTCAAGGTCTCAGAGCAAGTGACGTCACCGATTGAAACGCTATTTAGCGCACACCACCGCTAACTAAGCCAGCTGTTTCACATCCGTTACACAAGGAGGTCTACAAACCTAACTCAGTTACACCAGCTCTGTCAGGAGGAATGGGCCAAAATTCACCCAACTTATTGTGGGAAGCTTGTGGAAGGCTACCTGAAACGTTAAACAATTTAAAGGCAATGCTACCTAATACTAATTGAGTGTATGTAAACTTATGACCCACTGGGAATGTGATGAAAGAAATAAAAGCTGAAATAATTCTCTCTACTATTATTCTGACATTTCACATTCTTAAAATAAAGTGGTGATCCTAACTGATCTAAGACAGGGAATTTTTACTAGGATTAAATGTCAGGAATTGTGAAAAACTGAGTTTAAATATATTTGGCTAAGGTGTATGTAAACTTCCAACTTCAACTGTATGTTTCATGTACTGTATGGGAAATACAACCCTAAAACACATTGAAGAGTTTTCTACTGTTCCCATATATGAGATCAGGGTGCCCTCGATGCTTTATTGTCGGTGACCTCACAGCTGTTGGGGAGCCTGTGTGTTTGTGGAAAGGGGGGATTGCTTGGTCTGCACCCATAATCATCCACCCACTTAGCATCAGTCCTCAAATGTGTCTAATCTTAACACAGAACCCCTACTTAACAGTGTGATCTCCCATATAAGCATCAGGATGGGAAATGTCAACAAAACACAGGCTGTAGTGAATGCACTCTTAAAGATTTGTCTATGAAGAACATGCGCCTGACCTTGGGGTAAAGAACTGTTGCAAAAATGAAAATGTAGCTATTCACTCTGGAATTACAAACCTGCAATAAAATGTAACCCGTGGAAACATCAAAAACAGACTATACGTGGTGATGGTTTCTTTTTAAATGTACTGTTCCCCAGATATTGCTAAACACATAGCCTGGATGGGCTGAATGGCCAGTTTGAATCGATCTAGAGTTCTGCATGTTCAAGGTTTGGGGAGCAGTTGACTGAAAAAAGAGGATCCAAGGCTGCAGCTGGATCCTATCAGATCATCGCCCAAGGAACACACAGTGGGAAAGGCATCACACATACAAAGGAGACAACTGTTTGGAGCTGTCAGAAACCCTCAGAGCCACTGCAGTCCAGCGAGCCACAAAAAGCCTTCTGCTGTATCTAATCTACAACTGATCTTCAGGAAATCTCCAGATGTTTTGGTCTGAAGAAGATCTCCGTGAGAACCTATGTGCTGTACATGTATTTCTTCATGGCAAATGTGAAACCCTCTGCATCATGCAACAAGAGACTATACACTGACAAGTTGGAAGAAGGCTAAAGGAGACAAGATCCCAAGATATGTCAGAGTTAGGTTAAGGCGACCCCTTAAACGACAACGAGCTAAGATATACCTTCTTACCATGCCTTTGAGAGACAGTTGCTTTCAAAATGGGGTGCTTTATGAAGGTGAGCCTGCTAAAGACGTGGAATACTTTTCACGCCATGCAGAGTCCAGAGGACACCTTTGATACAGTACAAAATTATCTCTCGCCACAATGTGACAGCTGAATCATTCACTGGTCCTCCTACATCTGACCAGACCCCACCCGACCTCCCTGCAGCTGAAATATGGCTCTGATTATGGGTCTGTGTGTCAATTAAGCAGCATGGGGAAGGAAGCCTTGGGAGGTGCCATAATGTAAAGCAGACAGATCTTTAGCACCATTGGCGCACCCACTGACAGAGACATAGCTCTGTCATCATCCAGAAAATCATGTTAAACTCCTACACTTGGGCCTTGTACATCGCAGTTAATATCCAGATACCAGAGTCCTTCCAGTCTCGATAGGCGCAGACAGTATTACCTGTCAGCTTGCTAAGAGCTTTTCCCCTGAAGTAATAACTGCATACCCTAAGGTAGTGGTGTTCAGTGAAGGGAGGTAATAGAGTTTGCATGCCGCTGGTAATAGAATAGGACCGTACCATTTAAGCCTCTACTGCTACTCCATCCAATAACAGAAGGCTCTGAAGCAATTTCAGGTCAGGAATTGTTGCTTTTTTTGTCTAAACTACCAATCACCTATATTCCCTCACACTTCTGTACCTGATCCTCTCTTAATATGACTAGGGTGAGAAAACAAATACCAACCTTAACCTCGCCAATTTGTGTGATCCTTCTTATTTGAAAAATGGAGATCACTTCCCTACGGTATCAGTTGATTTCTGTCATGCCTTCCAGCTGTACTTTATTGTCATCTGGAGTCAAGTTTTCATATAAATGTTACTGTGATGTGCAAGGAATGTTTTCAAAAGACCATTCCCACAATGTCAAATAAAACTTACCCAGAGTGGTTACCATGTTCTCAGAACTTAAAATATGAATGTTCTAGACACATTTCATGGGAACTTTCCAAGGCAATCAAGGCCCTGATTGGTAAACTACTGATCCATTCACAGCTCTTTGTCTGTTGGCAAGGTTAAGGACACTCACACATAGTGTTTTAAATTGACATTAGGCACATAGACAGTAATAACTATTCAGCATGTCCTCGCCTGAGATTTGAACTCACAACCTCTTGGTTCACAATATTCGGATCTTCCTGCTACGCCACCACGTCAGTTATCAGTTAATCTGACTATTCTCATCAATGATTTGATTTACTTATTTCAGGATTTGAAGGGCTTTCTGTATAGTTGTCTAATGTCTGGTGGGGCATGTTAACCTGTTTTAATGATACTCCTGACCAACTATGATTAATAAAATATGTTATTAAGTGTACTTCCAACAGAGTTCAGATTTACTTAAGTGCACTCACCCTACTGCTTACCCCCTATAAAGTTGTTTCAGATCTACACAAATGCCTAGGAAGGAGGGTTTCTTCTGGACATGACCTAACTATACTGGCCCAATAAGCAACTCTGTGAACTCTGCGAAGTATTTATTTAGCTGCAATCTGAGGTACAGTTAACTCTAATGAACTTGTCCTCTGCAGCAGAGGTAACTCTGGGTCTTCCTTTCCTGTGGCGGTCCTGATGAGAGCCAGTTTCATCATAGTTTTTGCGACTGCACTTGAAGAAATGTTTAAAGTTCTTGAAATATTCCACACTGACTGACCTTCATGTCTTAAAGTAATGATGGACTGTCATTTCTCTTTGCTTATTTGAACTGTTCGTGACATAATATGGACTTGGTCTTTTACCAAATAGGGCTATCTTTTGCATACCACTCCTACCTTGTCACAACACAGCTGACTGACTCAAACACATTAAGAAGGAAAGAAATTCCACAAATGAACTTTTAACAAAGCACACCTGTTCATTGAAATGCATTCCAGGTGACTAGAGTGTGCAACACTGTCATCAAGGGAAAGAGTGGCAACTTTGAAGAATGTCAAATATAAAATTAGTTGAACACTTTTTTTTGGTTTGTACATGATTCCATATGTGTTATTTCATAGTTTGTCTTCACTATTATTCTACAATGTAGAGGGTTTTTTTTTAAATAAAGAAAATCCCCGGAATGAGTAGGTGTGTCCAAACCTTTATCAAAACATTTATTACACATTTCGTTAGAACACGTGGACATGTTATTTATGCATCTTGGTTTATTATAACAATGTGCATAGATTTCTCCTCTTTCACTAATTTCTGGAACTTTGGCTACTAGCTTTGTGCATGACCTCCAGATGCTTTTTCAGGTTTGAGGTGGTGTTTCTGGACGGAGAGATCAATGCTGCCTTTGCAGAGTTTGCATTTGACTAAAATGTTTTTCTCTTTCTCCTTGATTAACTCAAAATAATGGGAGCATTTCCAGCATTTTCCAAGGAAAAGGTTCATTAAGCGGGCTAACAACACAACATATTTCGGCTTTTTTCCCCCCGGCCTATTGGGAATGGGTTAGACTACAGCATGAATCCCATTAGCATTTGACAAGGTTTTAAATACAAGACATGACCAAAAGTGTGTGGACACCTGCTCGTCAAACATCTAATTTGACAATGATGGGCATTAATATGGAGTTGGTCCCCTCTTTAGAGGCTATTATAGCAGCACTCTTCTGGGAAGGCTTTCCACTAGATGTAGGAACATTGCTGCGGGGACTTCCTTCCATTTAGCCACAAGAGTATTAGTGATGTTGGGCACTGATGTTGTGTGATTAGGCCTGGCTTGCTTTGTGCGTAGGGGCATTGTCATGCTGAAACAGGAAAGGGCCTTCCCCAAACTGTTGTCACAAAGTTGGAAGCACAGAATCGTCTAGAATGTCATTGTATGCTGTAGCATTAAGATTTCCCTTCCCTGGTACTAAGGGGCCTAGCCTGAACCATGAAAAACAGCCCCAGATCATTATTCCTCCTCCACCAAACATTACAGTTGGCAATATGCATTGGTGCAGGTAGAGTTCTCCTGGCATCCGCCAAACCCAGATTGTGCATGGTTATCTTAGGCTTGTGTATGCCTGCTCGGCCATGGAAACCCATTTAATGAAGCTTCTGATGTACAGTTCTTGTGCTGACGTTGCTTCCAGAGGCAGTTTGAACTCGGTAGTGAGTGTTGCAACCAAGGACAAACAATTTGCATTTAGAAAGAATTCGGACCCCTTATTACTTATTCCAAAATGGATTACGTGTATTTATTTCCTCATCAATCTACACACAATAAGGACAAAGTGAAAACAGATTTTTAGAAATGTATGCAAATTTATTACAAATAAGAAACTAAAATACCCTATTTACATAAGTATTCAGACCCTTTGCTATGAGACTCGAAATTGAGCTCAGGTAAATTATGTTTCCATTGACCATCTTTAAAATGTTTCTACAACTTGATTGGAGTTCACCGGGTGGTAAATTGAATTGATTGGACATGATTTGAAAGGCACACACCTGTCTATATAAGGTCCCACAGTTGACAGTATATGTCAGAGCAAAAACCAAGCCATAAGGTCAAAGGATTTGTCTGTAGAGCTCTGAGATAGGATTGTGTCAAGGCACAAATCTGGGTAAGGGTACCAAAACATTTCTGCAGCATTGAAGGTCCCCAAGAACACAGTGGACTCCATCATTTCTACTGTAAATGGAAGAAGTGTGGAAACACTTCTTCCAAACTGAGCTGGTCACTCTGACAGAGCTCCAGAGTTCCTCTGTGGAGATGGGAGAACCTTACAGAAGGCCTTTATGGTAGAGTGACCAAATGGACGCCACTCCTCAGTAAAAGGCACGACAGCCCGCTTGGAGTTTGCCAAAAGGCACCTGAGGACTCTCAGACCATGAGAAACAAGATTCTCTGGTCTGATGAAACCAAGATTGAACTCTTTGGCCTGAATGCCAAGCATCACATCTGGAGGTGAACCAGGCACCGCTCATCACCTGGCCAATACCATCCCTACTGTAAAGCATGGTGGTGGCAGCATCATGCTGTGGGGATGTTTTTCATCGGCAGGGACTGGGAGCCTAGTCAGGATCGAGGGAAAGATGAACAAAGCAAAGTACAGAGAGATCATTGATGAAAACCTGCTCCAGAGCGCTCAGGACCTCAGACTGGGGCGAAGGTTCACCTTACAACTGGACAACGACGCTAAGCACACAGCCAAGACAGCGCAGGAGTGACTTCGGGACAAGTCTCTGAATCTCTGGAGAGACCTGAAAATAGCTGTGCAGCGAAGCTCCCCATCCAACCTGACAGAGCTTGAGAGGATCTGAGAAGAAGAATGGGAGAAACCATTCTTTCATACCCAAGAAGACTCAAGGCTGTAATCGCAGCCAATGAATACATATGTAAATGTGATATTTCATTTTTTTAAATAAATCTGCAAAAAGATCTAAAAACCTGTTTTTGCTTTGTCATTATGGGGTATTGTTTGTAGATTGATGAGGGGGGGAAAATGTAATCAATTTTAGAATAATGCTGTGACGTAACCAAATGTGGAAAATTCAAGGGCTCTGAATACTTTCTGAATGCACTGTACATAGTCATTGTTTATCTGGAATGGAATGTTCACACATTGTGCAGTTCTTTATTATTAAAAATATTGTGATTTGTTACATTTGACCGAGCAGTACTACTTGTTTCTCTGAGATTGAGGCAGATATACAGCTTTTTTTTTTTTACAAGAAAACCTGATTATTTGTCTCTCTGAAATGAAAACCATCAAGTCATAGATTTCAAGCAAATACAAGAACTCCATGCCATGATTAGATATGAAAGAGATTGATGTGCTTTTTCACTAAGTTCTTTAAACAATAAAATCTAATTGACCAACATTTTTGAAAATTGATATATAGTGTTTTGGAATGAAACTCTTCAAATATACACATTTGTGATATTCTGAGAATATGGAAACCATGTTTCGGGTATGTTTCTATCAGAAGCAACATTACCACCTGGGCCATGTTTACCACCTGGGCCATGTTTACCACCTGGGCCATGTTTACCACCTGGGCCATGTTTACCACCGGGCCATGTTTACCAACCGGGCCATGTTTACCAACCGGGCCATGCCATGTTTACCACCCGGGCCATGTTTACCACCCGGGCCATGTTTACCACCCGGGCCATGTTTACCACCGGGCCATGTTTGCCACCCGGGCCATGTTTGCCACCCGGGCCATGTTTGCCACCCGGGCCATGTTTGCCACCCGGCCATGTTTGCCACCCGGGCCTTGTTTACCACCCAGGCCTTGTTTACCACCTGGGCCATGTTTGCCACCTGGGCCATGTTTGCCACCCGGCCATGTTTGTTTACCACCCGGGCCTTGTTTACCACCCGGGCCTTGTTTACCACCTGGGCCATGTTTGCCACCTGGGCCGTGTTTATCACCCGGGCCATGTTTGCAGGAACATATTAGGAATGTTACAGATATAAATGCAATGATGAGAGCTGATGTGATGATTCCTTATCAGAGACAAATGTTTGTTTCTACATTGTACACATGGTGTGGATTTCAAAAAGACTCTTTGAGATGCTCCAGCTATCTAGAATTCTACCGATTCCCATCTTTCAATGATAAACACATTTTAATTAGATCAGATATGTGTGTTGTAACTGCTGCCATATAATGACATGAACATAGTTTGCTAAGAATGGGTGATGGGTAGGGTGATTCACCCCAGCGGGACCTGATTCCAGGCCACCAGCACCAATGATGAACACCCTGTCCCAAAAAGGGATATATCTAGGGTATGTGCGTATTGGGCCAGTATAGTTAGGCCCTGTCCAGAAGATGTTTGTTTGTTGGAACCTTGATGGGATATTCTCCTAACCCTTTGTAAACTGGACACATGAATGTTCTTGCAACATCCTATAAAATGCATTGTATATTGTTGTATATTCTGAGAACATTGTTCTAGATAAGTTCTGCTTGACATGAAGGGAACATGTTAAAAAGGTTCTCAGAAGGTTTTTGTTAACATAGAAATGTTCCCCTAACTAACAGGAAATGGTACAGTCAAACATTAGGGAAACATTACAAGTAACATTACAAAAACGTTTACTCTCCCTAGAATTGTTATCTACAGTAGGTGTTCCGCTTGGTACGTTTTGTAAAGTCACTTTTACACATCCATTGTGTACGAAGAGGAATTGATCAGCCTTAGCATCCAATTATAAACTTCTGCCTTTGGGTCCTGAATCAGACTCTCTGTTGTGTTAGTGAGTCCCCATAGTAGGTTGTGATTCCCACTCCTCCATAGCGTCACAGCTGCAGCTGGCCCTGCAGTAAACCTCCAGTCTCCTACAATCCCCTTGCTGTTCATAGGTCTCACTTTTGGGAAGTGTCTGCCCAGGCGTTAATTCTATAGGACAAGCCAGAATCAGCCCCTAACCCAAACATATATAGGCAATCCCTGAACATTTACCCGGGACTTTGGCCAGAATGCAATCAAACCAATTGCCACTCAAACCATGGAGCCTAAGGGTGTATCTTTCACAATGGAGTTATTGTTAGTTATACCCAGTGCTGTAATTAATAACTTTTGCTTCATGTTTTTATATAGTAAAAGGATATTGGCCAGTTGACCTGTTAAAGTTTTTTTCTAAGGAATACACATTAATATCATCTCAGAGGATAAATGCATCCAACTACTGAAAGGATTGGGGCCAGAGTTATCTTTTGTCTTACACAGGGGCATAATTATCTTACCTCACTTGCAAGATATGGCTGATTCCCATCCATGTGCTGAATGACAAAGAAAATAGCAATATCCCATATTGAGTCCCTATTGACTTATTAAGACATGCACATATGGGAAGTTTACATACATACATAGAGGCTTTGGGAGATTGTATGGACCCCTGGGTGGGTATACAGAACAGGGCCTCTTTGTTTTCAGGGCTACCCCATCCTGTGGTCCCAGCAGAGCGTCCATACAGGCCTGTGATCTTTACATCCTGCCTAGGGATCCGGGAGGATCTGTTCCAAGCAGAGTGAGCTGCATTTTACGTGGGCCTGCTGGAAATTCAATTACCTCTCCTTCAAAATGCCCGGGTGGTCACCTGTAAAAAAAGCCATGAAGAATAATATTACTTTTTGACATGGCTAAAGATAATAGTTTCAGATTAATGGTCTCAGCCCCCCTCCAGCTGTTTAGTTGAGAGTTTTGTTGACCATCAGTTTATATTATGTTGTACATGCTTATTAAAATGTAAAGGATACCATTGCATGTCTGGCGAGCAGCAGAAACTATATTTATTATCCACCAACTTCATGCTTGTCTCATGCAATGACCGTGTATTGTGTTAAATTTTTTCTCCCCCCAAAACAGGTTGTATATGTATGCAGTCATTTTAGCCTTGAGGTTGTGGTACAATATGTCTTAATAACCTCTCTAGGATAGGGGGACAGTCGCGTCTCACTTGGCCAAAAACCAGGGAAAATGCAGAGTGGTAAATTCAAATAAAATTATATAAAAATCTAACTTTCATTAAATCACACATGTAAGATACTAAATTAAAGCTACACTCGTTGTGAATCCAGCCAACATGTCAGATTTGAAAAAGGCTTTTCAGCGAAAGCATAAGATGCTACTATCTGTTGATAGCACAACAGTAAACAAAGAGAGTAGCATATTTCAACCGTGCAGGCGCTACACAAAACGCAGAAATAAAATAGAAATCATGCCTTACCTTTGTTGGCACTCCAATGTATCCCATAAACATCACAAATGGTCCTTTTGTTCGATTAATTCCGTCCATATATATCCAAAATGTCCATTTATTTGGCGCGTTTGATCCAGAAAAAAACAGCTTCCAATTTGCTTAAAGTCACTTCAAAATATCTCAAAAGTTACCTGTAAACTTTGCCAAAACATTTCAAAATACTTTTGTAATACAACTTTAGGTATTTTTAAACGTTAATAATCAATCAAACTGAAGACGGGTCTATCTGTTTTCAATAGAGGACGAGAGGAAACTAACGCTACTTTTCTAGTTTTGCTCAACTCTCAAAAGTGTTACACTTTTTCAAGATGGCCGTACTTCTTCATTTCACAAAGGAATAACCTCAGCCATTTTCCAAATACTGGTGCCATCCAGTGGAAGCGGTAGGAACTGCAAACAAGTGCCTAATAAATATTGTTTCCCTATGAGAACTCATTGAACAGACAGCGACCTCAAAAATAAATAATTCTGAATGGTTAGTCCTCGGGGTTTTGCCTGCTACATAAGTTCTGTTATACTCACAGACATGATTCAAACAGTTTTAGAAACTCCAGAGTGTTTTCTATCCAAATCTACTAATAATGTGCATATATTATATTATTGGCATGAGTAGCAGGAAGTTGAAATTGGGCATGCTATTTATCCAAAGGTGAAAATGCTGCCCCCTATCCCAAAAAGGTGTCTTAACTTGCAATGTCACGGATTGTTTTGACATTTCTCACTAACAAGCTTTGCCCAAACCACCACTTTTTTTAATGCTTCGTTAAACCAACTGACGTCTTTGCACAAATACTGGATGGAGTACAACTTCATTTCATGGTCTTCATGTCTCTGCAAAGCACTCGGCACAAGGGAGGGAACATTTCTAAACTCTTTTCAGTACCTCCTTTCAGAGCTAAGTATGCCTCAAACCAAAAAAAACATGAAACATTCAACTGCAGACTGGCACACCTTCCAGACGGAGTGTATATGCCAAAAACCTTGTTTAAAATGCAATCTGTTGATGCTAGTAGCTCTCAGGCTGATGCTGGAAAGCCTCTACTGTGTGCGGCAGTATAACGGTAGTGACAAAGCGAAGATAATGTCATAAGTGATTTCCCGATGGCAGTGCCAAGAAGCATTAGCAAACTCATATATCTTCATTAATACTGAGTCATTCAGGGACATGAAAACTACATTAGGCCAACAACTAGCTCTTGCCTGCAGTGATACAGATATTTCAATCTCTACGCCCAGACAAGCAGACCACAAAAAATTATTACGCACTTAAGGGAGACATATTTTTTCTCTTGTAAGTCTATTGATTCCCAGTTTTCTTACATTTTCCTAATTGTGTCCCCACTTTCCCATGATGTTTCTGTTTGTAATCCTGAGTAACACATCAGGGGATGCCAACACTCATCTGTGGTTGCTAAAGCCAGGAAGCAAGGAGAAAAGGAAGCCACATAACTTTCTTCGCTGTCTCACACAATTCAAGAGGAAAACTGTTTCATTTCTCCCCCTGGCCTTGTAACCAGGGTTTTCCAGGATTTTTGGGACTTTTGTCAAGTTTGTCAGTGCTGCTCAGGTTTCCAGTTTGTTTTGGCAGAAAACCATTGACCGTGACATATATGATCAGGTTTCTTCAAAGGCTCTTCCCTCTCATCTCATTGTCTTGTCCATGCCATTCATTCCTTCTCAGAGTTCTCAGGGCAGCTAAACGTGTGGATGAATGACCCTAAGCTCGTGGAGGTATTGAGTTTGAGAGCGCTGACTGTTCGATGCTGACTGTTCGATGCTGACTGTTTCATCTGTTAGTCAACACATCTCAGGAAACCCAGAACCCAACAGATGCATGAGCCACCCAACACAGAGTCAGAGATCCTAGTATCAACAACAACAAACCACGCCGGAACAGGGCTGATAAATGAAAAATTATAGTTTGTAAATAGACTGGGAACAGGCTGACATTCAGGCATTGTTGTTGTTGTGTTTGTTTTTAAATGATATCTGTATCTGATCTCTGTATCTGATCTGTATATATAGATCTGTATTGTATCTGTATGGTATTCCATTGGGCAGGCTTGTGTGTTTGTGTTGTGGGAAAACAGAGTTGTGAGGAATTGCAGCTCAGCCCGAGACAACTCTGACTCAATATCTACAACATGTTCTTTACATTTTTGTTAATTTACTTCCAGTATTTGTGGTTTGCAGCAAATTCCTTACGGCATGTGTATTAAGTCTGGGACATGATTAGAAACATTGTTTTTCTTCATTCGGGGGGTCACAGGTTGTTTAACCCGATGTATCGCTTGTCTAGACGGTTTTCCAGCGCTTTAAGGGTCTCTGGCTACACCACTATTACTACTACATTATTATTTCCTCTTAGATGCTCCAACAGCTCTCAGTCCCTGTGGTTCCACCACCCTCCAGACAGTGGAGACCCCCGTCTCTCTAATCTCCGGCCCTCCTACTGTACCTCACCCCTGCAGGGAGTGACAACCTCCTTCCCTTCCTTACTCATCCCTTGTTCTCTCCTCCTCCCACTGCTCTTTCTGTCTCCCTCTCTTTTTACTATGGCTTCACATCTCTCCTCTCCTCTCTAATGGTATGTTCACCCCCGCTATTCTCTTCACTCTTCTACTGACCTACACATCTGGAGAGGGTTAAGAAGGGGAGGCTGTTCAACTTCCCAGACATTTTGAGGTGTAGAAAAACGAACTGTGCTTCATAAAGTGTTGGCGAAGAATAGTCACTCCACATCCAAGGTGAAATGTGCTGAATCCATTGACCTGCAATACATTTTCTTCACACAGTGTCAGCATTTATTCCACAGGGAACCTACAGGCTGAATATCATGACAAAAACCAAAACAAGGGTTGAATTCTGGCTTCCCAGGAGCATTGATGGCTGGCGGCAGGTCAATTTGTTAAACCATTTCTGCCGTTAATCCTCCTTGGAGACTACACCTGACCTATCAGGTGAGAAATGTAGAGGTAGCTGTCTTCCAAGTAGGGTACAGGTGAGACTAAGAGGTGTGGAGGAGGAGGAGGAGGGGGGCTGAGACAGAACCCACAGGGATTTGCAGGCACCTGCCCTTCCTAGTGGGTTACAGGTGAGACTAAGAGGTGTGGAGGAGGAGGAGGGGGGGGGCTGAGACAGAACCCACAGGGATTTGCAGGCACCTGCCCTTCCTAGTGGGTTACAGGTGAGACTAAGAGGTATGGAGGAGGAGGAGGGGGGGGGGGCTGAGACAGAACCCACAGGGATTTACAGGCACCTGCCCTTCCTAGTGGGTTACAGGTGAGGAGTTTGGAGGAAAGTGCACTTCCAGGTGAGATTCAGGGTTTGGGTTCTCAGGTGTTGTAGGTTTGAGGGTGAGGATTGCATTGGAGAGACAGGACTCTCAGGTAAGGGATAGGTTAGGGGAGGGAATGTGTTAAGGGGCAGAGCCTTTTAGGGTAGGTCTGATGAGGTACTTAACTGGTGAGCGGTAGAGTCATAGTGAGGATGATGTGAGACTATGATGGGGACAACATCTACAAATGCGAGCAGGGACACAATTCTTAGGTGAGGTTCATGGTAGAAGGGAGGAGCTAGGAATATCAGGTGATGCACAGATAAGAGGTGGAACAAGACTTTCAGGTGAGGTTTAGGTGGTAGAAACAGAAATCCCACCTGAGATGATTTTAAGACTGAGATTACATCTGCTTATTACTTGGTCAGAGGCCTTTAAAAGCCATTATTAGAGTGGCTTGAATTACAGCTGGGAAATGGAGGCGAAAGTGATAACCTGTAAGAAGACACTTGCAGATACACACACAGATGCAGCACAGTGGGTTTCTAGAGTGAGAGATTGACTACCAGCCGTAAATTAACATCAGGGGGAATGTTCTGCTTTGTCAGTCAGGGTGTAATCGGAACCCAATGTCACATGAAGGGAGGGTTAAAACTAAGTGCCACGTCTGCTAAGAAGCAAGAAGCACCTTTAACTTCACCCGGACTAACGTTTTGTGGCTAACCATTTACATGTGAAATTTGATCAGTTGTACTAAAGTAACACTCACAGCGTTCTCTTCATGAGGGGCTGTATTATTAGGCCTACACAATGAGGCCATTTGGTGGAGAACCTGGCTCTTGGTCTTGTGGTTACTTAGCGTAAGTCTGGATAACAGGAAACTGTCAACCTCTTGACTGTAAGAGTATACAACACATCCTCAGAGACCTGCACTCCTGTAGAAGTGATGGGGCCTCCTTTCAGGCCAAAACAGACACTCCACTCTCAGAGGTCCCCTGCTCAGGATGAGGAAGGATGTGATGACAGTGAGATGTTGTTTGTGTACAGAAAGAAAAAAAGGTCTGAACACCCCCCCCCCCACGCATCCACACAGTTGTTGCCTTCTCACCAAGCTGCTTGCCTATTGTCCTGTAGCCCATCCCAGCCTTGTGCAGGTCTACAATTTTATCCCTGATGTCCTTACACAGCTCTCTGGTCTTGGACATTGTGGAGAGGTTGGAGTCTGTTTTATTGACTGTGTGGACAGGTGTCTTTTATACAGGTAACGAGTTCAGACAGGTGCAGTTAATACAGGTAATGAGTAGAGAACAGGAGGGCTTCTTAAAGAAAAACGAACAGGTCTGTGAGAGCCGGAATTCTTACTGGTTGGTAGGTGATCAAATACTTATGTCATGCAATAAAATGCAAATTAATTACTTAAAAATCATACAATGTGATTTTCTGGATTTTTGTTTTAGATTCCGTCTCTCACAGTTGAAGTGTACCTATGATAAAAATTACGAACCTCTACATGCTTTGTAAGTAGGAAAACCTGCAAAATCGGCAGTGTATCAAATACTTGGTCTCCCCACTGTACGTAGTTTTGCATGCATTAAAATGGGCAATCAGCAGCTGCTACATCCACACACTGAACAAAAATATAAATCAACATGCAACAATTTCAAAGATTTTACTGAGTTACAGTTCATATAAGGAAATAAGTTAATAGGAAATAAATTCACAAGGCCCTAATCTGGATCAGAAAACCAGTCAGTATCTGTGTGACCACCATTTGCCTCATGCAGCGTGACACATCTCCTTCACATAGAGTTGATCAGGCTGTTGATTGTGGCCTGTGGAATGTTGTCCCACTCTTCAATGGCTGTGTGAAGTTGCTGGATATTGGCGGGAACTGGAACACGCTGTCGTACCGTATCATGCTCAATGGGTGACAGGTCTGGTGAGTATACAGGCCATGGAAGAACTGGGACATTTTCAGCTACAAAGAATTGTGTACAGATCTTTACGACAATGGGCCGTGCATTATCATGCTGAAACATGAGGTGATGGTGGTGGATGAATGGCATGACAATGGGTCTCAGGATCTCGTCACGGTATCTCTGTGCATTCAAGTTGCCATCGATATAATCTAATTGTGTTCATTGTCCGTAGCTTATGCCTGCACATACCACAACCCCACTGCCACCATGGGACACTCTGTTCACAAAGTTGACATCAGCAAACCACTCGTCGACATGATGATATACAGGCTGTCTGCCATCTGCCCAGTACAATTGAAACCAGGATTCATCCATGATGAGCAGCCTTCTCCAGTGTGCCAGTGGCCATCAAAGGTGAGCATTTGCCCACTGAAGTCGGTTACGACGCAGAACTGCAGTCAAGTCAAGATCCTGGTGAGGACGACAAGCACGCAGATGTGCTTCCTTGAGGCGGTTTCTGACAGTTTGTGCAGGAATAATTTGGTTGTGCCAAACCCATCACCTGTCCGAGTGGCTGGTCTCAGACAATCCTGCAGGTGAAGAAGCCAGATGTGGAGGGCTGGCGTGGTTACACATGGTCTGCGGTTGTGAGGCCGGTTGGACGGACAGCCAAATTATCTAAAATGACATTGGAAGCGGCTTAAAATAGAGAAATTAACATTCAGTTCTCTGACAAAAGCTCTTGTGGACATTCCTGCAGACAGCATGCCAATTTTACACTCCCGCAAAACTTGAGACATCTGTCACATTGGGTTGTGTGACAAAACTGCACAATTTAGAGTGGCCTTTTATTGTCCCCAGCACAAGGTGTACCTGTGTAATTATCATGCTGTTTAATCAGCTTCTCGATATGCCACACCTGTCAGGTGGATGGATTATCTTGGCAAAGAAGAAATGCTCACTAACAGGGATGTAAACAAATTTTGGAGAAATACATTTTTTGTGCATATGTAAAATTTCAGGGCTCTTTTATTTTAGCTCATGAAACATGGGTCCAACACCTGATATGTTGAATTTATATTTTTGTCCAATATATGTACCCATTGATTCTTGAAGAATATTACTTATAAATGCCTCATAGGTTTAGTTCAACTGTCATACCCCAACAGAACCCAAACTATAAGCTTATTTTACTCCAAAGTGTGTAAACAAAGTAAGTGTTAACACTGTATAGCAAAAACAACATGGTTCAAACTATAATTGTGATGTCATGGATGGTCAGTCCTTGCATTCATAGCTTTCTTTAAATTTGAGAGTGGTTACATTCCTCCATCCCCATCCCCCTGCTTTATACCGAAACAGTGGTGGGGAGAATGCTTTGTTATTGTTTCAACTGCGGCTTCCACTTCAAGTACCCATCAGTCCATCAAGGGCTTTCTGCAAAGCAAAAAGGCAGATTGTAGCTCAGAGAGAGCCTTGTCCACAGAAGGGGCAACAGAATACACAACAGTATCATCTGCATACAAGTGGAGGTTACAGTTTCCTACAGACAAACCACTGTTTACATTGACAGCAAAAAGTACAGGGCCTAAAATCGACCCCTGTGGGACACCCTTAGTAATATCAAGAAAATCTGACTTAACTCCATCAAAAGAAACACATTGTGTCCTGTCTGTCAGGTAGTTTTCAAACCAAATGCAGGCTGCCTGACCCAGGCCAATTTCAGGCAGTCTACGAATTAACAATGAATGGTCAACAGTGTCGAAAGCCTATAAAAGGGCAGCACAATGTTGTCTTTTGTTCATGCAATTTACAATGTTTACCATTTAACACCAAAGAAGTAGCAGAGATAGTGCCGTGACCTGGCAGAAACCAGACTGGTGGACACTGAGAATACATTTTGAACCTAGAAAAGATCTGAGTGTTGATTAAAGATTCAAACATTTTCGCTAGGCAAGACAGTTTAGAGATCGAGCAATAATTATTCATGTCAGAGGGGTCACCACCTTTGTGGAGAGGGAGCACATGGCCCTAGGGGTAGCACCCGAGATATCTGTCTGGTTAAAAATATGTGTCAATGATTCCACAATTAGGGGAGCAGAAAGCTGCAGCAAGGCTCAAGCAAATCAGCCCCAGTGGATTTTTTAAAACATCAATCATAAGTAGAGTGTCTAGCACATCTCAAGTAGAGAGTTGTTGAAATTAAAACAAGAAGTTGAACTTGATGGTGTCACGCCCTGATCTGTTTCACCTGTCCTTGTGATTGTCTCCACCCCCTCCAGGTGTCGCTTATTTTCCCCAGTGTATTTATCCCTGTGTTTCCTGTCTCTCCGTGCCAGTTCATCTATGTTTCCAAGTCAACCAGCGGTTTTCCGTTCTCCTGCTTTTTGCATTCTCCTTTTTCTAGTCCTCCCGGTATTGACCCTTGCCTGTTTCTGGACTTTGTGCCTGTCAACCTCCTGGACTCTGATCTGGTTTTGACCTTTTTGCCTGTCCACAACCATTCTCTTGCCTAGCCCTTTGGCTTAATAAACATTGTAAGGCTTCCTGTGTCTGCATTTGGGTCTCAGCTTGTGCCTTGATAGATGGACCTTCCATCATGCCAGCTAAAGGCTTTGAGAGGGAAGAGCAGTCGATTGACTGACCAGCCTCTAAACAACCATTTCAAATAAAAGATCTGCAGAGGTAAAATGTTGATTAAATGCACAACTTGCTTAGGCAGGGAGGGAGATTAATTTCCACACTTCAGTGCATTAACTGTTATCCAAAATGTAGACCGATCTCCCACATTGTTTGAGATAGACAATATGATTTAGATGTAGCTTTTTTAATTGAGGAAGTGCAGCTATTTCTCAATTGCCTGAAGCTGCAGTGTCAGTTTTTCAACCTTATTCTCCATCAATTATACAGGGAAATTACAATGTATTACTGTCCGTACAATAGACACCTGAGTTACCTCATTATAGAAATATTAGTTATGCATTATTTTGGGTTTCAGTTTCATTGACATTGCTTTCATTATGCATTAATCCAAGTTATTTATGGGCAATGGTTGACTCATTGGGTTTACCAAAAAGGTAAACAAATGTCTTGTGTATGGGGGGGAAATGCTGAAACACTACTTTTGGGAATTGGAACAGATTATTAAAAAGTGGACACTCCTATTGAATCAAATCATAGTTCATTTGAAGCAGACACAAGAACCCATTCTCTGGTGTGGACCTGATTTCTAAAAAAACATTTTCACAATGGGGACAAAACAAAACAAGAGTTGACAATCTCATTTCAGACTAACCAGATGGGAAAATGACATACTGTAAATGGTTGAACACATTGGCTGTGGCCAAAGTGCTCACTGGTGATTGGGCCTGCCTCATTTACCTTCCTCACAGGTCAGAATCTTGACAACTGCCGTGTTAAATGTAACACTTTCTTAGTGTGTATATGTGGCCCACCAAAATAGTGTTAAGCTAACACTTTTCAAAGTGTTGATTAACTAACACATCTTCGGTGTTACAGTAGCTCGCTTTTGGGTGTTTTAACACTGTAGGGTATAAAACCTTACTTGCATATTGATTTCCCAGGGTGCCTTTCGAGTTAATTTTGCTTTCAGTCCTATATCCAACTGCCTAAGTGAATATTTTTTCATAAAAATATTATTACAACACCATACTTCGACAGCCTAGTTTTACCCTAACATAGTGGTCTGAAACTCCTGGTTTGCAGGCCACATCGGCCAGCCATATTATGCTGGCTTTCCACATGTTATATAATTCCTATTGGAATCCAGCCAGAGTTAGGATATCCAACAACTGGAACTTTGAAAATCACCTGCAATCTGCAGATAGAATGACTGCCAAGGTAGGAAGATTGATAATGAGACTCCCTAAACCATCTAAACGGGAACAACTATCTCAATTTAGTCCATCCACTTACAGATTGGTTTAATTTATAAAAAATGTATGTTAATTTATCTTTGTGTAGTATACGACCAATTATTCAATCAATGTCCATGCAAAAACTTAGATATTGAAACAAACTATTCTAAAAAGCAACTTTTAACAAAGCACACTAGGGAGTAAGATGAGACCCCTTCCATGTCTTTTTCAAGCTGAAAGATTTAACGGAAATGATCTCAACACGAGTAACATGTCGAGTAACAACCCCAACCACCTGATTAACACTTAATTTATTCACCACAGGTGGCATCAGTTTCAATCCAACTGGTGTTAACCTCACTAGAATCAACACTCAGATATAACGCTCACACTTTTTTACCTGAACACTGAGATTTTAACAGACGCAAATGTTCTTTGCTGACTGACATGTCTTTGGGTTTGGAGACTGGAGTTGTTTATATCCTTCTCACTTTTCTTAGAATCCCATGAAGTGTGCCATCAAATGTTTAACTTGGGTCAAACTTTATTTGGATAGTCCGGAAAGCCCATCTGTAGATGCTCTCCATACAAACTATCTGTTGATAGGCAACTGCTTGCTAAAGTTAGGGTTAGAGTTAGGATTAGGTTAAAGGTTAAGTTTAGAGTTAGGAGAGTTAGTTGAAATGTTACTGATAGTCACATCTACAGATGGTCTATCCAAATAAAGTGTTACCTTAACTTGTTTAACCGTGTTTGTGTTTTGTTGTTTTGGTGTGTGGGTGAGTATGATTGTGGCTGTATACAAGCGAGGTTAATAGTTAAGGTTTGGCAAGTGTGCTCCTGCCTGAAGGGTGTGGGACACAGAAATGTCACAATGGCTGAACAGTACTATTAATGAGACCTGTCCTGACCAACACTGGCACCAACCAGCTATTTCTGTCCCTTGTCACACACGCCGTCCATTCCAGTGTGTGTCTCGTGTCAGCCAGGCTGTATTGATGGCAGAGTCACCTATGCAGTGTGCTGGCCAGGTGGTCTCAGGATGGGACAGACAGCTGCCTGACTCTATTTTAGTTTAATATCAAAATAGCTGGCCTAATATGGCCATGAGACTGTGCTTGCTTGCTCACAGACACACAGACACACAGACACACAGACACACAGACACACAGACACACAGACACACAGACACACAGACACACAGACAGACAGACAGACAGACAGACAGACAGACAGACAGACAGACAGACAGACAGACAGACAGACAGACAGACAGACAGACAGACAGACAGACAGACAGACAGACAGACAGACAGACAGACAGACAGACAGACAGACAGACAGACAGTCAGTTAGTAGCATGGACCCGTTGACCCCTCTGGTGTTTCATCTCGTTCCTGCTGGGCTATCAGTCTGACAGGCTGAGGTTGAGCATGGCTGGACAGGGTCTATATACTCACCAGTCAACATAGGTTCACCCATCACTATTAGGAGTGCTGTGTGTGTTTGTGGGGGGGGGTATCCTATTTCTGTGCACTTTTGTGTGTGTTTGTTTGTGTGCATGTATGAGTGATTATGTATGTGCGTGTCAGCATTACTCACTGTCCTGGTATGTATTGGCAAGTATACTATATGTATTAGTGATTGCATTCATGCATACATCTGCCAGTGAAAGCATTTTTAAATATGTGCATGTATGTGAATGTATTCGAGCTATGTGTATGTGACGTTAGTGTGTGTTTGTTTGTGTGTGTTGGGGCCTGTGCAGCCTAGGGCTGGGCGATTCCCGATATATATCTACATTTTGTAAATGTTTTTTCTAAATAAGCTTTGTTGTACAATTAAATGTAAAATACAGTGCATTTAAACAGTCCAAAATGATATAAGGAATTCAGAGCTTGAGAAATTATACCTCGGATGAATATATTCCTTCCACAACCATAAGACCCACTAATCATTAATAATTTAAGTTGTACCTGCTTTTTTGCAGTAATCACTGATCTGGCATTCAGGTTTGTCAATAAAAATGCCCTTTTTGTCACAAATGTAAACCAGAACCATGCATAAGGCACATTCACTAATAATGTAGCAGGCATTATAGAAAATGAACACCGGTCTCATGAACAATCTCTCAAGCACAAGCCTTGGATCTAGGTATATTTTCACAAGCTCTGAATCCAGCCAACAAGGTAGAACAGTTGAATAGTTATGAACACACCCTTCTGTCCGTCTCCAACTGTTTGAACAGAATGCTGGCCTGTCCACTTTGTTCAGATGTTGAAATCACGTTGCCTACCTTATTTCTCGTTAATGAGAACGAGTTGCCAATTCTTTATATAATTGTTTTATGCTTATTGCACATTTATAAAACAAAGACTCAACAGCTACTATAACAATCTTTATTTGACTAAAATGCTGCTAATGATACCGTAATGCGCGCGACAAACCGCGCATTAATTTCCCAGAATGAATGTGCATTGGTACATCTGTTTTAGTAGTGTCTGCTCTGCTCGAAATTTGAGGATTTGAAACATAAACAGGGTATTTATTTATTTATTTAACCTTTATTTAACTAGGCAAGTTAGTTAAGAAGAAATTCTTATTTACAATGACGGCCTAGGAACAGTGGGTTAACTGGTCTAGGATCAGTGGGTTAACTGGCCTAGGAACAGTGGGTTAACTGGCCTAGGAACAGTGGGTTAACTGGTCTAGGATCAGTGGGTTAACTGGTCTAGGATCAGTGGGTTAACTGGTCTAGGATCAGTGGGTTAACTGGTCTAGGATCAGTGGGTTAACTGGCCTAGGATCAGTGGGTTAACTGGCCTAGGATCAGTGGGTTAACTGGCCTAGGATCAGTGGGTTAACTGGTCTAGGATCAGTGGGTTAACTGGTCTAGGATCAGTGGGTTAACTGCCTTGTTCAGGGGCAGTACGACAGATTTTTACCTTGTCAGCTCAGGGATTCGATCTAGCAACCTCTTGGTTACTAGCCCAATGCTCTAACCACTAGCATACCTGCCACTCGGTATGGTTCAAAAGGTTAACTTCTCTGTTACAATAAAATAATGTCTCCATGTGTTTCGGTGTCCATATGACCGATTCTCTAGGACCAAACCTCAAATGTAAATACTGAGTTGAAACCGTTTGTCAGAGAGGAGGAAGTAATCTCTCATTTTAGTTGTTGTGAGTGGTAGGGGGAGGGGCTTGGGAGAAAGAGGCGAAGCGAGAGGTTTCACTCTCTCCAAAATCTGTCCAAAATAAACCCAACGCGTTTCTATGTGCTTATTTTGAACCTCAACTTGTCACCTGCCTTTCCGCCTTTGAGACAACGACTCCCATTGTTAGGGAGGTGACATGCGCATTTCATCATTATATACAGACCTCTGGTGTAAATGGGAAAGTGCACAGCAGAGAAGGAGCGAACGAGCCGGGACCAAAAAGAGAAGAAAGCTCATAAACGCTCATAAAAGCTAAAAACACAAAAAACTTGAATCTGCGATACAGGCATTTGGAATATCGTGCAAAAACATGAATTCAAATTAATCAAATACATTTGATATATTGCCCAACCCTAGTGCAGCCCATAACTTCCCCAGTGGGAAGCAGTGTGTGTGATGTGGTGTGGTGGAGAAAGTTACTAACGTTTCTTCCAGAAGAGACACCTCCTATAGCAGGAGCCGGCTTTGATTCCACATAGATGAAGACAAAAGGCCTACCTACTTAGACTACCTGTTTTCTACCTCTTTCCCCCGTTCACTTACTTTTCTTCATCTTCTTCTCTTTGTTCCTCTCTCTCTCTCTTTTATATCGTAGCTTTGTAATCTTGAGGATGAGGATAGAAAGAGGATAGATGGGGTAAGAGGTGGTAGTGTGAACTCAGGTTAGGTCAAAACACCTACACATGTGAGCACTTTACTTTCACACACACACACACACACACACACACACACACACACACACACACAGAGATGTGGTAGGATGTAAGGCGTCATTACCAATCTCCAAGAACTCCTCAAACTCCTCACACACTCACGCACCACTTTGGACCTCCTGTCATTGGCAGAGGGCTCTTTGATTTGTTTGTGTCTCTCATAGACTAAATCGAGGGGAAATCTAAATAAAATCCATCTGTATTAAAGCCGCTGTAAACACACCTCCATGTTTAAAGGCCACATTGTGTGTGTGTGTGTGTGTGTGTGTGTGTGTGTATGTGGGTGCATGTGTGCATGCGTGAGTATACTTGTGTGCATGTGGCGGGGGGGGTAATCATTTTGTAGGTTTGGATATGAGTCAGCTACTGAGTCAAGAATGTGTTGGCCCATTTCTGGGTATAGAGTTTGTTTGTATTTTGTATCAGTCACAGTGGACCCAAAGAAAGCTATTAGTGTGATTGATGCGATCACATGGCCAGTGTCAGAGGCCTCTGTGTGAGTAGAGTCCAGCAGTGATGTGTATGGCCTATGCAGTGACCCGTGCAGGAAAAGGAATCGGATACAAAAATTATACTGCAACTCCAGGTGCGCACACACACACACACACACACACACACACACACACACACACACACACACACACACACTGCAGCATGAGATGACATATAGGCTAAGGCTATACACACAGAGGTTAGGAATCAGCGCAGACACATAGGCCTAGTGTGCAAGTTAGGCATTAATGTTGAGGTAAATAAGGTATACTCACACACTCACACATTCTTTGTCACGCACACGCACACATACACACACTAACACTAAAACACTAACACACACACAACGGCTGAGTACAGCTGTGAGCTGCTGTAGTCCCTCTCTCTCTCTCCCCCTATCTCTCTCGCTCACTCTCTTCCTATCATTTGTGTTTGCTTTTTGCTTGCTTATATATTTTGAATGTTAAGCATATATTTTTACTACGTTTTGTAACTTTCCACAGGTTGTTGTTGTAAATGAGAATGTGTTCTCAGTCAACACCTGGTAAAATAAGGACTATTAAAAGAAAAATGTTTGACCACCCTGCTTTAAAGGGATAGTTCAGGCAAAATCTATATTTGAGTGGAATTACCCTTATCTTGAGTTGTCTGATCTCGCTCTTCCTCTCTGTCTCTTCCTCTCTCTCTGTCTCTTCCTCTCTCTCTGTCTCTTCCTCTCTCTGTGTCTCTTCCTCTCTCTGTGTCTCTTCCTCTCTCTGTGTCTCTTCCTCTCTCTGTGTCTCTTCCTCTCTCTGTGTCTCTTCCTCTCTCTGTGTCTCTTCCTCTCTCTGTGTCTCTTCCTCTCTCTGTGTCTCTTCCTCTCTCTGTGTCTCTTCCTCTCTCTGTGTCTCTTCCTCTCTCTGTGTCTCTTCCTCTCTCTGTGTCTCTTCCTCTCTCTGTGTCTCTTCCTCTCTCTGTGTCTCTTCCTCTCTCTGTGTCTCTTCCTCTCTGTGTCTCTTCCTCTCTGTGTCTCTTCCTCTCTGTGTCTCTTCCTCTCTGTGTCTCTTCCTCTCTCTGTGTCTCTTCCTCTCTCTGTGTCTCTTCCTCTCTCTGTGTCTCTTCCTCTCTCTGTGTCTCTTCCTCTCTCTGTGTCTCTTCCTCTCTCTGTGTCTCTTCCTCTCTCTCTGTCTCTTCCTCTCTCTCTGTCTCTTCCTCTCTCTCTGTCTCTTCCTCTCTCTCTGTCTCTTCCTCTCTCTCTGTCTCTTCCTCTCTCTCTGTCTCTTCCTCTCTCTCTGTCTCTTCCTCTCTCTCTGTCTCTCAATTCAATTCAATTCAATTCAAGGGGCTTTATTGGCACTTAGGTTGGAGTCATTCAAACTTGTTTTTCAACTACTCCACAAATTTCTTGCTAACACACTATA
The DNA here is from genome assembly GCF_018296145.1 of Oncorhynchus tshawytscha. Classification (NCBI taxonomy): domain Eukaryota; kingdom Metazoa; phylum Chordata; class Actinopteri; order Salmoniformes; family Salmonidae; genus Oncorhynchus; species Oncorhynchus tshawytscha. The sequence goes on along the minus strand of NC_056433.1, from coordinate 26,370,679 downwards.
GTTTTGGCAAGTCGGTTAGGACATCTACTTTGTGCATAACACAAGTAATTTTTCCAACAATTGTTTACAGACAGATTATTTCACTGTATCAAAATTCCAGTGGGTCAGAAGTTTACATACAGAACAACAGCAAAGTACCTTGTGAAGATGCTGGAGGAAACAGTTACAAAAGTATCTATATCCACAGTAAAACGAGTCCTATATCGACATAACCTGAAAGGCCGCTCAGCATGGAAGAAGCCACTGCTCCAAAACCGCCATAAAAAAAGCTAGACTACATTTTGCAACTGCACATGGGGACAAAGATTGTACTTTTTGGAGAAATGTCCTCTGGTCTGATGAAACAAGAATAGATCTATTTGGCCATAATGACCATTGTTATGTTTGGAGGAAAAAGGGTTAGGCTTGCAAGCCGAAGAACACCATCCCAACCGTGACGCATGGGGGTAGCAGCATCATGTTGTGGGACTGATTTGCTGCAGGAGGGACTGGTGCACTTCACAAAATAGATGGCATCATGAAGAAGGGACATTATGTGGATATATTGAAGCAACATCTCAAGACATCAGTCAGGAAGTTAAAGCTTGGTCACAAATGGGTCTTCCAAATGGACAATGACCCCAAGCATACTTCCAAAGTTGTGCCAAAATGGCTTAAGGACAACAAAGTCAAGGTATTGGAGTTGCCATCACAAAGCCCTGACCTCAATCGTATAGAACATTTGTGGGCAGAACTGAAAAAGTGTGTGTGAGCAAGGAGGCCTACAAACCTGACTCAGTTACACCATCTCTGTCAGGAGGAATGGGCCAAAATTCACCCAACTTATTGTGGGAAGCTTGTGGAAGGCTACCCAAAACGTTTGACCCAAGTTAAACAATTTAAAGGCAATGCTACCAAATACTAATTGAGTGTATGTAAACTTCTGACCCACTGGGAATGTGATGAAATAAATAAAAGCTGAAATAAATTATTCTCTCTACTATTATTTTAACATTTCACATTCTTAAAATAAAGTGGTGATCCTAACTGACCTAAGGCAGGGAATTTTTACTGGGATTAAATGTCAGGAATTGTCAAAAACTGAGTTTAAATGTATTTGGCTAAAGTGTATGTAAACTTCTGACTTCAACTGTATACCGTGCTGTAACGATGTACAAATGGTTAAAGTACAAAAGGGAAAATAAATAACCATAAATTGTATTGTATTTACAATGGTGTTTGTTCTTCGCTGACCTTTTCTTGTGGCAACAGGTCACAAATCTAGCTGCTGTGATGGCACACTGTGGTATTTCACCCAGTAGATGTGGGAGTTTATCAAAATTGGGTTTGTTTTCAAATTCTTTGTGGATCTGAGTAATCTGAGGGAAATATGTGTGTCTAATATGGTCATACATTGGGTAGGAGGTTAGGAAGTGCAGCTCAGTTTCCACCTCCTTTTGTGGGCAGTGTGCACATAGCCTGTCTTCTCTTGAGAGCCAGATCTGCCAACAGCCTTTTTCAATAGCAAGGCAATGTTCACTGAGTCTGTACATTGTCAAAGTTTTCCTTAAGTTTGGGTCAGTCACAGTGGTCTCTCTCTATCTTCCTCCCTCTCTCAATTAAATTCAATTAAATTCAAAGGGCTTTTTTGGCATGGGAAATGTGTTTACATTGCCAAAGCAAATGGAATAGACAATAAACCAAAGTGAAATAAACAAGGGAAAGATGATTTAACATTACACTCACAAATGTTTTAAAAGAATAGACATTTCAAAAGTAATATTATTGGCTATGTACAATGTTGTAACGATGTGCAAGTCATTGAGGAATGAAAGGGGAAATAAATAAACAGATACATATAGGTTGTATTTACAATGTTGTTTGTGCTCCACTGGTTGCCCTTTTCTCATGGCAATGGGCCACAAATCTTGCTGCTGTGACGGCACACTGCGGTATTTCACCTAACAGATATGGGAGTTTGATGTTTGATTTGTTTTCAAATTCTTTGCGGGTCTGTGTGATCTGTGAGAAATATGTCTCTAATATGGTCATGCATTTGTCAGGAGGTTAGGAAGTGTAGCTCGGTTTTCACCTAATTCTGTGGGCAGTGGGCACATAGCCTACGGCATCCTCTCTCAATAGCAGGGCTATGCTCACTAAGTCTGTACATAGTCAAGGATTTTCTTCATTTGGGGTCAGTCACAGTTATCAGGTATTCTGCCAGTGTGTACTCTCTGTTTAGTGCCAGGTAGCCCAATTTGCTCCGGTTTTTTTGGTATAGTTATCTCTCTCGATCTGAGTAATCTATCTGTCAACATGGTAATTAACCACACAGTAAAGTAAGCAGGACTACTGAACTGTCCTGCTCCATCTCACATTTTCCTCCTCCTCCTCACTCTCTCCTTCTCGCTCTCTTTATCTCTCCCACTCCCCCTCAGTTGGAGGCCTGCTAGTTTGTTGAATGTGTAAGTCTGCGATGTGTTTTAGTGTAAGTGAGTCCTGCTTTGCCGTCTCGTTTTACACTAATGGACTATGAAGGCAGCAGGGGGTAACACACAGGAGAACGTATGTGTTGTCCCACAGGGCCACTGTGTCAGCTGGTGTTATTCCAGGAATTTTCATTGGAGACTGATTTCAATCTGGAAAACCAGGGTTGTGTTTACTATAGGCACCAATGAGAGAATACATGTCCAAACTGAAAATGGAAAAAGTAAAGTCAGAAAGTCAGTGAACTCACTGGCCAATCGGTGACATCAATTCATGAATCAAACCAGCAGACACTGCAGCTCACAGAGGACTGGAGTTGAGAAACCCTGATTCAGATGTTAAACTGTGAACCATGAGGTTGGAACTGTGTTTGTGGGAGTGTTTCAAGGCATCAAGACACATGGAGGCAAAACCACAGTGAAAACAGGAAGTTAGTTGTTTTATGTATATACACTTAAATCATCCAAATAAGTTAGATCTCAGAGGCCAAATAAAAGGCCTATAGCTTTTTGTCTACTTCACATAAATCAGATATTACACATTTACTGCCCTGGCAACCATACAGCACAGGTGTTCAGACCACAAACACACCTCAGTCCAAAGTAGTTTTTAAAGGTCCAAGTTTTTGGGAAATCTTATTTTTCATTTCTAGCTATTGGTGAAAGGCCTGGAGGCCAACCAAGCACATGGTGGCAGACCAAGCAGCCAATGAGCCCTGAATTGTTCCAAGTATTATTTTAAAGAGGAGTTATTCACTGAGAGATTAGGAAGTTGAGGTTCAGAATGATGTTCAGATTTAGAACGCAACAAAAAGGGGAAGAGAAACTAGGGTATGAGCTTAAGAACTGTCTTCTGTGGAACCTAAAAATCTGGTGACCGCATGCGTTTCACAAGTCTGACCCTTCAGATCATCAGCCAGGCAAAAACATGATTAAATTGAACTCCCATCTACTCCCCTGCTCTGGAGACGTGCGCACGCACGCACGCACGCACGCACGCACGCACGCACGCACACACGCACACACGCACACACGCACACACACACACACACACACACACACACACACACACACACACACACACACACACACACACACACACACACACACACACACACACACACTTCCTAGCAGTCACTGCATCATATCTATGACTTAGAGTTGCCTCATCTAGACTGATGTTGCAAGGGAAATCAGCTCAGTAACTCAGTGTCAATTCATAAGCCAGTTCAATCAGGACACTGGAAGACGACCATAGTTCACAAATTAGCATAGAATAGGGTAAGTATTTAGCCTTCCTAAGCGTCAATGCTTTCCCTCATTGAACTAACAGCTTTCATTATACATTATACGGCCATTCATTCGGCTCACTATTGGTGCACTGAAAATCTATACCATGATTGTGTTCACCAACGCTTTATTTAACAATTCCAGAGAGAGACATTTTCCAATTGGCTTTGAAGTTTGAGAGGAAAGAAAAATGACAGAGAACAGAAAAGGATTTGTCTAAACTCACAGATCGGTCTGGAAAGGTCCATGTTTGGAGAGTAAAGAGAGAGAAACAGAGCGAGAGGTCACCCACTATTTACAACCCCAGAGAACTCCGGGACTCAAACCTCCTAACGTGTGAGGTGGGCGTCTACATCTATTATATATGACATCATCACTGGCCCACCCCAATACTGACCTCTACTTCATGGAGTGCTGAAGTCAAGAGGTTTCAGGTGTCTGGAGAAATCAGAGAGACCATTATTTTTTTTAAAGGAGGAAAACTAATGCCCCTGCCAAGTATGAAATTAATATTTAGGGCTTGTGACATTTGCTTACGTCCCCAGTGCAGTTTACAGCTAGGGCAAGAAGCAGATAGCTGCGGTGTCCTACTGTCTGACAGGCTAGCTACAGTGGTGTATGGGACAGCCTGTCTGACAGGGGCCACATGCACAGGGCATGAGTGGATACACCGTGTGGATAGGATTTATGTGGTGACGACACATTTATTGCCACATACATTTGACACAGTGCAAGAGAGAGAGAAGGAGGCCATACCACAGGATGTTGGTGGCACCTTAATTGGGGAGGACGGGCTCCTGGTAATGGCTGGAGCGGAATCAGTTGTATGGCATCAAATACATCAACCACATGGTTTTCATGGTTCCCATGTGTTTTATGGCATTCCTTTCACTTTGTTCCAGCCATTATTATGAGTCGTTCTTCCCTCAGCAGCCTCCACTGTGCCATACCTATGCTGGATCTAGAGCTGTGCTGGATCTAGACAAATTAGCAGAGGTGGGACAAGTCACTGTTTTACAAGTCACAAGTAAGTCTCAAGTCTTAGCACTCAAGTCTCAAGTCAAGTCCCAAGTCAAGACAGGCAAGTATCAAGTCAAGTCTCAAATCCTAAACTTTGAGTTTCGAGTCCTAAACAAGTCATAATGTGCTCTTCACCAGATGTAATACCATTTCAGATTTTTTAAAGAGTAATAGTTAGTATATTACATTTACGCAAATCATTAATACTTTTAAAAATATCTATATCTTTATTACTTTCCAAACATTATATTTCCATGGAAATACATGGGTAGCCATGAGACAGAACCCCCCCAATAGTGATCAACTATCGAGGAACGCTATGGGGCGCAATCGGACAATGTAGGCGTGTACACAATCGCCCAACCGCATGTTTTACAAGTTGCAATCAGTTTTTGTTTGATACAGTGTTGTCTTTATATGCGAAAATAATACTTTTGGGTATCATCTTTCCAAGGCTCCATCTGAATTCACTCGCCGACGTTCCTTGTGAACTGCCACGCACAACTTTTTCTCAGCTGGCACAATTTGATTGGCTGCTATCCGATTCTAACTGTAATCCGTTAAATGAAGAGTTAATGCACTGCACACTTTTTTTAATAGCATCATTTTTCATATTTGGGCTTGAGGAGGGTATCAAGTCAGGTCGAGTCAAAAGGCTGAAGTCCAAGTCAAGTCACGAATCATTGGTGTTAAAGTCAAAGTCAGGTCGCAAGTCATCATATTTGTGACTCGAGTCCACACCTCTGCAAATTAGTATCTGTATTTCTACCAAAGACCACTACTGGTACTACTACAGGTTTTGCTGACTGTCACACTAATGCCACTGCACTTTGTATTTTACAAATACTGTACCTTCTATTGCTGCTACAGTATATTACTATTGCCTTATCTATGAAGCAGCTATTGATACCACGCGTTACATTTGTACCATATTACCACTAATACTTGTATTTTGGACCTAATTGCTGTATAATAATGTTTCTCAAAGCCAAGCGAGGACAAGAGAGGCAGAGAGTGTCTAAGACAAGCACATGGTTTAGCTACAGTTCCTAAAATCACAGCGGTGGACCAAACATTACAGCTCTGTTTACCTTATGCCTGATTCCCTCCAATGTTATTCTGGATGTCTTTGTCATTACCCCATTATTTAAGTTTTATATTTAAGACTTGGGTCAACATCGAAGTGAAATGTTTTGTAGCCAAAGAAACCAAGTGTTGCTTAATATGAGGTTAGTGTGAGAGAATGGAGTGGGGTTGATGTGGGGGTGTGGGTGGGGGTATGGGGGACGGGGGGTTTGTAGCTTGTTTGCGGGGAGTGAAAACACATGACTTTGGCCCCAAAGAGGGCTGCAGAGGGAGCTGCTGACAGAGCGGATTTGTTAGCATCAGTGGTCAGGATGAAACGTGAGGAGGAGATACAGAGATATAAAACGGATTCAGATACTGTAAGGGAGGAGTCCTTACTTACCCCCTGCTGCACTACCTCAACCAATCGCATGTGGCTAATCTCTGTCTCAAAACAGGCTACACAAACTCAACCCATGCAAACTCAGCCCACGCAAACTCAGCCCACGCAAACTCAGCCCACGCAAACTCAGTGTCACGATCGTTGTTTTATGAATCGGACCAAAATGCAGCGTGGTATGGTTCCATCATCTTTTATTAGAAGTGAAACACACAGAAAACAATAAAGCGCACAAATGAAACGTGACACGAATGTAGTGCTCGCAGGCAACTATACATAGACAAGATCCCACAAAAAAAACATTGGGAAAAGGCTGCCTAAATATGATCCCCAATCAGAGACAACGATAGACAGCTGCCTCTGATTGGGAACCATACCAGGCCAACATAGAAATAAAAAAAACTAGACTACCCACCCTAGTCATACCCTGACCTAACCAAAATAGAGAATAAAAAGGATCTCCAAGGGCAGCGCGTGACACTCAGCCCATGCAAACTCAGCCCATGCAAACTCAGCCCATGCAAACTCAGCCCATGCAAACTCAGCCCATGCAAACTCAGCCCATGCAAACTCAGCCCATGCAAACTCAGCCCATGCAAACTCAGCCCATGCAAACTCAGCCCATGCAAACTCAGCCCCATGCAAACTCAGCCCATGCAAACTCAGCCCATGCAAACTCAGCCCATGCAAACTCAGCCCATGCAAACTCAGCCCATGCAAACTCAGCCCATGCAAACTCAGCCCATGCAAACTCAGCCCAAGCAAACTCAGCCCATGCAAACTCAGCCCATGCAAACTCAGCCCATGCAAACTCAGCCCATGCAAACTCAGCCCATGCAAACTCAGCCCATGCAAACTCAGCCCATGCAAACTCAGCCCATGCAAACTCAGCCCATGCAAACTCAGCCCATGCAAACTCAGCCCATGCAAACTCAGCCCATGCAAACTCAGCCCATGCAAACTCAGCCCATGCAAACTCAGCCCATGCAAACTCAGCCTCTACTGAAACTACTTAAGTTGCTTTTACACATGCTACTATTCCTTTAACATTTGCTACACAAAGTCTGCCCACCTCTTCCTCTCTGTTCTGTGATCATACTTTGATGTCTGTAATTCCAGGGCAAACACACCAGTCACATCCATGTACAAAGAGAGAGGGGAAGAGAGAGCAAGTTGGGGGCAGAAAGAGTGTATGTGAGAGATATAAAGAGAGAGGAGAGAAACAGAGGGGGGAGAGAATGAGAGAAACACAGAGAGAGGTAGAGAAACAGAGAGAATGAGAGAAACACAGAGGTAGAGAAAGAGTGCATCATCCACATTAACCTGCTATGATCTGCTAATGGGGTGTTGGCCCTCCTCCAGGTGAGATGTGTCGCCATGGGCAACCAGACAAGAGGAGGCTGATAAGGTAGATCTGCTCTGGGTGCTGGAACCTCTCAGACTAAACACATTACAGACAGAGGCCATTCTAAGGTAGGTTAGAGAGAGATAGCGAAGGAGAACAGCAAGAGAGGTGCAGATATAAGGCACAGGATTCAGTCACAGAACACTACAGTTTAAATGAATGCAGAGCAGCATACTTGACAAGATATAGTGCATTTTGAAAACTAAAACTGTGATTTTAAACTGTCCAAATATCCCTCTGAATCTAGTATGGCATAAGCTGTAGCAACTGATTTGGGAGGTCTGCCCACCACAGGGAGAGCTGTCGGGTGGAGGTGGGCAAAGTGACAGATTACTAAGAGTTATATTCAGTTTTACACTTGAACTCTCATGACTGCCTCTCCTGCTCTTTCTCTCTCTTTATTTCACTTTCTCTCTCTCCTCCTACCATATCTCACTCTCGTCTTAACTGCTGCTACCGCATTTCTCTCTTTTGTTCCCAATCCCTCTTCTTCACCTCTTTGAACTCTTGATTGTCTCTGTCTGTCTCTCTCCTGGTCTTCCATTCTTACCACTCCTCTCTCCTGCTCTCTTGTTCTGTCTTTACTTTTCACATTCCCTTTCTCCTTCTGTCCCTCCTCCCCTCTCCCACCTCTTTGAACTCTCTTTGATGGTCCTGAGGATTAGTCGAGTCTGTCTGTAGGGATGTGCTGTAGGGGTGTGTAGGTGTGCGATGGAGGGCCTTTCCCACAGAATAACCATCCCCAATCCCCTAGCATGTGAACGAGCCTCTGGTGATTTTTGCTAGTTTTTTTAGGGGTTTTGGGATGTATGACAGAGGTACTTTCCACAGAATATTTATATTCATAATTAGCTGCCTTGTAACTATAACTATCATCATCATCACCACTATGAGGTGGACAGCCCAGTCTCCATACTTCACAGTGAGATGATGAGTTCCTTGGCCTGTTCTCATCCCAGGATCATTGATCATTCCCGTTCTCCCACCATCATATCAGTCACATCAGTCAGAACCGTACTGTATGGGATACACAGATGGAATAATGACTCTGTGACTTAGTGTGAGAATTTGTGCTAGCTTAGCAGGGGTTAAACAGCAGTTCTGTACATTAACACTTCCAGGAGCACAGACATAACGTACAACGTTTAATTATCAATTAAATGCTGAGTCTCAAATAGCCTCATGTCCTTTTTAATAGCAGGTCATCGGCACACACTTCAGCAAATAAACACCTGTTTCAAATAAACGCTGGGTCTAAATTAATTGTTTACAAGTGAACTTCAGTGAGATTACGCAAAAGAAGATTGTGGAGAGCAACATCATTGCCATGGATGAGACAGCAGTGTGGTTTGACATGTTCGGGTCACAGTCTTGGGGAGTAATTAACTACATGCAGTCTAACTAGTAATTTAACTACATTTTGCAGTAGCTTGTTGGTAGTTGAACTAAATTCTAATCTAGGTAGTGTTTTCAGAAGTTAATTACTTTTTTGCCATGTAGCAGTGTAGCTAACTACTGGAACTACACACTAATTTCTCGGCATCAGACCTGCATAATTCTCACTTGAAACATAGTTTTTGTGTTTAATAAGCCAAATTACATATTCTTACAACCTTATCCTGCAGTCAAATAACCAGAAGCACCCACTAGTGGCCCCATGGGTGGGGTTTTATTAATATTTTTCATAGTTTCATAATTGAACATTATTACATTTTTCCCTGAAAATACAGTGTTTCTCTGTCAAACAGGCAGTCAGCCAGACAAATCACCAGTTGAGATCTTTATCAGGCTCTCTTCCCTCCAACACAGGGCCATAAATCACCAGCTGTCAGCAAGGCCATAAATCCCCAGCTGCCTGCCCCTCCCCAGTCTCCCTCACACCTATCTGTCAAAAGTGCACCAAAACTAAAAACTTAAACTCAGAGAACTCCTTTTCCAATACACAAACAATATAACTGACTTTAAAAGTGTAATTAAAAAAACATACACTAAATAGCCAGAAGTTATAGACGGTGCACTGTCCTTCTGTCAGCACATATCAAAGCTGCAGGCTAAAGTTAAATCTAGACTTGGTTTCCTATCGTAATCGCTCCTCTTCCACCCCAGCTGCCAAACTAACCCTAATTGAGATGACCATCCTACACATGTTAGATTACAGAGACATCATTTATAAATCGGCAGGTAAGGGTGCTCTCGAGCAGCTAGATGTTCTTTACCATTTGGGCCATCAAATTTGCCACCAATGCTCCTTATAGGACACATCACTGCACTCTATACTCCTCTGTAAACTGGTCATCTCTACATACCCATCGCAAGACCCACTGGTTGATGCTTATTAATAAAACCCTCTTAGGCCTCACTCCCCCCAATCTGAGATATCTACTGCAACCCTCATCCTCCATGTACAACACCAGTTCTGCCAGTCACATTCTATTAAAGACCCTCAAAGCACACACATCCCTGGGTCGCTCCTCTTTTCAGTTTGCTGCAGCTAGCGACTGGAAAGAGCTGCAACAAACCCTCAAACTGGACAGTTTTATCTCAATCTCTTCATTTAAAGACTCAATCATGGACACTCTTACTGACAGTTGTGGCTGGAACATGGGAGAGCTCAACATCATTCCTGAAGTAAAATAGAAAGAAAAAAATATTCAAAATGCCATAAATCATGCACAAGTCTACACATTCTGTTCAGGGTAACGTACATGAATGTAGGGTAGCGTTAGCCAGCCCTAAGACAGATAACATTATCATAACAACAACATGTTTCCAATAAAGGATGCATCAAACTGGTTATGCCATTGAAGAATCCACGTTGAACAGGCCAAAATACAAATGTCTTAACTTCATAAAAGTGTTCTTTAGTGTATTTACTTTGTTGTTTATGTCACCTATAAAACTGGAGTTGATAGAAGAATCTCCCCGACTTGTGTGGGGTAGGTTAATGTGACTCGTTTTAGGAAACTTTGGCATATGTCGCTTGTCACTACTTTACAGGAAAGTTATTTCAAAGTAAACTTTGTATTTTTATCAAAATTAGTTTTTTTTGGCAGAAATGCCTTCTGGAAAATGTGAACTTCCATGTGCCTTAATAACAGACATGTATGCCATCTGTAAATATGAATAAATTGATTAATTACGAGCCTAGTTTGTTTAGCCACAGAAAAAGTGAGCAACCTTCCCGCTAGCCATGATTGGCTGAGACAATGAGTGGGCTGGGCATGCTGAGAGATGAGTTCAGATTGGTTTGCCAACTCGCTTGTCTATTTGAGCTGGTTTGTATGTGTAGGTTATCCTGTCTAATGCGGCTTTTAAAAAAACTGAGAAAGAGGACAAGTACATTAGTGTCTAGTTTGAGAAACAGACGCCTCACAAGTCCTCAACTGGCAGCTTCATTAAATAGTACCTGCAAAACACCAGTCTCAACGTCAACAGTGAAGAGGCAACTCCGGGAGGCTGGCCTTCTAGGCAGAGTTCCTTTGTCCAGTGTCTGTGTTCTTTTGACCATCTTAACCTTTTATTTTTATTGGCAAGAGATATGGCCAAAGGATATGTTCTGAGATATGGCTTTTTCTTTGCAACTCTGCCTAGAAGGCCAACATCCCGGAGTCGGCTCTTCACTGTTGACGTTGAGACTGGTGTTTTGCACCAGTCTCAACTGGTGGGCAGTTGGGGGCAGTTGAATGGTGTTTTCTCTGACACATTGGAAAAAGAGGGGAAAAAGAGGGGGAAAATTACAATACTTATTTTAAAAAATATGTATTTTTAACAATCGCTTACTGGTGGTTGATTGGAAAATGTATTATTTTGATCAAACCGGATGTGCATGTGTGTCAACGGCTGACATGTGAGCAGGTAAAATACACTCCATGGTCAAATGGATGTGGACACCCTTTCAAATGAGTGGATTTGGCTATTTCAGCCACACCTGTTGCTGACAGGTGTATAAAATCAAGCACGCATCCTTGCAATCTCCATAGACAAACACTGGCAGTAGAATGGCTTTCCTGAAGAGCTCAGTGACTTTCAACATGGCACTGTAATAGGATGCAACCTTTCCAACAAGTCAGTTCATCAAATTTCTGCCCTGCTAGAGCTGCCCCTGTAAGTGGTGTTATTGTGAAGTGGAAATGTCTAGGAGCAACAACGAAGGCTACACAAGCTCACAGATTAGGGGCCGCCGAGTGCTGAAGCGCGTAGCTCGTAACAATTGTCAGCCCTCGATTGCAACACTCACTATTGAGTTTCAAAGCAACGTCAGCACAAGAACTGTTCGTCGGGAGCTTCATGAAATGGGTTTCCATGGCCGAGCAGCCACACACATGCCTAAGATCACCATGCGCAATGCCAAGCATCGCCTGGAGTGCTGTAAAGCTCGCCACCATTGGACTCTGGAGCAGTGGAAACATGTTTTCTGAAGTGTTGAATCACGCTTCACCATCTGGTAGTCTGACGGACTAATCTGGGTTTGGCGGATGTCAGGAGAACGCTACCTACCTGAATGCATAGTGCCAACTGTAAAGTTTAGTGGAGGAAGAATAATGGTCTGGGGCTGTTTTTCGTGGTTCGGGCTAGGCCTCTAAGTTCCAGTGAAGGGAAATTTTAATGCTACACCATAAAATAACATTCTAGACGATTCTGTGCTTCCAACATTGTGGCAACAGTTTGGGGAAGGCCCTTTTCTGTTTCAGCATGACAATGCCCTCTTGCACAAGGCGAGGTCCATACAGAATTGGCTTTTCGAGATCGGTGTGGAAGATCTTGACCTGCCTGCACAGAGCCCTGACCTCAACCCCATCGAACACCTTTGGGGGGAATGGGAATGCCGACTATGACCTCACTAATGCTCTTGTGGCTGAATGGAAGCAAGTCCCCGCAGCAATGCTCCAACATCTAAAGCCTTCTCAGAAGAGTGGAGGCTTTTATAGCAGCAAAGGGGGGACCACTCCATATTAATGCCCATGAGTTTGGAATGAGATATTCGACGAGCAGGTGTCCACATACTTTTGGATGTTTAGTGTATATAACATGGTCACTCGCTTTTGAAAGAAATCCTGAATTTGACCCCAAAGTGATCTCTTCTTGCAGTTTGTAGTCATTGACATTTCAGATTTTTCACATAGTAGTTTGGATATGGTGAACTACTTTTTCAAACTAACTTTAGTTACTTCAACTTAAAGGGTAGCTTCAGTGTAGCTTCCCCTACACTGTTGGCTCACCTACAGGTATTACAAGGTGCAACGGGGCACAACAAGTCAGAGAATGGTGCTGAAGTGTGAAATCAGAGGTAATGATAGGCAGCCTTTGCAAGTCTGATCTACGATAGATTTGTTATTATAATGTTTATACTGGTCTTACTGGTCACAGTAAACAGCATGGTCGTATTTTCAAAAGCTGTGTGCATTAAGGAAATAGATGCATGGCTTAAATAGAAACCCATCTCTAATAAGCGCCAGTTGTGTTCAGCAATTGAAGCAAATAAACGTCTTGGCTATTTATTTCAGTTTTATGGTATTCAGAAATAGAGAGTAACATTCTAAAAACACGTTCCTCAAAGGGCTAACTGGATGTATGCAGGTTAAAGCTCATGGAAAACATACAGTATGTCCAACACTACTGGAGGGTTTCCTCATATTTATGGAGAGGGAGATGAGAAGAGGAGGAGTGGAGAGAGAGAGAGAGAGAGATAGAGAGGGAGAACAAGGTTCATTGGTTCCCAACCTCCTGCAGAGCTTCAGTGGCTCTCACTGTCACCCCTCACAACTCTCATTCTCCTCTCATCCCTCTTTCCTCACCCTTTTCTCACCCCCATCTTTTCGCACCCTCGCAAACCCATCTGTATCCCTCTCTTCCTCCCATACCTCCCCCACCACTCTTCCTGCCACATGGCTCCTGTCCCCTTCTCTCTCCCCTTCTCTCTAGTCCCTGGGCACAGCTGTAGGCTGTAGATTACATTAGATCTGTGGCTCCACTGCCTGACTTATGGTCAATATTGACTCTTCCTACAAAGCCGAGCGAGAGAGAGTGAGAGAAGAAGCTCCGTGACCCCTGGGCCTGACTGTTTGACAGGTCATATTTCTTAATTAGGCCTGACATTAGAGGGCACTTTCCTTCATTAAGCATTCATTAGGAAAGATCTGCTTTGGAGGGAGGGAGCGGGGGAGGGATATTGAGGGGAGAATGAAATGAGAAAGCAAGCTATAATATTTGTCTCGAGGCCCAGTTGTTCCCTAACTTATTTCTCTGTTTTCGCACGCAAGTACACACACACACGCACGCAAACACACACACACATACGCACACACAGGGACTTACCTCTTATCTCTGTCCATCTATGTCACATGCATGTTTTGGCATGCAGTCTTGCCCCAGGTGACAATAATCACTGTCTTTAGTGTGTCAACAAGATTCCCTCATCCTTTTCCCACTCACTCTCTACAGACACACAGAGGGGCAGCAAGCATGACTGCACACACACACACAGACACACACACAAACCTAGACCCCCACCCCGACCCCGACCCCCACCATCTCCTCTCTCCCACCAGTAGGACGTCCCAGTGGACTTTTCCACATCACTCTTTTGTTCTGTGAGAGAGTGTGTTTGGTTTCCTTCCTTTCTGTTCCTGCTCTCTCGCTCTTTCTCCCTCTCTCTTCCCATGTTCACTTCATTTGTCTGGCTGCCCCCGACGAGAGTTCCATCAAGATGGTTCTCTTTGTGGTCTGTGTCAGAATTGTCATAGTAACAGCAGCATAGAACATGAATGTTGACCCCATGGAACATGAACACACCGAGTTACACAGACAAATTGGTCTCAGACAAACATATTAAGCATTAGTCATAGTTATATGCCGGTCTTGTAGTTAATTAGCATTACGACTATGTTATGGTTTGTTAGCATTAGCGGATTTGAATCCAAGATGGCGTAGCAGTCGTATGTGTGTTTGTCTTGTCCCGTCTTGTCTCATGTAAATAGTCGGTCTCATCATTTTTTCCCCGTATATATTTTTTATATTTTAATCTCACTTTCCACCTACGATCTAAATATACTTTCCTGCAACCAGCCCCACCCAATGTGGTACGGATCTGCTATTTTTATACGTTATAACTGGAACCTCCATCAGAGGCTAGCCAGCTAACTAGCTACTAGCTAGTAGTCACTGTTAGCCACATCTAGCGGTCTTCACCTTTAGCTCGGTCACCAGCCAGCTTTAGCTCGCAATACCTGCCAGTCTGCACAGCGCGATTTTGGACTGATTTTCTCCACCACATCCCCGGATTCCTGCCACAAGCTCTGGGCCATTTACACTGGATCATCGCAGCTAGCTAGCTGCAATCGGGTGGTTACCGCTGGCTAATGCCTCTGTCCCGAAGCAAGCACCAGTTAGCCTTGAACTAGCCTTGACCTAGGCCCATCTTCCGGCTAGCCGAAGAGGTATACCCGCTAATTAGTGGGCTACAATACCTCTTTTGCCAATTGGCTTGGACCCTTTATTGCAGACACGGAGCCCCGCCAATCCATCACGACTGGTCTGCCGACGTTATTGTCCGATGTAGTTTCAACAGGCTTTTCCGTTGCGTTGTCACCGAAGACCCACCTAGCAAAGTAGTGACTACCGAACTGCTCCCGGACTCACCTATTGCTGCTCATTGGACCCTATGATCACTCAGCTACACATGCCTCTCTCTAATGTTAATATGCCTTGTCTTCTGCTATACCGGTTAGTTATTGTTTTATTTCACTGTAGAGCCCCTAGTCCAGCTCAACATGCCTTAGATGGCTCTTTTGTCACACACCCCACACATGGTGAAACCTCACCTGGCTTAGCTGGTGTCTCCAGAGATGCAAGCTCTCATCGTTACTCAATGCCTAGGTTTATCCCCACTGTACTCACATCCTACCATACCCTTGTCTGTACATTATGCCCTGAATCTATTCTACCATGCCCAGAAATCTGCCATTTTTATCCTCTGCTCCCAACGCACAATACAATCAGTTCTTATAGCCTTGAGCCGTACCCTTATCCTACTCCTCCTCTGTTCCACTGGTGATGTAGAGGTTAACCCTGGCCCTGTAGCCCCCAGCATCACACCTATTCCCCAGGCGCTCTCATTTGTTGACTTCTGTAACTGTAACTTGGTTTCATGCATGTTATCATCAGAAGCATCCTCCCTAAATTTGTTTTATTCACTGCTTTAGCACACTCCGCCAACCCAGATGCCCTAGCCGTGTCTGAATCGATGCTTAGGAAAGCCACCAAAAATTCTGAAATTTCAATTCCCAACTATAACATTATCCATCAAGATAGAACTGCCAAAGGGGGCAGAGTTGCAATCTACTGCAGAGATAGACTGCAGAGTTCAGTCATACTATTAAGGTCTGTGCCCAAACAGTTCGACCTTCTACTTTTAAAAATCCACCTTTTCAGAAATAAGTCTCTCACTGTTGCCGCTTGTTATAGACTCCCCTCAGCCCCCAGTTGCGCCCTGGACACCATTTGTGAATGAACACCCCCCATCTACCTTCAGAGTTTGTACTGTTAGGTGACCTAAACTGGGATATGTTAAGTACACCGGACATCCTATAATCTAAACTAGATGCCCTCAATCTCAGACAAATTATCAAGGAACCTACAAGGTACAACCCTAAATCAGTCAACATGGGCACCCCTCATAGATATCATCTCAGCGATCACTGTCTCATTGCCTGCGTCCGTAAGGCCTTTGTTATCGACCTGGCCCGGGTATCCTGGAAGGATATTGACCTCATCCCGTCAGTAGAGGATGCCTGGTAGTTCTTTAAAAGTGCTTTCCTCACCATCTTAAATAAGCATAAGCATGCCCCATTCAAAAAATGTAGAACTAAGAACAGATATAGTCCTTGGTTCACTCCAGTCTTGACTGCCCTTGACCAGCACAAAAACATCCTGTGGCGTACTGCAATAGCATCGACTAGCTCCCGCGATATGCAACTCTTCAGGGAAGTCAGGAACCAATACACACAGTCAGTTAGGAAAGCTAAGGCTAGCTTTTTCAAACAGAAATTTGCATCCTGTAGCACTAATTCCAAAAAGTTTTGGGACACCGTAAAGTCAATGGAGAATATGAGCACCTCCACCCAGCTGCCCACTGCACTGAGGCTAGGAAATACTGTCACCACCGATAAATCTACGATAATCTAGAATTTCAATTAGAGTGTTTCTACGGCTTGCCATGCTTTCCACCTGGCTACCCCTACCCTGGCCAACAGGTCTGCACCCCCCGCAGAAACTTGCCCAAGCCCCCCTGCTTCACCTTCACCCAAATCCAGATAGCTGATGTTCTGAAAGAGCTGCAAAATCTGGATCCCTACAAATCAGCTGGGCTAGACAATCTGGACCCTCTCTTTCTACAATTATCTGCTGAAATTGTTGCAACCCCTATTGCTAGCCTGTTCAACCTCTCTTCCGTATCGTCTGAGATCCCCAAAGATTGGAAAGCTGCCGCGGTCATCTCCCTTTTCAAAGGGGGAGACACTCGACCTAAACTGTTACAGACCTATATCCATCCTGCCCTGC